>NC_050575.1:123545754-124160754 GCF_011100635.1 Trichosurus vulpecula | reverse complement strand
GGGCTGGAGGTGGAGGAAGGAATGTAACTTTGATTAAGTCATTTACTTCTGAACTGCCCAGCCTTGGATGATCTAATCAAAGAATGTATCCTTACCCTTACACATGTGTAGAAAATCGGGCTTCCCCACCTAGGTGGGGTATAAACAAGATTGAGGAGAAAGTTAATTCAGTCCCATTATCAACAATGTCCTTCAGAGACTGAGACTTAAAATGAGGACTTTAGAAAAAAGGAGAAACTCTAGATCTCCCCAAATCATTGGTTATTAATAATCATTTCTCTCAGCATAAATCATCACTAAAATTCAAAAGAACATATAAGGTCATTGGTGAGTTAGTATCACATTATATATGAAAGACAGCAATTTGTACACTACTGTGCATGTTCAAACTAACTTTAGGGAAGATTAAATTGATTATTCTCATTAGTTTCATAGATATCTCTATTGGTTCTTGGAGGAATTTATCACATCTGCTGACAAGTACTTCATGGTTGGCCAAAAAGTTATATTTTACACCATGGCAGACAATTCCTCCAGGATGCCCTGGATAAGTATGGGTCCTCTTCAGAAATTCAAAGTATTTGAAATTATTTGAGAACAGTGATGGGAATACATTAGTATCATGAGCATGAAGACCACTGGAGAACACATTGAAAATGATATCCAATATGAAGTTGGCATTCTCTTCTGCATGGATATACACCAAGTCTTTAAGTGTTGTGGTTTCATGGTGTGTTGTGAGGGTCATCTCAAAAGAATTCACAGATTCAGACCATCTCCAACACAAGCAAAGGCATTTATTGAAAATTACACTCTCCAGCAGGCTGAGTTCCAAGAAGAAACCTGCAACTTCCATAAGACAAGACAGGTAATTTTATAGTGTAATGGTGCTGATTACCCAACAGGAAATATAAATATTAAAAAGGCAAGAGGGGTTTATCGAAGGATTAGGCAATAGGGAATGGGTCCCAGTCTTGGTGGAACTGTGCTTGTGATTATCCATAATGCATAGAGGAAAAAAAACCATTTGGGAGGGCATGTATGTGTGATAATGATATTACAATAAGCCTCTCTACATCATAAGTTACCTTAAGGACAGCTTTTGCTATTATTGCAGAGGCACCTACTTAGGAAAAGTCCCTTCTATTGTTTTGGGGTCAACATCCTGCTCAAGCATCTTGGTGGTGGTGCTTTCTGATTGGCTGGCTATTGTGATCCTGTCTGAGATTAGATGGATGTGGTTGTGGTTGAGTGCATGGACACACCTGCTGTTTCTGTGAGAAATATGAGTTCATGGACACACCTGCTATTTCTGTGAGAAATATGAGAATTGGATCTGGGGGCAGTGGCTAGATAGAGGCAGTGACTAGGATTCCGTGACATGGACATACCTGCTATTCTAGTGGGGCATATTTGGGATACTGGGTCCAGGGAGCCTGTGGTCTGCTTAAAGCCAGATTGTATGGTCAAATCAGAACATACCTGCTGTTCAGTGAGGCCCATAAGAAGGTTAGAATATTGGGGCTGGGGCGGGGCAGCTTTATTAGGATTCCATCAAGAATACCTTTAGGGTAAAGACCCTGAGGGAGTCTGTAGCACAGCTCAAGCACAGTGGTATAAAGGCAAGTCATCTAATTTCACTTATGAGAGGCAACCTTTATCAGCAGCATGTTTGTATTGGGGTGATGAAGACATATTATCTACCATGCAGCCATTTCTGGGGGCATTCCCTTTTGGGTTTTAAACCTCACTCAGGAATGATTTAAAGGAATCCTTCAGGATAAGAAAAACAACATTGAAGCTGTGTGGCATGTTCATCATGACACTTAAACAAATATTTCTTTTTAAACAAACCCACTAAAATGTTATCTCCAGAATATTGCCGGGATTATCATATTAGCAATTCAATTATTAAAGTGGTCAAGATTGCTTGACAGAGAAAACAACTTCTTAGCAGCTTCTTAACCCCATGAACTTTTACTTCAAATTAAGCAATTTCTTTTGTTAAGGATTGGAATCTTTATTCCTTTTTGTCACAGATCTATCAAGATTGAGGTGGTTTCATGTTCTGACACATCATCTGCTTTTACCATTGTCAAAGCCTCATTCTTCTTTACAAGGCAAAAACTAAATAAACAAACAAACAAACGAATGAATGAATGAATGAATAGATAAATAAATGAATGGATGAATGAATAAACGAATGAATAAATAAATAAATAAATAAATAAATAAATAAGAAGCGTTAGATGGTAAAAGGAAGGAGGAAACATTTATTCAGTCTTTCCTGAGTAGTTCGCAGCCAAATGAAGGGATGACACAGGTGGCAAGGAATCTCTTGAGGAATTTACACATATATAGAAGGTGACCTTTGGGCAGTGGAAACAGATTTTAATGGAGAATTTATGGCACAGTCTTACACAATACGGTCTTTGTATGAGTCCATTTGAATACATACTGGATTTTTTTTTAACTTTTTTTTGCCCAGACCTATGATTTCATCAGGTAAGAAAGTCTCTTTGCTGATTCATATTAGCAACTGTTTTGCAACTTAGAGAGCAACTTAGACCACTGAGAAGTTAAATGACCAGCCCAGAGTCACACAGTCAACATGTCAGAGATGGGACTTCAACCCAGTTCTTCCTAGTTCTGAGGCCTGCTCTCTACACACTATGGAATGTTACCTCTGAGATAGATTGTAGAAAGTGAGATGGATGGATAGATAGATAGATAGATAGATAGATAGATAGATAGATAGATAGATGGTTGGATGGATGGATCTTCATTGGTATAGCTAGATATGGATATAGACAGGATATAGCTATGGAGACAGTCAGACAGACAGACAGGTGGTGCATTAGGAAGCTGGTGATTCAGTAGATAGAGCATCAGGCCTGGAGTCAGGAAAACCTAAGTTCAAATTTGACCTCAGACACTTACTATATGTGACCCTGGGCAAGTCACTTAACCTCTGTTTGTCTCAGTCTCTTCAACTGTAAAATGGGGTTAATAATAGCATCTACCTCTCAAGGTTATCGTGAGGATCAAACGAGATAACTGTGGAGTGCTTGGCACGGTACCTCCCATATAGTAAGTGCTATATAAATGTTAGCTACTGTTATTAGATAAAGATATGAATATAGATATAGATGCTATTAAAGCTTTAAACTTCACCAATGCTTTTGGGGCATTGTATGTATAAACACACACATATACATATATCACCCATACATATGTGTATACTTATGTTTGCATGTTTGTATTCCACTAAAGTCCTCCTCCAGCGCTTCATCCTGTCATGGGAGTGACCCTGCCCTTACAAAGGTCATACCAATGAAAGGCACATCCTGGCAGATCCTGCCAAGCTAAAAAGAGCTTCCAGTGATGGACTGTGTGTCTCTTGACTAATGGTTTAGTTAAACGTAGAGAAGCTTATCACTAGAAGGCTGGACCACCAGGGTGGGGTTGAGATGGGGAGGGGGTGTTTCTGGCCACAGCATCTCATAAAATCATCCATTAAAGGTTTGTGTTGAGCACCAATGAAGAAAGAACCCACACGTATCAAATCACAGATCTTTCAAAGTTTTATGGAGTGGGACACTAGAGATGGTGTCCATTGAGTGGCAAAGGATTCTCTCCACCTGAGGCCCTCTCCAACTGAGCCACTGGGAGCCATGGCTGGGACCATGACCAAAAAGACTTTCTTCACATCCTAAAGAAGCAAGGAACTGAAATCTCCCAAGAGCGGCAAAAATGGAGCAAGGGTGTAGAGGGTGGGCACAAGAGGGAAAAATAAAATATGAGAGTGGGTGACAACATACTGAGGGGAGATATTCAGTACTATCACTGCTGTTGCCCTTACTGCCATTGCTATAGGTCAGCTGGAGGGAAGACTCTGGGAAAGGACTTTTTTTGTCCCTGTTTGGTGAGAAATACAAATGGTAGAGCCCCCACTTCCTTGTCTCTTACCTTACCCTGGCTGTCTTTACTAAACCAGTCCTGTATATCCCATCCTGTAGTTCTCTGAAAGTCTGTTTACTTTCTGCATCTATTTATTTTTGCTATGTGTATCTAAAATAGAAACCAGTTTGTATAAATTGCATTCTTGATCTGTGTATGTATCTGTGTCCTTGAAGGAAAGTAAAATCAGGCAAAGCAGAAGATACAGAAAAAGAGGAGGGTTTTTTTTCTTATCTACTCTGACCACCAGCTAGGGACTCCAGACAAGCTGAAGAGGCTTTCTTGATAATTAGTGTTATAACTCCCCCAAAATGGGTCGGAGCCAGGAAGGGGAGGAGGAGAATTAAATAAAACCAGACCTTCCTGAACTCCCCAGGGCAGGAGAAAGTGAATCAATACAGTTCAAGGGAAAGGAGAGTTTATAAGTAGAGTCTTTCCCTGCAAGACCCTCTGGGGTAGTGGTCAGGGCAACTTTCCCTTCCTATTGTTCCAACCCAGAGGTAGGTTCCATAAAACCCCTTCCCATTTTCCCCTGGGTTGGAGCTGAAGGCATCAAATAAAGAAAGGCCTAAAAAGAAGATGTGGAAAACTGAGGCTGTGCCATCCCCACGAAGGGTAGGGGCCACAGAGGGAAAGAAACTAGTTTTCCTCTTTAGACAACCACTAACAACTACCTCACTCTGTTAGAATTGAAATATGAACATAATCATAAAGGAAAGGGTAGTTTATTAGCCTCAAGCATTTTGAAGTATAAATTAATCAGCCATACTTGAAAGATGAAACCATATTAGTCCTGTTCCTTTATTTAGTGATCCAGGGAATCACTTTATGTATACATTAAAGAAGAAAAAAAACTCCTGGACACCTGAAAAAGGGTTCAAAATTGCTAATATTCAAGGGAGTGACATATACAGTACAGAGAGTTCAGGTTCTAAAGTCAGAGCACCTGAATTCAAATTCTGCCTCCAGTGCCCAATACCTTTATGCCTTTGGAAAAGTCATTTAACTTCTTCAACTCTAAGTTTCCTCATCAGTAAAAATGAAGGTGTTGGACTAGATGGCCTCTGAGACCCCTTTTGCCCCTAGAACTATATGATCTGCGAAAATGATGCAGTTTTAGGAGTACAAGGGGTACCCCAAAATACTGAGGTTCAGGGCAGAGATGTCTGGAAAGAATTCGTGGACTTGAATGGTCTTACAGTCAAGGGGCAGAAAGTTTATTGTAATGCCATATAGTGGGCAGAGCTCTTTTAGGGAACTCTCAACCTAACAGGAGTGATGCTAAAGCTTATATAGAAAAAATACAGTGAATGGTGTGCCAAGTATGCTAATTAGATGGTGAACATACAGTTTCTGTACCTTGGGCACAGGCACCATTCACTACTGGCATGACCTGGGCGGGGGCGGGGGTGAGGGGTGGCTTCTAAGGGGTCTGTACATCTACTTCTGTAACAAGATAGCCTTGGGAGTTGATGTCTGTAGCTTGACCTCTGGATTGTATACCGTAACTCTGTGAATTAGGACATGACAGTTCTGCTGGGATAAGATAGTCCTGTTCATACAAAGGAAGTTCTATAGAGGTCAGCTTGTTCTTGTAACAGGGAGAGATAGTTTGCCTCACTGGGCCTACTCATCAATTATTGCCATAAATAGGGTCTTTGGTCTGGGAAGAGGTATGGTCCTAGGGCTGGGGTCTAAGCACCCCATCAAATATAGTTGTGAAATATCATGTTGTATGCCTCAAATTGGCAAAGATCCAAAAATCAAATTTAATGTTGGCACAGTGTTAGAAAATTGGTACATTGATATACTGGTCATGGACTAAAAACTGGTTCAGTTTTTTTGAATGCAATATTAAACAATACAAAGTTATAAAAATGTTCAGAGTCCTTTGATCCAATCATTCATCTATTAGGTCTATACCCAAAGAACATTATTGACAGAAAAAAAGGACTATTTGCAACAAAAAAAAATATATTCCTAGGAGTACTATATGTAATTGCAAAAAACTAAACAATTTGAAAATTATGGCATATTAAAGTAATGAGACGCAGCATGGAACAGTGGATAGAGAGCCACCCTCTAAGCAAGGAAGACCTGGGTGCAAATCCTACCTTGACGCCTTCTGGATTGTAACTGGTTAAGTCCCTTAACCTCTCAGAGCTCCAGGCAACTGTCTAAAAATATAACTTGTATCTCTAATAAAGGCCTCATATCTAAAATATATGGGGAACTGAGCCAAATTTATAGGAATACAAGTCATTCCCCAATTGAGAAATGGTCAAAGGATATGAACAGGCAGTTTTCAGAGGAAGAAATTAAAGATATCTGTAGACATATGAAAAAATATCTAAATCACTATTGATTAGAGAAATGCAAATCAAAACAACTCTTAGGTACCACATCTCTCCTGTCGGATTGGTTAACATGACAAAACAAGAAAATGATAAATGCTGGAGAGGATGTGGGAAAACTGGAACATTAGTACATTGTTGGTGGAGTTGTGAACAGATCCAGCCATTTTAGAGAGCTATTTGGAACTATGCCCAAAGGGCTATAAAAATGTGCATATCCTTTGACCCAGCAATATCACTCCTAGGGCTATATCTCAAAGAGATCACACAAGTGGGAAAGGGACTGTATGTACAAAAATATTTATAGCAGCTCTTTTTGTGGTGGCAAAGAATTGGAAATCAAGGGGATGCCCATCAATTGGGGAATGGCTGAACAAGTTGTATAAGGTATACACACACACACACACACACACGTATATACATATATATATATATGGTATAAGGTATATGAATGTAATGGAACACTATTGTGCTATAAGAAATGGGGAAGATATGGACTTTATAATAACGTGGAAAGACCTACATGATCTGATGCTGAGTGAGAAGAGTAGAACCAGGAAAACATCATATACAACCACAGACATATTGATTCTGTGATGACTAACTTTGATAGACTTGGCTCTCCTCAGCAATACAAGGCTCAGGGACAGCTCCAAAGGACTCATGATGGAAAAAGCTATGTGCATCCAGAGAAAGAACTGTGGAATCTGAATGCAGATTGAAGCAAACTATTTGCTCTTCTTTTTTTTTCTCTTTTGTTTTTGTTTTTTTGGTTTTGTTTCTTCCCTCTCATGATTCATTCCATTGGTCATAATTCTTCTTTGCAACTTGACTATTGTGTAAATAAGTTTAATGCGAAGGTTTATAGTAGAATCTATATTGGACTGCATGCCGTCTTAGGGGGGAGGGGGAAGGGAAGGGAAGGAAAGAAAAGAACATGTAAAACTAAGTGCTGTAAACTAAAAATAAAAAATCTAATTTTAAAAAATATATAACTTGCAGAGAAGTTACTAGTTAGTGATAGAAGGAACTTCTTCAACTGGGACTTCCCTATACTAATGAAATTACAGGCCTAGTTTTTATCACCGTGAAAGTAATGGAATGTTATTACATCAAAATAAATGGCAAATGCAAAAAAAAAAACCTCAAAGAAATATGAGAGATAAGAATAGTTAATATTGGAGCTATTTTGGAAAGACAGGCATGCTAATCTAAGTTGGTGGAGCTGTAAATATATTTTGGAAAGTAATTTGGAACCATGCTAAGAAAATAACTAAGATATCCATATCCTTTAACCACAGATTCTGCTGTGCATATGTCCCAAGAAGATCAATGATTTTTTTGTCTTTATATATACATATATATACATATATATGTATATATATATATATATATCAAAATATTTATGGCAATGCTTTTTATACCAAGATTTTTAACACACCCTGCATATACCTATTTATGTATTTTTACATTATCTTCTCTATTAAAATACAAGCACCTTAAGAGCAGAGAGTGTTTTGTTTGTTTTTTCTTTGCACCCCTAGCTTTTACTACAATGCTCGGCACATAATAAGAACATAATAAATGCTTGTTGATTAAATGAAAAAGGATTGCCTTGTGGCTGGGCCTGATTGAGATTGGATAATATACATTTACAGGGCTCAGTATTTGTGTGATTTCTACCATTTCTACTGAGTAGGAACAGAGGAGGCAGATGGTGGGAATGATCCAGCTGTGGCATTTGAATGATAGATTTAGAGCTGGAAGAGACCTTAGAAGTCATCCAGTCCAACTCCCTCATTGAAGAAATCAAGGTTAGTTGGATATATAGACTCCAAATTTAAAAGGAAGGAAGGAACAAAAAGGTGACAATTGAGAGGAAAGAGGGGAAATTGATTTGAGAGGAGAGGACAGTATGTAGTTGAACTGGTTAACTATAGCAGGAGTACCAAACTCACATAGAAACAGGGCCACTAAACTATACTATGGATCCCTGTGAGCAACATACTGTCTTAGGAAATCACATATTAACATTATCTATGTTCTATTCTATTTCATTTTGTTAAATATTTCTCAGTTAAATGTTAATCTGCTTCTAGCACAGAGACTGCAGCTTGCAGGCCAAGTGTTTGATACCTCTGAACTATAGAATCAAGATTTAAAGGAAGAAGGGCAAAATTTGAGTAGAGGTGATCCTGGGAGAATACAGAGGGGTGAAGGGATTACAGATCACTCTGAGAGTGAAGGATCTAATAAGAAGGAGTAAGGCACAGAGAGAAATGGAAAGATGAGAGTTTGTGATCTGATAAAGGAATTTCAGAATTTATGATCTTACTTGAGGGTAATGGTGAGATCGGAGATGTGGTCATTTCTATGTGCAGCCGAAATAAATTGGAGGAGTAGGTCATGGGAGTTACTATTGTTAAAATAAGGAATAAAAAAGAGAAAAAAAAACAGTTCAGCCAAACTAACCAATATAATAACCAAATTAGCATAATATGTAGGCTTTCATTCCCAAAGTCTCCCACCTCTGCAAAGAAGAAAGGAAATGCTTTATCATATCTCTTTTGGTGGGGCCAGGGGCAAGCTTGGTCATTATAACCCCACAACATTCAATTTCATGGAATTTTTTTTAGATGAATAGAGGGATTAATGTTCTTTTGATTTGTAGAAATTGTTGTTTACTTCCCTTTGCATCAATTCAAATATGTTCACTGTGCATGGCATTTTTGTTTCTTTTTACGAATCATTAAATAACAGAAATGTTTTGTTTAGTTGGATTTTCTTGAGGGGAAGGGTTAAGACTAATGCTTTCTTTCTTTTGCTTTTGTCCGTGTATTCAAATGCTTTTTTCCAATGGAAGTATTAAAAATATTTTGATTTTTAAAATATTATTAGAACTAGAAGATCTTCTGTGTACTATATAGATACTCTATGGAGCATTTTCTGGAAGGAAATAATACTAATCGCAACAAAAACAATAAATAAATCACATTTATGTAGGACTTTAAGATTTGTAAAGAACTTCCCTCAAAATAACTTTATGAGGGTATCATTATTATTCTTATTTTACTTATGAGAAAACTATGATTCAGAGAGGTTAAATACATTGCCCAAAATCACACAGCTAATATGCTTTAGAGGGAGGATTTGAATCTGGATCTTAATTGACCCCAAGTCCAACATTCTAGAATCATACAGTATCAGAACACATGGATGGGTCGCAATCTGCAAAGGAGACCTAAGACAAGCCTGCTTTCACAGAACTTTGACAGGAGAGTAGGAATATTCAACTAAAAACTTGATAAACAAGTATTTCCAAAAGGATTGGTGCATATTACAGTTGGAATCCAGGCAAGACTGGGTGTTCCCCCAGGGTTCTGCCCTGTTCCCTCTTTCTTTTTTTTCTCTACACTCTCTCTCCCTTGGTGATCTCAACTCCCATGGGTTCAATTATCAGTTCTATGCATACAATCTATATAACCAGGTTATTCTCTCTCCTGAGCCCCAGTTCCACACTCCCAACTAAACTAAATGCCTGCTAGACATCTCAACCTTTCAAACTCAGCATGATGTAAATGGAATCATTATAATTTCCCTACAATCCATAATGTCCTTCAAATTTCCCCATTTCTATTGACCTTCTCTTCATCTGAGCTCAAAAGCTTGGTGTCATTCTTGACTCTTCCATCTCCCTCAACATCCTCTATCCAATCTGTTGCCAAATCTTGTTGATTCTACCACCATAAGATCTCTCCTAGCCCTACCCATCTCTCTACTCAAATAGACTAGGTCAGGCTCTCATCATCTTTCACCTGGGCTATTTCGGGAGCCTCCTAATTGTTCTCTCTGTTTCAAGTCTTTCCTTTCTCCAATTCATCATCCACTATCAAATTGATAATCTGAAAACAGAGAGCTGAATACATCTCTCTCCCACACCTGCCCCCCAAAATAATCTTCACTGGTTTTCTCTTGCCTTTGACAAAATATAAACCCACCTTAGCATTTGTTTAATTTGTTGTCTTTCAGTCATTTTTCAGTCATGTTCAACTCTTTATGACTCCGTTTGGGGTTTTCTTGGCAAAGATCCTGGAGTGGTTTACCATTTCCTTCTCTAGCTCATTTTACAGATGGTGAAATGGAGACAAATAGGATTGAGTGACCTGCCCAGAGTCACACAGCTAGGAAGTGTCTGAGGCCAGATTTGAACTCAGGAAGAAGAGTCTTCCTGACTCCATGACCTGCACTCTACCCACTGCTTCAACTACCTGCCCCTTAGCATGTAATTCCAAAATTTTACTCCCATTCGTCTTGCCTATGTTACTCATAGTATTCTCCTGTCTGAACTTTGTTCCAATCAAATTGGCCTACCGTTTCCCTCCATAATATAGTGTCTTCAGTCTCTATGCCTTAGCACCAAAGATCCCCTCCCCCCATGTCTGGAATGCATTCTCTTTATACCTCCACCTCACAGAATCCCTGGCTTCTTTCAAAGCACAACACAAGTAGCCAAGGCTCTGTGATGTTTATCTTTATTCCTTCATTCCCACCCCTGTTATTGGCACTTTCTCCCTATTAAAATTACATATGCAAATAAACATGCATATGTAGGTTACTCTCTCCCTTTTAAAACTACATATTCATATACATAGGTATAGTCACAGGTTCACATACATATATCATATATATATATATCATGACATGTACCTATATTCACAGGTATAAACATGTACTATACCTAATGTATTTATATAGCATATATGATATATATTTGTTCATTTCTATGTTATATTGCCCAGATAGAATGTAAGCTTATTGAAGGCAAGGACTGTTCTACTCTTGCGCAGTTTTTTAATTCCCAGAGCCTAATACAATGCCTTGCACTTAACAGGTCTTTAATAGATGCTAGCTGAATTGAATTGAATTGGTAAAAAAGAATGAGCACTGATTCGAAGTACAGAGACAGTTCAGAGACAGACTTAGTGACTGCTATGTCTTCACTAAATCACTTTCTTTCTCCGGGCCCCAGTCACCTCCTGTAAAATGAGGAGAATGATATTTTCACTGCACACCTTACAGGATTTTTGTGTGGATAAAATGAAATCACGTGTGAAAAATGCTTCAAACCTAAGCTTTTATTTCTCTAATTTAGTCACAGTTTATCTATCTGTCTTCCTTTGACTTTCATTACTATAACAAAAATTGTAAATACATGATGGTGGACACTAGATGGAAGTAACTTTCCAAAAAAAAGGAACTCTTTCTTCTGCAGCTAACATGTTCTCAGCTAACAGCATCATAAAATGTTGCCTGAATGATATCTCATAACTGAATTGAATCTGGCAAAAGCTGAGTGCCTATCATGTGAAAAGCACTGTACTAAGCCCTAGGTGAGATATAAAGATTAAAACCATAATCACCACTCTTGGTAACTTTACAATCTCAGGATAGGGATAGAAGGAGAAAGAAAAGATAGTGTGGCATAGTTGAAAGAGGAATGGACTTGAAGTTAAAGGACCTGTGGAAAAGAACAGTTATTCAAGAAGACCATTTCTGAGGATGAAATCTGGATATATCATAGAATTAGAATATGATAAATATTTATTAAGTGTCTGCTATGTGCCAATCGTTGTGCTAAGCACTAAGGATACAGCTGACAGTCCCTACCCTCAAAGAGCTTACAGTCCAATGGGAGAAGACAACACTGGCTAAAAAGCCAGAGTATGTTATGATGATAGTGGAGTAAAAATCAAGCAGATTAGCAAAGGAAGACACTGAATTCTGAGCCTTCTATAAAGGAAAGCTATGGGAGGACTATAGTTAGAAATATATGAATAGTGATGGACTTTGGGCCAGGAATGGAGTACATTGAACAAAGGCAGGTAAAAATATGTTTTCCTAGAGTCTTTCAAATTCAAACAAAATGGTTTTAAGTGGAAAAAGAAAAATAGAAAACTGACTCCATCTATGCAACAAATTAAATTAGAAGGTGGTTAAAATATAAGAAGAATACTAGCAGTGGAGATGCCCAGAAAGTCACAAGAAATAAAAGTCTGGGAAAAGAACAAATCATAATCACTAACAATTTGTCAGCCACTCAACAAGCATTTATTAAGTGACTACTGTGTGCCAGGTGCTGTGCTAAGCTAAGATCATACTTAAGTTCTTAACATCATAGGATCACAGGTATGAGAAATAAGCTAGGTGAACCAGAGAAGTTGAGAAAAAGATTGTCCAACCTCAGGTATCTTGGGACCTGGGTGGGCTGTTACTGCTACTACTATACAAATAGTAACAATGGGTAGAATGTATATCATAATTTAAAATTTATACATCTTATGTATATTACCACATTTTCTTATTTGATTGAATGGAACCCATGAATGGAATATAACTTTAGGAGAATATGTTTTATTTAAAAGGTATAGCATAGGTAAAAGTGGGAGGGGCAAGGCACAGTAGTATTGTGTGTTAAGAAGGTAGACTAATTTGAGAAAATTCCAGAAGCAGACAGGGGAAGTGTGCTAGAAAATACTATGCATCTGTTTCTTCGTCTGTACGTAAAATGAGAGTGGTTGGACTTCATGATCTCTAAGGGTCTTTCCAATTCTACAGCTACGGTCCCATGATCCAATAATCCTATAAAGATTAAAGGAAGAAGAAATAGAAGAGATACTCTCATCAGACTAGGCTAGAGACTGACAAGACAAAATAGGTGGAGTATGGAAAACAGATCACTAACAGGATATACTGGGATAAGTCAATTACCTGGATGTGCTTTAGGGAATTTCTCTATGCCAAAAGCAGAGCAGCCAGTACATTTTTGACTTGCCTCAATCATAATTTCATCCTTCAAAATATGAGGATGGAAACAAGTGGAACTGTATTTTTTTTTCTGGATGAGACTTACCAACAAAGAGGGAGCAGCTACTGAAGTAGAAATGATAGGAATCTTTAGGGAGGAGTAACCATTCCATCTTGGAACGTAACAGAGAAGGGGAAAGAAAGGATATAGTCCGACATGGCCCCAAATTTCAAAAGGTTAGTCAGTCCACCAAAAATGTGTTGTCTTTATTATGTGTTGGTCACTGTGCTAAGTGCTGAGGACACAAAGAGGGACAAAAGACAATCTTAATCCTCAAAGAGCTCATAATCTAAAGGGGGGGGTGCGGGGCAAAAAGTAAGCAAATATCACAAACAAGCCATATATACAGGATAAATTGTTGTCATTGTGCTTGTCCTTCATTTTCGAAGACAACCATGACATCAGGGAAATGACATGACTTGTAATTGACTTTGATTTGAGTGAGGGAGGGCTATGCAAGGTCACCTGCCTCACTTTCTCCTCCAGAGCCATCTGGATCCACTGACCTGATATTCACCAGGAGGACTGGAGATGGCCCTGAATGCAATGGGAGATCCTGGTCCTTTTAGGCTAAGGTCTTTTCAGGTTCTCACTTTGAGTGAGGGAATGCCCATTCAGTGAATAGGCCTCTTTAACAAGTGAGTCAAGGGATGGGCCCTTTAATCAAAACTCAAAAAAAAAAAAAAATAAAACCGGGAGGGGAGGATAAATAGGAAATAAATAAAAGAGGGAAGGCACTAGAATTAAGAGCAGTTGGGAAAGGCTTCCTGTAGAAGCCTTGCAGGACCCCAGGAGGCAGAGTTGAGGAGGGAGATCATTCCAGGCTTAGAGGAAAGGTAGACAAAATGCCTGGAGCTGAGAGATGGAGAATTCCATGGATAGAACATTATGTGGGAGAGCATAAGGTATGCAGGGGTAGGGAACCTGTGGCCCTGAGGCCACATGTGGCCTTCTAGGTCCTTGGGTGTGGCTTTTTGACTGAGTCCAGATTTTACAGAACAATCCTTTTATTAAAGGGATTTGTTCAGTGAAGTTTAGATTCAGTCAAAGGGCTGCACTTGAGGGCCTAAAGGGCCATATGTGGTCTCAAGACCTCAGGTTCCCCACCCCTGGATGAGACAGGAAATATGGGGGGAGCAGGAGGGCTAGTTTATGAAAGGCTTTGAATGCCAAACAGAGGCATTTATATTTGATCCATAAGGTGATAGGGAGCCACTGAAGTCTACTGAGTAAGATAGTGGTACAATTAGAATTGTACTTTATGAAAATCCCTTTGGCAGTTGAATAGGGGAAGACCTGTAGCAGGCAGATTAACTAGCAGGCTATTGTAATAGTCTAGGCATGAAGTAACAAGGGTCTACAGGAAACTGGTGGCAGTATCAGAAGAGAGAGGAAGGATTATTCAAGAGATATTTCAAAGGAAAACTCAACCTTGGCAAAAGATTGGATAGCAGGTAGACTTCAGAAAAACCTGGAAATCTTATATGAACTGTTGCTAAGTGAAGTGACCAGAACCAGGGAGAACATTGTACATAGTAATAGCCATATTGTGCGATGACTGACTTTGATAGACTTAGCTGTCCTCAGCAATGCAAGGACCTAAAACAACTCCAAAAGACTCATGATGGAAAATGCCATTCACATTCACAGAAAGAAATATGGAATCTGAATGCAGATTGAAGCATACTATTTGCTCTCCTTTTTTGTTTAGTTTAGTTTTGTTTTGTTTTCTTTCTCATGATTCCTCCCATTTGTTCTAATTCTTCTATACATGACTAATATGAAAATATGTTTAATAAGAATGTATACGTAGAGCCTATATTGGAAGGCACACCATCTTGGGGAGGGAAAGGGGAAGGGAGGAGAAGAAAATGTAAACTTATGGAAGTGAATGTTGGAAACCAAAAATAAATTAATTAATTTATATAAAAAAAATTTTTTTAAATATTGAGGGTAGAGGGGAGAGTGAAGAGTCAAGGATATTGGGGGTGGGGAGAGAGTGAAGAGTCAAGGATGACACATAGGTTGCAAGCCTGATGGACTGGGATTGTAGAGAGTTAAGAAAAAAATGAGAAGAGAAGGCACCTATTGTAGATGGCCTTCTGAAGGAGTTTAACCACAAAGGGCAGAAGAGAAATAGGTTAGTAGTGAAGGTGGAAGGATCAAGTAAGGTTTTTTTTTTTTTTTTAAAGATAAGAGAGAGATGTGCCTATTTGTAAGCAGTAAGGAAGGAGCCAGTAGACAATGAGAGATTGAAGATACGTGAAAGAGTGGTTATGATAGTGAGCAATGCATTGGGCCAGACAAGATGGAATGGGACAGTTTGTGCAGGTAGAGAAGTTTGTCTTATGGAGGAATAGGGCCACCTCCTCATGGGAGTGTAACAACAATGCTACTTGTGCTACTGTGGCTGTGTAAGGCCAACAACACTAGCACACACAGGAGGGCTATTAGCATAGGTTCTTTGATCTGCTTTTCTAAGAAAGCAACTTTAAGGGGTTTACAATCTCACTTTAATTAAACATACATATATCATTCACTTAGTATAGGGGAAAAAGTCAGCACCCTGAACCTCAGAGAGAATACTAACAGAAATTGCGAGCATACATTATATAAACAGAACAAACACAAATCAGTAGACAGGTTTCTATCTGTCCATAGCAATACAGACAGTTACCAGAGAGAGAAGCATCAACATCTGGGTTTTCAAAGTGGGGGAAGCAGGGGTGGGGTGGGGGGGTGCTCTATGATGGCTACCCAGAGTCTCATCCAGTCAAATCACACGACATTCTTCCATGAGTGAGAGCCCCAAAACAAAATTCCAATCTCAGAGCTTATATACTCTGTTCAGGGTCAGAGGGCATCACAACCATGCAACTTAAACCCATGTGACCTAAGCCTTCTCATGGCTTGAGCAGGTCATCAAATACTTGTGATCCAATCAAAGACTTTTGATTCAAACAAAGGCAAGACTCAAAGGTACTTGATTGCTTTAGTGCTGAGAAGCACTCAAACAGAAGACAACAAAAAGTTCACTTGGACTGATATTACATTTGAAAGGTGTAATGGTAATCAGAGCAGGATTTTTTGCTGTTCTTCTCTTTTGGGATGCTAAGGCTATCAAGTGCCTTTAATGAGTCTGGCCTTTGTTTGAATGGGGCAAGTAAAGTGGGATCTTTTTTGTTTTGGAGTGTTTCTCAGCACAAAGGCAATCAGGAGTCATTAATTTGAAACAATGTCTATGATATGGTGGTAGTGATTGAAGAATTTTACCACACCCTAAATGCTAAGTTGGCCCCAGCCCTCAGGGTCCTGAACAGGGTATAAGAGCTCTGAGATTGGCATTTTGCCTTTGGGGGCACATTCATTGAAAGAGTGTTGGTGACAAGACTCTAGGAAAGCCATTGAAACAGTCCCCCTCCCCCGCACCCCCACCCCAGGTCTTGGTCCTTCTCTGGTAACTACGTATTGCTATGGATAGACTGGTTTGTATTATTTGCTCTGTTTATAATGTTTGCTCGTAATTTCTGTTTGTATTTGCCCCGAAATTCAGGGGGCTGATCTTTTCTCCCTGAACTAAGTGGATGATACATGTATGTTTAATTAAACTGATATTGTTAACCCCTTAAAGTTGCTTTCCTTAGAAAAGCAGATCAAAGAACCTGTGCTGGCAGCCTTTCTGAGTGCTGGTGTTATTGGTCTTACACAGCCACAGAAACTGCTAGCAACATTGTTGTACAAAAGGCAAGACTCAAAGGTATTTGACTGCTTTAGTGCTGAGAAGCTCTCCTTAAGAAAACACAAAGGCAAAAAGTCCCACCCTGATTACCATCACCAGGAGACAGATAAAGGAGGAGAATGTGACAGAAGGCATCTGGGGGATGTAAGATGAGGAAAGGGGAGAAGAGGGAGTTCATGGAAAATGGTCTCAATGTGTTTTTTTTTAAATATAAGTCAAGGTTCAGAAAAATATGAATTAGGGTTTTATAGACTAAAATTCTATAAGGGAAATCAAGCTAGAAAGGCTAGAAAGCTTTTAAGAATGAAATTTTGAACACATAAAGAAAAACAACTTCAATGAAAAAGAAAAAAGAACCGTCTAAAAAGATAGCCATATCACTTTTTTTGTTCAGTCTTTTTTTCAGTCATGTCTAATGACCCCATTAGGGGTTTTCTTAGCAAAGATACTGAAGATGTTCTTTCCTTCTCCAACTCGTTTTACAGATGACAAAACTGAGACAAACAGGGTTAAGTAATTTGCCCAGGGTCACAGCTAGTAAGTGTCTGAGGCCAAATTTGAACTAAGGAAAATGAGTCTTCTTAACTCCAGACCCAACACTCTAGTCACTGCACCACCTCGTGGCCCAGCTACATCACAGGATAATAAAACATCTGTCAGATTTTGTTACTGAGTGACTGTCAGTGATCTTTGAAGGACAGTGGAAAACTGAAGGAATGTTGCAGGACTGAAGAAGAACACATCTTATCCCCATGTCCAAAAAGAGAGAAAAGGAGAGTATCTTCAACTATAGGGCTCTGAGCTTGACTTTGTCCCTGACAAAAAATGAGAACATATTTTTAAAGGGATAGTTAGTGAAAAGGAAGCAACGATAGAAAAAAAAAAGGTAGCATGGCATCACCAAAAACAGGTCATGCCAAACCAGCTTCATTTCTTTTTTTTTTACCAGGATACCAAAATTGTTAGATAAAAGGAATGATAGGGATAATGGTGTAGGAAAAATGATTTATTATGTTGTTCAGAAAAGTTATTATACTGGCTGAATCCAACTGTATATGTTTAAAGATTGTCTGCACCCAGAGTGTCACCTGACCCTAGTAACTCTCCAGGAATGCTAGAAATAGCTACAAGGCATTTTGGGTTCCCCCAGGTGGTAGATCCACCCAAAGCATTCTTCTTTGGGGTTCCCCCAACCCAGGTCTTATTTTAGGTCCACCCAAGTGTGTGTTTTGGATTCCCTTGTGTCTTGACTTCACCTCAGTTTGGTTGAATGTTTATACTTACTCATATCTGTCTCAGTCTACCTTGCTTTTGAGTTTCCCTCTTGGCAAAAATTGCTTAACTGTGTACACGCGGCTCAGGTACGGGCACCCTTGTTGAAATCCTATACAATGTAAACCTTCCAGAGCCTAGACAGGAAGGAGCCACACCTCCTTTCCAGCTGACTCTCTTTTACCAAACAACCTAATAAATTTCTCTCTAACATTATTTCAGATTTTGGGAGTTGTTCTTACGAACAACATTAAATGAGCATTAAAAATTGTTTTTATATATGATTGTGGAAAAAATAAAATATTAAATTTTTAAAAAGGAAAAGCCAAAATTGTATGCTTATCAAATTTGTAGATGAATAAAATTTGGGGATCTAAAAGGCCATCTACTCTAACCCCTTCATTTTATAGATTAGGAAACTGATATCCAATGAGATTATGTCATTTGATCATAGTCGTCCAGCTAGTAAGTAAAAGACACAGGGGATCATGGTACAGTAGAAAAAAAGTATTGATTTTGGAGTCCAAAGTCCTGGGTTAAAATCTTGATTCTGATGCTTAATGCCTAGGAGATGTTGGGCATGTCACCTAATTTCTTTGTGCCTCAGTTTCCTTATATGTAAAGTGAGGCAGTTGCAACAAATGATCTCTGGGGTTCCTTGCAACTATAGACTTGTGATCCTGTGATTTGAACCCAGATCCTCTGACTCTAAGTCAAGAATAGTTTCCATATACCATGTCACTTTTCTTAACACACTTATCAGAAACTTAACAGGGATGAATGTAAATTCTTGGATTTATAACTTATGAACCTAGATCTACGCTTTAGTCTTCCATCACTATTGAAAACTCTGAAACCATGGAGAAATGTCTTGAAATGACTCCATAACCTGGGGTCTATTGCATAAGGTAAAATTTAAAAAACCAAGAAGAGAAATAGATAAATGGGAAAGGGTGTGTGTGTATATCAAATCATTACTTCCAAACCAAGAATTTGCTGATTCTGCTACTCCTTAAATATCAGTAACAGATTTAGAGCCAGAAGGGACCTTATCTAGTCCATTTCCTCTCTTACCCAGCTCCATTTTACAGATGAGGAAATCTAAGCCCAAATAGGTTAAGTGATTTGCTCCAAATTATGAAGGAAGTGGGTGAAAGTTTAGTGGTGGGGTTGCAAAGCAGCCGACAGGCTAAACCAGCTTGAGGTCTCAAACAACAGGCCTCAGATCCATCAGTGTCTTAGTGGGGTGTCCACTCCAAGTATGTGAAGATTTCCCCTGGCAGAATGAGTGCATGAGAACCATTTGTTCCAACAGCCATGGAGGCAGCTGAAACAGGCACTGAAGAGCCCTCAGAGCTTGGTCAGACATCTGAAGATGCCGTGGTCATCCACTGCATCCTGAGCCACGGCCAGTCATCTTGACTTTGGTCTTGCCACTGGACTTCGATGACTCTGGAAGGGAGAGTGAGGCTGACAATTTTTCACAACTCTGCCTCACTTAAATCCAGTTCAAGGGCAAATGAAGATGTCACCCATATCCTGATATCGTTGGCCCTCTTAGAAAAAGAAGGATCAACAACAACAGTGGTAGGATTGGAAACAATTAAGTTTACTAACAAAGAAGGGAAATGATGAATTTCATATTCTCAATACTACTTATTCAGTCTGTCTTGTGCATTCTAATTAAATTCCCTTTTTAGTCAAGCATGGATTAATGAAGCTGGACTCCTCCAGTGTTACTGTTCTCAAATCAGTTTCCAAGTTTCACATCATCATAATAATCATCACCAACATGAATATTTACTGTGTCCTGGTTTAATGGAAAGAACGAGGGACATAGAGTCAAGAGACCAGTGTTAAAGGACTGGCTCAGTTGTATCTTAGCCTACGATTACACACACATCATTTATCTATCTCTCGCACATCGGTATCATAGGGTCATAGGATTTAGAATTGAAAGGGAACTTAGAGGTTGTCTATTTCAACCCCTTCGTTTTATAAATGGGGAAACTGAGACCCAGAAAATGGACATGATTTGCCCCAAATTACACATATAGTAAGCAGAGAAGTTAAGGTTAGACCCTAAAGTCCTCTAACTCCAAATCTAGTATTCTATATAATACTGACCATAGTTATTTGTGTCATAGTTAGTTCTCTCACCACTAAACTGCCATTTCTGTAAACTAAGGTCTCTATTGTATATATTTTCATAGCCCCAAGATAAAGCACAGAGGCTTGGCCATAGTGTTGACTTAATGTTTGTTAAATCTTACAGATTTTACACTTACAGAGCCCAGTGTCCTCATCTGCAAAGTGCAGATAATGTATTACTTACCTTGCTGATTTTTTTTCTGAGGAAAGTGCTATATAAAATATGTTATATTTTAAAATAAAGAACAGCAAAATGAAAAATAAGATAAGATAAATTTGGCTACAGTTCCCAAAGAATTTCTTACATTTCCAGGGATTCCTGGATAGAAATCCTCAGTTTAAAATGCCTAAAAGAATTTTAAAATAAAGATCATAGGCTTAAGATCATTTGAGAGCAATTAATGATAATCACTAATATTTATATTGTGCTTTGAAGTTTGCAAAGTGCTACATATGTATGAGTCATATACAGTAGTGTGCTGGTAAATATATAACAGCCAACTCTCAAAAAAAATAAAAACCAATAGTTTGTGGGAAACATTTTTAACCTTTCTTTGCATTATTAGTATTTTCCCCATTACTTTCTAAGTCTAGATAATCAACAAAAGAAAAAAATTAAGCCCTGATTTGTAACATTTGCCAATTTCTGAGGCTGATCCTCAAAATTTAACAATGAACTTGGTTTGAGCTGACTCTAGTACATCACTGGTCTTATACACACACGCACACACACACGCACATACAATATATGTATGTATATGCATGTGTATGTTATGAGTACATGTCTGTATGTATATATATATGTGTTTCTGATTTCCAAATATATGTAAAAGAAATCTGAGAGCTGAAAAGTCAGGTAAAGCAGAAATGTTATCATTGTTTTGATTTGAGATATCAATAAAATTGAGATAATCATACTTGTCTTATCTCTTCATAGAGATGCAGTTTAGTTTGCTGGGAAGCCTGAAATGTCAGGGTACAGGACAGCATCCCCCTGGAATGAATTCACACACTCAAACCATCTCTCAGTCAAATGACAAGGTTTATCAAAACACCAATAGTGCAGGCTGAGATTCTTAGGGAATTTGATGGGGATTCCATCCACTTACTCATTTGGCATTATTAACTTTTTCTGTTAACACAATTAATTATTTCCTTCTTTCTTTCCTCAAATCTTATTTCAGTGTGCTACCCGTAGGGAGAGAAGTTCATTGGTTTATTTGTTCATTCATTCATTGATTCACAAATATTTTAAGTGCTTATGCATAAGACCCTATGCTCCATCATCTTGCCTTTGTCTCTTTCACTTTACATTTGATCCTTACAACTACCCTATAAGGGAATTGTTGTTATTTGTTATATCCATTTTACAGAGAGGCAAAGTAGGGTTGAAAAAGATCAACTGACTTTACTGGAGTTCCACACTCAGCAAGTATCTGAGGTAGAATTTTAAACTCAAATTTTCCCTAAACCAAACCAAATCCAAGGCTCTAATCACTATACCACCTAGCTGCTCTATAACAATTTCCCTAACAAAAGAGGAAACTGAAGCCCAGAGGTGGATCATCTTAGCCAAAGTCACATAGGTAGGATATAGGTCTTCTAGTATTAAAACAAGCAACCAAACAAAAAACCCAAGTCCCCTAATTCCAAGCCAAATGCCCTTTCTACTCCACCACACTCCTCTTAAAAGTCATGATATTTTGCACATTCCTTCACTATTAGGTGTATGTGTATGGACAAACCAGGATCCATCAGTCCCTAGGTGAAGAAGAATCGACATTTTTACATCAGAGTCTAAAGGTCCCCAACTAGACAACAAAAGGGAGTCCAGCAGAGAATTTTAACATTCACCCCACACTCAGATAGTTTTAAGTTCAAAAAGGCAAAGCTTATTCTGGGCCTTGGGCCTGGACTTAGCTCCCAAACTGATGCAATCAGAAACTAAGGCCAACAAGTGTTTACCAAAGGATATGTCCCAGGAGAGGAAGATTTCTAAATCTCCCTAAGTGAGGTACTACCTTGGGACCCAGAGACTAGATCCTGCTTACGTCGGTGTGTTATTGTTGCTTTTTTTTTTTTTAATTCTTTTCTGGCAGCAAGTGCCAGGAAGCTCCACCCTTCCCTTTCCCACTCCCTTTGAGTAAAAGAGGAAGCTAAACTCCTTGGTTTAGATGGTCTTCTTGGTGATGGGTGGGGCTAGTAACTCCTGGAAACTGGAAAAGAAAAAAGGAGGGAAGAACCAACTAGAAGGGGTTGTACCGACTGGGGAGAGGAAGACTCTGGAGATTTTAACCTCATCTTACACCAGGGAGACGGCATTTGAAAGACTGGGTTTCCTTTTCATCTAAAATAAGACCAGGATTCGCCCTTACAACATGCAGTTTTACTCAGATTTCACTCTCTCCCCTTGTTCCCGAGCTTGAAGATTTTATTTGATCTTTCTGAGAATCACAGTACAAATTGCAAGTTCATGCCCACAGGGTTTCTTCATAGCAGAATGGAAAAAGAAAAACTGTGAACTTTCTCAAGGATGACTCACAGAAGAAGGGTCATTAGATTTGCTCTCAGGCCCAGCAGGCTATAAATCCCAATGACCGAGATTATTTTCCCCACTCCACCCCCTCAGGGTGCAACGGTTACCTGGGGACTGGAGCCATCTGGAGAAATGTGCATTGTCTTCCCTTCTTCTTGGCTGCAAACACACACCCTTTGTATATTCTATGTCCCCTTCCTTATTACCTGCTTTGATGGGGATTCCATCCACTTACTCATTTGGCATTATTAACTTTTTCTGTTAATACAATTAATTATTTCATTCTTTCTTTCCTCAAATCTTATTTCGGTGTGCTACCTACAGGGAGAGAGTTTCATTGGGTTATTTGTTCATTCATTCACAAATATTTTAAGTGCTTATGCATAAGACCCTATGCTCCATCATCTTACCTTTGTCTCTTTCACTTTACAATCAGGTTGCAAGATTAAAGTTGGAGACAAATTCTGTCATTTCATATTTTCTGAGTGCCTTGAAGTGTTAGGTACTGTACAGTAGAATAGATGTATTAAAAATGCTGTAGTTCCTTCCCTTTTGTCAGAGGAAAGGGATGGCAGATAATCATAACACTTATAGAGCGAGTTAAGGTTTGCAAAGTACTTCCTATAGATTATTTCTGATCCTGACTATAACCCTATAATGGGCAGCTAGATGGAGAAGTGTATTGAGCATTGGGCCTGGAGTCAGAAAGACTCATCTTCCTGATTTCAAATCTAGTCTCAGATACTTACTAGCTGGGTGACCCCTGGATAAGTCACTCAACCCTGTTTGCCTCAGTTTCCTCATCTGTAAAATGAGCTGTCAGAAACAAATATCTTACCAAGAACTCCACCTGGCCATTAGTAAATTTAGGGAAAAAAGATTTTTATTTTACATCCTTTCAGATGGTTAACCTCTAAGAAAAAGGCACACCAAGCACTGGGCACAGCCAGTTTTTTAATTCCTCTTCTCGACTGCCAGTCCTTCCCACTTTGGGAACCTATGTTCCAGTCCAACCCAAACCTGAATTGGAATCCTCTATCCAGCCTCTGTTTGAATACCTCTTTAGTCACTACATTTTTCTATAATTAGGGAAGTTATTGCTTGCTCATTCTGCTTTCTAGATTCAAGCACAACATATCCAGTCCCACACTGATCCACATTCCATCACTTCAAATGCTTGCAGGCACTTATGTCTACCTAAGTTTTCTCTTCTTCTGGTTGAACATGTCCATTCCCTTGAACTACTCTTTGGGTTGTGATGATGTGGATCCCTAAGGATTTAAAATAATATTAAGGGTTCCTTTTTCAGTACCTTGTAAGACCCCTCCTGAGCCTGAGCGCATCTTAAAGTCTCTTCCCTTTATCTTGAAATGCCACCTGTTTTAACAATCTGGGTAGCAGCTTCTGTGGGGGTAGAAGATTCACCCACAGCCAGCACCCAGAAAGCTGCCAACAGCACAGGTTCTTCTGATCTGCTTAAGCAAGGGAAGCAAGGTGAAGGGGTTGACAAGCTTACTTTTAATTCAGCATTCAAATATTATTCAGTTAGTTCAGGGGAAAAAACCAGCACCCTGAACTTCAAAACAAATGCAAACAAATTACAAACATCAACAGACTTTGTCTGATTCAAATCCTAACACAGTTACCAGAGTTCAACAAAGTTTCAGCATCCGGGTTTACAAGCTGGAGGGCTCCTTAGCTACAGCTGCCCAGAGTCTCCTCATCAACACCATCCCCAGAGCCCTACACAAATGGCTCTGTCCTCCCTTCTTATAGGGCTTCAGACATCAAACATCATCTGAATCATCAGAGCTAAGGCTCTGGTGATTGGTTCTTGAGTTGGCCCCTCCCCTTGGGAGCTTCACATCCACATGGATTATGTTAACACCTAATGGGGTTTAGGCCTGGGGCTTAGCACCTAGTAAAGCTCACTGAGATAAATTGAGTCACTCAAACAAAACAAAGGCCATTCTGGTTATACCACCTAACTTACCATTACCCTGGGCTATGGAATTCTTTCTCTCCCCCATCTTCGGTCACAAAAATTCCAAGTTTCCAAGTTTCGGTCTCCCTTATCTTGTGTCATTGGTTGTTGCCCTCTACCTGTGTCCTTATCTCATAAGACTTTTCCTATCCCTAAATCTCCCACCCCCATAAGAAACCCTAAAATCACCCTGCAGGCCGTTTCTTTCTATATAAGTCTGGTCCCTTCCCTACATCAGTGCTTTTGTTTAGCTCCTTGCTAAATCTCAGGCCATCTGCTTTTGCATCAATAAAGCTCCCAATGGCTACAGAGAAGGTCTAAGTGAATTCTTTCATATTTGATGAACCAGCTCTCCCAACTCTGACCTCATCAGTGAGGTCTCCAGTTCTTTCACCACCTTCAGCACACTCTTCTGGATGGCAAACAGTAAGCTATAACTATTATTTTGACTAAATATATTAAATTATCAGTGTCATCAAAATGTCTGATTTCCAAATATACCCAAAAGGAATCTGAGAGCTGAAAAGTCAGGTAAAGCAGACATGTTATCATTGTTTTGATTTGAGATATCAATAAAATGGAGATAATCATACTTGTCTTATCTCTTCATAGACATGCAGTTTAGTTTGCTGGGAAGCCTGAAATGTCAGGATACAGGGCAGCATTCCCCTGGAACGAATTCACACACTCAAACCATCTCTCAGTCAAATGACAAGGTTTATCGAAACACCAATAGTGCAGGCTGAGATTCTTAGGGAATCTGCAACTTAATGAGTGTGAGACTGATGTTTATATGCAAAAAAAGACAGTGAAAAGATCTGGATGGGATTAAGGAGTGGTAAGTAGTCTGGGGTGAGCCTAGAGTGTCCTTGAAAGGACTGTCAAGTAAGCTAATTAAGTGATCTAGGTAGGCTGGGATGCCTTGGACAAAGGCACCAGTGATCTGGGCTACAGAAATATATGGGAAAATTCAGGGACGGGGTTGCTTTCAAAGACAGAGTCTTTTCCTTTTAGGGGTCCAGGTCCCATCACCCCATCAATAGGACTATGACAATGATAATAATAATAATTAGCATATCACACTTGAAGATGTCAATCTCAATTAAAGAGAAGGCAGCCAATATAACAAAAATCATGATCTTTAGTCAAGGCAAGGAAGTTGAAACTAGGGTTCCATGAAGCAGCAAGTGCTTGGGGAGCCCAGAGACAGGGGTAGATGTAAGGTTCTCATAAAGTATTTGAGCAGAGGGAGAGTAGCTTCAGGTTCAAGGCAGTTGGGACATTCCCTGGTTTCACAAGGTAAGTTGTTCTACATAAAGACTGAATGTTCATTGAGAAAGCTTGGGAATCCCTGAGGAAAGAGTTAGAATGTTTACAAAATTTCTGAGGAGGCTGGGAGTGATAATATCTGGTCAGCCTCAGGCAATTCATGGGTCTGGAAACAAGGTCTAAGACAGCTTCAGTTACCCGTGCTTTACAAAGGTTTGTGCAAAAAAAAAAAAAAACAAACAAAAAAAAAACTTTAGCAGTATGTTCTCTCATTTGATGTTATTATTGTTTCCATTTTAAAGATGAAGAAACTGAGGCCCAAAGAGATTAAGTGACTTACATAAGGTTACATGATTAGTAAATGTCTGAGGCAGGATTTGAACCTATATCCTTCTGATTCCAAGTCCATCAGAGGTTTCCAAAGTGGGCAATACCACCCCCTGGGGGGAGCTAGAATGATCCAGGGAAGCAGTAGTAGCCTCAGGTACAATTGGGAAGCGGTTTATAAAAATAAGGGGACGGGGAAGCATAAGGAAGAAAGAAAAGAAAATTTTGAAAAACTGTTCCTACGTGTTTCATCTGTGGTGTAACAGAGTTAACATCATAGTGATTACATTATTTTCCAAACAAACACACAAAATGCAAGTTATAACAGATCAGTGGTTAAGTGCATTGACAGGTCTTAACAAACAAGTGTTGGCAGGCAAGTGTGTAGCACAGTGTCACACACTGTTGGGAAGTCTAGCGTGCATCTGCAGGAATATGTGTGTGTAATGACTTGTTTACAATACGATACTATATGGTTACATGATGCAATATTGTATCATCAAAATTTCAATGCAGGAAAAAAGCCACAAATTTACAATAAATTATTAAATTTAAGATGTGGCATTTCACATATATATATATATGCGTATATATATATATATATATATATATATATACATATTTATATATACATATATATATGTATATATTTATATACAAATATATATATATATTTGAAATTACATAAAAAGCTGTTAAAGGGTTAAAGAAAGTAGATTTCCAGGGAGGCACTGAGTAATTTTTTTTTGAACGAGGTGGTAGGCCAAATGATTTTGGGAACCTCTGCACTATACCATTGTAAGCAAAGTGCAATATGTTGCTATAAAGGTTTATTACCTAAGTTGCTTCACTTCTACAAGTATCCAAGTCAATGACAAGTCTTTGTGCAGTAACAAAGTAGCATGGTCATCTTCATGGGCAGAATCCCTCCAGTTTTCAAGGATCATAACAAAGGCCTATGGATTCTGTCAAATAACTAGACCATGGATTATGATGAACACTGGAATATGAGTAATGAAGAAAGTCCCCAATGCTACCTCAGCCAGTCCTTTGGCCTTAGTGCTTCTCTGCCTCAGTTTCTTTTCTAAAAATATATTTTGATTTATTTCATTAAATATTTCCTTATATGTAAAAAAAAACCTTTTAACATTCTTTTTTTCCTTTTTTGTCTTTTATTTTTTTCCAATTACCTATAAAAACAATTTTAATATTCTTTAAAAAGAATTTGAGTTCCAAATTCTTTGACAAGGCAAGCGATTTGATATAGATTATACATGTGCAGTGATGCAAAATATATTTCCATATTAGTCATGTAGCAAAAGAAAACACAAAAAAAATTAAACAAGAAAAATTTTTTAAAAATTGAAAAGTATGCTTCAATCTACATTCAGAATTCATAGGTTCTCTCTCTGGAGATGGATAGTTGTTTTTTTTTTTTTTATCATGGGTACTTTGGAATTGCCTTGGATCATTTTCTTGATCAGAGTAGCCAAGTCTTTCACAGTTGATCATCCTTACAATAATGCTGTTGCTATGTACAATGTTCTCCTCATTCTGCTCACTTCACTTACTGAAACGATCTCCCTCTTTATTTCTTACAGCACAATAGTATTCCATCACAATCGCATGCCACAACTTGTTCAGCCATTCCCCAATTGATGGGCATCCCCTCAATTTCCAATTCCTTGCCACCACAAAGACAGCTGCTATAAATATTTTTGTTCAAATAGGTCCTTTTTTTACTTTTCTTTGATGGCTTTGGGATACAGGCGCAGTAGTGGGTCAAAGGGTATGCATAGTTTTGTAGTTCTTTAGTCTTCCTCAGTTTCCATGGGAATAATAATAAGCACCTCCTCACTTCTCTGGAAGTTATTCTTGATCAATAGCCTTCCTGCTTATGAGTCTTCTACAATTTATTTTTTATATTGGTAATTTGGTTTTCCTCTTTTTTTATATTCAAGTTAGCTTTTTTCTATGTTATTGCAATTGTGTGTGTGTGTGTGTGTGTGTGTGTTTGTGTTTTTAGAGCTCCTTACTTCTTAATTTAAATTTTGTTAAGAAGAGCTCTTTCATTTTCAGAATTTCTATTCTGGTATTTAATTGGTTTTTATTTCTTGGTTTTCTAGTTTTTTAGTTGTGTTCCCAATTCATCAATCTGTTCTTCCTCTTTTATTTATGCAATTACTCCCCTTTTCCCACTCTCTTTTCCTTGTTTCCCTGTTGAATGAAACGTAGTTCTACATCTAACTACGTGTCTGTGTGTGAGAATTGTTCCCTCTTTTAAACAGTTCAGATGACAATGAGGTTCAAGTTTTGCTAACTCCCCTCATCACTCCCTCCCTATTTGTATAGTCTTCTATCTGCACATCCCAGTCATATATTCTTTCCCTTCCTTTTTTCTTACTTCTCATAAGATCATCAATACATAATAAAACCACTCCTAGATCTTCTGTCTTATTTGACTCCTAGATCCCTGAAAATATTAAGGCTCTGAGCAGATATTTGTATCATTTCCCACTGTTAGAATGTAAACACTTGTTCTGTGTTTAGTCCCTTATGATTGCGTACTTATATTTACCTTTCTATGTTTCTGTTGACTTCTGTGATTATATTTCAGAAGTTCTACTCAGCTCTATATTTTCATCAGGAATGCTTAGAATCCCTCTATTTCATTAAAGATCCATTTTTTTTCCTTTTAGGATTATACTCAATTTTTCTGGGCAAGTTATTCTTGGTTGTATGACTTTATCTTTTGTTCTTCTAGGATATCATATTCTAGTCTTTCCACTCCTTTTTTAGTGGTGACTGATAAGTCTTGTGACTAAATTCTTGTATTTGTATTGCAGTATTTTCTTCAATGACCTGGAAATTATGGATTTTGGCTATGATATTCCTGGCAGTTTTCATTTGGGGGTTTCTTTTAGGAGGTGACCAATTAATTTTTTTCTCTTATTTTCATTTTGCCCAGTACTTTTAAGAGAACTGAGCAATTTTTTTAGGTGATTTCTCGAAATTTGATGTCTAGGCTCTTTTATTTATTTATTTATTTTTGGTCATGGCTTTCAGAAATTTCAATGATTGTTAAATTATCTCATGGTGATCTGTTTTCCCTCTCAGTTGTTTTTGAAATAACATATTCTTCCTCTTTCCCCCCAGTCTTTTGACTTTTACTATTTCTTGTCTCATTTAGTCATTAACTTCTATTTGATCCATTCTCACTTTCAAGGCGTCTATTACTTGGGTAAGGTTTTGTACCTCTTGTGATAACCTGAGTGATAGAACCAGGGTTCTCCAATTTGCCTACTACAGGAATTAGGTTTTTTCCCCTAAAAGATAACAATGCTGTCCCTGAAACCTGATTGTCCCCTTTCTCCATCCATTCACATAACTTTCTAGCTACCTAAAGGCATTAAAAACTCTAACTCAGTGGAGTCAGGGCCCCTCCAACTTGGTTGATTTCTGTAGACCCCACCCTGCTGACCAGGCATATTTCCATATGGAGATGAGGGGGGGTCACATTTACAGAGGCTAAGTAACACTGTGTCTTTATTGCATTTCCTGCTTTATTAGAGCACCATAAACTACCTTTTTTTTACTGTTCAATGACTTGCAAATATCTCATTTTGTCTCAAAGTAGAATCTGAACTAACAGGGTGCTGGTATTAGACCTGCCACTAACAAGCTGTTAGTTCTCTTTCCATGTCTTTCTTCCACAGCTAACATTTGTTTTGTTTTGTTTTTCAATATTTTTCTCTAGCACTCTCATTTCATGTATAAAATCATCTTAAATGATTTTATTTAATTTTTTTTGCAAGGCAATTGGGGTTAAGTGACTTGTCTAGAGTCACACAGCTAATAAGTGTCAAGTGTCTAAGTTTGGATTTGAACTCAGATCCTCCTAACTCTAGGGCTAGTGCTCTATCCACTGTACCACCTAGCTGCCCCTTAAAGGCTTTTATAAATTTTAAATATTCTTTAAAAAAATAACTCATGCTTCATTTCTTCTAGGAATTATTTCTTTGAATTCATGCCCAAGTTATGTTTTTCTTTGAGGCTTTGTTTGTACATGCTTTGGAACTGCTCTCTTCTGAGTTTGTTTTGACCATCTCTGTTATAACAGCTTTTTATGATACAATTCTTTTTTTGTTTGCTTGTTCTTTCGGCCTTTCTTACCAAATTCAGACTTTTTGTTAGGTCCAAGCTCTATAATACTTCTGGAGGGACTATCTGGACCATGCTTGGACCTGTTTTGTATTCTCTTGGGTTCTGCTGCTTCTTTTTCTGGATATTGAGTGCTTTCAGTGCATCTTAGATGGTTTGATCCAAGAAAAAGTCTAATTGCTGCTTTTCTGGTCTGAGTTTTGCAAGCTCCTAACCTGAGTTTGGGCCTGAGCAGCGCACCTGTAGCCTTAGCCCTGGTTAGAGTCCCTGTAAATTGCTGGTGGACCTAACTACAAGCAGCTAAAAGGCACTACAGGTGCAGAGTGACTAAACTGCAGGCTTCCCTTTGATAGAAGCTCTCTGTTCTGGTCTTCTTGCTACAGGCTTCAAAATGGACTGTGGATTGGATCTGAAAGCTCTCTCTGCTCCCAAAGTCAGAGTCACACAACTGCTGCCCTCTTCTGTTCCTAATATTCAGCCTCAGACCCACACCTACACCTACCCCTGTGTACATGTCTCCTTAGTTCATATTGGATCTATGATCCAGCTCTGGAGTATGAGTGACAGAACTGTCAATTGGCACCTGTTCTTGCTCCCTATGCAGCGTCATGCCCTTCTGTGCTGGATCGGAGATCTGTTCTTGATCAAGCACACAGCTGCCCACCCCAGTTCATTCCCTGTGTGGAAAGGCTCCATCTAGTTTCCTCCTCGGTAGACTCTGTTCTATGCCTATGTCTGCAGACCTTTTTCTCCCTTTGCCAACTTGGGCTCTAAAAATGAATTAATGTGATTTTTCCTTGGATTCCTTGATCAGGACTCATTTTTGGTGTTTTCCTTAGGTCTTTGTGGAATAGTTCTGTGGGGGAGCTGGGTCACAATGCTTCCTCTACACTACCATCTTAGACAGCCTTTCAGGATCTCTCCATCTCAAAGGTGAAGCAGAGATGGAGGCAAATAGATCTTTTCCTTCATTTTGCAAAAAGATCCTAAAAGGAAACTAAAACACCAAGTGAACAGAGTGCTGCTGGACCTAGAGTCAGATGACCTAGGTCTGAACCCTAGCTCTGCTGCCAACCCCCTGTATAACCATGAGGAAATCATTTCATCTCTCTGAGCCTCAGTTTCCCCAAATATAAAACGAGGAGATTGAACCAAATGTCATGAAATGTCCCTTCTAGCTCTAATTCTATGATGCTAAACTCCCCTCATAGAAACTCTGCTAGCGATATTCTAGCAAGCTGTATTTCCTTAGCCCAGTCACTGTCACAGCCTCCTCATCCTCTTCAACACTAGTCCTTCATTGTAATGATCAAATCCCTAGGTACTTCCCTTTAAACACTTCAGCCCCTTCCCCTGAAACTACATAGATTACTAAATCCTTCCTTCTTCAGTCTCTCAGCCTTTTCCCATCAAGCTTCTTAGCTGCCTATCTACATTTTTTTTTTTAGCTATTCACCCCTCCTCACATCCCTTAGAACCTTGTTAGAATTACAATATCTCCTAGTTGGAAGAGACTTGAACAAGAATCATTTTATAATAGAGAATCTTAAACTTTTGTGTGTCATAATGCCTTTTCAGTCTGACGAAGCCTGTGGCCCCTTGCTCAGAATAATGCTTTTAAATGCATAAAATAAAATGTATATGATTATAAAGGAAATTAATTATATTGAAATAAAGACGTAATTTTTTTTGCCATTCCAATTCACAAACTCCCCTAAAATTGATCCATGGTCCTTCAAAGTGGTTTAGTGGATGGATTGCTGGTCTGCAGTCATCTTACCATCTAGGTGACCTCGGGGAAGTCATTTAACTCAGTTTGCCTCAGTTACCTCTTCTGTAAAATGAGCTGGAGAAGGATATGGCAAACTACTCTAGTATCTTTGCCAAGAAAACTCCAAATGGGGTCACAAAGAGGTGGACACAACTGAAAACAACTAAACAATAAATCTGCCCACTTTGCTAAGCTGTTTTAGAACTGTGCTAAACTCTTTTTTTTGAAATTTTTTTTTTTTTGCAGGGGGGAAGGCAGGGCAGTTGGGGTTAAGTGACTCGCCCAAGGTCACACAGCTAGTAAGTGTGTCAAGTGTCTGAGGCTGGATTTGAACTCAGGTCCTCCTGACTGCAGGGCCAGTGCTCTACTCACTGCACCACCTAGCTGGCCCTGTGCTAAACTTTTTACAAATATTAAATTATTTAATCCTCACAACAGCCCCATGCGGTACGTGCTCTTATACTCTCTACTTTACAGTTGAGGAAATTGAGGCAGGCAGAAATTGAACATCTTGCCCAGAGTCACATAGATAGGAAGTCACTAAGATTGGATTTGAACTCAGATCTTCTTGACTCCAACCTCAGCACTTTGTCCACTTTGTCACCTAACTTTGGAGGACAGTGGGACTATCACTTCTCTTGTCCTGAGCACTATCAGTTTAGTCTAGAATCACATTGGCTTTTTCGGTTGCTGTGTCACAGTATTGACTCATATTGGGTTTGGAAACCAGTAAAATGTCCAGATATTTTGTCAAATAGCCTTCTACCTACCCTTCACCCAATATCTACCAGTAAAACGTAAAACACTAGTCACTAGGGGAATCCACCTAAGTATATTATTGTCTAATCCAGTGCTTCTTAAACTGCGGGTTGCATAACTGAATGTGGGGGTCTCAAAAAATTTGACAATAGTAAAGATTTCTGAACATACAATGACCAAAAATTAATTCAAAATCAAACGATAATCAGTCCAAGGTGTTTCTGGCAGCTCTTGCCCATGTTGCATCATGTGATCTCTCTGCAGCCTTGGCTCTGAATACACATGTGCACTTTGCACTGTGCATGCCTTCACTCCACGAAACACCAACGAACGCTGTCAGCTCACATTCAAGACTGTTGTATGTTATGAATTGCAGTGTTTTTACTGTACATACAAAGTTTTCTGCTCTTACAGAAACATAATAGTTTAATTATGGAAAATAAAGATGTTTCATATTTTCCTGCCATCACTCCTCAGCATGTAAGTATCAAATTAGTATATCTTTGGATTATATTGTGTTAGAAAGTTTGATTTTTAAAATTGCTGTTATCTCCTTCTTTTACAGAAACTTAACTGTTTAATTGCAGTAAATAAAGACAAAAGCCCTTTAACAATATTTCTCCACTATCACCACTGTATGTGTATATAAGTGTGGACATCAATTTTTTAAATTAAACACAAACCAATGTAATTTCACAAACTAAAGCTAGCATTTATTTGAGAAACTATTAGCAATATTTATTTATATTTTAGGACAAAAATATTTTCCAGTTATGGATAAATGGCTAACTTTAGGCAGAAAAGGTAAAAATAATGATAATGTGACAGAGTCTTCACTACCAGGTTGTATTACACCTAAATTGACAAGAAAAAGAAACTATGTCAAATCATTTTTGCAATATGGATTTACTTCTAATAATGATGATAGTGTGGAAAAAACCTCTTTGCTTAATTTGTAATGAAGGTTTGGCTGGAGAACATGAAACTAGCCCAACTAAAATGGCATCTTAATACCAAGCATGCAGCATACTATGATAAATTGAAGGAATACTTTGAATGACTTTTAGAATCTTTAAATAAAGAAAAACCAGTGTTGGGATTCAGTAGTTCGCTCTGGTTCCCTAATTTTAGGTTGAGTTCCAGGAACAGGTTGTTAGCTGTCAGCAGTAGGGGTAGGAGGAGGTAGGGTGGGGGGCACCTTGGCTCAGTTCAGTGGAGAACCAGTTGTTAATTCATTTGAATCCCACCACTGAAAAAAACAGTGTTTTGAGAAATTTGTTACTGTCAAAGAAAAGTATTTAATTGCATCTTATGAAACTTCTTATTTAATTGCACAAACTAAAGAGCCCTAAGATGATAGGAGAAGATCTCATGTTACCCACTGCTATTAAAATGTCAGAAATAATTCATGAGAAAAAGTATGGAGATGAAATTGGAAACATTCCTTTATCAATGATCCTGTTTCCAAAAGAATTTCTGAAATTAGTAATGAGCAATTCCAGTAGCTTATTACCAGGCTTAAGGGCAGCCCAAAGTTTGTAATTCAGTTAGATGAAACAACTGATATTTTTAACATGGCAAATGTTACTTTATGTAAGATATGTTTATTAAGGAAGCATACATGAGGAAATATTGTTTTACCACCCTTTGGAAGGGCACACAAGAGGGGAAGTTATATATCTTAAAGTCAATGAATTTTTCATAAATGAAGGTTTACAGTGGAAAAATTGTGTTGGAGTCTGTACAGATGGTGCTGGAGCAATGATGGGTGAGAATGTTGGGTTTGTAGCAAAAGGTAAAGGGGTGGGGGGGATGAACATATCACTTTTACTCACTGAATGATCCATCAGGAGGCACTCATAGCCAAGAAAAATATCACCAGAGTTAGATGTGCTTCGAGAGACTATCAAAACCATCAACTTCATTAAAAGCCATGCCCTTAACAGTTGTTTATTTTCAAAACTTTGGAAAGACATGAATTCCAATTACAAAAGTTTGTTACTACAGGCAGAGGTAGGATGGCTCTCAAGAGGGCCAAGTTTAAACATGTAAGAAATGAGGGGAGCAGTTTTGTTTCCACAGAGTTGAAAGCATTCCTCTTCCTCTCCCCACCCCTACTCCCCCAGCTTTAGCAGAATGTAAGTCAGGTGACTGATTAGAACTAGTTCTAGTCAAAGCTCTGGGGTGAAAGGTTAGACATTTGAGGAGGGCATGACATAGGCAGTCAGGGGGTTGTATCCGGCCAATGAAGAGCCTGGCGGGAGATTCAAAGGGGGAGTCAATAAAAGGACTGGCATTCATCTGAGTCCTTTGTACTCTCCTGTAGCCTGTTCAGGGGATGTACCCATTTATAATTAAGGCACCCCCAACCTCTACTGCATGGGTGGCATCATTTCTCAGGAGAAAGCAATAAAATTCCTTTTTGCCTTCTCTCAAGAACAGTCTCTGTCTATTTTTAACATGAGTAGTGGTCTCAGACCCACACAAATTATTGAAATTGAAAGATTAAGTTGTTATATTTTTGACTGAGCAGAAATCCAACTTTTTTTTTTCATGGTGACTTATGGCTTTCAAAACTGTGATATTTGTCAGATTTTTTTTAAAAAAAACTCAATGATTTGAACATGTTTCAAGGAAAAATTCTTAACATATTTATGTTACAAGGTATAATTGAAAGTTTTACTAAAAAAGTTAGCATATGGAAGAATAGAGTGGAAAATGTTTCTTTAAAAATGTTTACAGCTACAGATGATTTTATAAGTGACAATAACTTTACCAAAGTTTTAATTGTAAGAATTATCTTACTTTATCTGAAGTATCAGGAGACACAGTTTCAAAAATACTTCCCTTCAAATTTTGATTCTAAAAAACCAAGTTGGGTTCATAAGCCATACTCAAATGAAATTTTCACAATCAGTCATCTGCCATTAAAAGTTCAAGAAGAATTTGTTGAGTTATCAAGTGACACAGTGATACAGTCTAGGGGTGCTAGGAACCCCAAAATGCAAGGGTGCTGGGTGGTGGTCTGCCTTGAAAGAATTCAACCACTCAAGCCTTCTTTCAGTCCAAGTAGCAAGTTTGTTATGAAACTGGTTGGTTGGGCAAGATTCCTACTTAATCTTCAGTGTGAGAAATGAGGTTTTGGGGATCACTGGACTTCCTAGGCAGGGCCAAAGTCCTGAGGAAGAACCCTGTGATAATCCCTAAGGAAGGCTGTGCAGACCACAGGACTCCCAGAGGAAGACCAAGTGGTAGCCCCCCCCCCTTAATCTGTGGGAATCACAGGGCCTCCTAGGGGTCAGACCCTAAGGAGGACCCAAGTGATGGCCCCTTAGAATGGCAGTAAGATCACAAGGCTCCCGAGACAGGGCCAGAAGTCCCAAGTGATGTCCCCTTTAGAACGCTGTGCAGACCACAGGGTTCCCCAGAGAAATCCTGAGTGGTTGTCCTCTTAACATGGCAGTGGGGATCACAGGACTCCCCAACGCAGGATCAGGAAGTAAGCCCGAGATAAGCTTCTGCTGCTAATTGCTTTTCTTTCCTTATCCTTAGGAAAATCCATGTGATATGCCCATTCTCACCCAAAGAACTCAGGATCAGAATGGTGTAGTGCTCACTGGAACACTCACACTGATACAGTTGTAGGAGCAGGGGTAACCATTCCCTCCACTCCTGCTAGAGTTATGGTTACTTTACATTTTTTTAACTTTTTACATAGTTTTCCTAGGTTATACAGTTTATATAGGTAGGATAATAAGGATATGGAAGCAAAAGTGAAGTTAATTAGATTTTCCTTGTCTTAGTTTAGGATTAATCTACATTCTTTTCTCCCCTATGTTCCCTCTTTAACATATGCAAATTATGCAAATCAGTAGGCCTGGACTCTTGACCAAGACCAGACCCTAGATAAGCTTCAACTGGTTCAACCTTTGGCCTCTTTCCCCTGACTGCCTTCTCAAAAAGCATGGGCATGCATACAAGCCTCTGACCTCTCACCTGACCGACTTTGAGGCCTGGTTTCTGCTAAAGCTGGGGTGGGGGTGGGGGAGTACACCTTTAGTTCTGTGGAAACAAAACTCCTCCTCCTATTTCTTACATTCAGTATTCATGATACCAATACGAGTGGGCCAGATTCTAAGAATCTGGGCAATTTAAAGTGGGTAAAATTGGTATTTTTGTACAGCAAGACTGTGAGAACATCTAGATGGGATCAGGAAGTGGCAAGTGGGGGGGGGGGAGAGAAGAGAGGGGGCAGGTGGGGACAATGAATGCTACTTTGAAAGAGCAGTTAAAAGGATTATACTGGGATGGGCCAGATGCCTCAGGGAAATGCCGGCGACATGGTTGCTGAAATTTGTGGCAAAGTTCATGGACTTTTCAGGGGTCCAGGTACTATCCCCATCAACAGGTTTAAAACTTGACTTTCTAAAAAATTGTTAAATGAATATTGGCTTGGGATTAGGACAGAATTTCCAACAATTTCTGAAATGGCCCTAAACATACTTTTGCCGTTTTGGGCTATGTATTTATGTGAAGCAGCATTCTCAGCTTTGACAATTATAAAATTAAAATATCAATCAACTCTGAAAAATGTTGAAGATGCTCTACCAAGATTTAATTCCTTATGTAAAAATAAACAAGCACATCCATCTCATTAGTATGCAAGTTTGTTTTCATCTTTAATAAATGGTAAAATTATAAACCAAAGAATTGTTTTAAATTTCTTTACGATTTTCAGTAAATGTTTGATTTATATACCTATATACCCAGGGTCCCATAAAAATTTCTTGGGCGAAAAGGGGTCATGAGTGGAGAAAGTTTAAAAGCCCTGGTCTAATCTATACTTCTTTACCTTTTTCTACAAAAATAACCCAAGCAACTTTGACAAAGGAATTGTTAAAAACAGGGGAAGCTGTACCTACAGAATTACTCTGATCTTCTAGTTAAATACCCCTCTCATTCAGCCTTATTGGCAATCTCAGACTAGAAAATATCAATACTGTACTGTTTTAGGCACAAATCATCTAAAAACAAATTTTATTTAACATTAAAATAATACATAAGCCATTTTGGGCTGAGAGAAGGGAGGAGGAGGGGAGGAAGACAGAGACAAAGACACAGGAAGAGAAATAGTTTCCTCACAAAGAGGCACAGTTGTTCCATGCCCTTGGATGTGATTCTTTATCCCAAAATGCTCTCAGGTAACATTTATATGAATCTTGAACAAGGGAAAGATCTTAATAAAAACACAATTTGGGGCTAAAATTCCAAAACACTTAAGCAACAAATTTGCTTAAGTCGTTCTTTTCTTGGACCACTCTCCTGAAGTGCCCTCTCTAAAGTAAACAAAGGGAATTCCTTTCCTCTAAATCAGTAGGGTAGGGTAGATCCTCCCCCCAATTGTTCCTAGGAGATGGACAAAATATAGACTGTTTATCTTTTCAGGAACTGGTTATTACCTTTAATCGATTCCCCTAAGAAAGACTTTAGCTTTGTTCTATTGATTTTCCTAAAGGGAATACTGTAGTCTGCAAAGGAGTTTAGGCTAGAAGAAAAAAAAATCTATTCTTAATATTTTCAGTTTTGCTAAAAAGGAAGTTTTTTTTTAAAATGTTTCCTACAATTCTTTAGCTTTTCCTCTTTTTTTGATGGGGGAAGGCAGGGCAATTGGGGTTAAATGACTTGCCCAAAGTCACACAGCTAGTGTGTCAAGCATCTGAGTCAAATTTCAACTCCTGTCCTCCCGACTCCAGGGCCAGTGCTCTACTCACTGCGCCACCTAGCTGCCCTTTCCCTAGTCTTATAGAGTAGAATGTAAGCTTCATAAAAGCAGGTGCTTTTTCATTTTTGTGTTTCTATAACTAGCACCCAGCAGCTAGGTGGCTCAATGGGAAGAATGCTAAGCCTGGACTCAGAAACAATCTGGAGTTCAAATCTGGCCTTAGATACTAGCTGGATTACCCTGGGCAAGTCACTTAATCCCCTTGCCTCAATTCCAAATCTGTAAAATGAACTCAAGAAGGAAATGGCAAACCATTCTGATATCTTTGTCAAAAAAACAAAACAAAACAAAAATGGAGTCACAAAGAGTCAGACACTACTGAACAACAACATCTCTAGCATCTGACAAAAAAAGTAAGGGTTTTTCAAGGCTGTTGAATTGAAAAATGTGTGTGAAATGGAATTTTAAGGAGTCTTCCTTTTTTTTAATTAATTTTTTTTTCAATCAGCAAAAAAAAAGATTTCTTTTCCACCCACCTAAAATGGAAAAAGAAAAAAGAAATTCTCTAGCTAACAAATAAACACAGTTGATAAAAAGAAATTCCCACATTGGCTATGTTAAAATATATATGCATCCTCAGTCTACCACATCTCTTACAGGAAGTGGGTAGCATGCGTCATATTCTATTCTGCGTAATCATGGATAATTATTGCATTGATCAGCATTCTTAGGGCTTTTAAAAATTTTTTCATAGTGCTGTTATTGCATAAATTGTTCACATTGTTCTGTTCGCTTCTGAGAATATACTTTTCATGATCTCTTAGGGTGCAATAGTATTCGGTTACATTCATATGCAATAATTTGTTTATCCATTCCTCAGTTGTTTCCCCCTTAGTTTTCAGTCTGGTAAGGAGTTTTCCTACAACTCCACAGCAACGTGTGAAAAAGTTCCTTAATTAAGTGCAGAAATTCATAGGGCTTTAGCCAACGAACACCACACAGGAAATATCTAGTGATTGCAATAGCAATTTAGAGTGGGGGAGTAACTGAAAGGGGGTGCTACATCTAAATTGCCGATCTTTCATAATCATTCTTTGTTGTCTATCTTTGATTTCATCGTGTGTATAGGTCTTTTAAAAATATAAATTGGTTGGTCAAGTTCCATGGACAACCATGTTGGTCTCTTTATATGATAAGGGAAAATATTTAAATTAAAAAGAAAGGTGAGGGTCCTCTCCGGCTCGTCGTCGTCCTCGGCCGAGCGCTTGCTCGTGAGCGCTCGGCCGAGGGATCCCAGCGGCCTGGACATCAGAGAAGCCCGGTCGGAAGCGCAGCGCTGCCCTTCGGTGAACGTCCCCAAAACCCGCAGAACTTTCTGCCAAAAGTGCGGCAAGCACCAGCCTCACAAAGTGACGCAGTACAAGAAAGGCAAGGATTCCTTGTACTCGCAGGGGAAAAGGCCATACGATCGGAAGCACAGTGGCTATGGTGGTCAAACAAAACCAATTTTCCAGAAAAAGGCAAAGACCACAAAAAAGATTGTACTGAGGCTTGAATGTGTGGAACCCAACTGCAGGTCTAAGAGGATGCTTGCCATTAAGAGGTGTAAGCATTTTGAACTGGGAGGAGATAAGAAGAGAAAGGGCCAAGTGATCCAGTTCTGAATTTCATTGTTTTCGTCTTATTAGGAAAAATCCATTCCATTCCATTCCTTGGTTTTGTGTTTTCTGTCTTGGAAAGGAAGAGGCTTGAGTAAAACCAAGTCTTCTACTATGTGAAGCTTTTCCCATGTGGGAAAAGTTCTTGAGGATGTGACTGAGTGTTGTAACTTTACTCATCTACTTAATGAGATTTGTGTCATGGAGAGAGAGCCCAGCTGGACATTTCTGGGGGCCTGGGGGCCTTGGTTATTAGTACTATGGCTAAAATAGTTACTGACAGCCTGGATTCCCAGACAAATTGGGAGTGGGGAAATTAAGGATACAAAGTAATAAAGATAGGGATAGCTAGCCCCTATTTTATAGGCTACCAGCAAATCAGAAGTAATTAATTCACCTTCAGGGATTGCCCTGTTTTTAAAATATTAATGAAGTAGTTTCCCATATCTATTTGGGTTGTTAGGATTCTTTGTGGAAATTAATAATGATTGAATTGCCTGGCCATTAAAGGGATGGCCTATTAATTGAAAACTCATTTGTACCTTGCTTTCAGAGTATTAGTCAAGTGACTTCCCGTATCTGAAGGGATGGCCTGTTAACTGAAAACTGTTATCAATTATGTTTTAGGGGTGGGTGAAATGACAGCTGGTCAAGGCTTGGAACAGTAAAAAAATGGAGGTCATTGTTTCTTTATTTTACATCATTTTTTGTATTACATAAACCCATATTAGGCTTTAAGCCCTCTCCAGGGCAGAATGTTTGTCTGTGTCTATCTTTGTATCTTGGCACGGTGCAAGCACCATGCCTTTCACACTAAAGGTGCTTAATAAATGTTGAGTCTTCCTAAAAAAAAAAAAAAGGTGACTATGAAGACATTTAAAAGATTGCAAACATCTTTAAATAAATATTACTAGACAAAGGAACCAAAGCAGGGTGTTCCAGAATGGTTTAAAAGAGAAATCTTGGGAGAAGAATTTATATGGGAATAAATGGGAGCATGAATGGTATACAGAGCAGAAATAATTAGCAGAATGAAAAAATTTGAATCCTTATTGGCAAGTCTCTCTAAAGAAATGAAAAAGAAAAACAGATTGAGAATACAATTACACGGAAGTGCAGGATGATTTGGTAGAAGACAAAAATCAATAATGTTAAAAGAAGATGATCTCTACACAAATAAAATACATTAGATTTTAAAGACAAGATGTATAGAAACAACTTAAGGATCTGTGGCCTATCAAAAGAACACGAACAAGTCAAAAAATCTGAATACCATAATGGAAAATAATACAAGAAATCGTCAGGATTTCTGAACACAGAAAACAAAGCATCAATTAAAGGATTTAAAAATCCTATGCTTTCAACTCCAAGATGCATAGCAGTTAAATTTAACGATTCCAATGACAACAAATTCTACTGGAGACCAAATACAAAGGAAAGGAAATTTGAAAAACACAAGACTATTTTGCACCCCACTGAAATGGTAACTGTCAAAAGAATTGCCAACTATTAGCAACCATTTGAAAGAAGTATTCAAATCATTAATCATACAAATCAAGACAACTTTGAGGTTTCATCTCACACCTACCAAATTAGCTAAGACATGACAAAAGATGGAAATAGTCAAGGTAGGAAAAAAAGATGGTCACACCAAGACACAAAGACTGTCATTTGCCTTTCTTTATATCCCAGCAATTAAAAAGGTGTCTAGCTTGTAGTAGGCACTTAATAAATGTTTGTAGACTTAACAACTTGATTTGGTCCAACTATTCTGCAAAACAATTTGGAATTACACAGAGAAAGGGATTTAAAAGATCAATGTCCCTTGATCTAAACATTTTACTAAATTACATACCCCAAGGAGGCCAATAATAAAAAGACTCCATATACCGCAAACTATTCATATCAGCATTTTTTTTGAAGTAACAAAGAATTGACAACAGAATAGATGCCCATCAACTCAGATATGGTCAAGCCAGGTGTGTTGTGGTACATGAATGTAATGGAATATTGCTACACTGATAGAAATGGTGAATAGGGTAAATAGAGAAGCATGGGAAAGCTGATATTAACTGGCACAAAGCAGAAAGGAACAGAACCAGGACAACAATATACTGTACATGTTGACTACAAACACACAAATGGAAAGAACAATTGAAACTGAAGTCTGTGAAGTTATAATGGCCAAGCTTGGTCCCAAAGATGAAATAGAGAAGGCACCCCCTCTCCCTTCTTTGCAGAGTTGGGGGGACTATGGGTGTGGCACACTAGTAATGTCAGACATATGTTGGTTAGTTTTGCTGAACTATTTTTTTTTCATGACAATGGCTTCCTGAGAGAATAGGATATATTGAGGAATGTGAGTGATGTAAAAACAAAAGATATAAACAAAATCTTATTTAAAAAAAAAAACGAAGAGAAAAAAAAAACTGCACTGCCCAAATCTAGATTTTGTGCCAGGCTTCCTCAAACAGAAATTCCTAGATGGTGTAATAACTTTCTCACAAAATTCCCATCATTACAGCACAGAAAAGAGCTCTTCCCGGACCTGGAGCAGCCACTTGTTGGGGACGCTGTGGTCGGGGGCGGGCTGTGAGGTTGGTTCAATGTTTGCACAAGACTAGCTGAGGTCCTCCCAAATCTGAAGCAACTGTGATTCTGATTTTGCTTCCGTGATTCTTCTCAACCCCCTCCTCTTCCAGAAACCTCCAGCCCTTTTCTCTAAGTCAACTCCTCAAAGCTGCACCCCACCTGTGGCTCCTTCTACTCTTCCCAGGGCCCTAAGCTCCTCTCCACCCGGAGAAAGGAGTCTGAACTCCACGGCAATCTACAAGTGAAACCTATGAGGGGAGCTGGCTGGGAGGCGTGACCTTTCCGATGCCGGAGCTCTGATTGGTCCGGCGTAGTGAAGGGGTGGGGCGTGGCGGGGCGAGGCGGAGTTGGGGCAGGGTCCGGGAGGGGGTGGCGGACGTTAGAAGGCGAAGAACCGCTTCACTGATTATCTGCAGCTGCAGCAGCGGGGACTAAGGCGTACCACCCAGCGGGACCATGTCTGACAAGCGGCCTGTAGCGACCGACCCAAAAGGCAGGCGGCTCGCGGACTCCTTCAATGGTGAGTTCAGGACTGCGAAGTCTTCCTACTGAAACCCACTTACCCCCCCCCCCCCGCCTTCTTTGCATTTACTACCCCAGGCACCACCCCATACCCCTGATGCCCCTAAGTTGTTACCAATTATTGAGGCGGGGGAGAAATTCATACTCACAAATTGTTAGAGCCGAAAGAGACCTAAGCTCATAGGGTGTCAGAGCTAGAAGAGAATCTCATACATTAAAAGTTAGAGAACATCTAGTCCAAACCTTTTATTTTTACAGATAAGGAAACTGAGGACCCGAGAGGGTAAATGAATTGCCCAGGATCACAGATCAGGTCTGCGTCAGAGCCACCATCTTCATTTAGAAACCTCCCCCCATCTGTCAGCCTTCCTAATGTACTCTCTCCCCCACCTCCCAATCGCACCCCCCCCCGTCTCTCTGTCTCTCTCTCTGTCTCTCTCTCTCTCTGTGTCTCTCCCTCTCTCCCTCTTCCCCTCTCCCCCTCTCCCCCTCTCTTTCTCCCCCTCTCTCCCTCCCCCCCCACACTCTCACCCTCTCCGTCTCCCTCTGTCTCTCTCTCACCCTTTCACCGTCTCCGTCTCTCTCTCTCTCTCTTTCTTTCTCTCTCTCCCTCCCTCTCTCCTTCCCCCTCCCCTCTCTCGAAATATTCACAGCTGTCATCCTCAAATAAATTCGCCGCTGGTTCCCAAACCCTGGTACTCTTAAGGATTTACACTTTCACTCGCTTTGGCAAATCCAATCCCCACTCCCACGGTCTTGTTGGCTGCCTTAGAATCATGGCATTTCACAGTGGATGGAGAGGTTATCTGGTCTAAAAGGTTCGTGGAAGATGAAAATGACTTGCTTGGAGACACAGAGAAGATTAGTACTAGACCCAGAACTTAATCCAAGGTTTTAAGACTCCCAAATCAAATTCCTTTTCCAGTATTAGATGATGACTCTCTTACCTCTTCTATCTCCCATCTCTCAATCTTCAGGGACATACATTCTCTGAAGGTATACTAGACCAGGAGTAAGTAGACCCAGCTCTGCTGCGTACTAGGTCTAACATTCCATGTTCTAAAGGTCCTTATAGAGATCCATGCCATGATTATATGATTCTTCTTTCCACCCGGAGTCCTCAGGTAATCTTTATTATTATTCCTCCAGGCAACACTATACAATACCTCCACCCTCCTGGAGCTGAGAAATGAATCCCTGCTTCCCCTCAGGGTCCTTTGGCTTTACGATAGACTAAGCTCTAGTTCTTTCTCCCTTCTTAAGTATAGGTCATTATGCCTATAGGGCCCAATACTGTACCTGTGAAATTTTGCCCTAGGTTTCTCAAAATGTGTTGTAGGAGATTATTGTCTTTGACATTATCCCACTTCACTCTCAGCTTCCTTCCTTCTCTTCTTTTCATGCCCAGTATCCAGTTCCTACCTCAGACTAGGCAAATAACCTCTCTTCCGTTCCTAATATGTTTTGTACCTCAGTTAGCCTTCAGCTGAACCACTTAGGGTATGAGGTGATAATGACTTAAGATGTTGTTACCCACCCCCACATCCTCCTCACCCCAGTAACTGCATTTTCTTAGGACACTTTTCAGGTCAATAAACATTTATTACGTGCCTACTGTGTGTCAGGCACTGTGCTAAATTCTGGGGATACAAAAGAGGCAAAAGACAGTCCCTGCTCTGAAGGAGCTTATAATCTAGTGGGGGAAACAACATTTAAACTATCTACAGGATAAATAGGAAATAATTAAGAGGGAAAGCACTAGAATTAAGAGGAATTAGGGAAGACCATCTGTAGAAGGTGGGTTTTTAGTTGGAACTTACGGTAGGCCAAAGAGGTCACTCTTAAGACTAAAAAGCTAATGCCATTAATAGTAACATTTATAGTACACATTGGAAATGTTTCTTCACTGCAATCCCATGAGATAAGTAAAACAAATGTTATTATGCTTATCAGAAGCTTCACCCAGAAACAAAAGTGGTCTCTTTAATGCCAGTGTCGTACCCAGTATGTCATATGGCCATGAGAAATGGACTCACGGTGTCTCTCAGAATGACAAATAAGTATCACCATGAGGGCATTATAAAGGTAGATGTGAGCTGCCTGCAACTCATCATAAATAAGGAACTCGAAAGAACTGAAGTAAAGGATAATCAGAGATATTTATGATCAGAAAAAGGAATTGGGTTGGTCTGAGGGCAATGATAAAACATGGAAGGCTTAGTCTGCATCCATTGAATGGAACAGCCAAATCAGTAATCTCACAGGTCCATTTGAGTATAGGCCTTATACCTGAAAAAATCCCAGTTTGAGGTCACAGGGCTAGTAAATGTTAGAGCTGGCCTTGACCTCCAGGCCAGTCCTCTCTTTGTTACACTGGGCTGGCATGATATTAGCAGAAAGAATACTGAATTTAGAATTTGAATGATAACACATTATCTCTGAACACCTAGCCAAGTCATTCGACCTCTTTGGGAGTCAGTTTTTTAACCTGTAAATAAACTTGCTTTCCAAGGTCCCTTCCAGCTCAAAAATCAAGCCAAAGGAATTCATCTCTAATGGTGGGAAACTTCTGGCAGAATAAGATAGTGAAGGAGATAATGTTTGGTTAGTAAGTGAGGAATTTCCAGCATGCCTCCAAAAAGACCACTAATGTGGCTACTGGTTCTGCTTACTTGTAATACTAGTAGTCTGTTCATTTTTCTCATTACAAAGGGCTGTGTATATACGTAATCTCATTTGATTCTTACATCAACCCTGTGAGACTAGTATTCCACTTTATGAAAGACAAAATGGAGACTCAAAAATTAAAGTAAGTTTCAGAGCTGGGGTTGGATTTTGAGTCTTCTGTCTCTTAAGCTAACAACATAGTGTTCTTTTCTCCTAAGCAGAGCCTGATTTTCTCTCCACCACACCCACCCTTGCCCAGCCACCAGGCTTATCTGCTCTCTCCAGATATTTTCATTCCTTACCTGACTGCTGGGCTTCCCAAGATGGACAGTTGGTTCCCTCTCCTGATCAAGTGGTGAGGAGAGTCTCATAGGACCTTAAGATATACTTTCCTTCTCTATAAATGTAAGAAGCAGGTAATACTAATATGGTTATCCCCATTTTATAATTGAGGAAATCAGGGCTCAAAGAAATGAATTTTCTTGTCGAAGGTGAAACTGTAAAGTGTGAAGGGCTAGAATTTGAACCTAGGTGTTGGGTCCAAGTCTGTTGACTGCAGAGGCAGAGGACCTAGTTTCAAATCTTGGCTCTGCCATTTACAAACTGTATGACTTTGGGCAAGTTATCCTCTCTGAGTCTCATTGTCCTCGCCTGTAAAATGACAGATGGTGGACTAGATGGCTTCTAAGGTTCATACCTCATTGATATCACCAACTCTTCCCTGAGCCCATCTATGATGCCTCACTGTTGCCACAGCATCTGTCATTAGGTCAAGAGCTCCTTGAGAGCAGGGCCTTTCCCACCCCGACTCCCGACATTTTTTTTTTCCGTTTCCTACCCCTTAGCACAGTACCTGGAACATAGGTGCTTAATAAATATTTATTGATTGACTATCATGGTCCTCTCTTGGCTCTGAATCAGTAATAAGATGACATCTGTTGAAATGGAGGTATTTGGAGGTGTGTGTGGAGATAGACTACGGCCATAAGATTGGGTTTAATCTCTGTGTCAATGCTATCCCTAACCCTGCTTCTGTGAGCTTTATTCATTCAGTGAACATTAAGCACCTACTTCATGTGGAGCCCTGTGTTTAGTACAGAGGAGAATAGCAAAGTTTTAGGTAAGACACTTTCCACCAATATTTACCCTTTCTGTTGATTGACTCTGAGAAAGGGGACACTTCAGTGTTCCAAAGATATAAAACATTTCCCAGATGTGAAATCGAGAGATGCAGGATGGTTGTGAGTAATCTGCACTATATTTCAAACAAAGAACTTCAAAGAATAACTTGATTAGAGGTTGTAATCAGGGAAAATGGATGATTGAAAAGTAAATTGGGCTGGTCATGTAAGAGTAAGGGATGATAAATGGACAGCCTGAGTGTTGGAGCTCTTAGGCCCTATATTAAATACTGCGGATGCAGATACAAGCAAAAGCAAGACATCCTTGCCACCAAGAGCTTCCATTTGAATAAGGAAAAACAAAGATCTGGAAAGGGGAGGATGCAAGGGTATGTACTGGTGCCAGAAAGTGGCCTGGCAAGATAAAGGCTTAAAGTTCATCTCTCAAAGCTGAGGGATCTAGGGGCAGAGTCCAGGTTACCCAAGGGGAAATGGTAGAAAGCGATGAATGGTGTAGAAAATGATTGCCATACACCCGGCTGGGCCAGGAAGTGACCATGTTATTTGTTTTAAATAAGTGCATCAGGCAGGGGGCAAACAAAGCATTATGGGAGAGCCAACAGGGGAAATCCTTACTGTCCAGGGAAAGGCTTCCTAGAGGAGGTGGCATTTGAGCTTGGGCTTTGAAGCATGAGTAGAAATTCAAAGGTAAAGAGAAGTGAGGGCATCAAGGTGACACAGTGGATAAAGCACTGGCCCTGGAGTCAGGAGGACCTGAGTTCAGTTCCAGCCTCAGACACTTATTAGTTGTGTGATCCTGGGCAAATCACTTAACCCCAATTGCCTCCAAAAAAAAAAACGGTGGGGGAGAGAGAGAAAAGTAGAGAAGGTGTTTTAGATATTGGGAAAAAACATGAGCAAGGGCACGGAAGTAGAAGAGAACAAAGCATAGGATCATCATTATTATTTATAGCAGGACAGGATATGTTCAGGAGGCAAGAGACTAGTAAAGTCTAGAATGAAATAAACTACCTGGAGGGGAGTAAGAGGAGAAGCTATCATAGAGTCAGAGCCAGAAGGAATCTCAGAAGCATTTATTAAGCACCGACTATGTGCCAAGCACTGTAATAAGAGCTTTACAAATTTTATCTCATTTGATCCTAACAACAGCCTTGGGATATAGGCACTATTATTAATCCCATTTTATTGTAGAGGAAACTGAGTCAGATAGAGGTTAAGTAACTTGCCCATTGGCACACACCTTTAAGTGTCTGAGGGCAAATTTGTACTCAAGTTTTCCTGACTCCAGGTCCAAAGCTGTGCTATCCATCTGCCTCACCTCAGTAAAGAGATGAAGTGACATGTTCACTACACAGGTAGTGTCTGGTGGGAACTGACCTCTAAGTCCTAAGTTTTCCTCTAATGTAAAATGGAGGTGATAATGCAGTCATTAGCTATCTTAGGGAGTTGTGAGGTGTAAAACTAAAGCTGTATGTAAATGGTTGCTAATATTAAGACAAAGTCTGTGGCCCAGAGAGGAGAGAGAATTGGGGTTTCTGGGAGATCCAGTAACCAAGAGGGGACTAGGTCATGATCCATGTTCTAGAGCTGTATTTCTCTCATAATGTGGTCTGGATCCCCAGGGTTCTTTCAGGAGGTCCATGAGGTCAAAGCTATTTTCATAATGATTTAAAAATTTTTAATTGCTAATATGGTAAACACATAAAGCTTTTTGGTGGGTGCTCAATAATTTTTAAGGATGTAAAAGGGTGGGGCAGCTAGGTGACTTAGTGTATAGAGCACCAGCCCTGGAATCAGGAAAACCTGAGTTCAAACTACAGACACTTCCTAGCTGTTTGACCCCAGGCAAGTCACTTAATACCTGATTGCTTGGGGTGGGGGGGGAGGGGGGGGAGAAATGTAAAGGGTCCTGGGACCAAAAAATTTGAGAACCACTGTTTTAGAGGAATGGGAAATGGTAGAGAGAGGGAGAGATCTGAGACTTGAGAAGGAGAAAGAAGCTGAAATCTGAAGGACAAGAGATCTGGAGCTTGAAAATCCTCTAGGAATCAGAGGGAGACCGAGAGAACTGTTTTCTGTGGAATTGACATGTCTGGGTCCTTGAAGGGAGAATGAACTAGGACAGAAGTTTCGTGTCTGGAGCACCAAAAAAGCAAAAATGAAAGAACTTTGGTTTTGAAGTCACAGGACCCAGGTTTGAACCCTGGCTCTGCTCCCTACACCTTGGTGACCTTGAACAAATTACTTAACCACCCAGCATCTCCATTTCTCTTCTTTAAAATGAAGGCAAAGAGACTGTGTGGTTAACTTAATAAGCTCTGAGGTCATCTTCTAGCACTAAAGCTATAATCTAGAATCTTTATGTTCTGGGACCTGAGCAAGGGAATAGGTTAGGATCCCAGAGGGGAGAAACAACAACAGAGGACTAGTTTCTATTAGAGATGTGAGGTTGGGACCTGAGAAGGGACTAGACAAAGATCTGAGTCCCAACTCAGAACTAATTTTAGAGGACTGAGATATACTCTCATTGGAGCGGTATTAGGTTGAATTTTGGGGACAAAAGGAGAGAACTGGTTTGGAAAATGTGAGGTCAAAGCTGAGGGGGAACTATCCCAGGCTCCTGGTCCCAAAGGAGAGGGCAAGGAACTAGAGAAAAAGAGAACTGATTTTGGCATAGGGGGAGGGGAGGATGGACGAGAGAGATCTGGGGCCTGAGAGGGGAGAAGGAAGTAGAGAGAGGACCTATATCTAGGAAACAAGAGGTATGAGGTCCCAGAGAAGACGAGGCCAAGGAGCCCAGATCTTGAAGGAGGAGCCAGTGGGTTTCTGGAAGACTGAGAGATTCTTGTCCTGAGCTGGGAGTGAGGGGTTGGCATGAGATTAAAAAGGTTGAGCAGAGAAACTGCATGCATGGCTACCTCCTCAGCATACAATGCATGGGATTACTTTGCAGGTTGGTCTTGAAGGCCCTTCCAGCTTCAAGATTGTGTGAGCATCAATATTGATTGAATAGTCTTTAACACCCAAACTGCCTCTTTATTACACTGGCTGATTAGATGGGAGATATGAGTAACATAATTTATAAGGCAGCTGTTATTCCTTTCTAGTCTGGTCAATGGGATGGGAGCCCATATTTGAATTTGATAGGGTTGGGACATACCCATCATTTTCCCTAGTTTGGGCTTCTCCCTCACCTGCAGACATATTGTTTGTTTAATATTTTATTTTTTCCCCAATTACACCCTAAAAACAATTTTTAACATTGGTTTCTTAAAATTTTGAATGCCTAATTCTCTTCTTTCCCTCCCCCATCATCTAGAAGGCAAGCAATTTTACATAGGTTATACATGTGCAGTCATGCAAAACATTTCCATATTAGTCATATGAAAGAAAGAACAGACCAAAAAAATCCCAAGAAAAATAAAGTTTTTAAAAAAAAAAAGACACCTGCAGAAATTTAAGGATAGATTGGCATCTAGTCCTAGCTTCACAGGGCATAACAGTTATCTCTCAATCATCTGCCTTAATTAATTGCATCCTGAGCCTGCTCTGTCACTGTGAGAACCCTAGTCCTTCAAAGCTTGGGATAGCAGTGCCCCACCCATCCCCTAAAAGCTGAGCTTGTCCAAAAAGTTGCTCTTCTAGTGTCTCTCTTGGGCAAGAAATTAAAGTCATAACAGGCCTTAGGCATCTGTTTTTTGTAGGCCCTTTGGTGGATGCATTTTTCACCTGTTAGTGTATACATCATTTCTGTCTTTGTTATGTGTAAATATGTATTTCAGAAGAGATCTTTGAAGTAGCTCTTATTACATGAATAAAAGGTCTAAAAAAAGTTTGACTGCAAACTGGGCTCTTGGCAATAGAAGTCATCTAACTAGAGGTTGCTTAGCAAGCTACCTCAGAGACAACAAGGAAGGCCATTTTGGCAGAGCTGTAAAGTTTACAATGTTCATCCCTCACAATAGTTAGGGGAGGTGTTGTTTTATTACTGTGGAAGGGACTCTCCTTTCCTGGAGGCTTTACCATTTCAAGTATTATTCCCATTTCATAGGAGAGAAAACCAAGGCCCTATGTTCTAAGCGCAGGGGTGGGGAACCTGTGACCTCAAGGCAATGTGTGGCCTTTTGAATTGGAGGCCAAAGGACTGAACTCAGTCACTGATACTCCTGTATCTAAGATCTCCTCCAAATCTATGATGTCATGATTGTCTAGAGCAACTGTCCCTAATTCCAGAAAGCACCGTGTAAGGCAGAATAGATGAGCTACATGTCTGCACTTGGCACCATCCCAAGTTTACTTTGCACTTTGTCAGTTTAAATTCTTGGAGACAGAACGTTAGACCAGAGCGACCCAGGGATCTGACCTAGTATGGCAATTCTTATAATGTAACCTAAATCATAAGACCAAAGCAGGATTCTCTTTACATCAGCATTTCTGAAATAAATAAAAAGGAGGGGGGAAAAAACCTCAGAAAATGTCAGGAGGGCCCAGCTTAACACAGCACCTCATAGATTTGAGAAATTCAGGAAGCTAACATTTTTGGATTTGGGAAAAGAAACGATTCTAGCCCATGCCCACCTTTGCTAGAAATTAGGAACTAGGAAGAGAAATGTAGGCAATGCTTTCTAGGAAGTTCTTGTGTCTCCCGGAAGAGGAGGCAATTTCACAGACCTACAAATTCTTAATAGTATAGTGGAAAGGTTTCCTGACCCGTTGTCAGGAAATCACTTTGTGACCCTAGTAAAGTCACCTCTTTGATCATTTCTTTCCTTATCTATGAAATGACTGGGTTGAATCAGATGACTTCTGACGTCCATCAATCTAACATCCAAAGTTTTAATTCTAAGACCCCCTCCTTCACTCCCTATCCAGTTCCAACTTTCCATTAAAGATAGCAGAGCATCAAAACTTTGTAATGAAATAATGTAGTTTGATTGCAGAGAAACTTAGTGATAGGTAGCATTATAATTAAGAACCTGAGCAAATCCCCTTGAGAGAATCCTGACAGGAGAATAAGTAGGATCATGGGACTGATTTGTTTATTGCATTGTTTGTTAGCAAAGATAAAATTGTGGAAAACTTTAACTACTTCATGAATTAATCTAAGTAAATAAATACTCAGCAGGTCATAAATTGTAGCCTGTGTTTAAAAAGACCCCAAACCTGAACTGGCTTTATGACTAAACATGTTCTGGGAACTGCTTGAAATCTTAGTTCATAGAATTTTTATCACTAGACCTGAAAGGTACATTAAGACATACTAATAGCAGTAGTTCACATTCACATGGTATTTTACAGTTTAAAAAGTTCTTAGAACATAATGTCAGAGTTGGAAGAGACCTTCGAAAATGGATAGACCATATAAAACGTAGAATGTTAGAACATGGAACATAGAATATTGGATATGAAAATATTGGAATTCGGAAATTACATAATTCAATGCTCTCATTTTACAAATGGGAAAATAGAAATCTAGAGAGTGATTTTAAGATAGAAGCTTGAGAGGCCAGGGATATATGGTGGACAGAGAAGTGGGAATTGAAAATAATCTGGTTGTAGTGTAGTAAAAATGTACTATAACAAAGAATTCCACTGGTCTCATCCCTTTGTACTTTATAAAGAAAAAATTTCGAAGATAGATATTTATAGAAAGATTTGGATGAAGAATAAAAATATAAAGATGGTTTGCCCATTATCCCGATTTCTCTAGTTGGGGGAGGGTTACCATGGATCCTGTTTCCTGTTTAGTTCTGGTCTTACTGGAGACCCCATCCTATTAGTATTTTGGAGAGCAAATTAACATTAATGCAATCTTAAATTGGTAGTTGGGATGAGAAATAATCATACATACAGCTATTAATTAATGCTACAAGAAGCTAATTCCTTCCTGTTTAGCATTTTATAGAATTGGTGTTTCTTGTATCTGGAAGGAAATGTATCTAGTTATCTAGTGGGACATTCTTATTTTTCTCATTCTCACTTTCAAAGGAAAGTGATGCATTCCAGTCACATAGCTAGCCTTTGGCAGAGGTAATAGCAGCCTTAAAAACAGCTAATTAAAATGAGCACAATGTTAGTAATGATTTGATATATAAACATTTATATATGGTGAATATGATTCTGGCATTTTGTTACTTTACAACAAAATTTGATAATATTTTTGAGTAAATTTTATTGTCGAATGTATATTAATGTATCTGTTCTATGTGTGTGTGTGTCTGTGTGTGTGTGTGTGTGTGTGTGTGTAGACAGACCACACAGTATCCCAAAAGTCTTCGTGCAGAGTACTGTCCTAGGTATTGAGAAAGCTATACAGGTAAACAAGACTGGGTGCCTTTCCTCAAGGAACTTGTAGTCTGCTAGAGTAATATGACAAATACACGATAAACCACATCCTAAACAGAGCTTAAGTGTATTAGAGAGCTAGAAAGTGCTACAAATATTGGGAAGAAGTTTTTTGTTGGGGGTTGAGGGATCAGTGAAGGTGAATAGCATGGGGTCATTCTGTTCCATTGAAGAAACATTTATTAAAGGATATTCCACATGCAAGGCCCTGTGCTGGAAAGGTAGTTTGAAAAGAAGTGGTAGAATTTCTGCCCCCAAGGAATTTACCATTCAGAATCATCTCATCATTAGAATAATAATATTAACAACTTAAATTCCCATAGATATTTAAGGTTTAAAGTATTGTCCTTGCTGTACTCCTATAGAAGGACTATTTCCATTTTACTGATAAGAGAACTGGGGCTTGGAGAGATTAAATGTTTTGCCCCAAACCATATGACTAAATAATAAATATTAGCTTGGAGAAATCCAACTCAGATCTTCCAACTGCAAATTCATTGTGCTTTCTGCTATGAGTTCTAGGAGAGTAGAATTTCATTATACTTTCGCATTTAAAAAAAAAAAGATATATCATTTACAGAAAAGGATAAAAAATTAAATTTTTGGAAATTGTTTTTAATATAAGAGAGAGCCCTGGATTTGGGATGAAGAGCTTCTTATGAGCTGTTTGACCTTGGGTAAGTTTCTTCCTTTCTCTGAGCCACAGTTTTTTATTCTGTAAAATGAGAGTTCTGGTTAGTTTATCCCCTAAGGAGGTCCTGCATGCTGTGGCATTCTAGACTCTAATGTCCATTCTAACTCTTAAATCCTCCTAAGGGAGATGAGTAACATCCACTGAATGAATGAATGAGTGAAGTGAATGAAAAGGCATTTATTAAGTGCCTACTGTGTGCCGAGCACATATAGAAAAGAGAGACAATCTGTGCTCTCAAGGAGCTTCAGTTCTAATAGGGAGAGGCCACACACATAGAGGAGGTTTCTGTAGCAAATTGGATGGAAAGGCCCAATGGTTCTTAGGGTTTAGGAGCAAAAGCAGATGGTCATATACATTTTCTGTAGTCTCTTTTCTTTTGGTAAAATGACATCCTTTGGGGCAGCTAGGTGGTGCAGTGAGTAGAGCACCAGCCCTGGAGTCAGGAGGACCTGAGTTCAAATGTGGCCTCAGACACTTGACACACTTATTAGCTGTGTGACCTTGGGCACGTCACTTAACCCTAATTGCCCTGCCTTCCCCCTCCAAAAAAAAATTACATCCTTTTCTGAAGTTGAGCTATTGGACAATGCTAAGGACTTTTTGAGTAAGAGCATTATTTTCTAGGTCTTCAGTAACTGAGGCTGCTGAGGAGTTGAAAGGTTGCAGCACCTCCAGAGGGGTTGTCTTTCCACAAGCATTGCTTGCTTGGCCAATTGCCATGTGAGCCTGCCTAGAAACCAAGAGGGGTAATTCTCTTCTCAGGGTCTTGGGTTTCACTGCCTGTCAGTGGCAGTTGGTTGGTAGTTGGTGGTGTCCAGGATTTGCCCCTTCACAAGTGTTCCCCTCAATAATGGCCAGCAGAGTCAGGATGGAAGCAGGGATGTCAATCTGGGTGGTGCTGCTTAGTCTTACCTCCCCATCAATAGCTGGTGGTAGTGGCAGTCAGGCCCCCTGTCCCCAAGGGCTGCCTGTCTTCAATGATGGCTAACAAGATTGGGTTAAAAGCAGGGCTGGTGGGTAGTGGAATGGATACTACTATTCCCGTGGTTCTTGGGCACAGGGTCCTGGGACTGCCTCCAGCTGGGTCTAAGGGAAGTGTAGGTCGAGGTGGCAATAGTGTTTTCTCCCTGGAATGTCTGGCTAGTTAACGTTGGGAACTTTTCTGTTTATTCTTCGTGTGTGTCTGTATGTATAATTTATTGAATTTGTGTTTTTAACCTCTGTGTCTAGAAATTTCTTATAATAGAACTGTCTCTAATCAAAAATGGACTTTGCATAGTGATACCATGTCAGGGCTTATATTCCCAGTTGACTTATCTCTGTTTATCAAGAGGGACGTAGTTAGTGTTCATAATAAAAAGGACTTCTCTTGTTTATCAAGGCCTGGGAAAGAGAGACAGATCATCAGGAAGAAGGACTTGATGTGCCAGTTCCTCATTTTCGTTTCTTCTCTAACCCCATTCTGACTGCATGAGATCTCACAGCTGGGCGATCAGTTGGACAGCGTAGAAATATTAGAATAACTTTCTCTGAACCTCCATTTTCTCCTTTATAAAATGAGGATACTAAGTATTGCACTACCCTCCTTCCCAGGGCCATCGTAGGGAAAAGGCTTTTTAAGTTGTAAAATGTTATCAAAATGGGAGCAGTGTGGGGGTGACTAGAGTCCTGGCCCTGGGGATTAGAAAAACTGCAACTGACTCCTTGCTCCCCCACTTACTTGTTAACAACATGACTCTGGACCAGTCATCTTACTTCTCTGTTTCCTAATGTGTAAAATGAGAATAGTAATACTTCCACTGCTTGGCTCCCTGTGAAGTGCCTAGTATGTGACAGGTATGTTATATACTGGTGACATTTTATGAAGGAAGAAAACAAGATTCAGAAGTTGATCCAACTACCTGTGGTTCTATGGAAACCCGTAGCTCCATTAAGATGGCTGAACCCGGGGTCAAGAAAACCTGTGATCCAATATGGCCTCATGTTTAGCAGCTGTGTGACCCTGGGTGAATCACCCAACCTCTATTTGCCTCAGTTTCCCCACTGTCAAGTGGAGGCAACGATAGCACATACCTCCCAGGGTTATTGTGAGGACAATATGAAATAATATTTGTGAAGCATTTTGCAGACCTCAAAGCACCATGTAAATGCTAGTGATGATGATGATGAAGATGATAAGGATAAGGAGGAGGAGGAGGAGGTTTGGATCTGCCCTCCATGGGGGAGAGAGTACTGCACTGACGAAGCTCTGGACCCTTGAAGAATTTCAGTAATTCCATTAATAGGACAATAGGTCCTATTAATTGGGGACTATTGTGAATTGTATCCAAAAGTGTGTTTTTCTTATCCCTCAGAGGGGAGACTGAGTCCCCAAGCACATTGTTAGTCCTAATGTTTTCTCTATAGTGTGCTGGCCCCATGTGGCATTTCACTTAATATTAGCAGGCTTGAGTAAGAGAGCAGAAGAAACTCATGACTGAACTGTGGTTCTTATCTCTCACTGGAGGAGAGGGAATCTGAGGCCCTGCTAAGAAGCTGGGCCTGCAGAGGAGAGGCCCAAGCCATAAGTGCTTTCCACTACTTAAAAGGTTCTTGTGTGGAAGAGGGTGGCTTTGTCCCTTTATTTTGCTCCCTGAGAGAAAGAAGAACTAAGAACAATGGGTGGAGGTTAAGAGGAAAGGCTTACAGTCAGCTGAGTATAAGGAAAAATTTCACTTAATTAGAGCTATCTCCAAATGGGCTAGGCCACCCCTGTAGGCAATGGGTTCTCTTTTCCTAGAGGTCTTCACGCTAAGGCTGGGTAACCTCTCAGGCATTGTAGAGGAGAATTCTTAATTAGGTGTTAAGCAAATTGGCTTCTGAGAGGTCTCTTCTCACTTTGATATTGCATGAGTTTTCTGTGATTCGGGCTTAGGATCCCTGGATTCTAATCTCTGTTTTGTACTTGATGAGCTCTAAGTGGCCTGAGTTACATTATGTGCCTCAGTTTCTTAGATGTCAACAGAGATAAAGGTTTTCCACGATTGTGCTTTCCGAAGAGGCTGTATTGATGTGGCTTTAATACTTCCAGATAAAAGGTCAAGATAAACCTTGATTTTTACTCATGCAAGTCTATGGCAGTATGGTATAATGTAAAGAGCTCTGAGCTTCAGATCCAAAGACCTGGGCCTAGGTCTCACTTCTGTCCTTTATTAGCCCTGTAACCAGAGGCAAACCACTTTACTTCTGGACTTCTCAAATGGAGGCATTCACATTTACATGAGCACTTCATCTTTCGGCCCCCATAACAACTCTGTCTTTCGGGGCTGTCATTATTCCCATTTATTTTATTGATGAGGAAACAGAAGTGACATACCCAAGAACACATAGCAAGAAAGTGTCCCAAGTCTTAACTCCCAAGTCTATTGCTTTATCTACTACCTCCCAAGGTTGTTATGAAGATGAATTGAAATTATGTATGAAAACTGCTTCGTGGAACTTTCGCAGAGCTATGTCAGCATCAACTCTTGTCATGGCTTCCCCTTGCCTTATTGGTTAAATAGAAGGGCGTGTTGACTTTTTATTCTGTGCTTTAACATTCTGTGTTCTTACATCCTTTTCTGCACCAACATTTTATGTTGTGACACCGTTTTCTAAGTTTTCATTGATACATTGTGGTGGTAGCCCTTCCTTATTTTATTCATAACACAACTTTTATCTGCCCATATCCTTAGTTTGTGATGTCTTCAACTCATTTTCTCTCTCTTTCTCCTCCCCCTCTCTCCTTCTGTCTGAATCTCTTTCCCTCTCCTCTCTTCTCTCTTCTATCCCTTTCTCTTCCTCCTCTCTTTCTTTCTCCTTTTCTTCCTAAATTCTTAAGTCACTCCAGGGAACTGAAAACCTTACCTATTGTATTTCAGTTTGGACTAATACAATGATCACAAAAAACTTTTGAATAATATCCTTACAACAATCTTTTGTAGTAGATAGTGCCAGATTAACACCCTCTTTTTAAAGATGAGGAAACTGAGGCTCAGAGATGTGAATTGACCATAATATAATCAAAATAAAGTAAAACAAACATTTCTATTAGGCATCAGTTTTGTTCAGAGTACCTAAGGTCACCCAGCTGTTAAGAATCGGAGTAAAGATTTGCACCCAGGTCTCCTGACTGACTCCAAATCTCATGCTCCTTTACTCCAGTGTAAATGTCATTCCCAGGCCCCCTACTCAATTGTCAACTTCTAGGAGGCTGGAATAGTGCAAATATTGAATCACCCTGAAGTGGACACATATATTTCAATTTGCATTATTTGAAATGATAATTATGTAAGATATGGTCACTGGTTCCAGTCAAATGGAAATACGCAGTGTGAATTCAACTAACGTGACCTCTTCAGAGTATTCTTTATTTTGTACCAATAATAAAGATGTAGCTGTATTTCAGTAGAGATGTGATCTCACTAGTGTCTGCACCCTCTCCATAGCACAGATCATCACCCATTCTTACCTTCTAGTCTTGTGTGACTCTTGTCCACATCTTCCCATAAGTCCTCCATGGGAGATCACACCAACTTTTGGGTAACTTCATCTCTCTTTCTTGGTATTACATAGGCACCAGGGAAGGTCACAGGCTCTCTCTAGCTATGTGACTAGCGTACCTCACTAATTGTACATTTCCTCAGAGATAGCTTTCATTGCTCTTGGTGTATAGTTCTTCGTTAGTAACAAGCTACAACCAATATGCACTTGCCATCATCATCAGCAAACATTTATTAAGTGCCTACCATGTGCTAAGCACTGGGGATACAAAAAGAGGCAAAAGACAGTCCCTGCCCACATAGAGCTTACAATCTAATGGGGGAGACAACATGGAAATAAAAAACAAATTAATTATAATTATATATTATAATATGTTATATATTATAATATTATATGTTATATATTATAATTATTACATATTATAATAATATAATTTTTAATTATATTATAATATATAATTTATAAAATTAAAATTATAATGAATTTAAAATGAATAACAAAGCAAGCTACATACAGGATAAATAGGAAATAATTAACGGAGAGAAGTAACATTCTCTCCATTGCTTTTTGGGTGACCTGCAATTTTCATTCTTTGGAGACTCCATTGTTCAAAGCCTTATGGCATCATAGGAAGACTGTATCAGTGCGTCAAGATTCTAGGATCAATGTGGGAAATCCCAAAGCCATCTCAGATAACCCATTTTACTGAGTTATCAAACAGGTTTGTAGCTGATTCGGTTTCTTCACTGAGCGTTCTGTTAGGTTGAAAGTGGCAAATTATGTCACTTGGTGGGTAAAGTTTATCCTTGACTTGTTCCAAGGCCAATGTTTCTGGAAAACATTGCAATTCTAGAAAACAAGCTCGGGGGGGCCACTCCACATATCTTAGTAGCTAATAGAAGCTTTAGCTGCAGAGGTTCTAGGGCAGATGCCTTGCTAGCGGTCACACAACCGGTAAGCTTCAGAAATTGGATCTGAACCCATTATCCAATTCCAGATACAACATTCTATATGCTATGCCACACTGCCTCACTATCCAGTGGAAGTGGTATTACAAAGATAAGGATTTGTGTCTTGTTTACCTTTACCTACAGCACTCAGCACACATTAGGTATGCACACATTAGGTATTTATAATAAAAGTTTTTTGAATTGACAAATTCAGGCCTTGGAGTCGGCAGATCTGAGTGAAAATTTTACTCAAGACACTTGGGGTGGCCATGGATAAGTCACATCATTATCCTGAGGCTCTAATTCGCCAGTGGCAGTAATAACACTTAGACTACTTGTCTCACAGGTTTTCTGTAAGGAAAGCACTTTGCAAATGCTTTAAGTAGGGTAGGCATAGGTGTTACTTTTTTTTTTTTTGATCTCACATCATTTATTGACCCATACTCTTCCCCTTAGGATAAGTCTCTCAGCCTTCACCCCCCCCCATTCCCCTCAGACAATCATCTCCAGCTGCTTTGCATATTAGATAACTTGCTTGGCCATCAGGCTTCTGCTGGAGGCACTTGAAGCTGTAGTAATTGCTGGGGCCCAGGACCCATCCTCTCTTCTTGGCGTACTCAGTCATCTTCTTGGGGGTGGTGAAGAAAAGGATTCTCATGGCTTCTGCAAACAGGATCTTTTCATAGGCCTTGTCAATGCAGCCGGCAATCTCATCCCTTATCGTGTCCAGCAAAATGTCAATGAAGAATGTGTAGTTCTCAGCAGGGATATATCCCTTGGCCAGGAACACCTTATTGTAGCTTCCTTCCATCAGGTACTGCTCTAAGGACACAGGGTGCTTGATGTAGACTTTAGTCTGGATGTCCGTAGCAGGTAGCTGCTCCAGCTTGGTGTGGAACTCGGCCACTTGGTTCTGGGACAGCAGGAAGGGCAGATTGAGGTCCAGAAGCTGGTGCATGTAGGCCGACTCGGGGAGCTGCTCCTTATAGTCAAAGTAATAGCATTTTAGCTGAGCCATGTATCGCTCAAAGGAGCATATATCCTTCCGCAAGATGCTCCACTGGGCACCAATGTCCAAGATGTCACGGGCCAGAATGAGCTGCTGTTTGGTCAGTTTTGTGCCCGTGGTAGGCAGGAAGTTGAGCTCCAACAACACCAACTTGAGGCGGCCCAGCTCCTCACTGCACTTGCTCAGGTTGGGGCTCTTGCAGTTCCACTCACCCTTGAGCTGCTGGTACATGCCGGCAGCTGCCATCTTAGCGACCATGACATAGCACCGGCATAGGTGTTACTTTGAGAAAGAATAAAGCCAAATGTAGAGCAGATTTTGAAATAAAACCCTAAAAATTAAAAGCAATTTACATTTCATTAAAAAATAAAAACATTTTACCATAATTCTAAACTCAGCCTTGTATACTTAGGAAGCTCAATTGCCTGGTGATGCCTGCCTCAAGATATGACTAAGAACATCTCTAACAGCATTGTCACAGTACAGTGGGAGAAATGCTGGATTTGGAATCAGAGCTTAAAACCTCATCTCTGCCACTCTGTGTGACTTAAAACAACCTGGACTCAGTTTCCACACTTCAAAAATGAGGGAGTTGGCCTAGATTGAAAAGAATGTAAAACCACGTATTTTACTCAGTGCCAGGTACAGGTACTGTGCTAAGCTCAATTGTCTCCCTTGCTCTTTGGGTGACCTACAACTTTTATTCTTTGGAGACTCCATTGTTCAAAGCTATATGGCATCACTGGAAGACTGTATCAGTACATCAGGGTCCTAGGATTTGTACAGGCAGAGTACAATAGAAAAGCTAAATGGTTTCTGCTTTCAGGGAGGTTGCATTCTAATTGGGGGAGACTGGAATGAGAGGTCAGTTTCATGGCAGATGGAGAAAGGCCAGTTGGTACTTAGGGTCCATCCAGAAGGAAAAGTAGTAGGGCAGAAGTTAAGGCCAGGTGGACCTTGGGAGACAATGTCGTGGCAGATAGTTCCCAGCCAGTCACTGTTGAGAAGTGCTCCAGTGGGGGTCATGGTGGACTGGGGTTCTTGGTTCCCTCAGGCAGAGGTAGTTGTAAGGGAAGGGGGTGAACATCCAGATGATAATGTGCATCTAGCACTTGGAGGGAACTGCACAGTGGGGATTAGAGTGGCAGGGGTGAGGTGATGTTGGACAGGTACCTTAGACCTGTTGTTGCTGGTCCATTGGGTACTAGTTGGCATGAGGGTGACTAATAGGCTGGAGCAGAGGAAGAAAAAGGTCTCTTGACACTATTCATGCCGGTAACCCATAAGGTTACCTTTAGATCTAAATCTATGGTTCTGTTTCCTCATTCTGATTACTTTACTATTGATATTGCATGACCTGGCACATGTTGCCTGACTCCTGGGCCTCTTCTTTGATAGTTTATCTTTGAAGGGTGTTGCCACAGAGAGCCATACAATTCTTGATTGGATAGGCTGGCCCTTCTCTGGGTGTGGTAAAATACCCATGACTGTAAGTCAGGGGTTGGATAACCTTGTTAGGCAGGGGATAGTTAATGAAATTCTAATGACAGGAAGGAAGTATTATCCTCTGCCTGATCAGTAGGTTTATTAGGTTCTCCAGACCTTAATTTGTTTGTTTTTTTTTTTTGCTGTCCTCAGCTTTCACATTTCAGTTCCCCATATTGATTGAATTAACAGCCTCACCACTCCTAGTTCCTTGATTGAGCACCCTTTCTGCTCCTTCACCAGTTTTGTCCAGTCAGATTCCAAGTCTTGGAAAATCTTTGTCCATGGTGTATTGCCCATCCATTTACTTCTTTTTGCTTACACAACTGCACAGGTGTTCAGACCATTTTCACCTACAGTGTTGTGGCAGCCTCCTAATTGGGCTCGCAAAGCTTCCAGTTCCTTCTCTCTAGTCTGTCCTCCTCACAGCTGCTAAAATAGTCTCCTTAAAGCTCAAATCTGACCATGTGACTCTCCTGCCCACAGAACTTCAGTGGCTCCCATTTCACTCTAGCATAAAATACAGACTCTTCAGCTTGCCATTTCAAGCCCTTCTCAGGGTAGCTTTACTACACACTACTCCCCTCCATGCTCCCTCTGTTCTAACCCAACTCGCTTCCTCACTGTTGTCCAAACTCACTATCTCAGAATTCCAGCTCCCAAATAAATCTCCATCTCTTCCAACTTTGCCTAGACCATTTCCCTATGTCCTCTTGCCTCATCACAGCCTCTTAGATTCCCTAGCTTCTTTCAAAGATCAGCTCATGTCCTATCTCCTAGAGGAAATTTTTTAAATTTTTCCCTGTAGTTGTCTAAGGTTCTCTGTGTTATTATCCCCTTTTTAGAGTGGAGGAAACTGGGGCAAACAGAGATTCAGTGACTTGGCAAGGTTCACACAGCTAGTAAGTTTCCGAGGTCAAATTTGAACTCAGGTCTTCCTGACTTAGTAGCTGTGTTTGTAGCATAGTACAGTGCTTGGCACATAGTAGGCTTTATATAAATGTTTATTCCCTTCTTCCTCCGCACCATTTTATGATCTTGAATGTTTCCCTCTCCCTCTCCCCCAATTTCCTTATCTGTTAAATGCCTGTTAATACTTGCATTACCAAACACAGAATTTAACTTGAGAGTTAATCATAGCTCCCATTTCCATCGCACCTTATGATTTGCAGGATCCCTTCCCAGCAACAACCTTGTTTTATATTCCTCCATTTTACTATAAAAATAGTGGTTTAGAAAAGTTAAATAACTGGGACAAAAGCTGGAGACAAAACTTGAATAGAAAACAACTACCTCCATTCCCACTATTCATTTTTCTATATGATGCTTCCTCTTCTTAGACATGAATTAACTCCAACTCTCCTCTTATCATCTTGGACAAGGTACTCAACCTTGTTTCCTCATCTATGAAATGGGATTAGTAATAACTGCACTATTACCTCCTGAGGCTATTGTAAGGTACAATCAAAAGCACTTTGTAAACTTGAAATGGTGATTATAAGTGTGAGCTTTGACCTTTTTAAAAAAAGGCAAAATTGGTTTCCAGGAAAAAGCCTGTTCATGTTCAACTAGATTGAATGAGTGTTTGACACTGTAATCAAGAGGGTAAACATTGTCTTTTCAATGCCTCGTATTCCTTAGCTACTCACTCTCTTAGGATTTACAGCTGTACGATGAAAAAATGACAAACCATTATACACTGGAGTGTTGAAAAAAGATATGTAGTCTTTAAGAATGTTCTTAGTGGTCCAGTAACACCAAACAGTTGTTTCTCAGAGATACCATTGTATTGGCTCTTTCTAACAAACTTTTCTGAGATCTTAAGATATGAAGCTTTTAACTTTAATTGAAAAATCTAATGAAAGTTGTGGACCCCTTCTCAGAATAAGGCTTTTAAGTGCATAAAATTACAAAGGAAGTCAAGTCAAGTGAACAAGTATTATTTATTAAACACAGTAATATTGTGGAGAGACATCTTCGAAAGACTCGGGAATTCTGATCAACTATAACTCCAGAGGACTCTAGATGAGTCCTCTACCTCTGCATGGAGGTAATGGACTCAGTACAGAATGAGCCTTTTTTTCCCTTTTGGACATCGACAAGGTAGAATTTGTTTTGCTCAACAGTGCATGTTTGTAACAGTTATTTTTCTTCCTGCTTTCTTAGTGGTGGGGGAAGGGGACGTCAAGGGGAGTTGCCGAGAGAATTCACATCTTAAAATTAAACAAAATTAAAGGAAAAAAGACCGTAAACATTTATCAAGTGCCTACTATGTGCAAGACACTGCATTAAGCACTAGTGATACAAAGAAGGGCAAAAATAAGGGAGTTCACAGTCTAATGGGGAGAGAATTACTTATAGTTATAAGTATATATTGAAATAGTTTCACATTGAAATACATTTAATATCATTGAAATAGTCATCAGTGTTTTTTAAAGTCCACAGATCCTAAATTAAGAACCCTTAATCTAGTCTAACCCCCTTATTTTACAGAAAAGGAAACAAATCCCAGCAAGGTTGCATCCTTCCTAGATCACACTAATGACAGAATCAGGATTCTAATCCAGGTCTTCCATCTCCAAATCCATTCCTCTTTGCCTTTCAAGACTTCTTCTTAAATAAATTGATAGAATTTGCTTATCATTTTGGTGAATTATTTTTATTGTGATGTACTATCTGGAAGGAAATTACAATTTCTTTTTCTACCTGTCAAAGCTTGCAGTCACATGGCAGGTGAATCTGGGGACGTTTGGTAATCCCGAAGACTTAGGAGGTTAGAAATATGTCAAGACGTGTCATCTAACTGGGTCACTAATGAGAAACTGCAAATGAAGTAAGGGGTAGAATGGTTCCATTTCAAAGGAGTGGGAAAGCCTAGAAGTGAATCCTCTGTAAAAATCTCTAATTCCTGGCTTCTCTGTTTATATTTAACCAGACATTGAATGTCATGAATTTAGATAGGCAGCATGTCATAGTCAAAAGAATACTAGATATAAAGTCAGAAGACCTAAGTTTCAAACTCAGGCATCATCTATAAAATTATGGGGGTTAGAGGGTGTAATTTCATATTCAGGGTTAACCATTTGCTACCCATATGACCATGGGCCCATTTCATCACTGATTTTTCATTTTCTCAACTATAAGATGAGGGGGGTTGGACTGAATGACTTTTAAGGTTCCTTCCAGCACTAACATTCTGTGTTCTATGCCCAAATATGTTTCGTAAACTAACCTCAGAGAGCTACTTAATTTCCTTTTCATCACTGAACAAACTTGGGTTTTAAAAGAACATCATTTCTTAGGCTTCTAGAGAAGAAAAAAAAAGCAACCTGAGTATCTGGGCAGCGTTCAGGAGGGTGAGGCACCAGGCTCATGTACCTGTAGGCAAATTTATGAAGCATTCATTGAGGACAGGCCTCTATTCTCGTAGACTGTCTCTCTTCCTCCCTCTCCCTCTGTCTCCATCTCTATCTCTCTACCCCCCTCCCCCCATCTCTGTCTCTGTCTCTCTCATTACGCATCCTTCAGTATTTAGTGCATTGCAAATTTTCTATAACGGTAGAAGAGTTAACTAGCTGGTGTACATCTGTTCTTTGTTGGAGAGCCTCAGGAGGCCAGACTTAGGCCTGGCAGGGAGCCTCCTGCTGTCTCTTGCCATAAAGAATGTTGTTTGGAAATAAGAGGACTTACTCTGTGGGAATCTCAGATTGCATTATCGGAGCTTCTCCAGTGCATTCCCAATTTGGATACAGCTGTCTTGGGAGGTTGCCACTGACACCAGACCATTGGTAATTAGGGCTTTTGGTTTCTGGTTTATGATAGCAAAAAGGTTTCATACAAGTTTTCTCCAAAAACACCACATTGGAGACTTTTCTTATAATCTCTCATGGAATTGATTTCTTCTTGTAAAGGATCATGTAGAACTCTCTATAGTCACCTTACTATCACATAACATTTGGGCTTAGAATCAAAAGGATCTGGGTTTGAGTCCCAGTTTTGAAGCTGTGACCCTGGATGGTTCACCTGTTCAGGCCTTGGCTTCTGCATCTTTAAAATGAGAATGCCATTCATATGGTTGTTCTGTAGAAACCACTTTTTAAACCTTAAAGTACTATAGATATGGGAACAGTTACTACTACTAATAATAAAAATGGTAATTATTATTGTATATATTATATAACACACTTGCATAATTATATTATTAATAATCAATAATAATAATTAATAATAAAAGTGTGTGTTATTGATGACAATGATAAGAAGTCCAAAGGGCAGACACCACCTGCGCTTAGGTTCAAACACTGCTTCTAATGCTTTCTTTGGAAGATAGAATTTTGAGCCCTTGATCATTCTAGAATATAAGATTTGGGCATTTTCCAAGTAAAATAGCTCAGTGGCGTCTTCCTCTGTGACTTCTAGCTTGGGAGATTTCACAACTACTTGGCTCCATCGCATCATTAGACTGTAGACTGTATGGTACGAAAGGAACAGTCTTCCCTCCAGCATGCATTTTCTTGCTGGGTCTGAGGTACTGCTATGGGAAATTTAGTTCCCAAAGCTTTTCTGGTGTATCACAGACTGGTTGGCTACTCAGTCAATTCTCATGGCTTGTGGGCACAGTACCGATTGCATCAAGCCTTCCCTGAGCCGTACAGTCCTTTCTTTACCCCTTGTGGTTCCTTAGCACTTTGTACCATTCTTATGTACTAATTTGTATTGTAATTATTTGTGTGTTTTATCTTTATTTTAATATGCTTCTTGGAAATGGCCAATATGGGAACTTGTTTTGCTTGATTATGGATATTGGTTACAAGGGTTTTGTTTTTCTTAATTTTTTAATGTAAAAATAATAAAATAAACTTATTAAATTCAAGCCTGACAGTAGAAGATGAACACATGAACTTGTAAAAATAAAAAAAAAACCATAGAATGTAATGAGGTTGTGGAACTGGAAGGGACCTCAGATCATTTATTCTCATTTTTCAGGTGAGGATACTGAAACTGAGAATAATTTATCTAAGGTCACACATGGAAGCGAATACCAGAACTAGGACCTAACCCTAGGTCTCTTGACTCTCTCAGCACAATATATTGTTTATTGAATGAATGTTTGAATGTTTGATTTATACTTATAAAATGTTAGAGCAGGGCCAAAGATGGTGGCTGGAAAGCAGGGACTGGTGTGAGCCCCCTGCCAGGTCCCTCCAAACACTGATAAAAAAGGCTCTGAACAAATTCTAAAACTACAGAACCCACAAAATAGCAGAGGGAAGCAGGGCTCCAGGCCAGGACAGCCTGGATGGTCTTTGGGTAAGGTTTATCCCATGGAGCTGGAAACAGAGTGGAGCAGAGCCCCGCGTGAGCCACACCTGGACCAACCAGACTGGGGGCCAGGCAGAACAGGCATAGCACCCTGAATCAGTGAGCTGTGGCAGTTACCAGACTTCTCAACCCACAAACACCAAAGACAATAGAGAAGATTAGTGGGAAAAGCTGCTGGGACAGAGTGAAAGGAGTTCACAGTTGGGCAACTGCCCTGGGGCAGCAGAAGTAAGACAGCTCTGAGGCTGCTTCCAGACCTACAGCTGCAGTTGCTTCCTGCCCCAGGCCCACCTAGTGGGAGGAATTAAGTGGTGGATCAGAGCAGGAGTACAGAGCCAGCTTAGATCTGAGTCCGGTCTGGGTTGGTGGTTCTTGGGGGAGGAGTAGCACTGGTGTGGCAGAGCTTGCTGTGTAGAAATACCTCTAAAAATAGCAGCACAACCCCTCAAGCTTGGGACAAAGTACTCTATGCTCTACAAGCAGTCATACCCCAACGAAAAACTCAAGGGTCAAGTAAGTTGGCTGGGAACATGGCCAGGCAGTGAAAACGGATTCAGATTCAGACTCAGACTTTGGAATCGTTCTTTGGTGACAAAGAAGACCAAAACATTCAGCCAGAAGAAGTCAACAAAGTCCAAGAGGCTACATCAAAAGCCTCCAATAAAAATATGAATTGGCTTCAGGCCATGGAAGAGCTCAAAAAGGATTTGGAAAAGCAAGTAAAAGAAATAGAGGAAAAATTGGGAAGAGAAATGAGAGTGATTTGGGAAAACCATGAAAAACAAGTCAATGACTTGCTAAAGGAGACCCAAAAAAATACTGAAGAAAATAACACCTTAAAAAATAGGCTAACTCAAATGGCAAAAGAGCTCCAAAAAGCCAATGAGGAGAAGAATACCTTGAAAGGCAGAATTAGCCAAATGGAAAAGGAGGTCCAAAAGACCACTGAAGAAAAAACTACCTTACAAATGAGATTGGAGCAAGTGGAAGCTAGTGACTTTATGAGAAATCAGGATACTATAAAACAGAACCAAAGGAATGAAAAAATGGAAGACAATGTGAAATATCTCCTTGGAAAAACCACTGACCTGGAAAATAGATCCAGGAGAGATAATTTAAAAATTATTGGACTACCTGAAAGCCATGATCAAAAAAAGAGCCTAGATACCATCTTTCAAGAAATTATCAAGGAGAACTGCCCTGATGTTCTAGAGCCACAGGGCAAAATAGAAATAGAAAGAATCCATTGATCACCTCCTCAAATAGATCCCCAAAAGAAATCTCCTAGGAATATTGTTGCCAAATTCCAGAGCTCCCAGATCAAGGAGAAAATACTGCAAGCAGCCAGAAAGAAACAATTTGAGCATTGTGGAAACACAATCAGGATAACACAAGATCTAGCAGCTTCTGCATTAAGGGATCAAAGAGCTTGGAATATGATATTCTGGAGGTCAATAGAGCTAGGATTAAAACCAAGAATCAACTACCCGGCAAAACTGAGTATCATGCTCTAAGGCAAGATATGGATTTTCAATAAAATAGAGGCTTTTGAAGCTTTCTCAGTGAAAAGACCAGAGCTGAATAGAAAATTTGACTTTCAAACACAAGAATCAAGAGAAGCATGAAAAGGTAAACAAGAAAGAGAAATCATAAGGGACTTACTAAAATTGGTTTCCTTTGCAATCCCATGTATTTTACTTTATGAGTTTAGAAGCATTTTTCTGTGAAGGGATCTACAGGCTTCACCAGACTGCCAAAGAGGTCCAATATCCAAAAAGTTAAGAACCCATGGTTGGTCTGGCCAACCCCACCTCATTTTACAAAGAAAGACATAAAAACCCAGAGAAATAAGGTGAGTGAGTGGCAGAGTTGAAACAAAAATCTAAGTTTCTTGATAACTAATCCAATGTTCTCCCTAATATATCAAGCTGGCTTTTCTAAATTCTGTGGTTTCCTATGGTGTCGTCATACTACAAGAGTGATGCTCAAGATTCTGTTTGGTCTTGATGACCTGAACTACACATTTCTTTCCTGCAGATAACCCCAGCAAGGGCCTTGGTTGTTGTGGATGGATTCTGGTGGCTGTATCCTTCTTCTTCACAGTTATTACCTTCCCATTCTCAGTGTGGATGTGCATAAAGGTAATGGAATATTTATTTTAGGAAGCTTTAAAATGGGGATTAAGTGACTCCTTGTTGTTTTGGATAAGGAGACTTTAATCAATGGCCAGGATTGCTCTGTACCACGGGATCACAGGGTTTAGAGCTGGGAGGGGTCTTAGACACCACCTAGTCCAACACTTTCACTTTTTACAAATGAATCAGCTGAGACCCAGAGAGGGCAGGCTACTTTGCCCAACATTACAGAAGTAGTAAGTCCAGGAGTCAAATATAGTTCTTATGATTCCCAATTTAATGCTCTTTTCAACGTATCACTTTGCCTCGTATTCTTTGCTCTCCCTTTTGAAAAATGAAATCTTATGAAGTCTTAAGAACTTTTTCTTGGGCCCACTTAAGATTTCCCCAGCAGGGCTAGAGTAAGAATCTCTCAGTCAACTTTCCTGAAGGGGGCCTCTTTGGCTTGAGGGATTGAAGAGCTTCTGAGATGGGCGTTGCCACCACAGGACACAGTCAGTGATAAGCTGCTGCAAATGTCAGAAGACCCACTAAGTATTTTCCAACTTTTTCTTCTCCTAAACCAGACCTTTAATTTCATTAGTACAGGGAACTCTGGGTAAGGAAACTACTAAATAAATATCAGCAACTGCTCTGCAACTTAGGGGTCTTAGAGTGTTGCCTAAGGCACAAAGATGTAAAATTTATTTGCCCAGGGCCATACGGCCCTGTGTTTCAGGGGATGTTCTTCAACCCACATCTTCTGTGTTGGGAAGAGATCTCTATTTACTGTGCCACACTGCTTCTCCAACAGAGAGCTTTAAGAAGCACGTTTTTTCACTTAGTGCCTGACACTTGGAAAGAAACAAAAGAATCTACAAGGCCTTAATTTTTTTTCTCTCCTGGCTATATAAAAATAGTCAAGCACTAAATCATTGAACTTTGAGTTGGGCAGGACCTTTGATACTTTGATACTTTGACCCCTCTGGAAGTATGAGCCTCTCATGTAGTATCCCCAACAGTGGTGATAAGACAAAAATATCCTATGGTGGTAGTTCTTTTGTATCTCAAGTCAAAATCTACCACTTTTCAGCCTGCCTTTTACCCTCTGTCATTCATCCTTCACAGAGTCACATAGATCCTCCAAATTGGCAGGAATCTCTCCAAGTCTCAAGTGAACAAGAATACCCCTTACAAACTTCCACAAATGATCTACCCTCTTTGTAACTTCCAGTGATTTGGTACTCTCTAGTAGGACTTGAGTTCTGCCCCACCAGAGCTAAGTAGAAACCCTTGTTCCATTCTTCCCCATAGCAGCTCTTCAGCTGTCTAAAAACAATGAGCCATGTCCCTTCTTCTTCCCTCTGCCCCTAGTCTTCTCCAGGTTAAATACTCCCGGTTCCTTCTATTTTACTTCTAGATTTTATCTGCATAAAAAAGTAGTGTTTGATGACTGACTCATGGAGTTGGGGTTGTGATCAGAGAGTTAAACCATATAAAAATTTAAATTCCCTTTATTTCGTATTCAGGAAACATTCATTAAACTTCTGCAGGATGCAGAGCCCTGCACTAGGCATAATGGGTGGTGCAAAGAAAAGACATCAAGGAGCTTTTAATCTCTTAAGAACTTAATTTGCTGCTTCCTTTTCTAGATCATAAAGGAATATGAGAGAGCTATCATCTTCAGACTGGGTCGAATTCTACAGGGAGGAGCCAAAGGGCCAGGTGAGTGCCAGCATCAGGAATTGTCTTTAGCAGAAAGGGACATTTTGCTTCAGTTTCCATCCATTCCCGTTACCTGCAGCATCTGATACTTGTCTCCACTGCCATACATGGGGAAGAGTCCTAAATTCATTTTGATTCAGTAAATGTCTATTAATGCTACCCTGGCATTATGTCATGTATTAAGTACCTACCATGTATAAGATGGGCTTGTTGTTTTTCAGCTGTTTCAGACTCTTCATGACCCCATTTGGGATTTTCTTGGCAAAGATACTGGAGTAGTTTGCCATTTCCTTCTCCAGCTCCTTTTACAGATGAGTAAACTGAGACAAACAAGGTTATGTGCCTTGCCCAGGGTCACATAGGTAGTAATTGTGTGAGGCCAGATTTGAACTCGGGAAGATGTCTTCCTGACTTCAGACCCAGCACTCTATTCACTGTACCACCTAGCTGCCCAAGATAGGCTCAACTTGTGTGTATAAGACTTGGAGCTCAGCTCCAATAGACTCATGATGGAGAAAGCAATCCACATCCAGAGAAAGAATTACAGAGTCGGAATGCAGATTGAGGCAAACTATTTGTTCTCTCTTTTTTTTTTTCCTCCTTTTTTGATTTTGTTTCTTCTTTCTCATGGTTCATTCCGTTGGTTATAATTCTTCTTTACAACTTGCCTATTGTGTAAATAAATTTAATGTGAAGGTATATGTAGAACCTATATTGGATCATATGCAATCTTGGGGGAGGGGGGAAAGGAGAGAGAGGGGGAGAAAATTTGGAACTCAAAAACTTGTGCAACTGAGTGTTGTAAACTAAAAATAAATAAATAAATGAATGAATGAATGAATGAATAAAAGACTTGGAGCTCAGTACAAGGATGAAAATTAACATAGCCTCTTTGCCTGAGGGAGCTTAAGGGAATGGGATGGAAGAGCCTCTCAATGCTAATAACTAAGTCAGAATGTGATAAATGTATTGAAGAGACCAGCGAGGAAGAAGAGATTGAAAAAGAGAAGGATCTTTTGGCTGAGGAGTGTGGGGGGAACACAAATTTAGGTATAGAGATTCTCTGTTGAAGGAAAAGGAGAATTTCAGTAGCTGGAGATGTAGAGAAAGTCTATAAGGAGGCAGCCACCCAGAGAGGCTGAAGAGAACAGGACAAGATCTGGAAACTGAGGAATCCAGTTTGGCTAAAGTGTTGAGGTGTCTTAAATATGGCTAGAAAGATGGGACCAAGTGGTGGAAGACTTTGTATCATAGACCCTTAGTAAATTGTGTGACCCTGGAAAAGTCACTTAAGTTCTCCAGGCATCAATTTACTCATCTGAAAAATGAAGGAAGGGATGGGTATAGTGACCTCAAAGTTGGTTCCAACTCTCTATCCACAATCCTGTCCTCTTTCTACCATTCCATTCTGCCCCCAGTAGGGAAGTGGGAGCCGTTTCAGCAGCAGGATGAGGTTATGGGACTCGTGTACTAGGCATATTACTATGTCTGCAAAGGATCATTTGATAAGAGAAGGAGACAAGCCAGGAAGGTGCTACAGTAATCCCTAGCCTAGAAGAAACCAAGCCTAGGCTCTCTTCCCTTTTTTTCCTCTTGTCTCCCTCCTCCCCTGACCTATGATATCTCTTAGAACTTCCTTTTCTGGGGTGCACTTCCTACAGTGACCCCTGTGAGGGAGCCTGGTGTAATGATGATTTTCCTAATAGATAGTTTGGTTTTGGTCCCTGGGAAAGATTCAACCCAAGAGTCCAGGGCATGGTCATAGAGCAGTTTTAGGGGCTCATAAACTGTTAGAGCCTAAGAGACCTTGGATGTTTTCTCATTCAACCCCCTCATTTTACACAGGAGAAAACCAAGACCAAAAAAGAGGAAGTGACATATACTCAGTCACACACTTAGTGATTGGCTGAACTGGGGCTTCAGCTCAGCCCTGACACCTAAGCCAGTTCTCTTCCTACCATACCATGAAGATGGTGGGCTTGGCTCCAAGGCCAAATTATTTTATCTAAGGAGTAGATGTGCAGTCAAGTAGTGACTTAGTCTTGAATCCAAGTCATGTTGCATATTGATGTCTAAACCTACCTTCTAGGTGTGGGGAGTCAAACATTTGGGACCAGATGTAACTAATACCTAGCTAATTGTAGCTAACATTTATATAACGCTTCAAGGTTTGCAAAGTACTTTATGTCTCTTACCTCATTTTATTCTCACAATATCCTGTAAGAAAAGAAAGAAGGAAATAAGTATTTATTAAGTGTCCACTATATGGCAGGTACTGTGCTAAATGCTTGATTCTCACAACAACCCTGGGAGGGAGTAAAGTGAAGTAGGCACTATTTATTATCTTCATTTTACATATGAAGAAACTGAGGCAAAGAGATTATATACCTTGCCCTAGGTCACATAACTGGTAAGTACGCAGAATAGACAGCCAAATATGAGATTTATTGCTTCAGAAGACCCAACTTTCTCCCAACTGCTCTTGGGTGAAATTAACCCAGAAATATGACGTCCTAAGAGCCTACTTCTTTTTGGGAGAGAGGTGAGGGACTTTAGTTGTGGAACACAGTATCTGTTGAGCTCACTGGTTTTGTTTAACTGGCTTTCTTTGTTACATGGTAGAACTTGCTTAGGAAGGAAGATGGGGCAATAATTTCTGGAAAAGACTGTCAATGTACAAAGGGCTTCAATAAAAATTATAAAAAGAAAAAGAAATATGACATTCTATTGAAGAAATCAGAAAGGCATTGAGACTTGTCCAAGGTTCTTGGACAAGAAAAATGTATCCATTGATGGAGAATGACCTTGCCCAGACTGGCCCCTTCCCATGTCAGTCTAGACATAAAATTGGTTAGATTTGTTTCTCTTCTGATTTAATGACAGAACAAAGTCATTAGATGTCATTGTCTCTCATTAATCATCTGGCTCTTTCCCTGCACAGGGCTCTTCTTTATCCTGCCTTGCACTGACAGCTTTATCAAAGTGGACATGAGGACCATTTCATTCGATATTCCTCCTCAAGAGGTGAAGCTTCTCTTCATTCTTAACATTTCTCTTCTTTGGGTTTCCAGTGGAAAATATGATTTGCTGCACTGTGCCCTTTTGTTCTTAGATTCTTGACTTTTTTATTTTTGGCTGCTTAAGATGAATTCTATTGTGTCAAAGTTGATGTTCTCAGCAACCCTCCCACGTAGATAGGATTGGTACTATTGTCATGAGATCAGAATTTCAACTTATAAAGGACCCCAGTGGCCACTTTTCTAAACCATAGCTGAAAACAAGCTCCCTCTACAGAAGAGCTGACGTGGTTCATATAATCTCTACTTAAAGACCTCCAGGGAAGGGAAACCCATTACCTCCTGAGACAGCTCATTCTAGCCCATTTTGGACAGCTCTGATTGTTAGAAAGTTTTCTCTTACATCAAGCTTTAAAGTTTCCACATCAGACAGAAGATGAAAAACAAACAACAAAAACAGGCTCAGAAAGGAAATTATTTACCTAAGGGCACATGATGATTTATAGCTTATCCTAGAATGTTGAACCTGGAAGGACCTTAGAATGTAGAATCCTCAGGTCTAGAGCTGGAAGGGGGACCCTAGTCTAGTCTCTTTAGAAAAGTTAAGTGACTTGTCCAAGGTCATGCAAGTAATAAGTAGCAAAACTGGGTTTCAAACCTATATCCCATGGCTCCAAATTCCCTACTTTTTCCACTGTGCCACAGCTTGTGTTTTATATCATTTTAGAGCTAGTTGAACTATCTGGTCCAACCCCCTCATTTTACAGATGAAAACTGAGCTAGGAGTTTATCCCAAAGGTTGTGACTTACAGATAATACAGTGAATCATTGATTGGGCTGGATCTGAAGCCCAAATCTTCTGCTTCACTTCTCTTTTCACTACCCTATCATAGGCTTGTGGCAACAAAGAGATAGACTAAGAAAAATTGGGAGGATGAGAAGGAAGAATCCCTCTGAGGCCATAGTTTTGGCGGTCAGTGACTAAAACCTGTTCCTTTGTCTACCAGGGCCTGTCTCCATTGATGTTTGGCCTTATTTCCTGAGCCATGGGCAGGGAAAATCTTATTGGGCAACAGTGAAAGGTCCAGGACTGACCTCTTAGTCTGTCCCCCAGCACTCGGAGCAAAGGGATTATTGCCAATGGAGTTACTTTTTGAAGGGCTGACCTAGCTTGGTGCATACACTGATGCCCTTGAGCTGGGTTACTGTTAAGATGCTGCGTTTCAGCTGCCTTTCCTGTCCTCAGGAGACTGATCAGTGCACTTGGCAAAGACTTCTATTTTCTTTTCCCCTAGTGAATTTACTGTGAATGAAGGTAAACATTCTGCCTGAGATAAACAGTGGGCTAAGGCAGTGGAGACAAAAAGAATGTTAACATGGATTAAAAAAGTCACATTGGCAAAGATTTCTTTGGAGTTATAGGATCACAGGTATAAAGCTAGAAGAAACCTTAGGTTATTTAGCCCATTTTATAGGTGGAGAAACTGAGGCCTGGAGAAGTTTAAATGACTTTTCCAAGATCATACCAGGTAGTAAGTGACAGAGGCAGACTTTGAATACAGATCCTCTGACTGCCCCAGTCTTGCTGCTCCTATTTTATTCCAAGAAACCACTGAATCTATATTCACAAAGTCATAAATTATGGGTTATTAGTTGGATCATTGCTTAGATGCCTGATTATGTGATTATTTTATCATCATCACTAAATTAATATATGTTATAAAAATTTATTTGGCTAATGTTACTATTAATAATAATAATGCTTCCTTGGATTTATAGAATGTTTTGGAAGAGCAGCAGGGTTGAAGGCCTGAAAGGGACCTTAGAGCACAGAATGTGAGATCATCAAAGGTAGAATATTTTATTGGGAAAGGAATTTAGAAAGGAGAATCATCTATAAAATGTGAAGTCCCAGCCTCCCACCCAAGGTTGTTATGAACAAAGTGTGTCATAAACTAGAAAACTATAGAATGTGAACTGTCATTTTACTTCTCGATGAAATGAGGTCAGAGCAGATGGCAGTTTTCCCATTTTATAGGTGAAGGAAGTCCCTGAGACAAAAAGCTTCCTGACCAATCCAGAGAAAGCTGAATGCACAGAAATGTTGCTAGAAAGACCCGTGGTCTCCCCAGACTCGTAGAGGGGTCAGAAGGGACTTTAGAAGTCATCTGATCCAACCCATTTGTTGTATAGTTGAGGAAACTGAGGTTTCAGGAAGAGAAATGAATTGCCCAGAGTCAGCTCATCTAGACTTCTTTGTCAGAGGCCATTGTTTGTTGGGCTTGGTTCTCCCCTTTGCCCATTTTGTAGGTGGAGAAGTCAGGTCTCCATTGTTAGTTGGGAGGAAGGCTACAGGGGACTTCCTCTTCTTAGGTGAAGAGCCGTTTCCACCTAAAGCCACAACCCTAAATAATGTGTTCTTTTGCCATTTCCTTTTAGAGTAATTTGGGTGATACAGTATCCTGCTTATTGCTGAACTGGCTCCTTACAGAAAATTGTCTTAACGGAATGAGGTGGGGCAGGTCTTCATACTCCATGGTAGAGTCCTCCGGATGAGGAGGATAAGAGGAGATAATTCTCTTCCCCTTCAATCCAAAAGATTTCTTTCTTCAGAAAAGATTAGGTGACTTACACGCAAGTTGTAGCAGGCTGAAAGTCTTCCACTTTTTTTTTTTTTGTCAGAAAGGTGTGAATCTGCTTGAGTGTGTTTCCCATCTTGGTTATGATCCAGACCCAGGCAGAAGGCCTTCTGTCCTCCAGCTCTATCCTACCCCTCTCCAGATAATCCTGGCATTCTGCAGTTAGAGATAATCGGTAACTTCCTTACTTTGAGGATTCAAAGAAGTACTTGGAGACACTTACTTAGCCTGGAAAAGCCTGGGGAGGGGTGGGGATGGGCAGAACTAAAAGCCATATGGGAATGTGACCAACAAGCAAATTCAGTCTTACTATAAGACAAAACTTACTGACAATTAGGCTAAACAGCCTCCGGAGATAGATTCCCCTCCCTGGAGTGCTTAAGGCTGGAGCTGGACAAATACTCAATTGAATGTAATCCCAGAGGAGGATTCCAGCTTAGGTATGGTTTGGACTGAATGATCCCTTCCACCTCTGAGATTCTGTGATTCATTCTTTTGTCCCCTATTAAAACACAGGTGCTCCTTGTTGATTGAATGATATGATAATCATAGCTCACATTTCTACCCATCAGTCAATTAACAAGCAAGCATTAAGCATCTGTTATACCAAGCAATGTCCTAGGTTCTGAGATAGAATACAAAACCATGAAACTGTCATTACTCTATGGGATTCAAATTTGATAGCATTTTAAGCTTCACAAAATTCCTTTTCTCACGGTAACCCAGGAAGGGAAGTCTTACGTTTAGATAAGAAAACTGAAACTCATGGAGTTGAATTACTTTGTCTGATGTAACTGGGGCTAAGAAGTATCAGAGCCAGGATTTGAACTCATGTCCTCTGATTCCTAGGCTGACTGTCTTCCCGCAAGACCTTGGAAAATGTAAAGGACAGAATAATTTCAGTCACCTCTACTTCATCCAACATTATTTAGCTCTTGTTATATGAGCACTGAGGAGCTAATGTTGGAAAATCATCCAGTTCCTGCCTTCAAGGCGTTTATATGCTACTTGTGGGGAGGAGAGACGGGATCAGAGGGCAGGGTGAAGGGGAGATAAAAGATGGACGCACATGTAATACAAGGAGTGTGATATGGGTTAAAAAAAAAAGGATCCAAATTGCCCTAGGAAATTTTGAGGAAGGAAGGATAACGGTTCTCCATGGTGTCCCTTTTTCTTCTCTGAAACTGGCACAGGCCTTCATCAGCTCACATCTAGACTATTGAAATAACCTTCTGGTTAATCCCTCTGCCCCAAGTCTCTCCCTAACTCCAACCCCCTTTCACTCAGCTGTCACTCATAGTGTTCTTCCTAAAACACAGGTCTGGCCATTTCACCTCCCTATTCTCTAAACTCTAATGGCTCCCTGTTACCTCCAGGGTCAAATATTAAATCCTCTCTTTGGCTTTCAAAGCCCTTAACTGTGGGGCCCCTTCCTACCTTTCCAGTATCTTTATACCTCACTCCTTTCCATGTACTCTTTGGTCTAGTGACACTGGCCTGCATACTTTTCCTCACCCAAGACTCCCGGCTTTCTCTCTCACTGATCCTCCTGGTTTCTTTCAAGTCTCAGCTAAAGTCTCACCTTCAAGACTTTCCCAATCAGTCTTCCTTAATCTTAGGGCCTTCTTTCTGCTGCCTAAGGTGAGGAATCATCACCACTCTATCCAGTATAGATCTTGCGTGTACGTAGTTGTTTGTAGGTTGTTTCTTACCTTTAGCCTGTGAGCCCCTTGAGAACAGACTGTTTTTTGCCTTTCTTTGTATCTCTAGCACATAGCACGCTGCCTGGCACAAAGGAGGCCGTATCTTCACACGATAATAAAAGCTAGTTGACTGATTTCTGACTGGGGGGATAATAATACTTATAGCTAACATTTACATAGCACTTATTATAACTAGGCACCATCCCTAGTTCCTGAACAACAAAGAACTCATGGAAGAGGTCACACCTGATCTTAGACCTCGAGGTCATATCTGAGCTTAGGCCTTGAAGGAATAAAGGAATTGTACTGGAAAAGCATTTTTTGATTTAAAAAAAAAGGTGTATCATTCATTATTTCCTGCAGCATATACTTAAGATTTTGTCTGTTAATGGACATAAAGTTCTCTTTTCTTCCTATAGATTCTCACCAAGGACTCTGTGACTGTCAGTGTGGATGGAGTGGTCTATTACCGTGTCCAGAACGCCACCCTGGCAGTGGCTAACATCACCAATGCTGACTCAGCCACCCGCCTCCTGGCACAGACCACCCTGAGGAATGTCCTGGGCACAAAAAATCTCTCCCAGATCCTCTCTGACCGGGAGGAGATTGCCCATAACATGCAGGTTCGTACAGCAGTCGCCCTTTCTGGTCTAATCAGTCGTTAGGAATTGGTTTGTCACTTTCCTTTCCCAGAGTTGGGAATTAAAATAGGCTTTGGAAATGAGGGTAGGAGGGCAGCTAGGTGAGCACCGGCTCTAGAGACCTGAGTTCAAAACCAGCCTCAGACACTTGAAACTTAGTAGCGGTGTGACCCTGGGAAAGTCACTCAAGCCTGGTTGGATTATAAAAAAAAAAAGAAAGAAAAGAGGGGTAGGGTGGAGGGGGCAGGAGAGTTGGAAAGCCCCACAGTCCTTGCCCTGAAATGTTCTCCCATGTAGCTGCCAAAGTGGAGGAAGGGAATGGTGAGAGAGCGTTTCTTGCACTAGTAATGGCTTTTATTAGCTCCTAGGATTTAAAGGTATTACCTAGTCCAACCCCTTAATTTAATGGATGACTGAAGTCCAGAGAAGCCACGTGGTGGTAATGGAAGGAGCAATGGACTTGTAGTCTGAAGACTGTTCTAGGTTAATTCCTAGCTGTTGATATTTGCTACCTGTGTAATCTCAAGAAATTAGAGTGCCTCTCAGGGCCTCTATTTCTTTATTCATAAGGTAAAAAGGGTTGGACTAAATGATCTTCCACCTCTGACTCTAGTGATTTAGATCTTGTTCTAGTGGTTCATAGCAATAGCCAAAAAGAATTTCCCCCTTGTAGGGAATTCCCCTTTGGTGATGAGCTTCTGGGAAATGAGCTTGGCTGGTCCTCAGGCAGCAGCCACTCAGTCTGTTGTCAGACTCAGACGCAAAGCCCTTTGTGTATAGCATCAGGACTTCGGATCTGTGTTCTTTTCAATGTGGAGATTCCCTCCAAACAAATCAGTCAAATCAATGAGCATTACTAAGAGCTTAACTATGTACCAGGCACCGTGCCTGTGAGAGATTGCAGCCCACCCTCGCCTTGTCCTGTGTGACTCTTGCCTATAGTCTGCCATAAATCCTCCATGGGGGGTTGGTCCATTCAAAATGCTCGATGCTTTTCTCCAGATTTCTCGATGTCACAAAGTGGTTTTCCTGAAGCACAGCTCTGACCTTGTCACACCTCTCCCCTGTCCCCGCCTACCATTATAGCTTCCTGTTCCCTGCAGGATCAAATATTAAGATCTTCTGCCTGGCTTTTAAAGCTCTTCATAACCTGGACCCTTCCTCCCTTTCCAGTCTTTGTCTACTTTCCTTCCATATACATTATGATCCCACTACACTCTCCTTGCTATTCCTCATACACTGCTCCCCATCTCCCAACTCTATGCGTTTTCACTGGCTGTCTACCATTCTTGAAATGTTTTTCCCTCCTCACTTCTTTCTCCTGGCTTCCTTCACAAATCAGCTCAAGCCCACCCTCTATAAGAAGCCTTTCCCAATCTCTGCCCCCCCACCCCCAGTACCTTCCCTCTGAGCTCACCTCCCATTTTCACCATATATGTGTATATGTGCATGCATGTGTATGCATGTGTGTGTGTGTGTGTATACACACAATTGTTTTCATTTTCTCTTCATTAGAATGTATTCTCCTTGAGAACAGGGACTGTTTTTGCCTTTCTGTCTCTAGGGTGCCCTTAGCACCTAGCAAGTGCTTAATTAATTCTTGTTTATCCATTGCCCGTGGTCACATAGCTAGTAAGTGTCAGGGATGGGAATTGAATCTGAGTCTTCCTGATTCCACTTCCAGCAGTTTGGCCAATATACAATGGGGCCTCTCATTTTACAGTTGAGGAAACTAAAGTCCATAGAGGGGAAATGACTCCTCATGGGTTACAAAGGTAGTTAATGCTGAAGATGGGGCTAGAAACCAAGTCTCCTGATTCTCAGATCATTGATCCCCCATTATTCTGCACACACAGGTAACAGACTGAAAACTCTACAACTTCCTCTCTCCCTCCCCATCCTTTTCCATACCAAGAGCTAGAGTTACAAACCATCCATGGGACTTGGCAGCCGCCTCAGGGACCTTTGCCTCACCCCCTCGCTTTGCATGCTGGGACTTTGGGCAAATTCACTTTCATCCCTTTTGTCCCCAACAGGCCACTCTGGATGATGCCACTGATGACTGGGGGATAAAGGTGGAGCGAGTGGAGATTAAAGATGTGAAGTTACCTGTGCAGCTGCAGAGGGCCATGGCTGCAGAGGCTGAGGCTTCCCGGGAGGCCCGAGCCAAGGTAACCAACAAACCACCCTGACTCTGAGGAGGAGAGAGCAGCTTTGCTCAGGCAGAGGTCTCTGTTCCTTCCTACCATGTGTTCCCCGCAGATTTTCTCTCTCTTTCATGCCTTTGCCTACATCATCAGTCATTGCTTTTCTTGCTGTCCTCTACACCAGCTCCCATTTCTATAACAATGTAAGTCTTACAAAGTACCTACCTCACGATCTGTGGGGAAGTAGGTCACACAGGGATTAGGATTCCCACTTTAGAGATGGAGAAGCCAAAGCCTAGATTAACTTGTGCTCCTGTAGCTCTTTAAGGGCATCCCCGCTAGGAAAGTAGTATGGGAATTTTTGCGCCCGTTTCACAGATGAGGAAACAGACCTGTGGGGAGAGAATCAAGTTTTCAGACCTTGCCCCTGACACTAGAGATGGCTGTAACCTGCTTTCAAGAATAACGAGCATTTATTTCTATGCTAATGATGTTGTAAGCTGTTTCTTTAGCGCTATCCTCACAATAATCTAGTGAGGTTCTGAGTTCAAGGATTATTTTCCCTGTTTAACAGCTGATGAAGCCAAAGTTGAGAAAAGAAAGTGACTTGCTCCAAATTACCTGGCCTCTAAGTGGACGAGCTTGTCTCGTGACTCCAAATCTAAGCAACCATGTATGATTTAACGGTGAGCAACAAGCCGCCTCTGGACTTGGTCACTGTGAAGCCGAGCACACACCCTAGTTGAACATTAGTGAGGACGCAGAAAACCATCCTGCTCCTATTCAGATGACATGCTATTTGCTTAATTGCTGGCTTGGGAAATCAAATTTGCGGTGGTTTTCTTGGAACATTTCCTGTTCCTTTCTCCCCTCCCTCCCTTTCACTTCATTGTTTTTTTCTATGATATATTGAGTCTGACTCACTTAGAATGTGTAGTGCTTATAACAACAATGAAAGGATCCTTAGTTGTGGTTACCTTTAGGTGTTACCTAACCAGATGCCCGAGAGTCATAAGTTTGGTTCCCATAAACTTAGGGCTGGAAAAGACCTTAGGGATTGTCTAGTTCAAGCCTTTTATCTGGTAGATGGGGAAACCTAAGGAGGCTTAGAAAGATGTAGCACATTAACTGGGGCTTACTCATGGTAGTAGTAACAGAGCCAAAATTTTCCTATCCATGAGAATGTTTCTGCAAAAAGGTTTAAAAATCAGACTCTTGAGGGTATAAGAATCCTCAGTGGAATGGCTAGTCCAACCTGACCTGTAGCAAAAGGCTTCCTACATATAACATCCCTGACAAGACGTCATCTGCTTGAACCAGCATCACCCATAGTTTACGCTGAAGGAGACCTCACTGTAGCACTAAAGAAGCTTTTTGCAGGGGTTAGCATTGTTAGCAAAGCACTTCCTCGTTTTGCGCCAAAATCTGCCTGCCTGAATTAGAATTCTCAGCATTGGTTCTGGTTCTGCCTCCTGAGGCAATCTAATCCTTCTGGCTCGTGATGAATGGCTCTGCAAAGATGTAAAGACAGGATTCGTGTCTGTGCCTTAACGTAAACTTTCCTCCATGCCTGGAAGGTACTCCATCTTCATCGCCTTCAATCAACCAGTCAATATTTATTAAGCATTTACTGTGTGCCAGGCACTGTGCCAAGTGCTGGGGATACAAAAGGAGGCAAAAGACAGTTCTTGCCCTCAGGGAGCTTACAGTCTAATGGTAGAGACATCATGCAAACAAATATATACAGGGCAAGCCACGTACAGGATAAATAGGAAGTAATCAACAGAGAGACGGCACTAGAATTAAAAGGGTTTGGGGATGGCCTCCTGTGGAAGGGGAGATTTGTAGTTGAGACTTAAAAGGAAGCCGGAGAGGTCAGTAGTGAAGTGGAAGAGGAAGAGTGTTCCAAACTTAGGAGACAGCCAGAGAAAATGCCTGGAGGTGAGAGATGGAGAGTGTTGTACACACAACAGCCAGGAGGCTGGTGTCGCTGGATCCAAGAGCACAGGTTAGGGAGTGAGATGTCTAAAGACTGGAAAGGTAGGAGGCGGCTGGTTTAGGAAAAGGTTTGAATGCCAAACAGTGTATTCTGTATTTGATCCTAGAGGCAATAGGGAGACACGGAAGTTTATTAATTAGGGATGGTAACATGATCAGACCTGCACTTTAGGAAAATCACTTTAGTGGCTGAACAGAGGATGTCCTGGAGTAGGGAGTACTCCCCACTCATCATCCTTACCTTTCATGGCTCTTCCCATAAACCACTTCTTCCCTGAATCCTTCTCAAATTACCTCTTATTTATTTCTCCTCCATAGCCCACAATGAAAATCTAAATTGCTCCAGGGCAATTTCATTTTTGTCTTTGTACCCTCAAGGGCCTAGCATGGTACTTACATTTAGTAATTGCTTAATAAGTGTTTATTGAATTTATTTATTTACTTTTTGGTACTAGGCCAGTGATTTCATCAGTGGAAGATTCCCCCAGTATGAAACTCCCCCTACCAATGTAGATTGGCATCTGCTCTGCAGCTTACCGTGATAGAGTTGCCTGCGATTCAGGGAGAGGCTAAAGACTTACTTGCCCAGGGTCATATAGCCAACATGTGGCAGAGCAGGACCTTCTGGCCTCTGAGGCCAGCTCTTATCCACCACAGTGTTTTCTCCAGGCTAATCATCCCCTGTTTTTTCATGATTTCCAGTCCTTGCATCATTCTGGTCACCTTTTTCTAGACAAGCATCAGCTTGTTAGAGCCTCCCCAAAATGTGTTGGCTGGGCATTTACCCACAACAGATAACAGGAAGGCCTGCTTGGCCTTGCCAACATGCAGGTTGAATTGGTTTCAACCACAAATATTGTCCCATGAAATAAGCTACTCTCAGAACCCTGAAGCTTTCCTAGTGAGTGACCTATTAATAGAGTGATTCTGTTCAATAATGCTTTAGTATGTGTGGACCCCCACCCTCCGTCCCTAGGGCTGTGGTGAATTGATGCTGGGTCATGGGGTCTATGTAAGCCTTTTTAGCTTTAAGGTCCTGATAGATGGAAAATCAATCCCTCAGGGGTGGGGGTGGGGGGGAATCTGCAGCTTAAATTCTCTCTTTTCCAAAGAGAAGTGGTACAATGTAATAGGAAGAGCTCTGACCTTGGAGGAGGGAGGCCTGAGTTTCAGTACCAGCTCTCCCTGACAATAGCTTTTTGACCTTGGCCAGCAGTCACTTCCTCCCTCTGAACTTCAGAGTCCTCATCTGTAAAATGGGGCGATTCGTATTTGTACTTTACTGAACCTTACAAGGTGGTTGTGAATTATGAACTTGTGAAATCTTAGTAATAGAGAAATGGGAGTTGTTAATTGTGATATAGTAGAGTCAGAAGACATGGATGCAAATCATGCTACCTTTCTTGCTAAGGCCCCAATTTCCTCTTCTATGAAGTGAGAAAGTTGGACCGGGTGATTTCCAAAGTTTCCTTGCAGTTCTAAACCTCCTGTCTCCTAATGTGACAGTAAACGGACACAGTACAGTGAGAACATGAAGAGGTTCTAAGCAAGCAGGCTGCCAGCGTATGAGTCACTGCTCAGATAAGGATGAGCTGACTAGGTGATTCATTCCTGTTCCTAAGTGACCACTGCCTTTCTTGTGCTCCAGGTCATTGCTGCAGAAGGGGAGATGAATGCTTCTCGGGCCTTAAAAGAAGCATCAATGGTCATCACTGAGTCCCCAGCCGCTCTCCAGCTGCGCTACCTGCAGACCCTGACAACCATCGCTGCAGAGAAAAACTCAACCATTGTCTTTCCGCTGCCCATAGACATGCTTCAGGGCATTGCAGGGATAAAGCACTAGGCTTGCCTAGGACTGGGCAGAGCCAAGCTGCCCAGAAGGAAGGCTGAGCTGGGGAACCAAAGTAGCCTTTAGTCTGCAGAGTGAATGGGGTGAGGGAGCTTTCACCCCTTTCTCCTCCTTCCCTTTCTTCTCCTTTCTGTCCTGATATGCCGAGTTTGATGTGCGTAGACTATCTAGTGATCATAAGAACAAGCCAATGAATCATTAGCTTTGGTGACTTTTGAAAGAGATCAGACAGCTGGATGATTTATGATATTTTATGCTTTTCATGCTTTTGATAATCCTTTTGTAGCTCAAATATCTCTTTTGGTTGAGTCCGTCCATTGCTCATCTCGGCAGCCCAGGGAAAGGGCAAGCACTAACACCTTCCCATCACCCTCACTCTCTTTCCCTTACCCACATTTACTAAGCTCAAGCTAGAAAGTGATACCAGCACATAATGAAAACACAGAGTATTAGAACGTGAAATGGTAGGGCTGGAAGGGACCTTTAGGGATCCTAAGAGGAGTACGTTGGACCAAATAATCTTTAAGACTCTTCCTAGTTCTAAATCTAGTTCTATCCCTTCATTTTACATGGGAAAAAATTGAGGCCTAGAGAGGAGAAAAGATTTGCCTAAGGCCACACAGTGAGGGAGTTGCAAAGCCACTAGGATGCTAGGTCTCTTGATACCCAGGCTGGGGTCCTCCTTTCTGCTCAACAGCTGTTGCCTCCTGCTCTGATAGGGGACTCTATTCCAAACTCCACACTAGTTATCTTATAGGAGGCCTCCGTTCAAAGGACAATTTCTCAGTGGTCCCTTTCCCTAACTTCCCCCGTTGAACTCAAACTGTATTTTGAACTCGGTCCCCTTTGTTGAAAGAGGCCTCTTGCTTCTTCATCATGGGGAGAGACTAGAGTTTTCAGACCCTGCCCTTGATACCAGAGATGGCTATATTCCGCTGCCTTGAAAGACGTCACTGGCTTCTTGTTGTCATGGCTGCAGACTGGTAGTCATGGAGATGATAACATCAGAGCCCCATTTCTGCCATTCAGAAAGATTAAGCCAACCTTTCTAAACCTCTAAGATCTTTTTATGAATCTGCCATCACTTCTGTCCTTTGCAAAAAGAAGTTTGTTTTTTTCATTGATCTGAGTCTCTTTAGTGAGTGAGCGACGTGTTGGCCTTCTTACAAAGCAGCTGAAACCCCTTCCCAGAAGTGCTTTATTATCTTAGACTTTCCTATCTTCAAGCATCAGGTTTAAAATCGTTTTGTATTCTGATTTTTTAAAATGAACCTTTCTCTAACTTCTATAAGCCGACTTTTGTAGATCTCTTTCTGTACCTTTAGAACTCGATGTGGTTGTCTTAAAAAAAAGTTACAGGAGAACAATGTGCTTTATAGACATCATGATTTCATGTTATGTATATACTACCGTGAGGTGTCCTTGGTTTGTGAGGACTTATGGAACAATTTCCCTACCTTTGCTGAGGGTTCTGTGGATGGAAACAGCCTCTATGTGTTCCTTGTACCCACTGTTAGATTTAAGGGCTAAGTGGGGAGGGCCCAGGGAATAACCCCTGGAAACTAGAAGTTTAAATACGCATTCAATTCCATTTCATCAGTCTGCCTCACTTTTTTTCCCTTCCTGTATTTCACACTGAGAAAATTAATTAATACCTAGTACTCTTCCCACTGATAAATAGGCAGTGGTCTATTTCACACTTCCTCTGAGGCTTGGGGCTGACCTGGAAACATCCTAGGGTAAAGGCTTCTTTACACAAAATCCTCTGTGCTCCAATTCTCAAGTTTAGACATAGTCATTCATTCCCCTGGCTGATTTGCCATCATTTTTTTTCTTCCTCCCAGTTAGGGATTTTTTTTTCATTTACTTTGTGGGTCTCTTGGGCTTTTTTCTTTTTTAAATATAGAACACAAAATTCGTAGTTATATTTTTTTAATTTAAAGTTTTTATGTTTTTGTTACCCACTTCTAAAAAGGCTTTCCTACCCTACCCTATCCCTCACCCCTTAAACAGGTCTGTTGACCAAAGAAACTATATATTCTGGCTGTGTGCTCAGTTCTCTGTCTCACACTTGTGGAGTTTACGATTTTCCCTGGTTGCTTTAACTCTAGATCCCAAGCTGCCTTCCCTTGTCTATTTTAGAGATATCACAGAACAATAGCTTTGGGTGGAAAAGCTTGTTTAGGGACTGGACTGGAAGCTGAAGACCGAGGATTCTCCCAAGGGGACCTTAATAAATTATCGTGTGCCTCTCTTCCTGGTCCTGTTGTCTTTTTGTCTGTAAACATCCATGATGCACACAATGTATTCTGTAAGCCCTTCCACCTTGGAGGTTGAGGCTGGTAGATTTCTTGAGCTTGGGGGCTGTGAGCTGCAGTACACTAAGGCAGTTAGGTGTCCTTCCACTTTAAGTCCACCCTTAATACACAGTGAGCCCTTCAAGGTTGACTGGGAGGGTGGCCAAGGTTGCCCAAGCTGGAAGAAGTGGCTCATTTTGGAAAGGGAACAGGTCAAAGCTCCCGTGCCAGTCAGAGTGGGATTGGGCCCACGAGTAATCCACTGCTTCCCATGTAGGGGAGGCTCAATCTTTAAAGGAAGGGCAGGGGGTACACCATCCCAGAATCCTGATTGTTCTGGTTTTCCAAATGTTTATGCATGCTGATGACCAAAGAAGGAAGAAACTTGGTTTAACCTCATCTGGCATCATCCCTAATTGCTCAGAGCCTATTACATGTGCAAGGGACCTTAGCACTAAGAAGGTCAGAACTTGGGCCTCAGAGCAGAGAATGTTATGCCTGGAAGGGACCTTCGAGATAATTTCATCCAACCCCTTAATTTTATAGATGAAGAAATTGAAGCCCAGGGAAAGGGCAGGTACTGACTGACTGACTTTCCCATCACCCTCACTCTCTTTCCCTTACCCACATTTACTAAGCTCAATCTAGATAGTGATACCAGCACATAATGAAAACACAGAGTATTAGAACGTGAAATGGTAGAGCTGGAAGGGACAACAGCTTTTCAGCTTACTTTGGCTGAGGCAGAATTTCCTTTTCCACCCTCCCCAAGAAACTCTTAGTTACTTAGAATCCTTTCAACTACACCAAGATGATACACAATATGATCTGCTTTCCTAACTTACCTCATTCCTCCTTCTGGACCCAAGAGGAGGAGGGCCCAGGGAATAGGCTCCCAGCAACTAGAAGTAAAAGTAAGCACCTGCAGTCTTTGATTTGAACTTCATAGATGTTTGCTGGCTCCTCACTTTTTTTCCTCCAATCTTGTATTTCCCTGAGACAAACAGTGTGTGATATTTTTTCCACTGATAGAAGAGGCAGTGGTCTACTTCACACTCAGTCTGAGGCTCAAAACTAACCTATAAACATCCTACAGTGGAGGCTTCTTCCTGCAAAAACCCTCTGTGGCTCCATTTCTCAAGCTTAGACATAGTCATTCATTTCCCCCAGCCAATTTGCCGTAATCTATTTTGTTCCAGTTAAAACTTTTTTTAAAACTTCCTTTATGGGTCTCTGGGCCTTTTTAAAAATATGTAGAACAAAATTCACAAATATATTTTTTAGTTTAGAGCAGACCACAGATTTGGTCCCAGGCTGTACAGCCCATGAGCTAGGAATGATTTTTTACATTTTAAAATACAATTTAATGAGCCAAAAAAAGTTTTTACATTTTTAAATACAAACCAGTTTATGAGGTCAGTATGGTTTTTACATTTTTATATACCATCTAATAAATTGTACTTAATTATTTTTAAGTAAATTATATTTAAAAATATAAAAACCATACTTAGCTTCCCAGCTGGTAGGATTTGACCCACAGGTCACAGTTTGCCCTTCTCTGGTTTTAGAGTTTTTATTTTGTTGTTGCTCTGTTTTCTAAAGGCTTGCCACCACATCCCCTCACTTTGGCCTGGTGACCAAGGAAACTACATCTGTACTAGCTGAGAACCTTGGCCACAGGTTTTCCACCACCAGCCAGAAACTAGGGCCCCGGAGACAGACGTTTGTTTTCCAACCAATCAGATAGACAAACCTTAAAAGGAGAGTGGTTGAGTTACCATCAGGAAAGGCAGAAGCCCTTTGAAGACAGATCTCTACAATGCCAAAAGTTAAGATTACCCCGATTCCATTTCTAACTACACACCACAAATTCTCCTTGATAAGGTATCATTTTACCTGGGAACTAGTGCTCTCCAAGCCTTTTGAAATCCTTTAGAGACTTTTTAATCCCCTCAAATGGATGTAGATAAGATTGATCTTGTGTTTGAAGCCTCCAGATATTCATTCAAATATGTCACCTACTATGTGCAATACTTGGAATCCTTAAAACCCCTGTGCCATTTCCCACATTACATCATTCTCCCTTTCCAATTCTGGGCCAATCTCATTGTCTATCCTACAGCATCCATCCAAGGCAGGGGTACTGATGGAACTAACTTACGAGCTTAAATCCAACACAAAAGCTAAAACCTTTGGTGCAAAGAACCTCCTAGTGATGTTATTTAGGGGCAGTTTGATGGCACATTGGATAGAGCATCAGACCTAGAATCAGGAAGACCTGAGTTCAAATCCAGCCTCAAACACCAGCTGTGTGACTCCCTGCAAGTCACTTTTAATCTCTGCCTCCTCTTCCTCTTAGGTAAAATGGGGTTTATAATAGCACCTACCTCTCAGGGTTGTTGTAAGGATCAATTAATATAAAGCTCTTAGCCCAGTACCTGGCACATAGCGAGTGTTATATAAGTGTCTATGACTGAAAGTGATGGAACGTCGTGGTCTCAGAAGATTAAAAATTTGTGAGTGGCACAAAAGTAACTGCAAAGACACAGGGTGGGTATGAGCAGTTACCAACAATGTCTCGTAAAGGAAGAGTGTCACAAAGGCGACCCCCAATGACTTGAAGGGAAAGGAGATGGACTGGTCATGTAGAGAGACAACAGGAAAACAAACTTGTAGCCCAAATACTGCCCATTTAATAACAAAATTGTCAAGCCAGAGTACAGAATCTTTAGGGAGGTCCTGTATGGAGAATTTCACAAAATCTGAGAGCTGAAAGGGACTTCAGTGTCTAGTCCAGCTTCTAAATGAATAGAATCTCTACTATAAAAATACCCCAAACAATGGTTGTCCAACCTCGGCTTGAAAACTCCCAAGGAAAGGGTATCCACCACCTCTCAAGGCCACCCATTCCTCTGTGGCAAAGCTTTAATTATTAGGGAGTTTTCCCCCACAACAAGCCAGATTGGCCTCTGTAACTTCTACCCATTGCTCCTGGTTCTGTTCTCTGAGGTGGGACAGAACAAATCTAATCCCTTCTCCACAGAAGTCCTGTAAGTAACTGGACAGCAATCACATCTCCTGAGTCTTCTGTTCTGCAGGCTCCACGTGCCCAATTCCTTCACTTGATCCACATGACATGGACTCAAGTTTCTACATCATCCTGATCCTACCATGTGATGAGAAGGGGTGGGTAAATTGTGGGAAAGGGCAATAGGACAGAAAAAAATGTATCCTCCAAGAGACAGGAAATGTCACTCACTTTTCTATTTATATCTTTGGAGCTCAGTACAGTGCTTGGCACATAGTCATATGTAATAAATTCTCTTCCACTGTTTTATCTCTTTGTGGTCCCCTAAATACCTCATCTTGGTCTCAGTCTTCATTCATGTTGTTCTCCCTGGTGTTTATAGAATGTCTGAACTTGATCTCCAAATATAAAATGTTGGAGCAAAGAATTTAGACCTTGAAGGGACCTTAGGGCAGAGATATTAGGATTAAGGTAGCTAAGTGGTGCAACAGATAGAGCAGTGAGTCTGGAAGACCTGAATTCAAATTTGGATTTGGCCACTAACTCTGTAACCCTGCGGAAGTCATATGACCTCTGTTTGCCTTGCTTCCTCATAAATAAAATAGAGATAATAACACTTACTTCCCAGGGTTGTTGTGAAGATAAAATGGGATTATTTGTAAAGCCCTTTGCAAACTTTAAAGTAGTGTGTAAAATGCTAGCTCTTATTATCATTAAGGCCACAATTTAGCTAAAGAGGGAAAATAACCTACCCAAGGTCAAACAGCTTGATAAGTTTCAAGCACTGTTGGAAAGAAACACCCTCCTCTAAGGAATGGAAGGAAGCCAAATTTAAAGGAGAAAAAGCTTAGTCACTTTCCCAAGAGAGTTGGTCTTTCCCTATTCTCCCTCTCTTTTCCTCCCTGCTAGAAACAGACAACCCTTAGCTGTAGCTCATTTAGCAGGACTCCCTATTCTCTTGGAAGGCCTCCATGCTGAAAATATCCTCCCCACTGACTTGCCCCTGGCACTGCCCTTCTTTCCTGCCTCGGCCTATAATTCCTATCTTTAGAGTCACTCCTTTGAACTGAGATCCTGTTTCCAGAGTTAAAATGTGCAGTGCCTGGGCATAGAGTAAAATCCTCTAGCTCTCTCCTATTAACTGTTAATTAACTGTTAATATATGTCTTTCCAAGTGTTCCAAATCACTTATAATAAAAGAACTGCAAAGCAAAACACCCCTGAGGTTTCCCCTCACACCTGTTGAATATGCGATGACAAAAGACGGAGGTAGTTAAAATTGGAGGGCTTGATCGAACAGCTGAATCAGTTTGAAGCCGTGTCTGAAAGAACCAACCTACCCTAAGGAGTGGAAAGAAGACTCTTACGGAAGCTTATGGAAAGACAGGCACACTAACGAATTGTTGGTAGAGCTATGAATTAGTGTCACTCTTTTGTAAACCATGGCCACAGGTTAACAAGCATTTATTAAGTGCCTACTAGATACCAGGCACTGTGCTAAGCTCTGGAAATACAAAGAAAGGCAAAAACAGTCTGCTCTTAAGGAAGCCCACAGTCTAATGGGGAAGACAACCCACAAATAACTATGTATGAACAAGATATAGAAAGGATAAGTTGAACATAATCTCAGAGGAAAGGCAATAGCATTAAAGGGATATTGGAAAAGAATTCTTGTACAAAGTAGGATTATAGTTGAGACTTGAAAGAAGCCAGGAGAGCGGAAAGGAAGAGTTAAGAAGTAAATTTCAGGCATGAGGCACAGCCATTGAAAATGCCCAGAGTATAAGTGACTTATTCAAAAAACAAGGAGTCAGACTTATAAAGGAAGATGCTATCCATCTTCAGAGAAACAGATGACAAGTGGAAATAAGCATAGCACAGTCTTACATGTATGTGTATATATATATATGTATGTTTATGTGCGTGTGCGTATTGAGCTTAATCGTAGCCTTTTGGGGTAAATGGACGGAGAGGGGAAAAAATAAAGTAAAAAGTGCACAGCAAACAACAAAAGAAAACCTACAAAGAACCAAAGAAAAGCTGGACAGCTTTGAAAACAACATGTAGTATTTACTATATAGGTTTTCTTGAAATGGAAATTTTTGTTTTATATTGAACCCCCTCTTGTGTTCTGCTGTGTATATGGCAATTTTTTTCTTTTCTTATTTTGTATTTTAAGTTTAAAATAAATTACACGTATGTGAAAAACATTTAAAAATCTAATTGCCAAAACAACAACAAAAACAAACAACAGGGATGCCAGTTTCCACTTAATTATAGAGTACATGTAGGGAAATAAAGTGTATAAAGACTGGAAAGGTAGGCTGCAGCCAGATTATGAGGGACATGAAAATCCAAACAGCATTTTATATTTGATACTAGAGGTAATAGGGAATCACAGGAGTTTATTGAATGGCGGGGGAGGCGGCACAAGTCAGACTTGCACTTTAGGAAGATCAATTTGACGGCTGAATGGAGGATAGACTATAGAGTGGAGAGAAGTTTGTGGTATGTTGACCAACCAGAAATCTATTGCATTAGTCTAGGCATGCAGGAGGTAAGAAGGGCCTGGACCAGGGTGGCACAATGTCAGAGGAGAAGGTTGGGGGACAAACATACAAGTGATGTAATTGACGGAACTTGACAACTGATAGGATGTGGGAAAGCAACTTGCAATTCTGCAGATAAGTACATATCCTTTGACCTAAAAATTTCACCGCTAGGCCCATACCCCAAGGAGGTCATTGACAAAAAAGAAAGACTATATACACCAACATTTATAGCAGTACGTCTTGTGCCAGCGAAGAACTGGAAACAAAATACATGCCCATCAACTGGGGACTAGCTAAATAAATCTTGGCATGTGACTAACAGAATATTACTTTTCTATAAGACATGACAATATGATAAATACAGAGAAGCACAGAAAGATCTACATGAACTGATGCAAAATGAAGTAAGCAGAGCCAAGAAAATTATGAAGAGATGTAACGACTATGACAATGTAGACGGAAAGAGCAGTCACCACAAAATAATCGAAAATAAGTGTTGCAAAATTACAAAGAACAAGTTTGGCCTCAAAAAATAAATATAAGAAGACACCTCCCCCAACTCCTTCACAGAGATTTGGGGGGGGCGGTGAGGGAGGAGGTACACAGACATACAACATGATAAGAATGGTAGCATATATGTATCACTTTAAAGTTTGCAAAGCACTTTGCAAATATCTCATTTTATCTTCACAACAACCCTAAAAGGGAGATGCTATTATCATCCCCATTTTACAGATATACTAATGTAGGCAGTGGATAAACACAAATAATAAGTATTTGAGGCTCATTTGGAACTCAGGTCTTCCTGATTCAGGCCCAGTGCTCTAACCACAGCACTACCTGGCTGGCTGCCTCAATAGCCACAGGAATGTTGCTTATGACACCATATTCTTTTTGCTGTATGGATTGGTTTTGCTGAATTTTTTTTTCTTCTTAGTTTTCTTTATATTATTTATTATAAGGGATGTCTCTGGGAAGGAGAGAGGGGAAATCTAGATGACACAAAAACAAATAAAGCAGTAAAATCCATTTTTAAAAAAAAAAAAAAACTTATATCCACTTCCGTTTGGGAGTATGTTTGCTGTTGTTCAGTCATTTCAGTCATGCGCAACTCTTCATGACCCCATTTGGGTTTAGTATCAATCAATCAACAAGCATTTTACCAAGCACCTGCTATATGCCAAGCAGGCCACTCCTTGCCTCCAAAGAATTTACACTCTACTGAGAAGAGTAATATAGACTGATATGTCAGATTACCTAGTTTACAATCCACACAATCAGAATGTCAGAGCCAGAAGGAATTTTAAAACACAAAACCTTACACGATAGACTATTTGAGCTAGGACCTTAAAGGTCATCAGCTCCAGTCCCCTAATCCCCGATACCCAACACTCAAAGGCTAGTTCTTAGGCAGTTACTAAGCAAGTCATTTAACCTGTCTGCCTCAGTTTTATCAACTGTAAAATTGGGATAATAGCACCTACCTCTCTGGTTTGTTGTGAGGACCAAAGGTGATAATATTTGTAAAGTACTTAGCTTGAGCTTGGTACATTATTATTACTGCCTCCTATTTTGCTAATAGGTCACATAACAAAAAAGCACTTTGCTCACAAAGGCAAGCAGTTTAGGCAAGTAACAAGAATAGAGAAATCAAGTGACTTGCCCATGGTTAAACAGCTGGTGTCAGAGCCAGTACCCAAACCCAAGTCTAACTTCCAGACCAGTACTCCACAGTATGGCCTCTAATCCCCTTTCAGAGAGGTTGGACTTACTCCCTTTTTCTGGTCCCTTTCAACTCTCAGACTGTGGAATCTGCTAAAAGCTTGCAGTCTCAGAAGGGGCATTTATCTCCCTTCAGCCCATAAGCCCACTTGTCAAACAGTTCACTAAAGCACCAATGAAGCCATAACTCACCTAACTAATATGTCGCCTTAGTAAATCAAACAAATGTGTCAAGGGCATAACAGTTTCCATCACATATTTTCCCTTCTGCTGAGCCCCTGGAGAATATCCAGAGACAGGAAACCTGGTTTCTCAATCCTGTTTCCTCTCACAGGGCAGCCTCTCAGAAACTGAGCCCCACTGAGCCCCTCCCTTCAACACGAACAAGTGAATATGCCATGAGCCCAAGCCAAGAATTAGGAGAGGAAGGAAGTAGGTATTTTCACCTGCATCAGGGTTTCCTGCAAATTTCTGGCACAGTGACCACATTCATTAATCACCCCACTCTTTCTGAAATCCCTAGGAGGCCCCGATGCAAGCAAGTAATGTCCTTATTACTGGGGGATGGATTAAAGACACTGCGATGCAAAGCAGAGGGTACTGCGTGTGCAGCAAGGATATCTGATCTGGGTTGCAGTCTCAGCTCTGCCCCTTGCTGTGTGACCCTGGGCAAGTCACTTCTCTGGACCTCAGTTTCCTCGCTTGTGAAAAGAGGGTAATGGATGATTAGATAGTCTCTAAGCTTCTATCCAGCTCTAAAACTATGATTCTAAGGAGGTTTGTGACTAGGAAGAATTTTCTGTTTCACAGAATCTCAGAGTTAGAAAGCAGGAGCTGTCTGTCTCTGGAAGTCTTAAAGCAGAAGCTAGGTGACCATTCATCAGAGTAAAGGAGATTCTTGTTCACATACAATTGAACTAACTGGAAAGTGTGTTAGATTTGGAGTAAACCAATCCGGATTAGAATTCTGCTCTGCCATTTACAAGCTGGGTGTCTCAGAGATGAATAATACATGACCCTCGGTGATTCTTTTTTCTTTCCCAGCTCTCTTCTATCCCAATCTCTTAATTCCCACCCACAATCTTTCCTTTCTCCTTTCTTTTTTCTCCTTTTTCTCCTGTTACTGGCAATAATGTTGAATTTGAGTGAATATGAGCAAAGGATATTTAATAGCCTTGCATTTCATGTTCTTAAATTTTAAAGCAGATTAAGCTTACGTTTCTTTCTTTCAAAAAAGGATCCTACATTAAGCTACATTTTATTTTCATGTGGTCCCTTATTTCAGTCTGTAGGCCAGTGGAACTTGGGTTTCCTGATCCCTGCCACAGAGTGAATGATCCTAATTGTTGTCTCCTTGGGTTTTTGCAGGGAGCCAGGGGCAAGTTTTCCATTCAGAGCAAATTCTACCAATACTCAATACTCAGGCCATCCGTGGCACAACAGTGCTAGCTCGTGCTTCCCGTAGCATTTTCAGGCTTACAATATGATTTTTTTTTCTCCCTGTGGCTGCATTTCACAATTGAGACTCAAGAAAAAAAAAATAACTTGCCTAAGTTCACACAGCTCCTGCCAAAACTAGAACTTGAACCTGGTCTTAAAAATAAGGTCAGGAAAGGGCGAGCAAGGTCTTTAAAGATCTCCTGAACCACCTGGACAAATTAGGGAAAGAAGAGTTTAAAATACTATAAAGTTTCAAAAAGGAGATGAGGTGACCAACTGTGGGTAGGGAGGGATCTTTTTTGCACAAGTGTGACTTTCCAATATGGATTATATTAATTGGGAGGAAAAAGGTTACAAACAAAGATCATTTTTAAAAATAGCGCAATCGTCTGCTTTAGATATTTTAAGTTTAATTGACATATCTCCCCCATTTTCCTAAAGACTGTAGAGTTCTCTGGGCTTTCATTTCCTTCTCTGTAAAATGACTGGGCTGGACTAGGCAATCCATGAGGTTCTTTCCAACCTGGAACATAGTACTCTATGTTCTAAACTTCAAGTAGGCTACTTGAGGGCAGGGATTGTCCTAATTTGGTATTTGTGATCCCAGTGCCTCTCCAAACTCTGTTCAGCCTGTGACTCCCCAGATTACTTACAGACCTCTTCCCCAGAGGCCATCTCAAATTGTCATCACCTCCATCTCTACAGTCTCCTCCTTTGATTGAGGGGGAGCTTATTCTTGGAATCTTCCTTGAACTGCTTCTTCACTTTGTCTCCTCATTGGTTCTTCTCCCAACAGGTTGCATCTCCCCCCATTGGAATGGAAACTCGTTGGAGCAAGGATTGTCTTTCTTATTCCTTTTATTTGTATTCCTAGTGCTTAGCCCAATGCCTAGCATATATCAAGTCCTTAATAAATGGCTACCAGTTGGTTGATTAACATTTTATTTTTTAAGATCCCTTCCAATTCAATGGTCAATAGTTCTAAGAAATCCATTGACCTAGCTTTGTCTATTCAAGCCATCATACAAAAAAATTGAGTAAGCATTTATTCACTCTTACTAAAAGAAACATTTAGGTTGTTACATGTCCCATGTAAGCTTTATTATGTGAAATCTCCAGAGCACAGAGATTAGGATATGTTCAATTACTGCACAACTATTAGGCTACTGTAAAAAAAAAAAACAATAAACACCAAAAAAAGGAGGAAGAAACTGCCATGAGTCAGTCTCTTTGAAAACTGGATAGGCAGCTATCAAAGGCACCAGAACAGGCAGGGCTTGCTTATGCTCCTCAGACGTCCAGTTCAGCCATGGCCCTGTCCAATGGGTCCACATCCCAGTAGCTATTGTCCCAGCCAAGGAACCAGCCCATGAATGAGGGTGGCTCAAAGCCTTGCTTCACAATCGTGACTGGTGTTCGACGATCCCGGTTTGCAGGATCGGTTTCAATATACCGCTTAGCTGCAGAAAGACACACAGAGAGGGAAACAAAAACCAGGGGTTATTAGTATCTTCATCCTTCTTTGCTGATGGCCTTTTAGGACAGAAGTTGGCAAATTATGACATATGGCCTATGTTCAATTGCCTGTGGGCTTATTGCTAATGTAGAAATGATGGAAATTTTGGGAGGAAGTGACTAATCATTATTAAGAGAGTTCACGATAGAAAAGGAAAACCCAGACAGAGTCTGATGGGCACACCAGATTTGGAAGAGCAGATTTCAAAGAGATCAGAGAAATGGCAAGATCCTATGCCCTGAGATTCTAAAGGGAAAGTCAGCCCCCCTGGATGGCATGCTCTTTTACAAATATATATATTTTAAAATTTATTTTGTTAGCTATTTCTTAATTACACGTAAAAAAAAAATTTTAACATTCATTTTTTTAAAAGTTTGAGTTCCAAGTTCTTGCCCTCCCTCCTATCCCTCCCCTTCCTTGAGAAGACAAGCAGTTCGATGGGGTGCTCTTAATAAAATTCTGATGACACAAACTCAAACAATAAGAAAGGAAAGTGGGATATGTCTAAAGAGACACATGTGGATGCAAGGAGAAATCATCAGCCAAATCAGACCTTTTTTAAGGCATGCATAGAAGATGAAAGTAAGGATAAGTAACTGAAGAATTGTTGTTCAGTCATGTCTGACTTTTCACGACACCATTTGGGGTTTTCTTGGCAAAGATGCTGGAGTGGTTTGCGATTTCCTTCTCCAACTCATTTTACAGATGAGGAAACTGAGGCACAGTTAAGTGACTTGCCCAGGGTCATTTGGCTAGTATCTGAGGCTAGATTTGAACTCAGGTCATCCTGACTCCACGACTGGCACTCTATCCACTGCACCACCTAGCCACCCATAACCTGAAGAGTAATATAAACACACTACATGATATTCTGGCAAAAGATATAGAATATATGATGAAAGATGGGTTTGAGCATTTAGAAAGGGGAGTAGTGATCCCTGAGACCCAGCACAGCTTTAAGAACAAGTCATGGCAGTTCAACCTGATTTTTTTTTTGGTACTGGACCAGAAGATCAGGAAAATGTTGTAGGCACAGCGTACCTAGATTTGATCAAAACATTTGGCACAGTCTCTCATGATTATCTCATAAACAAGATGGAAAGATGTGTGTGAGATAACAATATTAGTTAAATGGATTATGAGCTAAGGAAATGATTGGGCCTAAAAAGTTGCCAATAGTATATGAAGGCGAACCTGGAGGGAGATCTCTAATGAAACATCCTAGAAGGCTGTGCATGAGTGAACGTGGCAGCCAAATTGGCAAATATTAGATTGGACTGAATTCATAAAGGCACAGAGTCCAAAACTCAGCAGGTGACAGTCCTCCCTGCTATCTGCCCTCATCATACTACCACATCTAGAGTACAAGATTTAGTCGTGGATGTCATGTTTTAAGAAAGACATTAAAGAACCAGAGTGCCCACTTCTAGGACTGTATCCCAAAGAGATCAGACAAATGGGAAAAGGATCCACATGTACAAAAATATTTATAGTAGCTCTTTTTGTGGTGGCAAAGAACTGGAAATTGAGGGGATGCCCATCAATTGGGGAATGACTAAACAAGTTGTGGTATATGTATGTAATGGAATACATATATTGTGCTATGAGAAATGATGAGCAGGTGGACTACAGAAAAATCTGCAAAGACTTATATGAACTGATGTTGAGTGAAATGAGCAGAACCAGGAGAACATTGTATATAGTTACAGACACACTGTGCGATGACTAACTTTGATAGGCTTAGCTCTTCTCAGTAATGTGAGGTTCTAAGACAACTCCAAAAGGCTCATGATGGAAAATGCTATCCATGTCTAAAGAAAGAATTACAGAGTCTGAATGCAGATCGAAGCATACTATTTGCTCTCTCTCTTTTTTGTTTTGTTTTGTTTCTTCTTTCTCATGGTTCATTCCATTGGTTCTAATTCTTCTTTGCAATATGACTAATGTGAAAATATGTTTAATGCGAATGTCTATGTATAGCCTATATCAGATTGCATGCCGTCTTGGGGGGGGAAGAGAGGAAGGGGAAGAAAATTTTGAACTCAAAAGCTGGTGGAACTGAATGTTATAAACTAAAAATAAATACACTTTTTTAAAAATTCAAATCTGAAAAAAAATAAAACTAGAGTGCCTCTCAATAGTGTAAGAGGACCTAAAACCTTGCCACATAAAAATCATTTGAAGGAATCAGAGATGTTTAGCCTGGAGAAGCAAAGACTTGGGGAGGGGGAAAAGGGGAATAATTGCTATGTTCAAATATCTGAAGGACCATCATGGGAAAGGGAGATGAGACTCATTCTGCTTGGCCCCCAAGGGCAGAACTAGAAGCAGTGAATGAAAGCTACAAAGAGGCAGCTTTCCCCTGGATTTAAGGAAAATCTTCTTAAACAATTACAGTGTCCAAAAGTTAACGATGACCATTTGTCAGAGATATAGTAGAGGAGGTTCCATGTTTAGGCCTGGGTTGGACTGGATGATCCCAGACGTCTCTTTCAACCTGGATAGTCTGCTTTTACATATCATTGCCATTTTGTTTCATTGGATAAAAGGATGTTTAGACTGGAAGGTGCATTAGGATATAAAATATTATCGCTGGAAGGGGTCTTAGAACCTAACAGTAGTAAGAGCTGACAGGCATAATGTCACTCTAAGGTTGACAAAGCATTTTATATACACTGTCTCAATGAGCTATGCTACAGCATACAATTCAGAATGTTCTAACACAGAACATAGAATAGAATGTTCAAGCTGGAAGGAGACCCTAGAAACTCTCTAGTATTCTAACATCCTTCTTTCCAGCAGAGGGAACTAAAATCCAAAGAGAAGAAGGGTCATAGTACTACTAGAAGGTGGTAGCCAGGACTGGAACCCAGGCCTCTTCATTCTCACTCAGTCTAGTGCTTTCCCCACTATTTTCTTTTTGAATGTTTTAGGTAGAAGACAGTGATGCTATGGCCTTACCCACCCAGGAGAACCAACCCCGGACCTCTTCCGCCCCACCCTTCTCCCCATCCCACTTCCTACTGAAGTACATCAAAACAGACAGAAAGTAACAGAAAGTTACCAGATGTTAAGGCTTCTGTCTTTTCCTCTTCTTGAGAGTCCTTTCCAACCCAGACATACACCTGTACATTCAACATGAAGGAAGATGAGTTACATACAGAGGAGGGCAGCTGCCAAGGTTAGAGCTGATGAGGGAGGGTAAATACTATCCTTTCAGATATCACTTTCCTTTGTACTTGGGTCTGGGCTGAGTCCTCAATCCTGGAAGCATAGAGGGCTCTATATCCCTATTTTAAGTGGGGTCCCTTAGGCTGTATACTCTGTGGGAGAAGTAGCTGAAGGTTCTGCCACAAGGAGGAAGGTGAGAACACAGCATGCAGAGCTTCCACTAGGGCAAGGTGGTCTGGATCTTGTCCCGGTGTGCAAAAGCTTAAAGGGTGCTACTAGTACATGTAGTTCTTCAGTAGCTAGAAAGCTGTCTAACCCTCCAGCTCCTCCCCACACAAGCCCACCTCCCGAAGAAAAGAACACCATGAGAGCCCAGAGACAGTTACTATATAGGCTTCTCCAAAGGACACAAAGCAAGGGTCTCCCTGGAGGCCCTGGAGGCCTAGTAAAGGAAAGTTAAATCTCACCATGTCCTTAGACTAACCTTGGTGGGGGGAAGTGCACTTCATTTGCTGTAGCCTCTCCCAGGCAATTAAGCACAGTAGAGGTGTTCCCTTTGGGAACAATGGGGCCCATGTAGCCAAGCTAGCTATTCTTCTATCTATCTTCTCTCCCTCCCTCCTCCCTTCTCCTCTCCTCCATCTTTCAAACCTGATCCCAGGTGTCCAAGAGCATGACATCATCTGTAGCCAGATCTTCTTGCATAAATTCCCCAGGAACCTCTTCAATCTGGAAAGAAGCAGGAAGGATTAAAGAGGCAAAAAAAAAAAAAAGAAATCCCTTTTCTTTTCCAGGCTCTTGCCATTTGGAATCATCTAAAGATATTCATATGCTATAGGCACTATAGGGGCAAAATCTCCACCTTCTAAATAAGGAAACTAAGTCTCTGTGATATTAAATGATTTGAATATACAGCCAATAAAATGGTGGAACCAGGACAAAACTCAACAATTTCTCAATCCTAGTCCAGTGTTTTTCGCACAACATATAGCTGCTGGCCCATACTCCTTCCTTTGCTAAACACTTGGTGGGAGGAGGCTCTCAGCTTGGTCCAGTCTGAGGAGCGAAGTCCATCATCTCCCTTTCCCCCCTCCCCAAACTGATGAGTGTTCAAGGCAAGTGGGAGTAAGGAGTGCATTCAGTAACTTCCTTGGGGTAGCCTTTCCCATGGTAGCAGAGTGAAAGCAGGTCTTCCTCCCCACTCAGAGCAAGATGTAAAGGCCTCGAACGGCAGAAAGACCTTCCCGGTTGTCAAGGCCACACCTGGCTGGAATACACTGCCAAGGGCAGCAATGAAACATTTCATTTCAATTTTTTTGAATGCCATCAGTTCCTTCAGGGTTGCTCCTTACTAATAATAACAGCTAGCACTAACAGTGTTTAAAGGTTTGCACATTACATACACTTTATACATGTCACCTCATTTGATCTTTACAACAACCTTGGGAGATAGGTGCTAGGATTACCCCCATTTTGCAGATGAGGAAACTGAGACTGTAAGAAGTTAAGTGACTTGCTCAGGGTTGGATAGCTAAGGAAGTGTTTGAGGTGGGATTTGAACTCAGATCAAGCGACACCTAGTTGCCTTGGGTGCCAAGTGATGCTGGGAGAGAAGCCAAAATCGATGTGGGTGGGGCCACACACCCACATAAAGCAAACCACTTCATCAAGTGTGAAGAGTTGCCAATACCCTTGCCATTGGGAATCAATCCACTGTATCTGTATTTTGGGTTTATTTGTTTTTGGCATGGACCTGTAACTTCAGTGGAACTCCTGATGAAGAGACTCCTCCTACCAACCAATGTACTCCATGCATTGTCCTACAATTTACAGCCTGAGACATTTACCCGGGACACTAAGAGGTTAAGTGTCTCGTGTCAGAGGCAGGATTTAAACCCAGTTCCTTCTAACTCTGAGGCCAGCTCTCTGTCCACTATGCCAAGCATGCCTTTCAATCTGTTGTGTTTTAGTGACGATGCATAAGACAGCTCCTCCTGTCATCAGGGATCTTGTGTCCTCAGAGTTTTGATTTCCATCCTTATAAGACTATTTAGACCAACAAGAATCATACTGTTGAAATGACTTTACACCCAAATCAACCAAAATAGGCATTTTTGCTCCTACTGTACACAGAGAGGCTTTAGTGGTCTCCTCAAGGATCATATAACTAACAAAGGATGGGCCTGTTTTTACCCCATGAATTTGTCTCAGGTTATGAAAATTCAGGGGGAACCTCCACACCCTCTGCCTACACAAGAGAAAACAGCATCTGTGTAAACTCAATCAAATTAACTATGTCTAGGGTCCAAACTGTCCCTATGCTCTTGGTCCTTTCTCTGAGAGGGAAAAGGCTTGAGGCCTCTTTTCTTGAACTCACCACAAAGCGGCCAATCTTGTTGGAGCAGGCAAAGAGACGAGGTGGGTGGGCATCCATCTTCTTGTCCTTCAGCCGTGGAGATGTGCGGTATGCGGCCTTCCCACCCAGGGCTTCCCAGAAGCTATCTGCGAGGAACAAACCGACAAATTAGCTGCTGTCTCCTTGGCTTGCTTTGTGAACATATTTCACCAGCTTTGGATCACATTAGTCCTGAGGGAAGAATCCTTACTCCACTAGCCAAACCAACTGTTCCCTAGGCCTCCCTCTCCCCTCCAAACATGGCCCCATTAATTCTTGTTTTTCATACCTAGGCCAAAAAAAAAAAGAAGCCTCTTACCTATGCCCTTAGAAGTTATTAAATGGTGAATATCACAGACCTCACAATACTACTACTAGGCCTATACCTCAAAGAGATCAGAAAATAGACTCATATGTAAAAGAATATTTATAGCAACTTCTTTTTGTGATGCCAAAGAACTGGAAGCTAAGGGATTGCCCAGAAATTGGGAAATGGTTGAAGAGATTATGGAATAAGCAGTAGGGTACTGGAGTCACAAGCAGGCTCCAACTGATGGAAAGACCAAACTGTTAAATTTTCAGTGTGAACATTTACACCCCAGAAATTTACAAATGCTACAAATCAGGACTTGATTGATTTTTTTGTTGTTGACCGTCTAGAGTTAAGAAAGTGATGGCTAAAAATGTTAATGATCCCTATTAAACCTAAAAGTGTGTTGTGGGCCCTTTTTATTTCAGAGAATCTATTGGTAACCATTTCCTAGCACACTCTTAGGAATATGAATGTAATGGATAAGTCACAGGAAATGACAAAAGGGGCAATTCTAAACAACCTTGGGAAAAGTTGTATGAAATGAGTAGAATCAGAAGAATTTACTCAAAAACACCACTATAAAGACCATCAACTTTGGAAGAATTAAGAACTCTAACACAATGAATAACTACCATTCCAGGGGACTGATGATGCCAATGCTGCTCACTTCCTTACAGACAGCTAATGGTTGGACTAAAGGGCAGAATGAGATACATATGCCTGAACATGGCCAATGTGGGGATTTGTTTCGCTTGACTGTGCATTACAAGGGTTTTTTTTCCTTTAATTTTTTCATTGGGGGAAGCAGGGAGAAGGAAAATACTTACTTGTTAATTGAAAAAAGAAATTTTTTTTTTTAAAAAAGAAGGCCTTCTACCACTAGCCCCTTTGCACAAGACAATCCTCTTACTGAGAGCCCCGGAATAACCTGCCCCTCCTCTTCTCCAGCCCATCAAAATCGTACCCCAGCTTCAAGGCCCAGCTGGAGTCTCACCTCCCCCAAAAGACCTTCTCCGATCACTGCAGCCCAAGCTGATCTCTCTCCCACCTCCAGATTCCTACGACACTTAAGTCTTGTGGCATTCACTAAAGACTGAGCACATAAAGATGCCTATTTCTTTGGTGATGATAAATATTCAGAGCATTTTCCTTACAACAACTCTGTTGAGTTCAGGTGCAAGCATTACCCCCATTCTAAAGATGAAAAAGATTGAAGCTCTGAGAGGTTGTCATTTGCCTACAATCTGGCACCTAGTAAAAGTCAGAGCCAGGATTTGAATGCAGGTCACTTGTGATACCACTGCACCACACCACAGATGCTGTTTCATGTGAACCATCAGTCAATAAGCAATGATTAAGCGTCTCCTATGCACCAGGCACTGTACTAAGCCTGTCTCCCAAGTGGGCTGTAAGCCACCTGCAGGCAGGGACTCTTGCCATCTCTTCTTATAGTCCTCAAAGCACCTAGAGCAGGGCTGAGCCCACTGTAGCCACTCACCAAAGTTGAGAGGGAGGACAGTTCATCCTGGAGACAGAGGAAGGGGTAAAATGGACTCCTTCCCCAGCTGGAATAAGGGGTGAGTCTGTGAACTGTAAAGGACTGGCTAACCCCACTGGCTATGCCAGCCGTCCCTGTCCCCAAGACTGTCCTCTCCTTTAGCACTAGGTCTGCATTGTGCCTGAGCAGGACAGCTCATCAAAGGTAAGGGGTAAGCAGCCACCAAGCAAACGCTCAGAAGGACACCCCAACCCCATGTCCATGCCAGGCCCACCCCTCACGGTCCCCACCTGGCTCACTGCCCTCAGCCACTTGCACAGGCCGAGCCTGCAGCACATTCAGCAGTTCCTGCGCCCCAGACTTCTCTGTATCACTGGCTCCTTCGCCCACCCACAGATAGGCAGATGATGGAGTTTTCAGAACAAAGGCGTCATTGGAGTTCAGCTCACTTGCAGCTGCATTCACCTGGGGGAAAAGTGGGGGAACCCCCCAAGGGAAATCATTCCATGTACTAACCACATTAAAAACCATCCTGAATCTCCCAGATGCTTCCCCCACAAACCCCACTCACACTGAGGAGAAAGAGTTATAAAATATTAGTCAAAGCAAGTTCTTTGAGGCCCAGGAGGATGAACTAGACAACCATTAGAATATTTGTAAAAATGGGGCTGAAATAATAACACCAGAGAGGCAGGAAAGTATCAAGGATTGGGAATGAGAGGATGGGCGTTCCATCCCAGTTCAGCCATCTACCATCTTTGTGACCGCTGGGCCTGAGTTTCCTCATCTAGGAAACAAGAAAGCTGGACAAGAGGATCTGCAAGGTCCTTCTAGCTCTAAAATCCCCTGATCCTCTCTCAGACCACAAGCCTCTCACTCTGTATGAAGAATCAAGGGATTCTTCTCCTATTCTGAATGAGGATTCACTCAACATTGACACTGAGGCTGGTTCCCTGGTTATCTCCCTGTGTTCTGTTCCTTTGGGGTTTGCCTTTCTTCTAGAAGGGAGAAGAATAGAATCATAGGGTTCATTGTTGGAAGGGATGCCTTACAAGGCATCTGGGAGCAGCCTGAAGGTCCAGACCATATGACCTGGCCAGCGCTTCCCAATGCAAGCTCAGGTCAGGCTCATGCTCAAGGATGCTGACCCTGACAAGGTAGTTTTAACAACAGGTTTTCTTATAATAACCCTATTAAGTAGAGAGCAGAGGTATGGTCCTCATTTTGCAGATGAGAAGCCCGAGGCCCAGCAAAGTGAAGTGTCTTGTGCAAGGTCACACAGCTAGGGTCTCATGGCAGTTCAAGTCTCTGAACTCAAAATCCCTTGTCCTTTCCACTACATCTTGCAACCTTGTGATGGCCTGGCTCTCACAGTGGAGGGTTCCTCTGCTAACATGAAAGGGAGGATTTAGATGTTCAACTCTCCCTCAGACCTAGCTAGGCCTTAAGGCTTCAAGGAAGACCAGCTTTGCTTTCCATTCCTGCAGTGACTTCAAAGTCTTGCTCACAGCAAGTCAGAGTATCATTGCATAGGTTCATGGTCACGGCTGCTACCTCTGTGGCGTTCTGGAGGGGAAGGTTTGGGGAGCTTGATCCCCTGTGCCTGCTTCCAACCCCAGGCTGGGAGAAGATGTGGGAGTTACCTCCACGGCCCTGGTGGCTCCGGAGCTGCTAGAGCGGACCTGGAAGAGGCGGGTGCTGGCGGGGGCCGTCTGCCCACCCTCTCTGGAAGTGCCGCCTTTGTAGATGATCATGGGCTTACCGCCAAATAGGCTCATCAGGTGGGCAGGCTCCTTGCCCTGCACAACTCGGCTCTAGGAAAAGGCAGTGAAGATAGGGCGTCAGAGCAGCAGTCAGAGGAGAGGCCTGGGGTGTGGATGAGAAGGGTGTCATCCTATCCTCGCCCCACCCCACCCAGAGGATCCTACAGACTTTTCCCTCACCAGACTCAGGGAAAGTAAAAAGGTATGTTTGTGTGTGGGTTGCATGTCTACATATATGTGAGATGAATTTTGTGATAGGGATATGCCTGTGTCTGCTAATACTTGCATGTAATATGTGCCTACACTTACGTGTACGTATGTATGTTGTATGAAATGGACGATGTGTTATATGCTAGAAATAGGTATACATATACATGCACACTGCGCAGAATATGCATGCAGTGTGTAAAAACATCATCATGTGTGTGTTTGTGTGTATACGTACATATATGTACATGCTGTGGTACCTATGCACAACTCCTTACAAACGCTACACACACACATATCCTTAAAATACTATAACGCACATATATGTACATATCTATGCATATGTGTGTATAAAGTGTGCATACAGTGTGAGGACATTACCAACTGGTTACACACATGTGTGCATGTGGAGAAGCATGAACAGATGTAAACATGCATACAATGTGAGTAGAGAGTAGTATTGAAGGTAAGCATGTGTATGTATATACACGTTTAGACACATACTTACGTTATGTGTAAATGGCATTCATGCATGCATATATATTGTGGTCAGAGTGCCAGGGCAGTTGAGCATCAGCTTAAAGGTGACTGCTTATGAGAGGCTTGCTCCTTCAAGGGAGGCAGTGGGCTATGGGATTCCGCACCACCACTCCCAGCACACTGCCCTCTACTCAGAGCTTTCCCTTTCCCTTTCAAAGGCACTGAAGATGTCCTGGGATTTTGGGGGGATGGGGGAGGCTACGCCAAAGCTAGACAGCTGCAAATGTCTCCAGCTCTACCAACATGGAGCAAGCATCACACAATGGACCTCTCCACCCCTGAGTAGGGCATCAGTTTCCTTTGGCTGTTGCACAGGAGGGCCTAGCTCTGGAGACAGAGCATGGTCAAGATTTGGAAGTGAAAGGCTATTCACTGATAACATTCACGTGGGATGGAGGAGAGGTATATTACCTGTACTGGAGTACCGCCTAACTCCTCATCCAGCTGTACTGTAAGGATGGCAGCTGCAGCACGCTCTTCCTGGCTGGAATCAGCCCCCTGCCTAAAATAATAAGAAGCATCAGCATCAGTATCAGCATCGGCACCAATATCCTCATTACAGAGGCAGCAAATAAAATAGAAAGAACATTGGCCTTGTAGTCAAGAGGCCTGGGTTCACAATCTAGTCCTATCACTAAATGACTACATGACCTTAAGACAAAGCACTTCATTTCTCTGGGTCTCACTTTTCTCACCTGTAACATGGGAATCATAATTAATTAACTCCCCACCTCTCAGGCTTGTCTTGAGGAAAACACAGTATAATGTGAGTTGTTCTAATTATTGCCACTTTCCATTTTCACAATGTTTTGCAGAGCCCTGTCTTATTCATTATCTCTACTCATCCATACATGGTTTCTTGGAGTCAGGCATATAATCCCCACTTTAGAGATGAACAAGGAAATTGAAACTCTAAGAGGGGCACCATCTCACCCAAAATCACAGTGAGTTTAGGGATGAGTTGGGTTGGAAGCAGGGCTTCTGACCAACATGGGGGCTAGCAGTACTCTCACATGCAAATCCTTCTGGAGCTCATGCTCTCCTGAAGGATACTGGCCTGGACCCAGAAGGTGACCAAAAAGGAAAAGGGAAGACGATACAGAAAGACTCTTGAAAGACCATGTAGCGTAGTGGACAGAGCCTTGAACTTGGGCACAAGAAGACTGAGGCTGGAATCCTGGCTTAGACATGTACTGGCTGTGTGCCCACGGGCAAGTCATTTAACTGCTCTGGGTCTCAGTTTCCTCATCAGTAAAATGAGGGAGTCAGACTCAATGGCCTCTAAGGTCCCTTCCAGCTCTAAATCTTGGATCTTCTGAGTCCTCACTCTCCAGCAGTGGTTTGGAATGAGCAGTCATTATAGAGTCCTTGCACAAAGGCCATTATCCCATTTAGCTCCTAAGTTGAAGATCTGGAAGTCTCAACAGCACAGAACCATAATATTTGGGGCTAGAAGGGTCCCTAGAGAGCATAGAAGCCAGCTCTCTCATTTTACAGGAACCTTTGGGGCAGTGGATCGACAGCCAGGCCTGAAGGAAGATCAGAGCTCAGATCCAGCTTTAAACACTTACTGGGTGTGTGATGCTGCCTAAGTCAATGAATCTCTGTCTGTTTCAGTTTGATAATCTGTAAAATGTGCATAATAATAGCATCTACCTCCCAGGGTTGTTGTGAGAATAAAATAAAATATGTGTAATGTACTTTCCAAACCTTAAAGTATAGATGCTAGCTATTACTATTATAATTATTATATTGCCCCAGTAGATTATAAGGAATTGTATTTTTTTTTGTCTTAGCACTCTGAGTAAATATATGGCAGTAGGACCCCCAGGTTCTGCTGCCCCAGGAGACCTCAAATGCAAAGACAATAATGAAACCCACTCATCGTGGACCATCATGATCTAAACCTAGAAGGAAGTATCTAATCCAACCCCTCTCATTTCAGATAGGAAAACCAGAGCCCAGAATGGGGAAGTCGTGTGCCAAAGCCTGGGGCAAAGGTAGAAACTAAAACCCAGACTTCCTATCTTTCAGGGTCAGCCAGATGTCCTTTACACCACATCATACTTTCTCTTAGTTCCATCAGTCATGGTGATTGACCAAGTACCCAGTTAAGAGTCTGGATGCCTACCAGTTATAGATGATTTGTCCCTGTCGGCCTGCATGCTGATAGTTGTACAGGATGATGTAGCTGTCACCACCGTAGAACTGGCCATAAGTAGAGGGGTTCACTGGAACTTTGTCAGCACCTTCAATTCTCCAGATCTGCCAAGGCAACGGGACAATCAGAAATATACACAATGCAGGCAGCCTGGGACATGGGCTTGGAGGAAGAATCGTTGAAGCTTTCTAACAATACAGTGGAAAGAGAACTAGATTTAAAATAGAAGATCTGGGTTCAAATGCAGACTCTAGCACAACATTCTAGTGCCATGGCCTTGAGTTGGGCACAGATCTTCTTTGGGCTTCGCTTTCCTCATCTGTAAAATGAGAGTTGAACTCAGTAACTGGCAGGGTCCTATTCAGTTCTGACATTCTGTGGCTCTGTGACCTTGGGCAAGTCACTTCCTCTCTCAGGGCCTCAGTTTCTATAAATAGCTCAACTTAGGCAGAACTGTCCAACACATGGCCCATAGGCCACATGGTGCCCACAATGCTCTTGAATATAGCCCAAACCAGACTAAAATGTTACTGGGAAATATTTAACAAGATAAAAACAGATAATATTACATTTTAAAAGTCAGTATGTGGCCTGCAGGGATCCTTATGTGTGGATTGGTGGCCCCATTTCTCTGAGTTTGATACCTCTGGAATAAACAGTCATTCTCTGAAGGGCCATTTACAACATCCTCCTCCACCAATTACTTGGTCTGCCGCAGGCTCAATGCTTGCCTAGAGGTAAGGGGATGGACTGGTTGAATTTAAATCTCCTCTGATTTCCCCATTAACATACTAGGAGATATTCTGTGTCAACGACACCCATCTGCCGCTCCAAAAGGGGCTAGCACCAAGCCTTCTAAATTTGTCTGCTGTCCTACATTGCCCTCTGGTGGCCCTGTGGGGACAGACACCTCAACACGATGGCCTTTCAAATTAAATCTTAGAATATTAGCGCTGGAACCAATATCAGAGAACATTTAGTCCAGGCAGCTCACCTTGTAGATGAGGAAACCGAGCCCCAGAGAAGGGAAAGTGCTTTGAAATAATGTGATATAGGGTAAAGAGCACTGGATTTGGGGTGAAAAGAGCTGAGCCCAAATCCTGAATGCCCCTTAACTCCATATAGCCTTGTCCAAGCTGCTTCCTCTTCTGAGCCTCAGTTTCCCCATCTAAGACACAACAAGAGGTATTAACAACTTCATCTGGATGTTATGAAGATCCAATTAGATGCACATGTAGAAGGGTTTGTAAAGTACTGAGTTCAATATAAATGTTACCCAGCAAATTAGTGGTTCAGCTGGGAGGAGAAATCAGGTCTCTTGACCTTGTTCCCTAAACCAGGCTGCAGGCTCCCAGCTACAAAGGATCTAAAAACTACTCTGGGGAAGGAATGAAGCCACTCAGGAACTTGTGACAATGGAATCTGACTCAAAGTCTCAGAGTAATCTTCCTCTAAAGGACAGGAGGGTATAATGTTAAGATTGCTACATGGCAAGTCAGAAGCCTCAAGTTTGGAAGCTGCTTGCGTGTCCTGGAGCAAAGTGTTACACCTCTCTGATGCTCAGTTTTCTCATCTATAAGATGGTCATCTCCCAAAGGAAAACACTGCAAGCCTTAAAGTCATCAGTGTTAAGGTTACAATGAAACTGCTGTGTACTGAAAGGTAAATCAGTCAGCTAAGCGGAGCAGTGGATGGTGCTCTGGACCTGGAGTCAGGAAGATCTGAGTCTGAATCTAGCCTCAGACCCTTACTAGATGTTAGATCCTGAGCAAGTCATTTAACTTGTCTGCCTCAGTTTCCTCATCTGTAAATGAAGATAATATAGAGCCTATCTCCTAGGATTGTTGTAAGGATAAAATGAGAGAATATCGATAAAGTGCTTTGAAAACTTTAAAGTGCTCTATAAATGCAAGCTATTGTTGTTGATTTAATTACAATATATTATACTATTATACATAAACATATATAAATATATATTTGTATACTTTATAATATAATTATATACCTTCTACATACCTTATGATTATAAATATATACTAATAAATATAATAATACTTTATAATATAATTATAAAGCTGGATCTATTTCTGTAACATGTATGGAATCCCCAAGATCAGTATGTTTCAATGGAAAGACTTGGGAGTACTCCCTCCTCCCTCCTCTCCACCCCACCCCCAATGCTTCCATCAACGGGATACCTGCTTCTGGCCAGTGCCATCATCTTCCATGCCATGCTGGGCAGCCATAGCAGTGGAGTTGTGCAGGGTGGCAGCATCGAAAGGCACCCGCTCAACGTTGGCAATGTGGCTGGAAATGTAGGCCACTCCCAGGCCCTGGGTCTGATCCAGCTCCCTCCAGTGCTTGAAAAACTGCTTGAACAGTGGGGTCTCACCACCTTGTGGAAGGACTTGGATCTAGGGAGGAAGGAGGCACAACACAGGATGATGAAGGGATTACTGTATCACCAGGACTCCTTAGGGTCCCAAGAAAACTGAACTAAGTTTAACTTTAAGAATCAATGAACTCTGCAAAGTGAAATGAGCAGAACCATTAAAACCATTAAAACATTAACAAGAAACAGAGTTAATAGCAACATCGTGTGATGATCAGCTATGAATGACTTAGCTCTCCTCAGCAATATAATGATCCAAGGTAACTTCAAAGGACTTAAGATGGAAAATGCTATCCACATCCAGAAAAAGAACCAATGGACTCTAAATGCAGATTGAAGCATACTATTTTCTCTTACTTTATTTTTTTCGTGGTTTTTTCCTTATGATCTGTTTTTTCTCTCACGACTATGACTAATATGGAAATATGTTTTACATGATTGCACATATATAACCTATATCAAATGGCTTCCTTTTTAGGGACAGGGGAGGGAAGGGAAGAAGAAAAAATGGGAACTCAAATTCTCGTAAAAATGAATGCCAAAAATTATCTTTACATATAATTGGAAAAAATTAAATACTATACAAAAATCAATGAACTCCTTTTTGCAGAAATAGGGTACTCTGGGTATGAAATAGTACATATGCTAGCAGGCATAGCTGATGTGTTGATTGGTTTTGCTGGATTGTTTTTTCCCCTCCTTTCTTCTTTTTAATTTTTGTTAGAAGTGATGGCTCACTGAGTTAGTGAGTGGGATATGGGAGAACATATAGAGAAATGAGGGCAACATAAAAACAAAAGATACCAATAAGAACAAGATTATTTTTAAAAAGAATCAATGAATTCTACCTAAAGATGCTCTGGATCAGATATAAAAGTACTTATATGTGTATATGCTATTTCAGCTCATGTTGCCCCAGCAACAAAAACAGCGCCTAACACACTGTTATGTGCTTAATAAATTCCTGGTGATAATTGATTGAATCATTGATTGACTTGGTGCCTAGAAACCCTAGAACTCAATGCTGTCATTGGACAGAGGACACGGACCCCAGAGATTCAGAGAAGGTTCACAGAAGGTCAAAATTAGAACAATAAAATTCTGAATTCAATTAAAAGAAAATGTATTGTCGACTATGTGCCATGCACTGTGCTAAGCCTTGGGGAAGATAAAAAAGTTTAGAGAAGGCACCTTCCCTACCCTCACTGAGCTCACATCTAGTAGAATATATATAGTATACATCTAGGGGTGGGTGTGTGTGTGTGTGTGTGTGTGTGTGTGTGTGTGTGTGTGTAAGTCTTTAATTCTAGGTATGTATACACACATATATCTATCTATATAGACCCACATACACACACAGAATTGAAGTCCTCCTCTGATGTCTCATTGAGTCCTGTTGATGATCCTGAGATCCCAGTTCTAGGTGTGCATATGCGTATACACACACACACACACACACACACAGAGAATTAAAAGTCCTCCTCTGATGTCTCATTGAGTCCTGTTGGTGACCCTGAGCTCCCAATTCTAGGTGTGCATATGTGTACACACACACACACACACACACACACACACACACACACATATAGACATATATAGACCCACATACACACACAGAATTAAAGTTCTCCTCTGATGTCTCATTGAGTCCTGTCGGTGACCCCGAGCTCCCAAAGGCTATATGGCTACAGAATGCAAGCTCTGGGGACCCTACCAAGCTGGAAAAGTTTCAAGGGCAGGCCTGGAAACAGACTATGATCTTGTCATCCAAGGAGCAGTCTAATTCAATGTCAAAAGGCTCATCACAATTCAGGATAAAGGGTTTGGAAGAAGGACCCACTTTGATGATACTATAATATAAGTAAGTGGCATTTCTCCTCCTATTGTATTAGCATTTCACTGAGTGTAGAGACCATGCCCCTCCCCTTAGGTGCTAGGCACCTGGCAATTATTTCATAACTCACTTGGTTACCTTGACTGACCCACCCTCCTTTTCCATTTTCTGTTGCTACCCCAGGGCAGCCTCCCCTTTCAGAGTTTTTCTATTTCTTTCTCTGTTTTATTGGTCCAAGCCTTGGGGCACAGGGCTGAGCATCCCATACTTGAACTGCTCCCCCCAGCCACAAAGGCCTCAGCATCTCACCTGGGTCTGCTTGGGATAGCTCATCTTGGAAATGAAGTCAGAGGCACTTTTGAGTGCAGCCTTCCTCTCCTCCGCGTTAGCCTGTTTGCCTGTGGGTGAGTTGAGGGAACCATTCAAGTTAGAAGATTCCAAGAGAAGAAATTTCCTGCTTGACCACTCTGGAACTCCCATGGGGAGGCTCAGCTCACAGACATAGCTCTGGGGTTCTGAGGGAACCCTGGACCTTCTCGACAACCAGTAGCATCCAGAACCTCAAGAGAAGGGATCTCTGCTCTGCTGAGACATTTACTATGTGGGTCTGCAACCAGACATAGCTGAGATTCAGATTGCTCCAATGTATCCCAGAAGGGACACAAGTCATGCAGTCTGAGCTCCAAATAACAGGTCCATTCTCCCCATCTTCATCTGTTTATTCATAGTTAACTTTCTTAATTCCTCTCTCTCAACAGGAGGTCACTATGCACCGCCCCCTCCCCCATGACAATTGCTGGACCAGGAGGTCTTATTCTACTATTCAGCCCCAGAGTCTGGCCTCTGGGAGACCAGACCCAACTGACAGTGGAGAGCTATTTCAATCCTACTGGGCTTATAACCAAAGGGCAGAAATATATTACATAGACACCTCTCCATACACTGGAATCACAGGATCATAGACCTATTAACTGGAAAAAAACTTCAAAGTCCTACTAACCCAATTCCTTAATTTTATAGATGAGAAAATTGACACCCAAGCAGGTTAAGTGACTTGCCCAAGATCATAGGGGTAAAAGGCAGAGACAGGATTTGAACCTAGGTCTTCTGACTCCAGAATCAATGTTCTTTCCACTGTACCTCACTGTCTCTCCAGGAGTCTCCAGAGAGAGTGGTTTGTAGTCTTAATGTGCACTATAAGAATAGAGTTTCCGTTCATGCTTCCACCCCTGTGCCCTCTCCTTCAGCAAACAAAAACAATTCCTGGATGGGGATAAACCACTCAACTGGGAGTCCTAGTACAAGTGAGATCTGAAATGCTCCCCACCCTAACCCTCATTTCTAGGGTACCTTTCCAGACGAAGATCTTTCCATTTGTGCCATGGTCCAGGATAAAGCAGTCATCAGAGCTCAGGGCTGCCTGACTGAAGGGGTTCTCATCAGCCACCAAGGACACAGCCATAGTCCCAGCACCATTGGAAACCTGTTAGGGAAGAGAGCAGGGAAGAGTCGGCATCTGGCTGCCCAGCCTTTGAAAAGGGCTCTAGGCTTTCTCCCTGATACAGCAGAGGCTCCACATTCACACATGGTTACCATCTCACTCCCAGACTCAGCCAGATTCAGAAGTGGGGCCCAAATTCCAAAGTTACCAGCCTCTCTCACTAGCTGCCTCCAAATGGGACCAAAGCACCCAGACAATTGTGTCTATTCTCCAAGTGTTAGAACAGCATGTTGAAACTTCCAAAGACACGGTTTTTGGTTATTATTTCCTTCTGTCTACACGACACATCAACAAAGGTAGTCATGGCCAAGAGTTGTTTATTCTCCCCAACTGAGGAGATAAGGGAACTGAGGTTTGGAGAGAAAGGGAGAAATTTGTCCAAGGTCGCACAAAGAGTTAGTGGCAAAGCTGTGACAAGGGCCCAGATTCCTTGATTCTTAGAGTTTAATGTTTATTTCTCTGCACTGTACTGTTTAAGCTCAGGGGCATTCCTGATTGCTGTACTCTATATTTGGAGTGGAACATCTGGCAAAAGCCATGGAGGCCAGGACCTTGGATGGGATCCAGTTTGAGAAGACTACAAGTTGAACTAGCAGTGACTCTCCCCTGACTCCTCTCTATCCCCACCAGGCTACACCTGCTTGGACCACTTTTCATGCTAAGCCCACGTCAGCCAGATCCCTTGTTCCAGCTATTTCTCCATACCTTGTAATAATAATAACAAGAAGATGGTGTTTATACAGTTCTTAAGCTTAGTATTTTCCATTCACAGCTTCATTTGGCCCTCACAACAACCCCAGGGAGTGAGCAGAGCAGATATCATTAACTCCATTTCACAGATGAGGAATATGAGGCTTAGTATTAAGAAGTTAAGTGACCAACCAGTGGTCACACAGCTAGAAAGAAGCAGAGCTGGACTTCAAGCCCAATGACTCTGCCTCCAAATTCAGGGTTCTTTCAACTACACCATGCTGCCTACCTTGTAGAGCTTAGCAAGTCTGCGATTGGTTGCATCCTCCTTGGCAGTGTCATCTGTTCCTTCAGGCAGAGTGGGCTTGGGCCCCAGGACCTAGCAGAGATGTAGAGAGGGAAACATAAGCCTGTGGACACAGGCCAACAATGTAGGAGGCTCCCAGTCATCTGCCCCTCCAGGTGTGGATGGCCTCCAGTCCCAAGATGGAACAGCCTGAATTGGACAGAACTAAGAGAGGTGAGTACAGGATTGCAAAGAAGAGGAATATAAGGGGAAAGTTCTTAACAATCAGAACCACCCCAGGGCAGATGGGCTATCTCAGGAGGCTGGGAGCTCAATATTACCAGAGGATTTCAAAAGGAGGCTGGGTGATCACTTCTCAGGGATAATCTTCTGAGGCCCTTTCCCACTATGAAATTCTGTGACATTTTCCCCCAAAGCCTCCTTTCTCCATGCTTATCTTGGTCCTTCCCCTTGCTAGTGGGAGCTGGACCACAGGCTGATCACTAGCAGCCACATCTCTGGATTCTTTTCTGTTTGGACATTAGACGGTAAGGCCAGGCCCATCAAGGGGTCATTGAGCATATGATTTATGGACTCTGACATGCTGGGCTTTCCTTTATGAGAGGGAAGAAGCAACAGGGCCCTGAGACACCAGACACAGCCCCCAAGCCTGGTCTCCTTGGGAAAGGAAACATTTTAGGGAGCTGGTCCCACCCTCCTAGGCAGGACATCCAACTGATGTCCCCACGGAGCAGTACACCCAAAAGGTGAGGCCCATAGTCCCAGCATGTACCAAAACGTAGGTGGGTTTCCACTCAGTCATTCTAAAAAACTGCACACCTTTGGGAGAAACTATAGGAAGAAGGCAAAATGCCTAATAGAGATAGTCCCTGGGACTTTTGGTTCCTCTACAGTTACACCTTGCACAGGGACATAATCTAAAAGGCAATGTTAAATCAACCCTCCTCTCCCCTCCCCCCCAGTAGGGTCACAACATCTGCCTCACTATGGGTCAAACGACAAGAAGAGAGGCTCACCTGGAGCATCCTCTCAGGCTCAGCTCCCTCCTCTGAAACATGCACCTTGGCCCGGCCACTCCGCTCATTGTCTCGGATGCCCTTGGACACTTGGGTGGCCTTGAGCCGCTCAAAACGGTTGCTGTCAGCGCCACACCACTGGTAGATGTCCTGCAATGCACAGACCAAACGTATGCTTCAGTCAGATTCCCCAAACCCAGGTACAGGGGCAGGAGAAGCTAGTTGTGCCAATCTTCTCTCCAATGTCCCAAGAGCAAGAAACAAAAGCAAAACTCAAGTTATGTATAAATATACACAAGGAGGCTCCCACATTCACCTATCTAGCCATCCTCCTACACTGTGCAAGTAGAATGGCCACACATGGTATCTGTATGCACGAAGATACAATAGGCACTTTCGGAAAAACCAAGGAAGACTTACATGAACTGATACAAACTGAGATGAGCAGAACCATGAGAACACTGTACATAGTAACAGCAATATTGTCCAATGACCAACTGTGAATGACTTAGCTATTGCCATGAAACACAGGTGCCTGTGGGAAGGACTCAGCAAGTGATGGCGATAGAGGGAGGCAGCGAGGACTGGGGAGGACACTTACATTGCCCAAGTCAAGGATGAAGCAGTCGCCCTTGTTGAAGCTATCCCATGAAACAGGCACCTCTGTGGCCCGGACCACCCGGCGTCCTTTGACCTGCAACAGTCTCTGCACAGCCACCTCGTTGGGGACCACGTGCTTGAAGCCAGAGGCCACACCGCCTTTCTGCAAGGTAAAAGGGAAGCATGAGGAGCACTACTTCTCGGATTAGCAGGGAGAAGTATAGAAGGCCAAGGTGAACTGAAAGCCTCCACTGCCTTTTTTACCCCAAAATTTTCCCTTAAGAATTCTCCTTATATCCATTATGAAATGTTAGAAATGCAACCCATCTGTCTCTCTGCACTCACTAGTTATGTGGGCTTGTCATTTAAACTCGTTAAGCCTCAGTTTCTTCATCTATAAAATGGAGATAATAATACTATTTACCTCACGGGATTTTTTTTTTTTGGTGAGGAAAATAGAGGGGGAGAAGGACAAGGAAGAAAAGAAGGAAGGAAGGAAGGAAAGGAAAGGAAAGAAGGGAGCACAGTGTAATAGAAAGGGCACTAGATTTAAATTCCAAGGACCTGAGTTTGGATTCCAGCTCTGCTATTAACTACCACTGACCTTTAGCCATTCACTTAACCACTCTAAGCCTTAGTTCCCTCATCTGTAAAGTGAAGATACTAATCCTCACACTGTCTCCCTCATAAGGGTGTAACCAGAATGCTCTATAAACCTAAGTTATTGTCACTATTAATACTGCTGTGGTTTGCATTGCTACTAATAAATCCTACACATCCATATAGTATGGTGGATAAAACATTGCTTGATTTGCAGTCAGAGGACCTGGGTTGAAACTGGGGCTCTGTTATTTACCCAATCAGTCAATGAGCATTTATTACATGGTATTGCTAGGTACTAGGGATACAAAAGACAAAAACAAGACAAGCACTGTCCTCAAGGAGTTTACATTCTAATAAAGTGATACTACATGTTCATAGATAAGTGAATAAAAGATCAACATATACATATATGCATTTATGTATACGTATAAAATGATAGGGTGGCTGGAACAATACCTAAGAGGGGGAATCTGGAAAGACCTTAAGGAGAAGGGATTTAAATTGAAGGGAGGAAGGAGTTCCAAGAAGTAGAGAGAAATTATGAGGAACAGTTTGTGCAAAGACTTAAGGCCAGGACGTTGGACATCATACACATAAGGAAGTAAGTAGAACACTGTGTGGGTGAGGGGGAGTAATGTGTCATCAGCCCAGAAAAACAGATAGGCTAGAATTATATGGTGAAGGACTTTCAATATCATCAGAGGAGCTTGAATTTGATTCTGATTTGTAATCAGGAGCCAGCAGAGGATAGAGGAGGGTTAAATCCAAATTTCCTTCATGCCAACATAATATTTTATCTTTTTGCCTCTTCTTTTTTACTCCTCCTAAACCTACTTCTCATTCTCTCCATAACCTCCAATCCCTCCATTCCTCAGTAGCATCCTAGGTCATAATCCCTTCTCTAGCCACACTCTCTTCCCTTCCCTTTCCTTAGTGAACCAGTTCAATGCCTCACTAACTTTTACCCTTGAATTCCTTGTTTCCTCACCCTATCATTGATCACACCTGGCCAAACCAAAACCTTAGACTACTCCCACTATCCACGTCCTTTGTTCTTACTCATGCTACTAAACGGAACTGCAGGAAATTACAAAATCATTCTGAGTAGGCCCACTGCAAATTTGTTAGCTAATATCAATTGCCACAAAACAATCTTACTACTCTTCCCCAAATGCATCCTACTCACCAGAGCTGCTATTCCCAATCTTCTCTCCTCAATCTTCCCATAGTATCTCCTTTCCCAATCCCCTCAGCCAAGGACCCTATTTCATACTTCACTTTAAAAATTGAAAACATTCAGTGAGAGCTCCCTTTTTTCTTTCTCATCTTACAACTCTCCAGTATCTTATATCTCTCTACCATCTCCTTCATTCTCTGATAATGAGATGGTCCTTCTGCTTCCCAAGGCCAGCTCCTCCACATGTACCCATGATCCCATTCCTTTCCATCTTCCCCAGCAGGTTGCCACCCCCTATCATCCCCACTAACTAATCTTCAGTCTCTCCCAATCCATAGGTTCCTTCCTTGCTGCTGATAAACATGGCCCTGTTTTTTCCTATCCTTGAAAACCCTCATTATAGTCTACCATGACCACCAGCTCTCATTCTTTATCTTTCCTTCTTTTCTCAGCTAAACTCTTGAAAAATGGAGTTCAACTCATCTACATTTGGTGCCTCTACTCTCTCTCCCCTTGCTCTCTTCTAAACCCTATGCAATCTGGCATCCAACTTTATCATTCAATTGAAACTGCTTTCTCCAAAGTTACCACTGATCTCAATTGCCTAAAGATGTCTTTTTTTCCTTCAATCTTTATGCTTAAAAACCAAAAACATCTCTTCAGCATTTAAGACTATTATTCTTTCCTCTTGGATACTCTCTGGATTTTCAAGACTTGGCTCTCTCTTGATCTCCCTCCACCTGATAGTTCCTTGCCAGTCTTCCAGGATCTTCACCTATGCCACACCCATTGACTGTAGGTGTCCTCTTTGTACTCTCTCACTTAGTGACTTCATCAGTTCCGATGGATATAATGATCTCTATGTAGATGATTCCCAGAACTATCTATCCAACTGTTTCTACAACATCTCTTCCATGTAGCCCATCTCCACCCACACAGCTATAACCTTAACCCACACACTTAGAACGTCTTGCTCATACTACTGCAATAATTTTCCAGACTACTTGCTTCAAGTCTCTCTCTATTCCAATCTATCCTACACACAGCTTCAGAATTAATCTTCTAACTATGTTACACTCTCTCCTCAACAAACTCCAATGATATTACCTCTATATCAAATATAGATGAAATAAAACTCTTCTGTTTGTCATTTAAAGCTCTCTGCAACCTGACCCCTGCCTAGCTTTCTAGTATTTTAACACATTATCCCCCTCTATATACCGTACGATCCAGCTGTACTGGCTGACTTGCTATTTCTCACCCGCGACACTCCATTTCCTAACTCTTGGTCTTCATACTAATTGTCCCCCCTACCTGGAATGCTCTCTCTCCTGACTTCCAACCCACAGAATCCATGGCTTCCTTTAAAACTCAGCTGAAAAGCCACTTCTGCTAAGAGGCATTTCACTGGCCCTCCCCACCCTTGCCAAGTACTAGTCCCTTCCCCTCTAAGGTTACCTTGTGTCTACTCTGTATGTATCTTGAATGTACCTATTTATGCCTACATTGTCTCTTTCATTAGAATGTAAAAATCTAGAGGAAAAATGCTGGTTCTGCTTTTTCTTTCTATCCCTAACCCTTAGCACAGTGCCTGGCACATTGTAAATGATTAAAAACTACTTGTAGATTGATATTTGGGCTTCATTTTCCTCTTCTGCAAAATGAGGGAACTGGAATAGAGAAATTCTTAACATCTCTCAAACTCTAATATTCTCTATACCAAGCAAGGTTCCTTTTTACTCTAACATTTGATTTTCTATGTTCTATCACCTTACATTCTAAGTTCCCTTCCAGTTCTAACACTCTATGTTCTACGGTCTTTCTCAGGTCTGCGGTCATTTGTTGAGTAAGAGGTTATTAAATTAAAAACTAATTATGTGCAAGATACGGTGCTAAGTGCTAGAGAAAAAAGAGGGAGAAAATAGCTCATGATCTCAAGGAGTTCACATTCCATTGAGTAGGAATATGGCATACATACAGATAAACACAATTAAAAAGTAGGCTGTGAAGGGTGCAAAGGTGAGATCGGGAAAAATTGTTCTAAGAATATGGCAGGAGAGGGAGATCATTTGGGGGAAGGAAAGAATTAGGGAAGACTGTATAGAAGAGGTGATAAGCTGAGCTCTTGAAGGAAGAGACTAATTCCAAAATGCAGAGGTGATGAAGGAGTGCATCATGGGTCTGGCTTCCCCCAGTCCAATGCAACAAAGCAAGAAACAACATGTTGATTTCAGGGACCAGCCAGTAAGACCAGCTAGGCTGGAACCAAACATGTAAGAAGGGCAAGGTAAAATTAGGCTGGAAAGGTAGGTTGGAGCCAGCTTGTGAGCCTGGGAAGGGCCTTAAAGGTCAAGTTGAGCAGTTTATATTTTATCCTATAGGCAACTTGCAGACAACAAAGATTTTCTTGGCAACTCTAGCTTTCTATGATTCTGTTTCTAAGTGGCTTACCAGCATCTTTCTCTACCCCTCCCTGTAGCCCAGGCCAGGACACAATTGCCTCCCTTCTGTTTTTGCTCTGTGGAGCCTTTCAGAGAGGCAAGTCTTGCATAATACTCTGCTCCTTTGGGATCTATAATTTATGAAGGAATCCAGCCTGGTGCCTTTTCCTACTATTGCTAGGAGAACTAAGTGACTTAAGTAAGGCTTGGAAATAGCAGAAAATATAGCTCCATTTTTGACCACTACATCCCTCTAGGTGCAGAAGAAAGAGTATAGAAATTGGGATCAGAAGATCAGAAGTCCCAGCTCTACTTTTTACTATATGTAACCTCTCTGTGCCTCAGTTTCCTCATCTACAAAATGGTAATAATAATACATTATCCTGCCTCACAAGTTTGTGTAGAATGTCTGTGAAGTGTTTTGTAGCTAAAACATTAATTTAAAATGTAACAACTATTTTTTCCTTTAAAAAACACATAATAAAAAACCCAGACCATTTCCTTTAAAATCCTTAGGGCTCTATTAACTATCAAAGCTCAGGTCCATTCCTTGATAATCATTCCCTGGCCCTCTCCTCTGATTATAGGCTCAGAAGAGACATTAAAGATGATCTAGTTAAAACTCCTCATATAAATAACAATATCTAGAATTTTTTTCACATCTAGATTCTTATGTTTAGGGCCAGAAAGGACCTCAAATGTCATCTAGTCTAAACCCTTCCTTTTGAAGATGTGAAATCAAGGCCTATGAAGGTTAAGTGACTTGTCCAAGGTAACATAGGGAATAAGGCGAAGATCCAGGATTCGAAACCCAGTGTCTTTCTGCTGTGCCACCCTGCGTCAATCTATCACGGTGACAGGTAATTTGATTAGCTATCATTCTAATTTGACAGCTGTGGACACTGAGGCCCAGAACTGAGTGATTTACCTAAAGGTCACACAGCTAGCTTCTTTCCTGCCCATCTCAAGTCTCCTGATTTCTAGTTCAGGCCTCTTTCTACTATATTATCTCCAGATTTTCACTCTCCCTTTTGGATTCCAGGTATGCCACTGTAGTTTGGGACTAGAGACTTTTCTTCACTGGAGGTCTGCTTAATGAGGTCTTTGAGCAGAGACTGGATAACTGACTGCTTGACATGTATGTTGTAGAGGAAATTACTGTCCAAGTAGAGAGTGGATTAATCAGTCTCTGAGGTACTTTCAACCTTTGAGATTCTATGTGATTTCAAATGACTTCATATTTCTAGTGCCTGGTGTACAGTAAGTGTTTAATAAATGTTTGTTGAAATGCATTCTGCCCTCTGGGGCCAAGATGAACAAATCTGCTTCCCGTTCTACATGGTACCTTTTCAGACCTGTAAAGACCATGATCATACCTCCTCTAAGTCTTTTCTTCTCTAGACTAAATACACCTGCTTTCTTCAACCCATCAATATTTGACAATAAACACTGCTTAACCTTAGGTTAATTCTAATAAATAACATATTATAAAAACAAATTATAATAAATAAAATAACATATTATATATTGATAAATGTTATTTATCTTTGATGATATAATATGCTATCCCCTATCTATCTTCATATAACATGATTTCTAGATTCATAGCATGTTGAAGTTGGAAAGTATTATCTACATCAGAGGTATCAAACTAGCTTCCCATAGTATGGCCAGAATCAGATTAAAATGTAATTGGGAAATGTTCAACAACATAAATAAAATTACAATTCAACACAGAAGATGTTAATTTGTGGTTTTTGAAGGCAATGTGTGACCCACAGTGATTGGTTTCTATTTAACATCATTGACCTAGGCCAAAACTTTCCATTTTATGGACCAGGAATCAGGCCCAGAGAGGGGAAGTGATTTACACAAGATTATAAAGCTAGGAAGTAGCAGAGCCAAGATCCAAGTTCGAGTCTCACATCTATGAATTCCTATCTGCAAAGTACAATAAGACTTCTATGCCAATTTCCCAATGCTTTGCCCCTCCCAGAAGCATCATGGGAAAACACACCCAGGCCTTTGTGATCGCCCACATAATAATCCCTTGTTTCTTTAGAAGTTTTGAGGCCTTTCCCATCCATCATCTCATCTGATCCTCACAAAAGCCCTTTAAGGTAGGCAAGGCAGGGAAGATTATCCCCATTTGTCAGATGATGCTGAGTGAAGCGAAGTCATTTATCCATAGTTATCTAAGTGCTGGAAACCCTGGCCTCCAGATTCCTAGGCCAGTGCTATTCCCACTACACCCTCAGTCTCCACCACCCCCACCTCCATCCCTTCCACATAATGAAAAATACAGGCCTCTGGTCCCATTCAGGAGGGTTATTCAATCCCAGCTGTGGGAATGAGCTAAGCCAAAGGAAGGATCAGTCTGGAGCCTTGGAGACCCAGACGCTGGGTCAAGTTCAGTTCAAGTTTCTTTCTTTCTTTTAAATAAGAGAAATAAGAACACAACATAGTTGCCTGTTGCTAAGGAGAAGATTCATCCAAAATCAAAGGTTCTCCAGGGGCTCTTCGCTAACAAGAAACTCTTTGTGAGTGAGATCTTGAGAAATAATGTGTAAATGAATCAGAATCAGGGTCAGGTTCCCCCTCAGAGACACTAAAAGTGCTTTGCTCACATTTAACAGCTTGCCGGCCCCAGGCCAGCCATCCCTTTGGCCAAGACTAGGTTTGTGCTAGGCTAAGTTTCTCTCAAATCCCCCACTCAGAAACAGCCAACAACTGTCTATGGGAAAGCCCATTTCTACCTTCTCCTTTCCTTGACAATATCTGGTGGGGGGTAGAACCATAGGTACCCAGAATCCTAGAATGTTAGAGCAAGATTGGACCATAGAATACAGATTACTGAAGCTTCAAGGGACTTGAGAGATCACGTCATTGACTTCCTCTGCTAATTACTGGCAAGTAATTCTGACAGTTGGGAAAAGGATGCTTCTAATCCTGAGAAATGCTTACCTTGTACTTGATGCCAGATTTGAAGTAGCCAAGGAAGGTTGAAGACTCATAGCCCTGGACCTCCCGGTGCTGAATTGCTTTTCCATTCAGGTAGTCATCCATCTGTACAGTGAAGATGGCAGCGGCACCACTCTCATCCTGAGAACATTCATTCCCTGTGAAGGAGGGGGAGCACAGTTATTATTAGCTTTGCCATAAACTAGCTGCAACCTTAAGCCAATCACTGCCCCTTCTAGAATCAATTAGCAGTCAACAAACATTTATTAAGTTCCCTCTGTATGCCAGTCACTATTCAAGTTGCAGGAATCAGGAAGGAACCATAGAATGTGAAATCTTTGAAATGATCTATTCCAACCCCACCTCTCTGGGCCTCAGTTTCCTTGCCTGTAAAAGGAAAGGGTTGAACTGAATGACCAGTACAATCTCTTCCAGTTATTCCCACTAGGATCCTCAGGCCAAAGCTTCCAAGGTCCCCAGAAACACTGTCCCTTGAAGGTGAGCTGAAGCATATGGGAAGACAGAGATCTCTTACATTTGTAGAGCCCTGTAGGCCATGCAAAAATGCATTCCCACTGATTATGGGTCTAGAGCTGGAGCACCACAAAGGCCAAACCCCTCATTTCACAGACGAGGAAACTGAGGCTCAGGGGGGATAAGTGGCAGACAGTTAGGTGATGAACTGGGCAGAGCTCTGGAGCTAGAATCTGGAAGACCCGAGTTCTTGTAAGCTGTGTGACCCAGGCAACTCACCCTCTGTCTGCCTTGGTTTCCTCATCTGTAAAATGGGATAAAAACAGCACCCAGCTCCCAGGGTTGTCATGAGGATAAAATGAGCTACTATTTGTAAAGCTCTTTATAAATCTTAAAGCACTATGTAGAAATATGAACCACAATTAGAGCCCAAGGTCACACAGGTGTCAAAGGCAGGACTTGAATCTGTCTTCTGGACTCCAGGGTCAGCTCTTTACTCTACTATGCTACCCCTTGATCACCTCCTTGGAGCCTCTATCTAAATCACATTAGAGTGTAAGCTACTTGGAAGTAAGGATTGCTTCATTCTTTGTGTTTATATTCCCAGCAATTAGTACTTGTTGAGTGATTCATTGACTGATCAATCCTCACTAAGTCCCCGGAAAATGGCCAGGAAGGGATAAATATCCCAATTTTAAAGATGGGGAAATAGAGGCTCAGAGAAGAGATAATAAGGGTCAAAGCTGGGATTCCAACCTAAATCTCCTAATAGGGCCTGAGAGGTCTCTAAGACTAGAACACAAACCTGGGTTCAGAAGATGACAGTTACCAGCTCCCTAGCATCCCACATTCAGGACCCAAAGTGGTTGTGTCGCCGTATCGGTTTTATATTTAATAAATGTTTAGTGATTGATTGTTATAGAATAATCTCTTTAACAGTCCCTGTGCTGATTTCACTATCAGACAATTCTCCCCCTGGCCTGGTGGTTCCCCAGGTCACAGGTTCTGAGCTTCGTCACCACCTGTGCCCTTCCTTCTCTATATACTGATTACCACTCTAATTACTATAGTGAATTATTAATGATAATGAGACTTTGCCTCTGATAAAGGTGCCAGAATTTCCTGTTGATGGCACTCACACTGAAGACTGGGAGGGAGATTTATTCTGAGCCTTATTTTCACTGCTTCTCTAGAAGCATTTTAAAATTAGATATGTTTTGACATCAGAACTGGAAGGGACTTTAGAATGAATGTTAAAACATATTAGGTTAGGTTGTTCAGAATATAGAATGTTGTTCTCAGAATGTTAGGGTTGGCAAAGACCTTTGAGATGTTTAATCTGACTCTCTAGCCCACGTAGAAATCCCCCTCCTATGACATCCTTAACAACCTCTTGTCATTTAGTCCCTGCACCGTAGGTGCTCAGCTCAGGGATGGGGGGAGGAGTTTGATGAAGGCCAGTTCCTTACCCAGCCAGAAGTGGAGATCATACTGCAGGGTTCCATCCCTGCGTTTGATGGTGTTCAGGATTAAATATGCATCACCAGTGAAGAAGTCCCCATACAGGTTCTTAGGTACTGGTACCAAGTCAAACTGCTCCACCCTCCAGATCTGCAGGCCAGGCTCCTTCCCTGCCTTCAGGAACTCTGCGTGTTCTACCACCATGCTGACAGGCTGAGGAAAGAAAAGGATGAAGAGAGGTGAGGAAGAAATACCACAAAGGAAGTTCAGCAAAAGTCCTCAGGTTCCAGGATCAGAGCCAATTTCAGTTTCAAATGAAGATAGAATGGTTTCCCACAGTGGAAAACTAAGATCTCAAACAGGACTCAGAGAGAAACACCTAATCTTTTGCAGTCTGCAACCAGTATCCTGGGAAGATGTGGGGTTTCTGTAGTGCATTTCCACAAAAAATACTGGGATGAGAATCAGGGGATTTGGACTCTATCCCTGAGTCTGCCACTAACTCATTTTGTACAAGTGACTTCTTCTCTTTTGGGCCTCAGTTTTCTCAACAGTAAAATGAGAAGGTTGGGCTAGCATACCTTTTAGCTCTAACATTCTCTGATCTGTGTTCTAATATTCTAGTTCTAAGACCCTATCCAGCTCAAACTTTAATTTTTTTGATTCATATCATTCTCTACCCCACTCTCCAACATGGAGGGCTCTCAGAATCCTGTCTCCAAGTCCTTTTCAACTTCTCTTTCAGCCTCCTTCCTCTATTTTCCTTCCTTCTTGATCTTCAAATGACTTTCCCAATTCCCCTCTTTTGATACCAAGCATCTCCTGGAGGCACAAAGGCAGAAAACTGAATTAGTGGCTGTTAAAACCCAGTGCCTTCAGCTGGGGGACCCATGATCGCTCTCCCCTCTACTCTGGGGCCTCCAATTTCCTTTCCTAAATATTTAGGAGATAGAAGAATTGTACTTCACACCCCAATTCCATTCCTTAGTTCTGATCAGAACTTACAGTCGAATGGGATTTCCTTGCTTCCTTTTTGGTGGAGCTTTTTAAAAACAAACAAGCATTCTGAAGTTTGGCCCCAAATGCATCCTAATATTTTAAAGAGCATTGGACTAAGAGTGAAGAGACCTAGGTTCTGGACACAGCTCTGCTATTAAATAGTTCAGGAACCTAGATATGTCACCTCACATCTCTGGATCTATTTTCTCATTGTAAAAGGAGGGGCTTGGAACGAGGTCCCTTTCAGCCCTGTTGTCTATATTTTAACATCCTCCATTCTGAGCTTTCTTCTGCCTTTAAATTTCTGCTGCCTAGAGTCTAACACTCTACATTCTAAGGGCCCTTCTAGCCTTAACAGTCTGGTTTTTTAAGGTCCCTTTCAGCTCTAAAATCCGAATCCCAAGAACCCCTGCCTTTTCTCCATGATTTTCTCCAGAATCCAAGTATCCTGGATTGGCCAGCGCAAATTTTTATAGCATAGCCTTTCACAAACCCCACAAACAACGACTTAAAGAGACCACCCAGACTGTGCCTGTTTCTGCCACAGCCTTCCCCTCCTCGCCCCCCCCCCCCCACCTCCTTCACACACAACCAGGACAAATCCCGAACTTTAAGCCCTACACGGCCCCTCCCGGAACGACCCACCCACACCCCAGCGGCAAACAGACTGATCGTGTTTGCAAATTCGGAGCACAAACATAGGCCAACCGGGAGATCAATCGAAATCGATCGATCGGTGGCTCTGCTGGGGCGAGGTCCATCCCATCGCTGGATACAGGAGGGAGAGAAAACTTTTCGCATGCACCCATTCACTCTGCCCCCAGGAAGAAAGAAGATTGCGGAAGGTGAGCAGTTGGTTATGCTGAAGAAGGCAGAAGAGTACTTCCAAAGGCGATGCTGTCGATTAGTAAATATCCCAGTATAACAGCCAAAGGGAAGGAAAGAGGGGTCCAGCTTGAAACCGCGACCGGAAATCATACTTACAAAGCAACAGAATAGTTTTTCCATTATAGACCTTAATTATGCCCCTTTTCCTAGCGTTGTATCTGAAAAAACTTATAATAGAGAGTTAAATGGGGTTGTTTAGGGCAGGAAGCTCACAACCCCGGCCTCCCCCCTTCTCCCTCTGTCCCTGCCTCCCTCCCCCCAGGGCGGCGCAGATCCATCCCCCCTAGCGGACTGGGAAGAGCGGGGGACGCCGGCGCCAGGCACTCACCCCCGCGGACAGCGCCACGGTGGCTGCAAGCAGGGAGACCAGCGAGCCCGGAGTGACAGCGGCATGCCCGAAGCCTGCCTGCATCAGAAGGCAGCCCAGAGCCGCCAGCACCAGAAAGCCTCGGGCCATGTCGGTGCCCAGGCTCCAAGGAGAGACTCAGGCGAGAAGACGGAGAGAAGGCTGGCTGTGTCCTTCTCCCACCAGCAGCAGGGCCGGTATATAAGGTGGCCCGACCCGCCCAGCCACAGTGGGGACCCGCCCCAGCTCCCCACGTGAGTCCAGACCCAGAGCAGCTGCCCCCTGGCTCTGGACCCAGAGCCCTCCTCAATCTAGCCTCTCCGTCCCAGCCCTGGGCCTTTTTTTGGAGTATGGGGCAAAGTCACTGGGAGGTGATGGGGAGGGGAGGGTGATGTTCAATTGACCCATGAAGGGACTCCAGGGATCCTTCAGTGAAAGAGACCAAGACCCATCAAGCCTTCCTTAGGATCACAGAATTTAGAGATGAAGGAGACCTTAGTAATCATTGAATCCAAACCCTTCATTTTACCCAGAAGGAAACTGAGTCCCAAAGAGGAAAAGTGGCTTATCCAAGGCCCCACAGTTAGAATATGGCAGTTCATATTTGAATCCAGGTCTTCTGACTCTAAATTCAATGCTCTTTCTACCTGAATGTCACCTCCATCTCTTATTTCCCTCAACCTCATGCATAAACACAGCCCATGTCTGTATAGCCCTTTACTAAGTTACAACGTACTTTACATATATTGTATTCTCACAGCATCCCAATGATGTTAATAAGGCAGGGATTGTTCCTTCCATTTTGCAGACATTGATAATAGTAATATTGTCCACATTTCTATAGCACTTTAAGGTTGTTTTTCCTTTCTTCACAACACAATGAGGTAGGGCACAGATGTCTTGATCAGACAAAGCCTATCTGTTGAATTGTGTTATTTGATCTGTTGACATTTTCTGTTGTAATTTCTATTTTCTCTGAAGTTCAGGGTGCTGGCTTTTCCCCCTGAATTAAGTGAATGATATATGTATGTTTGATTAAGCAGATCAAAGCACCTGTGCTGGTAGATCTAGTTCCTGGTCTTGTTGGGTCTTATACCTCAGCAGCAGCTGCTAGCCTGATGTGGGCATAAAACCCTCAGGACCCTAAGGGGAGTTGCTAAGACATCATGGTACATAGGTACCAAAAAGAGAAGCACCAGCATCTGGGTTTTCTTCAAAAGCCAGGGGGCTCCAGCAGCTACCCAGAGTCTCCACACTAACACTCCTCTGGTGATTGAGAGCCCCAAATAAAAATGCTAACCTCTGAGTTTATATACCCTGTTCAGGGTCAAAGGGCATCACAACCATTTGACTCAAACCTATGTAAACTAGGCTTTCCCTTGAGGTAAGCAGGTCATCAAAGACTCCCCAATTTAATCAAAGAAACAAAGACCAGACTTATCAAAGGCACTGGATTACATAAGTGCTCCAAAAGAGAAAACAGTAAAGTCCCACCCTGCTTAACCTTATATAATCCCCCGAATATGTATTTATAGCCCTTTACAATTTACAAAGTGCTCTCATATGCCTTTTCCCCAACAACAGCCCTCTGAAGAAGTGTTTAGTGCAAGCGATCTGCAGTCAGAAAGCCAAGGTAATTGAGTTCTGCTACCTATTACGATCACAAACTATCTGTACGACCTCAGCCAAGTTATCTAATGTCTCTAGACCTCATTTCCTTCATCTAAAGGACTGAGAGGGGAGGGAAGGAGGATTGAGAATTGGACTGTGATAACATTGCCTGGAATGGAGTAAATTCTTAGTAAATGTTTGTTAATTGATATCAGAGCCATTTAATTCAACACTCTCAATATACAGTAACACTGACAACGTGGTACTGAGAAAAAAAAAAGTGACTTGCCCAAGATCACACAGATATTAAGCAACAGAGTCAGGATATGAACCCAACTTTTCTGACTAAATCCAGTGGTCTTTGCACTGTAACTACCTGTAGAGCAGGGTTCCTTAATCCAGAGTCTATGGACCCCAGGGGACCTGCAAGAACTTTTTTAATAGATTTCAGAGGATCTGTGAATTTGGATGGGGAAAAATACATCTTTATTTTCCCTAACATCCAACTAAATTTTAGCATTTCCTTTAATTGTGAACGTAACCAATGAACTTTTATTCTGTAAAAGACTCCATCAGCTTCACCCAAATTCACGGAGGGGTTTATGACACACAGAAAAGGTTAAGAACCCCTGTTACTTGAAATGATCTTTTAAGATCCTCTCCATTTCTGAACACTATGAAATAGGCAAGATAAGAATTCTTATACCCATTTTACAGATGTAGAAATTTGAGCTTTAATAGATAACATCTTTATCCAAGATAATAGTAACAAGGCCATGATGGAGCTAAGAATGGAACCTAGGTCTCCTGTCTCCTAGTCCACTCCTCTTTGTTCCTCTTTACCATCCACACCCCAAGGATGCCTCTTAAGCTACAGTTCACCCAGGCTTACTCCTTTCTCCATTCCCCACCCCCACTCCACCTCCACTAGATCTGTTTCCTTTCCTGTAAAATGAAAGGGTTGGATAAAATGATCCCTGAGGTCCTATTCAGCTCTAACATTCTAAGATTAATAATAATAATTAAATGGCAACAATTCATATTTCCCCTAGCTCTTTAAGGTCTACAAAGTTCCTTCCCCACAACAACCTAATCTAATTAAGTTTTAAGGCATAGAGGGCAAGTATTCTTTTCCTTGTTTTTCAGATAATGAGACTGAGGTGCCAAAAGGAGAAGTGACTTGCCCAGAATCACAATCAGGAATCATCAGGGGAGACATTTGAACCCATGTCTTCTCCCTCCAAGAACAGCACAATCTAGGTGTCATGATAATTTTCTCTATGTCCTGTCTTCCAACTAAATTGTAAGCCCCCTGAGGTGAAGGATTGCATTCTAAATGGTTTTATATTTCTACATTATTCACCACCAGAATTGGACACCCAAGTAAGGTGCTTAGTAATAATGAAACAATGACTGACATTAATACTGCATTTTATACACATTACCTCACTGTCTCTTCCAAATAACCTTGTAATTTAGGTACTATAAATTGTAATCCTCTCTTTAAAGGTGAATGAATTGAAACTCAGAGAAGTTCAGTGACTTACCCATGGTTGCACACTCTTAAGCAGCATCAGAGGCAGGATGCAAAACCAGATCTCTCCTGCCTTTTAAGCCCAGTGCTATTTCTACCTTCCCCCAAAGCCCCCTCATTTATTTTTTTAATTTTTAACTTTTTAAGTTTAAAATATATTCAAATTTAATTTAAAATGTATTTTAAATCTTAAATTTATCTTATCGATCCCTTTTATATTTGTAACAGCCTTGGGAGGACAGGTGTACAGTTTGAAAAAGAAAAACATTTAAACCAAGGTTTTCTATATGGTAACCACTTGAGGAGCAGCTATGTGGTGCAGTGTATATAGTGCCAGCCCTGGAGTCAGGAAGACCTAAGTTCAAATCCGGCCTGAGATATTTATTAGCTATGTGACCCTAGGCAAATCATTTAATCCTGTTGGCCTCAGTTCCTCATCTGTTAAATTATCTAGAGAAGTAAATGGCAAATCACTCCAGTATCTTCGTCAAGAAAACCCTAAATGGGGTCTCCAAGAGTTGGACATGACTGAAATGACTGAACAACAACAACCACCACATCTTACAATACATACAACATGTCCAAGTAGCACCCCCTCCCAACTCTGCCATGAGTAGGGAGGTATTTTTCATTCTCTGTGCTTCCATTGCTGTAATCCAGTATGCTGTTTCCCTGGTTCTGTTTATTTTCTGCATCATTTTATACACCTCCTTTCAAGTTTCTCTGAACTCCACACATTTGTCATTCTTGCTGTGTGGTTACATTCATGGTCTATTCTTGTACCAATATTTTTTTTTCAGCCAGTGGACATCCACTTGGTTTCTAGTTCTTTAGTAGTTCAATGAGTGCTGCTTTGAATATCCCACTTCCCTCAGCATCTTTCCAAACCTCTTCTTTCCTCAAGTTACCTTATCAGTAACCGTCCCTCTCAGCAAAGGTCCAGTTCCTTCTCCTCAACTGTATACTTGAAGTCATTTTGACATTCCCACCCCCACTCCCCCAGACTCACCCTAGGACATAGCTGTACTTTTTTCTCCTTTGCTCCAGCCCTGAGATGAAGATATATGGCCCTTCTCCTTCCCAACTTCATCCCCTCAGCATGTGCCATTGATCCTATCCACCCCAGTTTTATTCAGGAGCCTGCCCCTTCAACCATTCCTTCTTTTCCTCTAGTTTTCTTTTTCGTAAACCCTAATTCTATTAATTTCTCTTGCTTTATGCATTGCTATCATTTCTAAACCCATCCCTTCCCCTCCTCTTTTTCTTCCCAGAAAGCCATCCCATATTTCAAAAAAAAATTTTTAAAGGAAAAATAATTGCCAATTCTGTAAAAATCAATCATGCAACAACTGTCAATACATGCAAAATACCATACCTATAGTCTCCCACCTCTACAAAAGAGGGAGGCTCTTGCACTAATTTTTTCAATCTCTCTTTATCTACTTACTATATCTTTCCCTGATGCTTTAAATATGACCAACTCACTTCTACTCTTAAAAAAAACCTTTATATGATCCTATCATCACCTCAAGCTCCTTTCCTATATCTGTTCTCCCTTTCACAGCCAAACAAATGGAAAAAGTAATTTACACTCCATTCATCTATTTTCTCACTTCACACTCAATTCTCAACCCTTTTGATCTAACTTTCGATCTGATCATTCACCTAAAACTGCTCTCTCCAATGCTCCCTTAATTGTCAAATCAGAGAGTGTTTTCTCAGTCCTTGTCACTTTCTTGACCTCTCTACAGCATTGGACACTGTTGGTCACTCCTTTCTCCTAGACATCTTCTCCTCCCTGGGTTTTTGTCACACTTCTCTCTTGTTCTGCTCCTTCCTGTCTAGTATTTCCTTCTCAGTATCCCTTACAGATCATCATTCTTATCCCATCCCTATGTGTGGGTATGCAGTACTCAGAGGTCTGTCCTGCACTCTGTTCTCTTCTACCTCCAAATTTTCTCTAGGTGATTTCATCAACTACCATAGTTTTAACTATCAATTCCATCTAAATGACACACAGACTTGCCTACACAGGCCCAATCTGTCTCCTAAATCACTCACATCATCAAATGTTTATTGGACATAGCTAAATGAATGTGCCATGGGCATCTCAAGCTCAACCTGTCCAAAACAGAACTCATTGTCTCTCTATCCCGCCTTCAAAAAACAAAATATCTCTTCCTATCTTTACTTCATGGAGAGGACCACCATTCCTCTTGTCATCCATATTCACAACCTCAGAATCATCCTTGACCTTCAAATAGTTGTCACTTCTGTGACTTCTATCTCAGCAATATGTCACATTCATCCCCTTCTCTTTGCTCACATGGCCACCATCCTAGTTCAGACCTTTAGTTCTTATCTGGACTATTGTAATAGCTACCTGATTAATCTTCTTGCCTGTGGCATCTCTTCTCTCCAATCCATCCTCCACACGGTTGCCAAAGTGATATTCCTTTTTTAATATTTTATTTTTTCCAATAACATGTAAAAACAATTGTTAACATTTGTTTTTTTTAATTTCAAGTTCCAATACTCTTCCTCCCTTCACCCCACCCCCTTTCCTTGAGAAGGCAAGCAACTTGATATAGGTTATACGTGTGCAGTCATGCAAAACTATTTCCATTATCAGGCACATCGCAAAAGAAAACACAAACCAAAAATAAAAAAAAACAAACCACCACCACACACACATGAGGAAAAAAGTATGCTTCAATCCGTATTCAGACTCCAACAATTCTTTCTCTGGAGGTGGATAGCATGTTTCATCATGAATCTTTTGGAATTGTCTTGGACCGCTATATTGCTGAGAATAGCTGTGATCTTCAGCGGATCATCATACAATATTGCTGTTACTGTGTATGATGTTCTCTTAGCTCTGCTCATTCGAAGTTATATTCCTAAGCACAGGTCATTCTCCCACTCTAGAAGTTCCAAGGGCTCCCAATTGCCTCTAGGACAAAATGCAAACTCCTCTGGCTTTTAGAGTCCTTCATAATCTGGCTCTTGCCTACCTTTCCAGGCATGTGGCATAGTACTCTCCTTCACATACCTTACATTTCAAACAGAACGGATGGTTTGCTGTTGTCCACATAGGACATGCCAGGGTTGGACCTGACTTTGTAAGACCTAGAATCCATTTCTTCCTCACCTCAGCCATATAGAATCTCCAGCTTCCTTCAAAGCTCAAGGAGTAATTTCTTCTTATTCCCTACCTCAATTCCATCTAGTGTTCTCCCATCAGAATCACTGTTTCCCTCTAAAAGAATGTTTCATGTTTGTTTTTGTATTTAATGTCTAGCAGCATGTCTGGCACGTAGTAGGTACTTAATAAATGCTTATAAAATTTAATGGTCTCTCCCAGCTCTAGATTTATGCACCTAAGAATTCTGATATGTATTAGATCTTTGCTTCAGTCTTTGATTTCCCTGGGGCACAAGCCCACTCTCTGGGTCAAAGGCTAATGAGCGACAGTTTACCCCCTTTTCTTGCATAATTCCCTACTGATATCTAGAGTGTTTGGACTCAAGTGCTCTTTAGACTGTGTTATGTTGCCTTCTCTAAACACTGCTCAGTAAATATTTGTTGATGAATCCAAGTGTTGGTTGGTTTTACAGATATGGCCCCTTTTCTCTCTTCTTTTAAAAATCTTTTTTTTTCTTTTTAACAAGGGGTGGCTTGTTGAGAGGGGGAAAGGGAGGCAAAGGGATAGATTCAGAAATGAGGATGATATAAAAACAAAAAAAGAATGGAAATAAAAATTTTAAAAGAAAAGAAAATTAGGGAAAGAGAGGAGATGGGAAGGACCAAGGGCACAAATTCTCTAACTTATGTTACAGAGTTTGGGAGAAGGGCCACCTCTTTCAGAATGGAGCAAAGGGAAAAAGAGAGTGTGTGTGTGTGTGTGTGTGTGTGTGTGTGTGTGTGTGTGTGTGTGTGTGTGTAGGGTTGGCAGGTGATGTGCAGGGTTGGAGCGAAAAGGGAAATCGGGATGGAAGTCCCATACAATGATCATTTCCAAAATACTCTTCACATTCTTAGAACTGACTCAACTCTACCCAACCCGCCTCTTCCCTAGCTACTGAGAGTTTCCTCAGTAAACTGTTCTTTGGACTGCTTCGTGTGAAGGATGGGGGACGGGGTAAAAGAGGTTACATATTTTATCTCCCGGCCATTAGCTTCAGAGTTGCTAGTGATGGTGGATCTTTTCCTACTGGATCTGTGATTTCATTAGTATAGGGAACTCTCAAAGAGGAAACTCTCTTTACCAATACAAATCAACACCTGTTCTGCAACTTTTAGGCTTAGAAAGTTGCCCAGGGCACTGGGAGATTAAACAATTTAATGCTTCCTTTCACACAAAAAGTATGTGTCAGACTGGACCTGAGTTTAGGCCTTGCTAATTCTGAGGCTGATTTCTTTATACATTGCCCCATCAACAACTCACCGTTTCTAAATCCTGCCTTTGACACTTCCTTGTTATAGGACCATTGGCAAATCATTTAACCTTTTTGTTACCTTTTTTGTAAAATGGGGTTTAAATGGGGCTACACTGTGCCTGTCTCATGGGGTTGTTATATATAGAGCTTGAATGTTTGTAAATTTTAAAGAGCTATGTGGCAGTTAACGATGACTACTTCAGTTATCTGGGTCTCAGTTTCGATCATTGCTGAGTGGGAAAAAAAAAAAGTCCTCCCCCCATCCTGCTCAAGAGGGATACTAAGAAAGTAAAGGTGAAAATAATGCAAGGAAGTACTTTTGCTTTCCCAGGAAGGCCTACAACTTAAAGGTGTTATATTAACCTGGCTTTCCTGGAAAGAGCCTTCAGTAATAGAATTATTATGTATTTATTTATTATTATATTTTTGTAGTAGAAAGAAGAGTGAACTTGATGTCAGAAACCTGAGAGTTCCAGGCCTGGTTGTGCCATTCAGAGACCTCAGGAAAATATAGAAAAGGCTTAGTGGAAAAAAACCCAGGCTCCACTTCTGGCTCTGTGTAACCCTGAGCAAATCACTGGACCTCTCTCAACCAGAGTTTCCTCATCCATCAAATGATCGAGCTCGATTGGATGATCTCTAAGATCCTTTGGATGTAAGAAGCTCCCTGGGATCAAAGGCTATTTGGTTTTTATCTTTGTAATTTCTAGTCCTTAACATAGGGCCTAGCATATAGATGGCACTTCATGAATGTTTGTTGAATAAATAAATGAAAACCTAGGATTATATGATCTTCCAGCCTGTTCCCTTCTCTGTAAAATTGGGGCAAAAATGATCCTAATGCCTCCTTTTCAGAGCAGTTTTGAAGAAAGCATTTTGTTAACCTAAAGAGTTACAGAACTAAGAGCCGCTGATTGTTGTTGTTGAGTCATAAAGCTTTATGGGAAACATGAGCTGTGATAATTTGTGTTATTGTTTCTGACATTCCCTTTCCAGAATTTTGCTAACAGGAAGCCTTTTCTGAAATGCCCAGCCAAGAGTTTCTTATTTTCAGTTGTTTATTTATTCCCCCTCCACCTACTTGGGAACAATCTGACCCTGGAGCAAGGAAAAGGGGGGGTGTGGTGTGACATTAACTAATTAGGATCACCGTGGTCAGTAAACTTTACAGGTTTCTTTCCTCATTCCCCTTCTCCATGCTCAGCCAGACATCCAGCCTCCCACTCATCTTCCTCCCTTTCCCAAATACACACACACACACACACACACACACACACACACACACACACACACACCCCCTCACAAGCTCCCTGGGGACCCAGCTACGTCTCCTAAGAAGGGTCTACAAGGGATGACTGTTCTACTCATCTCTAGTTCTAGGATTCTGGGGGAAGTGGAAAGTGGGGATTGGCAGGAGTCAACACCCTGGGAATGCCAGGGTAGAGGTGGAGGATGACCCCCCCCAAATCCAGCCTGGAGTCCCTTACATTTTGAAAATGGGGGCAGGGTGGAGATTTTAACTGAGGTCTCTTTCCAAGCAGACTTGTTTCCTCAGAGAATATTTAAGAACTTGCCTGGTTCAATGATTTTTCCCTGGAAGCTCCCAGACTTGGCTAGTCCTATTCTGCTGATTCAGGTGTTTGAGACTTCCCGCCCTTTCCCGCCCCCAACTCCTTACATTCCTGAATGAAAAAGGAGGCTTCTAGGGCCTAAAACTTAACTGTATTCCATGTATCAGAGGTGGTTACTTACATCAGCTATAGCCATCTACTTAGAGGGTTCCAAGATCCTCCAGAGGAACCCTATCCTAGTGGGAGAGGCTGAAGACTGGGAGAGAGGAAATCTGTCTCTGACCTAGAGATGTGTGTGAGGTAAATAAAATGTGAAGACTTCACAGGGAAGATATGTGTGTGTGTGTGTGTGTGTGCGCGCGCGCGCGCGTGTGTGTGTGTGTGTGTGTAGAGATATATATATATATATATATATATATATATATATATATATATATATATATATATATATATGTTTAAAAATCAAGAAATAGGGAAGTGGAAAAAATTCTGAGGCCATGAGAGCCTGATGGCTCAGCCTCTGGGAAAGTTTACCCTGAAACTTTCTGTTCTTTCTTCTGGTTCTGGTTTAAAGATTTGCTCAGTAAGAATAGGGTCACTGTGACCTGCTTTCCTTTACTGTAAAAGTATGGAGAGGGTCTCCCCCTCCCCTTAGCCTATTCTCCTTCTTTAGATTTATAGATGTCACTTCAGTTGTAATCATTAACTAAGGGAATGGGAATTGGAGTTTCTGTGCCTCAATTTCCCAGTTCTTTGTCTAGCTTTTGAGCTCAGATTGTAAGCCCACCTCCCAGCCAATGGCGAAAAGGGTCAGAGGTGGGCGGGAATTCTCTTGTGTTAGGTATAACTATGGGTGCTTTGCCCCTTGTAAAATCCCTTGCTGGATTTGTTCTAGCAGGAGATGTCCAATTCTTGAGAATTGAGAATTCTGTTCCCATCCTGAGATGGCTCCTTATTAACTTTTAATTGGTGAGGGTTTTCATTCCACACAAGAAGGCACTGCCCCTCTCTGAGGCCTCAGTTTCTCAATCTATAAAAGTAGGCAATTAGACTAGTCACTCACTAAGCTCACTTTCAGCTCCAACAGTCTGTGATCCCATGAGAAATATCTTCACAGCTATGCACTAAATAAAATCTATATCTAACTGTATGCTTTCATGGAAATCATGCTGTATTATACAGGGAGTCAGAAAAGCAGGGGAGTTCATCACAGAATGATCATGACCTTTGGAGTCAAGAAAACCAAGTATAATTTCCACTTCTGGTGTTTACTTTATCTTTGTGACTGCTAGTCACTTAACCACCCTGTTCCTCAATTTCCCCATCTGTAAAATAAAGAAGTCTGACTTGAATGCCCTGAAGGTCCCTTCCAGGGCTAAATCTGTGAGCCTATTATGGCCAAGGTCCCTTGTAATAACAGCTATGGTTGATCTAAATTCAAATCAAAGTTTTGACACTTACCAGCTATATCAGAGAGGTCACAGGTAAGTAGAAGGTTCCTTGGAAATTATCTTATCTAACTTCCTCATTTCATTGAGGAGGAGAGCTTGAGGCCCAGAGGGGAGGAATAAGTTGCTTCTATGCAGTGTCCTGTCCGGATAGGCACCAGAAACAAGAGCTAATATTGCTACCTAATTGCCTATATCTCAAAGTATTGGAGGCAGGGGGAGATACAGAGAGAGACAGAGAGAGACAGAGAAGGAGAAGGGGCGTTCTTTGCAAAGCTGGCAAAGGACCACAGAAATGTGAGTTGCCGTTCTTATGATTTGCCCTGGAGAATCATCCCACTATTCATAATCACACAGAAACTTTCTGAAGGCTTGCTTCTAAGTGGGAGATGTTAGTCCGGTTAGTCTGTGAAGAAGCTTCAGTTGCTTCAGAATGAATTCACTTTTCAGGAAAACAGTAAAATGGTCTGAAGAAACCCTGAAAGACAGCCCTTTACTTGTGGAAGCCTGATGAGTGATTAACAGCTCTGGGAGCGCTGGATCCTAAATTAAGAAAGTAATTTCAATCTGTGACTATCTCTAAGAATAATTACTGGTTAAAATAATTATAGGAAGAACCAAAATTACAGTGAAATTAAAGTAGAAGGTGGCAGAAGCAAGACCCATTGAATGCCATCCCCTTCACAAAGCCTTTCCTGAACTCCTCAGTTACAAAGAGCTTCTTTCTGTGAACCTCTTATAGCACTTTGCATTTATCTGTCATGCCTTTAAGTATGTGTGTGTGTGATTGTTATCTGTTTACATGCCACAGTAATAAGTAACATTTATATTGCAATTACTAAGTGCTTTACAATTATTATCTCATTTAGTCATCACAGCAACCCTGGGAGGTGAGCGTTATTATTTCTTTTTTACAGATGAGGAAACTGAGGCAAATAGAGGTTAAGTGACTTGCCCAGGGTCACATAGCTAGCAAGTATCTGAGGCTGGATTTGAATTCAGATCTCCCTGATTCCAGGATCAAGTTCTGTCCACTAAGAGAAATGATTATTTCTCTCCTATATTAATAACCAATTAATATGAGGGAGGGAACCAGATGTTTTTTACTATTTCCTTATTCAAAGCCCAGTCTCTCATGAGCATTTATGACCCTCCCCAAAGAATTCACCCTATCCAGACCATCTTTATCTAAGTGGAATTCTTACCCCACCATTGTTCATTGACTGTCCCAGACAGGAGTGGTCTGGCTTGACAGGAGTCTCTCTTTGTCCATGACTTATATGATCAAGGTCTTGTCCCCAGCCCCTCATTTGAATAGGCCTACTTCTCATTATAATATTCATTCTCTCATTAATAGTTAACCAATCTGAATTTATTTCTGCCTACCACTCTTCCAATGGCAGATGAGCATTGAGCACCTCCATGACTGTCTTTGATTTAGGAGAGAAAGCCAAATGGCCATCATTTTATTAATTATCTACTAGCCATAATTAATAAAATTGATTATTAATTACCCAGAAACTATGTCTCTTGGACTCTTTGTCATACCACTATAAGCTATAGTCCCTAATCTACACCATAAATTTTTAGAGCAGAGGCTGGGTCAAAATCCTATCTTCTCCAGGAAGCTTTCCCCAATACCTCTTAATTCCAGTGTCTTCCCTCTGTTAATTATTTTTTTATTTTTTCTGTGCATAGCTTACTTGTATACATTTGTTTGCATGTTGTCTCCCTATAATATCGATTAAGTTGGGTGTCTTTGATTGAGTCTTATTAGGTGCTAAACTCCAGACCCAAACCCCTATCTACTAGGTGCTAAGCCTGTGTGGGCATGAAGTCCTCGGGGGTCCTAAGGGGAGTTGCTAAGACTAGAGCCAATAGTAGGAGCCTGAGTTCTGGTGGCTCAGATGACGTTTGATGATGGCTAAAGAGTGTATAAAAAGAGAGAACAGAGCTATTTGCAAAGGGCTCTCACTCTTGAAGGTGTGTTGATGTGGAGACTCTGGGCAGCTGTAGTTAAGAGCCCTCCAGCTTGTAAACCCAGATGTTCGGACTTTGTTAAACTCTGGTAACGATGCATTGAGATTTGAATCAGACAAGGTCTGTCTGTTGATTTTTGTAATTTGTTTGTATTAGCTCTGAAGTTCAGGGTGCTGGCTTTTTCCCCTGAACTAAGTGAATGATATTTGTATGCTGGATTAAAGTAAGACTGTTAACCCCTTAACGTTGCTTTCCTTAGTAAAGCAGATCAAAAGAACCTACATTGGCAGCTTTCTGTGTGCTAGTTGTTGGCGGGTCTTACACCCCTACAGCAGCTGCTAGCAGATTGTCGCAACACTCCCTCATTAGATTATAAGCTCCTTGGGGGCAGGAACTGTCTTTTGCATCTTTTTGTATCCATAGTGCTTAGCACATGATAGCTGGTACATAGTAGGTGCTTAATAAATGTTTATTGATTGGTTGGTCATATATATGTATGCCCAGTGCCTAATATGGTGCCTTGCTATTCAATTCATCAAGGATTTGTTAAGTACCTACCAAGTTAAGGCACAGTGCTGAGCATATGAAGACAAAAATGAAACACTCCCCGCTTCATGGTTTTGTTGTTATCGTTTAATTGAATTGGGCAGGTTGGGTGGCCCTTTTTAAATTATTCTTTCCACTATATGTTTCCATGCTCCTGTCCCTTAAAAACAAAGATCATGGAATCTGAACGTTGGAATGGAACTTGGAGGTCATCAATTAATTAATAAACATTTATTAATTACCTGATCCACTCCAAGCACTATGCTAGGCGCTACAGATATGAAGACCAAAGTGAGACAGACCTTCCCTACCCTTAGGGAATTTATATGGTGGGGCAAGGGCCTGGCAGAAACAACATCTTTGAAGATAAGTCAAGTCCAACCTGTACCTAAGCAAGAATCCCTTCTATATTTATCCTCAACAAGTGGTCATTCGCCTACTGTTGGAAGACTGCCTGGGGTGGGAAACTCACTACTTTGTTTGGCAATGCTAATCATTAGGACACTGTTTCTTACACTTCAGTTCTTCAATGCATCTCACCCAGTGGTGCAAATCACCACCCATTTCTGCCTTTTCATTCTACACAATCCTCAATTCTAGTCTTAGTTTTGTAAATCCTCCACAAGGAGTCCATCCAACATGCTGGGTGGGGCTTTCCCTCTATTGGGCAGAAATCTGTCTCCCTGTAGTTCCTAGTTTTGCCCTGTCTTTTGCTGTTTTGGAGCTGTGACAATTGCACCCTGTCCTTAGGGATCAGCCATTTCCTTTCCTACTTTCCTCATTACTAACCCAGACCCTGGAGAAGAAAGAGTCAATCTGGGGAAGGGAACAGAGGAAAGGAAAGTGGAGGGAATGGGCTTGAGACCAAGAGGAGCTGGTCATTTCCCAGCTTCAGGCCTATCCACAAGCATTTCCAAACAGGCTCTCTGGAATGAGCCTGGGGAATGGAGCGATTCTGATTCTCTCCAAGAAGGACTCAGGATGGGCGTAAACTTTGGCTGAGCCAATACCAGGGAACTATTTGGGCTTAAAAGGAAAGCATGGCTCATCTCCCAAACCAAAGCACAGACCTTAATGTAACATTTGAAAAAAAGAAAACAAAAATGTACTTCAGCTGGTCTACTCCCTCCCCCTGCAACTGCACACACACACCCTACCTCACTCCTATTCTTCCCTGACCAGATTATTATCTGAACTGGACAAATGGCTGACTTTTTGACAACCTTTCCCCTAGCTGGTTCTGGAAAAAAAAGGTTGTCCATTTTTAAAAACTTCCTCTCCTCTTATGGCTATCTGAGCAGCTGCTATTTACCAAAAATGGCCAGCAGGGGGCAGAGTGAGCAAAGTGAAGGGAAAAAGAACACATTTTTAAAGAGAGAAAAGTTCAAACAATTGCTTATAAATGATGTGGCTGGTGTCCTCACCCATCTGCTCACATGTACACACCACACTCACACACGCGCGCACACGCACACAGAGTAAGAATTATGTGTATATACATATAGATACACACATATGTATATGTATGTGTGTATGTGTATTAGCAATACCCTGAAGAGGGGAGGAATGGGGGAGCTTTGGGAAGACTGAAGAACCCAAGTGGGAAACGACCATTTAAAGGAAAGATCATAAAATTATATAGTCACAGAATATTTGAGCTGGAAGGGACCTTAGAAGACAGAATGTTAGAACACAAAACATGGAAAAAATGGGAAACCATCTTAAAACAGACTTTTAGAACATGGGAACCTAGAGGTAGAACCCTAGAGCCAGAATATGGAACCCTAGAGAACATCTAATGTAAGGTTTCATTTTATAGATAGGGGAACTGAGGCCCAGAGGGGGCATTAATAATTTACTTAATGTCACACAGATACTAAATAACAGTTCTAGGATTTGAACCCTGATACTCTGGTCTTCTGACTTCTGGTCCAACACCCCTTCCTTCTCTCAGGAAACCTATTTTGATGTTCTAAATCATTACTGCCCTTACCCCAGACATTACTTTGCATATGTTAGTATGTTTTCTCACATGATTTTATTTCCTTTTCAAGACCAGAGACTGGCTTTTGTCTTTATATTTACTATATTTGTTGAATGAATAAGTGAATTCACCCCCTGCTTCCTTAGAGCATCATGGGACTTGTATTTGGCTCATATTTTTGTAACCAGAAGAAACAGAAGTTATAAAAATGCTGCTTCTGCTCAAATGTCAGGAAAACTTAGTCATAAGTGGCACTAAAGGGTAAGCCTACTGAAAAGGAATGGAAAAAAAAAGCTTACAACAAAGGACTCAGCAACTTGGACTGGGTTCTGGAAAGCGATTCTCCTCGTAGGGTGAGGCCCCACCTCACTGGACTTGGTGCAGCTGGATTTGTTTTCGGAGAAGGGGAAGAGTGGCACACTGGGAAAGGGAGCCAGTTTGGGGATTCCTTTTAGGTGTGGGGTAGAATAGAGAGCAGCTGAGGCCTCTCCTGACTCTGAAATTGTGTGATTTTGTGCTTCTGTGGTGACCTTGGATACCTTTGCAAAGAGGCCACAAGCATCAGCTAATATGTGGCATGACAGAAATCATAACCATTCTTCTGGAGATTAGATTTCCACTATGATCTCAAATCCATGTGACATGGAACAAGCTGTGAATACTGGTATAATGTAACGAGGAGTTCTGGGTCTGAGTACTCTTTGCACAGGGACGGACACAGGAGGTGGCTTGTTTCATGCAGGTCAAACCACATTGCCTTGACCACCATCTCTCCCTTCTGCCCCTGATGGAGACAGCTCAGGATCCTGAACCCACCAGCTTTTGGAACAGCAATGCTTCCAGCCCAGTGCCCACAGTCATCCTGCTGGGAAACAACCCTATGAAGCTACAATCTGGGTTCACTGGGAAATAGGATGCCCCACAGCTTTAACTATCCAAGTTTCCTATTAAACTGATTCTCCCGTGCTAATGTAACCATAGAGCAGGGCTTTTTAAACTTTTTGTGTTGTGGAGCCCTTTTCACAATAATGAAGGTGCTTTTAAAAAAATCATAACTTGTAGGAAATGCTAAATTTTAGGTTAGAGGTTAGTAGAAGTGAAAATGTAATATTTTTCACATCTAAGTTCAAAGACTACCTGAATTCCACCTGTGAATGCCAAGTTAAGAACCCCTTCCATAGAGTAATGTGAACTATAAACAAACTGCCTGTGATCCAAATGAGTGTCATTCTCCAAAGTAGTCCTCTTGGGAGAGTGTACACTTCTACCAAAAAATCTGGCATTGCTTAGAAGTTCAGAGGACCTCAGAGTTCAACCCCTTCATTTTATAGATGGAGAAACTGAGGCCCAGAGAGTTCGTGACTTACAATGGTAAAAAGTCCCAATCCAAAGCTCTTTCCATCACACCTCATAGTCTCTCACACTACTCCACTTCTGGAAATTCCCTCTGGAAATAGGTGCTAGCAGCTGGGCATTCCTGCAACCTAATGACTGGAATTCCTAAGGCCTAGATTTGTGTTCAAGCTCCAGCACTGACTAGCTATGTGACCACAGGCAGCAGAATGAGGATTTTCCTCCTCACCCAGCAGATTCCCCTATTACTCACCCAAGCAACAGGATCCCCGATATCTACTTCCTCTGCCATTGCTTAATTTCTTTCTAAGCAGACAGAAGTGATGGTGTGACCAGGAGAGGGCTTGATGGGGGATGTCACAGTCCAGTGGCCTCTGTTCCTCATGTCTTTCAAAGGACCTGCCCACAGCCCACCCATACTCATACACCGAGAAATGCTCTGCTGTTAGTTCCGTATCTCTTTACTGTCCTGGTAACTAGTTTATCAACTCAGTCCTATAAATAACCCACTGAGTTGAGGTCTTAAATAGACATCACATGTTCACAACTCTAGGGCATGAGGCAGAGCTAGGCAAGAGTGAAAGGCAGAGGGAGGATCATGGAAAAGACCGTAACAGTGAGGGAGCATGGAGCATCATGCATGGGTCATCGCTTCAGGAAAAGGTTTTCCTCAGGAAGAAGCAATTTTTAAAACCTTAAACAGGAAGCCCATTTTCCATGCCCAGATTAATTTTTTTCCCTTGAATAATAAGAAGAAAAAAGGCAGTGGAGAAAGTTCTGAATTAGACATCAGAGCTGTGTTGAAGTCAAAGTTCTCCCACTGACTTCCTGTGTAATCTTGGGGAAGTCATTTTACCTCTTAGGGCTTGGTTTCCTCATCTATATTACGAGGAGGGTTTGACTCCTGGTATTCTCTAAGATCTCTTTGAATTTGACATTCTATGGTTCTATAATTCTGAATGTTACAAAAAGATGTTCCACAAATTAAGACTTATCTTGAAAATGATTTCCCTGGCCTACGTTGTACAGACTTTGCCAGTAAAGAGTAAAACAAAGCTTGTGTCTGGCCCATCTCAGGCACGAGAGGCTGGAGAAGGATACTAAACTAGGGCACTGAGCAGGGGCTGGAGCAAGGCTGATGTAGAAGTACAGTGTCCATTTTTAGGGAGAGTGAAAGCCTGCAGAAGAGAGTAATGCTGGGAGATGCATATGTGAGCCAGGAGATCAACAGTGAGAGCCTAAGACCAAAGCATTACCATGGATGGAAACGCAACTAAACAAAAAATGCCCTCCAATTCAATTCAAAGAACATTTCTAGTATGTACAAGGCAGAAAGAGTCCCAAGCACAGCATTAACTGTCTTCCACAGGCCCAAGACTAGAAAACAGAAGAAGGGAAGTAGCAGAGTCCAGGGCAAAGACACTGGACCAGGAGCCAGGAGACTTGGGCTCTGGTCCCAACTTTATCACTAACCAAATGTGTGCCCTTGACCAAATCATTTCATCCCTCTAGGCTTCGGTTTCCTTACCTTTACAATGAAGGGATTGCTGAGGCTCTACATTTTATATTCTTAGGTCCTTTCCAGTTCTAATATTTTAATATTCTGCTTTAAAGTCCCTCCTATCTGTAACATTCTGTGCTCCAAGTTCTCTTCCAGTTTTAATATTCTAACATTCTGTGTTTTAAGTCTCACCCTATTCTAACATATTATGATTCTAAAATCCTAATTAATGAGTGACTACCATACATCTCTACCATTAATCCTGCTTGCCTCAGTTCCTCATTGTAAAATGAGCTGGAGAAGGAAATGGCAAATGGGGTGACCTAAATGGGGTCACAAAGAATCAGATACGACTGAAACAACTGAATGACAACCAGACATCTCAACGCTGTGCTATACACTGGCGGGACCAGAGAAAAAGAAGACATAACATTTGCTTCAACTTGAACTGCACCTGGCAGATGGCGCTGGATATGGGAAGTACTAGGTGTTCAGTAAATGTTGAGTTATAAAGTTTTAAATGGTATTTATCTAATCTTTTAATATGATACATGCTCTCTGAGTGGGGGGAGGGACTGAAAGGGAGAGAATTTGGAACTCAAAATCTTTAAAATGAATGTTAAAGTATAGACAAAAAATAAAAAAAATATGATACATGCCCTGAAATAACTGCTGTGGCTGATAGGTTGTCATGGATTATTATCATAGCTCATAGTTTGAAAGCAGTAAGGGACCTAAGAGATCAATTAGTCCAAGAGTTCTTAGACTGAAGTCCACAAGGGAACCTCCTCATCTTTCTCCCCCTACAAGGGCCTCATTTACAGATATCAGCAAGTCTGTGAACTTGGATGGGAAAAAATTACATTTTTATTTTCACCAATTTCTAACTGATAACTAGCATTTCTTTCTTTAAATTTATCTAAAAGTTATCCAAAATTATTTATTATTTAAAATTATTTAAAAGCGTTATTCTGAGGAGTTCAGCAGGCTGCCAAAGGGGTCTGTGACCAAAAAAATTTAAGACACCTGATCTAGTCCAACCCCTTCACTTAAGGCTCCTTAGCCTGAAGCCCAGAGATAATAAGTAGGGGTCAAATTAGATAATTGTAAAGCACTTGACACAGGGCCTGGCATGTAGTATGTACTATATAAATGTTGGCTATTATATAGTACCTACTGTATGCTACATACTGTGCTAAGTGCCCTGATTAATATTATCTCACAACCCTGGGAGATAGCTGCTATTATTATCCCTATTTTACAGTAGAAGAAACTGAGGCAAACAGAAGTTAAGTGACTTCTATCTGGGGCCACACAGCTAGTAAGCATCTGAGGCTGGATTTAAACTCAGGTCCTCCTGACTTCAGGCCCAGTGCTCAAATCACCGTACCTGCCAGCGGCCTCAAGTCACAGACTTCAGATACAAACCCAAGTGTTCTGGTTCCAAATCCATGGCAGCATGGCAAATATTCTTCTCCTGTTTCAGGTTTTTATTCAATAGGAAAGGGCCCTGGGAGTCCCTAGACTGTGTAATGATCCCTGAACCTCTTGGTATCTCTAGTTCCCATAAAGACCCAGCTGGTGTCACCTCCTACAAAAGGCCTTTTGGACTAGATGTCTTTTAAGGTCCTTTCCAGGGGCAGCTAGGTGGTGCAGTGGATGGAGTACTGGGCAGGGAGTCAGGAGGACTCATCTTGGTGATTTCAAATCTGGCCTTAGACACTTACTAGCTGTGTGACCCTGGGCAAGTCACCTAACCCTCTTTGCCTCAGTTTCCTCATCTATAAAATGAACTAGAGAAGGAAACAGCAAACCACTTCAGTATCTCTGCCAAGAAAACTCCAAATGGGGCCATGAAGGGTTGAAACAACTGAAAAAGAACAAGGTTCTTTTCAGTTATAAAACTGTGATCTTATGATATTTATTCCCCCCAGATATTAGTGCCTCCCTCAGAATGAATCCATGTATTTATTTTGTATTTACCAACCTGTGTGCACATTATTTCTCCTAGTGGAATGTAACTTCAGTGAGGGAAGACGACTATTTTGTTTTTGTATCCCCAGCACCTAGCAGGGTGTCTGGAACATATTAGGTGCTTAATTAATGCTGAATTGGATTTGTGTCTAGATGCCACATTTTTGGCTAAAGCATGGCCAAAGGAAGGTAATCAGAACTGGAAGCTATGATATATAAGGACTGGCTGAAGGAGGGAGTTTGGCCTAGAAGAAAAGCTGGGCATAGAGCAGGAGTTGTCATCAAATATTTGACATGCTACCATTTAGGAGAGGAACTGAGTCAGCTTGGCCCCAGAGGACAGAACAAGGAGTCCCAGGCTAAAATTGCAGAGAACTTCTTCACATAAGAAATGTCCTAACAAACAAAACTGACCCAAAGTGGAATGGATCACTTCAAGAGAAGACAGAATATAAGTGAAGTGCTTTGCAGAACCTTAAAGCACTCCCTAAGTACAAGCTATTATTCTTAGCAATAATTAATTGTAATTAGCAATAACAACAACAATGTTTTCCCTATTATTAAAGGTCTTCAAGGGGAACCTGGATGGCTGCTTGTTGGGGATATTTTAGGGAGGTTTTCTGATCAAGTTTGGGTTAGATTTGGGCAGTGCCAGACCTGAAATCGAGAAGACTCATCTTTGTGAGTTCAAATCTTGCCTCAGACATTTCCTAGCTGTGTGACCCTGGGCAAGTCACTTGACCCTCTTTGCCTTAGTTTCCTCATCTGTAAAATGAGCTGAGAAAGAAATGGCAAATTACTCCAGTATTTTTGCCAAGAAAACCCCAAGCCCCCAAAGGGTCATGAAGAGTCAGACATGACTGAAAAAAACCCCACCTGAACAAGTGAACGGGTTAGATTCAATAATATGCTGGTAAATATTTAGCAACTGGCTTTCCAAAAAAAAAATATGCATGACAAACTTTTAAGTCGAATCTGCATTATCTTCTCCAACACATTCTTAAGTCTAGACAATTAACAACCAAAAAAAAAAAACCCCAATCAAGTCCTTATTTGTCAAGTTTCTTGATTTTGGAGGTGTAAATGTTTACACTGAAATTTTAACAATGGCTCTGGTGACAGCTGTTTCCAGCATACCCCTGGTTGGACTATACGGCCTCTGAGATTCCATGATTATATGTCCAGTGCCTGAATAACCATCTGTTACCCAGAAAAGTTCTTTAGTACTTCCTCTGGCTAACTAATTGCTGCTATGCTCTAGTGAGCACCAGCTGTTTAGAGAAGTTAGTATTTTCCGGTCAGCTCATCATTTAAAGGGGTGAAGTGTGAGTCCCATGACATTCCTGAGAACGACTCCTTTCCCAATTCAATTCAATGGACATTTATTAATTGCTTACCAGAAGAGACCATAGAGATCATCTAGTTATAGAATCCAAAGCTGTTGGGCTGGAAAGGACAAAAGATTATCTAGACCAGGGGTTTCTAACTGCTTCTTTAGCTATCTGGTGGAGCCTATGGACTGATCCTTTCTCAGATGAATGTTTTTAAATGCATAAAATACATAGAATTACAAAGGAAACCAATAATGTTGAAACAAAAATATAATTTCCCCCATCCAACTGCATGGACCCCCTTTTGAAATATATCCATGGTCTGATTCCAAGTTAAGAACTTCAGATGTAGGCCAAAGAGAAAGAAGGTAAATACTTTGCTCAAGTTCACATAACAAGTTAGTTGGAGAGCCAGCCCCAGAAGAAAAGTCTTGTGCATCCCAGGTTAGGACTCTTTCAGTTATACCAGGCTACCTCTCACTGTCTTCTAGGTGCAGTATGAGATACAAAGAGTTTAAGGCAGCTAAGTGGTGCAGTAAATAGAGTACTGGGCCTGGAGTCAGGAAGATTCATCTCCCTAAGTTCAGATCAGGCCTCAGACACTTACTAGCTGTGTGACCCTGGGCACCCTATTTGCCTTAGTTTCCTCATCTGTCAAATAAGCTGGAGAAGAAAATGGTAAACCACTCCAGTATCTTTGCCAAGAAAACCCCAAATGGGGTCATGAAGAATAAGACACAATTGCAAACCACTGAACAACAAGAAAACCCAACACCAGAGAGTTAGAGGTATATTTCAATGAGTCTTACATTTCCTCAGAAATGTGCATTCCAAAATGGTGCAGATCATGAACGATTCATTCCTTCTCATCCTGTGCAACTCTTTTTTATGTCTTCCCTAATGGTCTCCAGAGGGGATCCATACAATATGATGGATATCTCCCTTAAGGTCTCTTAATATTTTTCTGGAACCAATGTAGCACATCAATCAATCACCAACTGTTATCTCTTGCTCCTGACTGAGACAGTGACTACAGTTAGACTCCACTGGCCTTTTCATGATGACTGATTCAGAAAATTTGTGTAGGGAGTCATGATAGTCCATATTGATGTCCAATATTTTATTCATTTCCTATATTCTACTTCAGTAGCTTGTTTAAATAGGTCGGTTTGGAATTATTTTAATTGATTACCATATTTCTCATTTTTATTCTTAAAATTTGGTGTTGATTTTGTTCTTTGTACTAACAAGTCGATAATCTAGCTGAACACAGACAATGGATTTGGAAGTTATTCCAATGTGAGTAGTGAGTTACCTTTTATCTTGTTAATACAATCAATTTCATATTTTATAGTGTTTTATTGGCCATGTCCAGCATCTCCCATCTCTTTTTGAAGGATGTATTTATGATATACATGTATGGGGCTTCGGTGTAGCCCATATGCCTTTGGCTTCTTTCATTTTTTTGATCCTACACCACGCTTTCCAATGTATTTTTCACCATCATCTCCTATGCCTACCTTTTTGATGAAGTTGCCAATTACTAACTTATATGTTGACTTAATTTAGAGGCTCTTATCGAAGTCTTTATAGAATTTCTCTATCTTTTTATCCTCTGTATGGTGGCCCTTTTGCTCCTGTTCATTACATAGCCATCTTTGTAAAGTGAGACGACCAAGTGTCCCATAAAATTATATTTCTTCTTACCTTTGGATGCATCATGACACTAACCCTACCATCTCCCTTTCCAAGGACAACCTGTGAGCCTTTTGGCTTCATTACAAGAATGTCAATATTGATATGACTTAGTTCTTCCAGTAATATGTTGACTCACTGGCCAATGGATAAGGACTTCACATATAGAGTGCCAACATTTACTAATGTTTGTAGATTATCTAAAAGCTCTATGATTCTTGGCACTATCTGCCATTTTTTTCTGCCACCCTCCCAATGTCCCTGCAGAAGGAAAGAGCTATATAGGATCAAGGATAAACTCATATTTGTCTTTATTTTATGGGCTGCTTTGTCCAAATAATTCACCTAGTGGCCAGTCTCCTAGTGAAGGCTTTCTCCATACTCAACTAATCTGGTCTTTGGCCTATAGATGTGGATACACACACACACACACACACACACACACACACACATATTCCCATCTATGTATTTATATTGTTGTTCAGTCATTTCAGTTGTATCTGACTCTCTGTGACCCCATTTTGGGGTTTTCTTGGCAAAAATATCAGAGTGGCTTGTCATTTCCTTCTCCAGATCATTTTACAGATGAAGAACTAAGGCAAAGAGGGTAAGGTGACTTGCCCAGGGTCACAAAGCTAGTAAAAGCCAGATTTGAATTTAAGAAAATGAATCTTCCTGATTCCAAGCTCAGCATTCTATCCACTGTGCCACCTAGCTGCCATATGTATCTATATACATATATATGTATCTATATAGACACACATACTTCTATATCATTTGTGCATGTGTGGTATATATGCATGTATATGTATACATATATGTTATTTGTCCTTCATTTCAAAGAGGATTAATGATATCATAGGGTGATGTCTTATGGGTGAATTAGATTTAAGTGAGGCAGAGTTGTACAAAGTCATCAGCCTCAAGGGGCAACTGGGTGGTGAAGTGGATAGAGTACCGGCCCTGGAATCAGGAGGACCTGAGTTCAAATCTGACCTCAGACACTTGATACTTACTATGTGACCCTGGGCAAGTCACTTAACTCCATTTGCCTTGCCATAAAAAAAAAATTTAAAAAACAAAGCCTTCAGCTTCAATCTCTCTTCCATATTCATGGAAGTCCAGTGGCGAGACAAAAGTCAGGACAATTGGTGATGTACTGGGATGAAGTGGATGACCTTGGCATCTTCAGCGTTCTAAGCACTGTTTCAGCTGCCTTCATGGCTGTTGGAACAATTTTCATCCTCCCATTCTGCCAAGGGAATTCTTCACATGCTTGGGGTAGACATTCCCCTGACTCACCGATAGGTTTGAGGCCTGCTGGCTACTCTCAGCCTAGTTCAGCCCATCTGCTGAGATGGTTTTGTCCAGGTGTGGGCTCTGTGTGTGCTACAGCTTCTTGGAGCCACAGGTGAGAATTGGGTGAAAGTGGACACCAAAGGTGGATGAATAGCTCTGAAAAGGGCTTGGCAAGCCCTCACACCAGAGATATTAGTTTTCTATGAACACCCCATACACCCTATATACATATATACATACATACACACACACACACACAATCCCCATACACAAATAAAAAGATAAAGTTACCAGGTTATAGGTACTAAGTGCCCAATAAACAACACAGTAAGGGCTGCAGACAAGATGGTCAGAGAAGAGAGGTCACATTGGACTAGGTTGGTCAGAGGTGGTTTCCAAGAAAGTGGGACTTGAACCAGAGCTAAAAGATGGGCCAAGTAACTTAAGGGTCCAATTCCTAGTTACACGGCACCTATATAAGTTTAATTACATAGTACTAAAAATGCTGGCCTTAGAGTCATAAAATGTGGGTTTAAGTCCTGATTCTGATATTTACTAGGTGGGTTTCTCCTGGGCAAGTCATTTTCACCTTTATAAGCTTTTTTTCCTCCATCTATAAAATTAAAAGGTTGAACTAGCTAGTGCAAAGGTCCTTCTATCTATATCTAAGTAATCTAAATCCTCTGATCCCAAATCAACTAATCTTTCTGAACCTCAATTTCCTCATTTGTAAAACAAGGATAATCATCTGTGTACAGGATACTTACAGGGCTGTTTTGGGAAAAGTACATTAGAAACTGAAGCTCTATGGCTATAGAAGCGAGTTACTTTTAATTTGTGTTCTCCAAGCACATTACACTTTTGCTCATCAAAAACTCATTTCAGTTAAATAAACATTAATGAGTTGGTAACAACCTAGTCCACCTTCTAGGACTGTGACAAACACAGGAGCCACACCCTGTGAGAAATCCCAGGCTCATATGCCTACACTCTATGACTCAGACTTCACCATCTCTCCTCCCAAAGCCAAAGCTCTGCAGAAACCTGGGGCTAGGCCAAGTTTTACCACCCAGACAAAGCCTCCAGGGTGAATCTGGTAACTTTCCAGTATCCTATACAACTCACCCACACTTTATTCTCCCCCAATCAATGATGTAAAAGCCCTGCCTTTTAACAATAGCAGCTGACATTTCTATAGGGCTCTACTTCTATAAGGCTATTTCTGCCCACACCTGAGTCTCCACCCACCAATGATATAAAAGTCCTGCCTGATAATAACAGAGGCTGACATTTTTACAGGGCCTGGTAGTTTTAGAAAGTATTCTTCTCAAGGTACCATTTTACACCTATCAGATTAGCTAAAGTGATAGAAGGAGAAGATGATAAATGTTGGAGGGAATGTGGAAAAATCAGGACACTAATACATTGTTGGTGGAGCTGTGAACTGATCCAACTATTTTGGAGAATAACATGGAATTATGCCCAAACAGTTATAAAACTGTGTACCCTTTAATCCAACAATGCCTATTAGGCCTGTTTTCCAAGGTGAATAGGGGAAAAGGAAAAGAAATTAAATGTTCCAACATTTATAGTAGGTCCCTTTTTGGTGGCAAAGAACTACAAACTGAGGGGATGACCACTAAAACAAACAAATTATGGTAACCAAATTGTGGTATATGATTGTGATGGAACACTACTGTGCTATAAGAAATGATGAGCTGGTTGATTTTAGAAAAGCGTGGAAAGACCTGCATGAAATAATGAGGAGTGAAATGAGCAGAACCAAGAGAACACTGTATACAGTAACAGCAGCATTGTTCAAAGAACAACAGTGAACAACAAAGCTATTTTCAGTATTACAAATACTCAAAATCAACTACAAAGGACCTATGAAGGAAGATAATATCCATCTCTAGAGGAAGAACTGATAAACAGAAATATGCATAGCGTGGTTTTACATACATATATATATATATATATACATATGTATATATATATACATATTTGTGTCGAATGGTGGCATTCTCTAGTGCAGTGCAGGAAGAGAGGGAGAAAAAATTAAAAGTACACAGGAGAGAACTAAAGAAAATGCAGAAGGAGGCACAGAAAAGCAGGGTAGTTTTGAAAACAATGTGTAGTATTTATTACATATTTTTTTAAAAAAGTAAACAGTATGAAATGGCGATTCATGATTTCACATTGAATCCTTTTTTTGTGTTGTGCTGTGTACATGGAAATGGGTGGGTTTTTTGTCTTTTTGTATTTAAGTTCAAAATTAATTTAAAAAAATTTTTTAAAAGAAAGAAAGAAACAGTGCTCTCTTCACAAGGGCCCCGTGAAACAGGTAATACAACTAAGTGCCTTTATCCCTATTTTACAGAACAGTAAACTGAGGCTCAAAAAAGAAAATGACTTGCCCCAGATCATACAGCTAGGAGTGGTAGAGCTGGATTTGAACCCAGATATCCTGACTCAAAAGTCAAGACATTCTAACCCCACTTAGATTCTGGAAATCTGTGTCAACTCATCTCACAAATTCTTATAAACTGTGGCAAGGCAAACAGCTAATTTGAATGACTCACATATGAAGTCTCAGTCTTGCATCGGCATCATGGAACAGAGGAAGGTACACTGGACTAGGAATCAGGCAACACTTCGATTCTAATCTCAACTCTGACATTTAGTAGCTATTTGATTAGTTTCCAGTCTCTTCATCCCTCTGACTCTCGGTTTCCCCATCCATAAAATGGGATAATAATACCTGCAGTACCTACTTCGAAGGGTCATTGTAAGGAAGGCACTTTGTAAACCTTCAAGTGCTACAGAAGTGTTTGCTATTGTGTACTTGTGAAAAGTTCACTCCAAAATACATCACACAGTATTTAGATTGGATCAGCATGCTATATAGTGCCATAAATGTTTCTGACCATGGGTTATCATGACCAGAGAATTCATCACTTAATGGGCAAAGTTCCAGTGATAAACCTGTTCATATTTAGCTAGGCTGTTTTCAAACAGCAGATACAACCTGTTCTAAGAATCATACCCAAAGCCATTTCAGATTGTCAGGACCCACCAGCACTTGTATTCAGCTGGCATAGACTTCAGACACTCACAGTCTATCAAAATATTGATGAAATGGCAATCTGGTGCCATCAAAAGAATGATAGCTTTAGAGTCAGACAACATCCTAGGTTTGAATTGTGTCTCTGCCACTTATTAGTTAACCATGTGACCTTGGGCAAATATTCTTGCCTTTTTGAACATCAGAATCACAGAATGTTAGAGCTGGATGGAACCCCAAAATACAGAATCTTAGAACATATCAATCAACCAACGAGGATGTTTTAAACATCTACTATTTTCCAGGCACTTGCTAGGTACTGGGTATATAAAGAAAAAAAAATGAAGTGGCACCTGCCCTCAAGGAACTTCATCCTATAAGAGGAAGCAACATGTATACAAAGCATATCAAGTATATAGAGGCAGCTAGGTGGTGCTAGAACATGGGACCTGAACTCAAGTTACTTAACTTCTGTCTGCCTTAGTTTCTTTATCTGTAAAATGGGAATAATTAAGCCCTATTTCCTACGGTTGTTGTGAAGATGAAATGATATAATATTTGTAAAGCATTGTGAAAACCTTAAAATGTAATATGGAAATGCTAGATATTGTTATTATACAAGCATAGATTATTAGAACTGGGGACATCAGAACATAGGTTAGAATACAGAATGCTGGAATATGAAGGGACTAAAGAACGTTCTGAAGAACACAGAATGTTAGAGCTGGAAGATACTTTAGTAAGCATAATTCACTCCCTTCATATGAACAAGGAGGAAACTAAGACTCCGAGAGGCAGTGACCCACCTAGGTTCCACATCCAGGTAGCAGACTTTTTACTACTTACCTTGAAGAGCTGTTGTGAGAAGAATGTATATAAAGTGATCTGTAAACTATAAAGTGTTCTCTCATCACCAGTGCTTCATCTATAGCCCATTGAGGAGTTCCCCAGCATCTCCCTTGTAAATCGGGCAGCATGCCCCACCCCCACCAACTGCTGGCCTTGTGACCAGGAAATTCAGAAGAGTATTTAACTATTCTTCTGTATAGACAGTTCAGATCCTCAACATTCAGAAGAGCAACTGAGCCTAAAAGGTTCTGAATAACCTGGAAAATTCCTTTCATTCCCAAACAACACTTTCCAAGGCCATTCCAAGAGTGTCCCATGACTAGACCTGGAACAGTATTTCATCTGATGCTAAGATTCCCGAGACAGGAATACATTTCTCTCCAATGTCCACGCCCCAGGCTCTTGTGGTTCAGGGCACAAATGAAGTCCTGTCCCAAGCTTAATTTGGTAAACATCACTGAAATTCAGGAGGGCAAGAAACAGCCAGATTTCAACATGAGTCACCTAAATAAGGTGTGGTGCCAGAAGGCTCAGGGATGGATTCCTTAATTTCCCATTAAATAGTGTTCAGCTAGAAAAATAGGAGCCTGTATATTAATAGGCCCCTCCCTCATTCTCTTAACCAGAGTTTTTCAAGCTATATTTATAAAACAGAAAATGTCAGAGCTATAAAAGACTTGAGAATATTAGAGTGGGAAGATACTTTACAGATCATCTCTTCCAAACTTCTAATTTTTACAGATCAAGAGAGTGAGACTCGATCACATAGCTTTTAGTGGCTGAATTGGGACTTGAACCCAGTTCTGACTTTCAGTTCAGTCTCTTCCCAGGCTGCCATGCTGCCTCCACAGAAGCTTGCCAAGGCCAGGTAGGGGTGGAGACAGTGCCTAGGTGATACTTAAAGTTGAGGTATGCTTCCAGTGTTTTCACAAAATTACTTTAAAATATTGTATTTATATTTGTGTGAAGATATGGCAGAGGGTGATTTAATCTATTTCTATTGTTCCATCTCCAAAGTTGACATTTTTACTCCCATTTTGGAGGGCCAGAGCTGTCCCCAAGTAGCATCGCGGAATATTGGAAATAGCATTGGTTCTAGAGTAGCATGACTTGGGTTCACATATCCCCTCAGATACCTACCACCTATGTGACCATTGTCAAGTCATTTATTCTCCCTGGACCTCATCTGTAAAATGAGTGAGGTAGACCAGATGGCTTCTGAGGGCCTTTCCAACTCTAGATCTATGATCCTCTGATTATCAATGGGATCACAGAATGGCAAAATTAAAAGGGACCTCAGAATTCACTTAGTCTACCCCACCCTACCCCAAATACAAATCCCTTCTACGACAGCTCTGATGAAAGTCATCCAGCCTCTGTTTGGAGACCTTCCAAGTGGAAGAAGTCTTCTACCTCCCCAGGGAGGACCTTCTGACAGCTCTAATTATTAGGAAGAGCTTAAATGTGCCTTTCTGCATTGTACCTCTTCCTGCTGTCAGGGGCCAAGGAGAACAAATTTAATCTTTCTTCTACATCATAGTCCTTCAAATACTCAAAGATGGTATCATGAGCTGCCCTTCTCTTCCCAAGGCTAAATTTATCTAAATATATATTCTGCCTGCAGGCAAAAAGTATATTTCATTTTTCAGTCATGTCAAGCTCTTTGTGACCCCATTTGGGGGTTTTCTTGGCAAAGATACTGGAGTGGTTTGCCGTTTCCTTCTCCAGTTCATTTTACAGATGAGGAAACTGAGGCCAACAAGGTTAAGTGACTTGACCAGGGTCACACAGCTAGTAAGTATCTGAGGCCAGATTTGAACTCAGGAAGATGAGTCTTTCTGACTCCAGGCCTGGCATTCTATCTACTGCATCACCTAACTGCATGTTATAAGAATGGTATAAGAATCTCCACAAATGAGAATGAAAAACAGAGGTATAGCAGTGTCAAAAAAACACAGGGTCCAGGTTTAATAGCAATGTCAGGAGACTTGGATGTAGGCCTCATCATGGGATAGTGTAAAGAGTGTCAAATCTGGATTCATATCTTGGCTCTAATATTTTCTAAGTGCTTGACTCTTCCCAATTAATTCACTTAAGATCTCTCAGGCTCCATTTCTTTATCTTCAATGTGAAAACACTAATACTTGCATCACTAATTTCAGAGGATTTCAATTAGCCCAGTGCTTTGCAAATCTAAAAGCTTTCTAGAAATGACTTCCTTTGGTTTTAGCCCTGATGTAATAAGGTGTGACCTTGGACAAGTCCAGTCACCAATCTGGTTCTATGTATAACGTCCTTTGTCCCCTCTCTTTAGGTCTCCTGTAACTTAGCTCAAACTCCATCCTGCCCCCTGGCTGCTTTGGAATCAGATATAGGCTACTCTCAGCTTGGGAGGTGGAGAGAGGTCTAAGCATTTTTCAGTTGTGAGGAGATTGAAAATGAGGTCACTTCCTAAAAAACTGTTCAAATGCCCAACTCTCTAGCTTTCTTCCTGCTAAGTTCTAGCACATAGAGGCCTCCTGCTCCCAGGGAAAGGCCGATGATGATATAGTAACTCCAGAATATAGACAGCACGCTGTTTTGCATCTTAACGATAAAATAGTTCTGGTAGAAACATTTATCAAACCCATATGTTGCCTCTTTTTTTTTTCCTTTCTCTAATTCCCCTCCCTCCCCCTTCTTTCAGATGGTTTCGTACTGACTCATTCACTCCTAATATAGATTTGTATCTTCCCCTCTGGGACAAAAAATCCCAAGGGCTCTTTAGATTCCTCACAACTCTACTCAGGACAAAACAGGTGGCCCTGATTGCCAAAGGGAGAAAGGGAAGCAGCAAACCATGTGTGTGGCAAAAAGAGCATGGGGGAGGTGGGATGTCTAGAAATCTATGAGAATGAGCTAGACGATAGTTAAAAGCCCTTAACGTTCCATGTCATAAAATCCCTTCCATCTCTGAAACTATAGGTTCTAAGATCTATTCTAGCTCCCAGATCCAAGAAAGAATCTGCTGGTGAATGTTCAACAGCTGCCCTGGGGTGGAGGGTGAGAGTGGGGAAGGGAGGAGACAAACTGTACTTGTGATACACTTTAAAGTTTGATCTGCATTATTCACATTTTCTCCATCACTTTCTTAAGTCTAGACAATCAACCAAGCCCTGATTTATAATATTTGCCAATTTCTGAGGTATAAATGCTAACATTAAAAATGTAACAATCACCTCTCCTAGGCTGGTAGGAGCTAGCTTTAGCATGCCCTTGGTTCCAAGGATTCTAATTGGATAAATCAAAATACTCTCTTACAGAGAAAAGGGTCCTAAAGACATTTATACCTTTGAAGTGGATTGTTATTAAGGGTGGCCACCTAGGTGGCACACTGGATAGAGAGCTAGCCCTGGAGTTAGGAGGACCTGAGCTCAAGTTTGACCTCAGACACTTGCTAGCTGTGTGACCCTGTGCAAGTCATTTAATCATGTATGCCTCAGTTTCCTCATCTGTAAAATGAGCTGGAGAAGGAAATGGCAAACCACTCCAGTATCTTTGCCAAGAAAACCCCAAATGGGGTCATAAAGACATGACTGAAATGACTGAACAACACTATTAAAGGCCCGAGTTAAACTCCACTTGGTTGACAGAGTGTAATTAGTTAGTGAATCTCCAGCCACCAGATCTGAATCTACATGTAGAGCTCAAAGGCTGACCTGAAAGAGATCTAAGCCTACGGGCAACAACAACCCCAACTCAACCCTGTTCCCCACCCCACTCTCACCATCAACCTCCCAACACAATGTCATATTTACAGCATTCTAGGATTCTCAGCAGGGAGCGAAAAACAGCTTCCAGCAGCACCTCTCCCCTCCACCCCACCAATAAATACTGATTCTAAAGTCTGCTCAGGGACTTTCAGATCAGGGTCCCCTTGCTGGATCTGATTATCAACATCTTTCTCCCCCATGCCCAGACCAGCTGCCATCCCATGATTTACAAAAAGTAGTCCCATCAAAAAGATTAGATATTCTTTCTCCCCCACCCCCAGTCCACCACACCACCCACCACTGCTGTTGCTTCTAAAATGGGCCAAGCTGCTTTCTATAAATCAGATGCCACTGTTGAGGGAAGCAGATCATCCTAGGGGCAAGAGTGCTGGACTTGGTGTACAGCGCTGCCTCCACCCCTTACTAGGTATGGGAAAGTCACTTCCCCTGTCTGACTTCAGCTTCCTTATTTGTAAAATGGGGATAATACAGTAAGGACCAAATCAGATAATGAATGTGAACAAAGCTTTGTAACTGTGTGAATTACTGTTGTTATTAAAATAGGCAGTGGAATGGGCCCAATTCATTCCCCTTATGTAAATAGTAATAATATCTGCTTGTCTTTAAGATCAGAGCCGTTACTATAAAAGAGCAAACCCAGAACATTAATCTGCAGCAGCCTCAAGTCCCCATGTGGCCCTCCAGGTCCTCAGAGGTGGCCCTTTGACAGAATCTAAACTTCACAGAACAAATCCCCTCAATAACGGGATTTGTTCCGTAAAACTTGGACTCAGCCAAAAGGCCGCAGGTTCCCCACCCCTGGGATAACCCAACCTGTTGCCCCCCTCCACAGCTCTGAGGACAGGGGACTTGCCTTCCTTTTCCAACTATAGCATTAACTTCAAGGGCTGGAAGCTTTCCTAGACAATCCAGGGCTGCTTTTAAATGTGGTTTACTGAGGAGGGGTGATTTGGTGAAATGAAATACCTCATCTTTAAGTCTCTCTAATTGCTGGGGAGCCACTGCCCGAGTTAGAATAATAAAATGTTAGAAGAGATCTGAGAGACCATCTAGGGCAGCTTAACCCCTCATTCTACAGAAAAGGAAACTGAGGCTTAGAAGGGGGAGGTGAGTAGTTAAAGGTCATACCGTAAGTCAGAGTAAGAAAAATTAGTTACATGACCTTGGGTTTCTCCTGACTTCTCTGGGTCTCAGTTAATGGCAGTGATAGTCATTGCTTTGACAGGAGTTGTTTAAAATGTAGAGGAAGTATAGTTCTGAGGAAAAAAGCTGGACTTAAGGGGCAGGGACAACTGGGTTAGAATCACAGCTCTCACTTATTCCTTGTGTGAATTTGGGCCAATCGTTTCCACTTCTAGACCTTTGCCTTCTGCACTGGTATAAAGGAGAACATTAATACTCACTTTACCTATTTAGCTGGGCTTTTCGTGAAGATCAGATGAGATAATGCATCAGAAAGTGCTCAGTCTCTGTAAGGAGCTATGTAAATCTAAGCCATCGTTATTACTTTACTGGATTCCCTCATCCCATTAAGTAATTGCCATTGTGGATCACTGCCTCAGGTCACATCCCAAGAGGACTGTGATTGCTCCAGCCAAGTTTTCATTTTCTGCTTTGTAAAGTGCTCAAAGTATCATCCCAGCAGCCCCGTAGCCCCCAACCTCTGTACTTTGTTCTTACAGAAATCCTATAGGGCTTGTGCTCTAAAGCGTGAATGAGTTTAATGTAATCTCTGTTGTACAGCCTTCTCAGCAAAACGGTACTACGTCCTCTGGAAGGTGAGCTGGGCTACGGTCTGTCAATCAACCTCAGCTGTTACCTCCAGAATGCGTCTAGCAAGCGCTTCGAACAGCTTCCCAGACCAGGGCTCCACAAACACTGGGTGTCATAGAACCCACCCAATTTTCTTGTGGCATCTAACACTAGGGAGGGCTGAAATAAGGGAAGAACAGATGGCTGCTTACCCTTTTAAAGAGTTTATAATCTAGTTGAGGAGACAAGAAAAACACAGTTGAAGGCTAGTTGGCATTTAGCAGCTAGACCATTAGACTTGGAGCCAAGGAAGACTGTGAGTTCAAATCCAGACTGAGGTACTTACTATCTGTGTGAACTTGGGCAGCATCCCCTACCTCCCCCAATAGTGTTTTGCAAAACTTTAAGTGCTACGTAAATGCTAGCTATTATAATTATCATTAGTTTCATACAAGGCAAAACCATAAGCAATAAAACTACTTCCTTGAAAAACCAGACTAGGAAAAAAAAAAAACAGACTAGGACTTGTACGAAATTGCACCCTTCAAAAATCATACTGTTGAAAGCCTCTACAGTCATTCCTTTGCTCAAACTGTGATTAATTAAGGAGAGAGGGGGTGGGGATGACAGTGTGACATAGTGGAAAGAACCCTGGACCAGGAGGCCCATGTGTTAGTCCCATCTCTGCTACTAATGTGTGTGACAAGGGAGAGTCACTTCATTCCATGAACTTTCATCTATAAGATGGGAGGGACCACATGGATGTAATGGAAGATTACTGTATAACAATAAATATACAGATTTCTGATAAATGGGGGAAGGTTTGTATGAACTGGTGCAAAGTTAAGAGCAAAACCAAAAGGCTAAGAATACACAGTGACTACCATCACGTAAAATGAAAAAAATCACTAAGAGGAAATAGAATGCTGAGTAATAAAAAACACAAAAATGGTGCTAGAGAACAGATGATGGAGCACTTCCTCCTTTCTGCAGGACAGGGGACTACCAAGGTAGAAAGTCACATATGTTGTCAGATTTGGCCACATTGGGCCAGTTATTTTTTGCTTAACTGTTTTCCTTTGTGTGGTCCAAGCTAAATCAGCCAATAGAGGTTATTCCATTGATCATCCTCAAAGTTGCCCCTCCTGGTTCTGACCAACTATGCTTTGGAGCCTATTTCCAGTCATGGGGTGACTCACGTGGAAAGGACTCTGCATTTTGGTATGACATGGCAAACCCTAAGTGGTCCCTTAGTCTTCTCCTGCTCTGTAACAGCACCTTGATGTGCTATGCTAATTAAAATAACTGGCGGCTTCCTGCTTTGACCCTGCAGGTGACATCATGTAATCCAGAGATTTCCAGGGAAGGCTAGGAATTGGCTGGCCCTTTATGTCACCTGCATCACAGCCAGCCACCTTGTTCACATGGTGCCAGGGGCATGGGGGCTCAAGTAAGTGAGCTTGTGCCGGGACCCTGGCTGCCTTTTCCTCTCTTGCACGATTTCAGGTGAACACATATCTATCCAGAGATGAGTGTCCAGGCTTGGAAGCAATTTTGTGAATTCGAAAGGTCACAAAGTCCTGGCTCCCTTCAAGTTTGAATTGCATGGTGGAAAGAGGAAGTGTTCCTAGCAATTAGTCCAGTAATCCTGGAGAGGTCAGCAATTGACAAGACAATTGATCCAAACCTGTCCTTTTTACCGGCAAACATATCCTAAGAGCTGTTTGAGGGTGTAAGGTCAAAGTAAAATATAAAAGGCCTAATTAGCAGGCCTTCAAACTCCTTTATATTCTAATGAAGTTTAAAAATCAACCTCCCAGAAGACTGTAATAGTAGTTATAAACTAAATTACTTAATCCAGCTTTAAGTCATTCTATTAATATGCACTCAGTCTTTTATGTTTAACATTTCCTTTATGTGTAGGAATATATTACCCATCCCATACCTGATTCATATTTAATACTTAGTACTTTTTTACTTCCCCCTTTTGGGGAAACCCTAGATGTTAGTAATAACCAACTGTAAGTAAATTTGCCCCCAGGGCATTGAGGTGGAGGATTAATAAACTAGAGTGTGAGAAAAAGGAGCCTAACCCCTCTCGATAAAAGGCTGGGTTCCCCAGAGCTAAACTTGATCCAACCTTCATGTCTATGTACAGAGCAGGGAATAGGTATGGTACCCAGCCTTGATGGGCCTATCAAAAATCCCTCCATATTAAATTTGTTATTGGGCAGGGGTTGGGGGGGAAGGTTAGTTGTCAGACTGATAGGGCAGAGGAGCAGTTCATATTCAGAAACTTGGGTGTTAAAACAAAAGGTGTCAACAAAATTTTTTTCAAAATCAATTAAATAAAAGTATGGGCTGGCATACAATTATCTCTAAGGTCAGTTGGCCAGTCAATAAGCATCTAAAGTACTTATATATGTCAGGACTTCGTGAAGTGCTAGGGATATAAAGCAAAGCAGAAATAATCTGTGACCCCAAAGGAGCTTACATTCTAATGGAGGAAACAATATGAAAAACCAAACCAAAAAAGAAAAAACAAAAAAAAAATTAGGTACATACAAGATATAGTCAGAGTAAATGGAAGGTAATCTGAGAGAGGAAAGATTTGTAGCTGAGGGGAAGGTCCCTTCTAGTCTTACATTTCTATGATTGCATATTCTAAGCATCTCTTCAGCTATAATATTCTGTGTTCTAAGGTGCCTTCTGCTTCTAATATTCTGTTATAAGATTCTTTCCAGCGCTAACATTCTATGTTCTAGGTATCCTTCTTGCCAACATTCCATAAGTTTAAGAATGAATGTTTCTAGCATGCCATCCCTTCTCAGGAACTGCTATGGAAACAGCAGGAGTCATTTTGAAAGCATACTGGCCACAGGCCTAGCTTAGTCATGAAGCTCAGGAAGGAAGGACTAGGGTTTATCGGCTCAGGATAACCACCCACCTCTGAAGTCTTCTTCTCCTAGAACAGTGGGTAAAAAAAATCAAGAAAACATATGCTGTGTTTACAAACATGACCCACCTGAGCCCAGGTAATGTCAGGCATTTCGGTTTAGCAAAAGAACCACCAGCAGTTCCAAGAAGTGGTTCCATGTTGATATTATAGCCTCAAGTTCATCTATAGAGAAGGAATTGCTGCATTGGAATAACCAATAACTGGTAGGGACTTTAAAGATCATCTGAACCCCTTCTTTGACTGATGAGGAAACTGAAGATCAGAGAAGGGAGTGACTTAGCTGGAGCCAATCAGCAAGTTGGAGAAAGAGCCAGGACTAGAAAAAACCTAGGTGTCTTGATTTCTAGGCGAGGGCTCTTTCCACTCAACTTCACTCCCCTCTAGCTATTTCATCATGACAACAGTCATACAGACTGCAATTTGCCATCACTGTGTCTCAATGTGACATATGCTGTTGAAAACAAGGTTGTTTCTATGCATTCCCCAAGGGAATTTCTGGTGTGAATGACTCAGCTTGATTGCTTACATTAGTTAACAAGATAGTTGTATTTCCAAGTCCTTAAAAGGCAGATATGGAATTATAGAAAGATCGTGGTATATGAAGCCAGAAGACTCGAGTACCTCTGCTATTTTCTAGTTATACGATCTTCTAAAACTCCACTTGCAGATGTATAAATGGGGCTAATACTACCACCAGTGCTACCTATCTCAAAGGACTGTTGTGACAACCAAATAAAATAAAAGACACAAAGCATTTTTATAAACCCTAAAGTGCTATATAAATTTTAGCAATTTTATTGGCCCAGTAATATTCTACATGCTTGTTGTTCAAAGACCAGTCTAGCTAAGATTAGAAAAATCTATCACCCACTTCAGGGAGATGAATTTTTAGACATGACAACTCTCAAAGACCATTTACATAGTGGAGAGGGGTTACAATATGTGTTGGGTAGAGTTAATATCTACCTTGACAAAATTACAGATCCTTGAAGTTTTAAAGTATTATTATTTAAAATCATTAAAATCTATTACTGCAACAGCCTTCCACATGCATTGTGAAGAGGCAGTATTGTGCTTGGAAAAGAGCATTAAACTAGGAGTGTGAACAACTTGATTCAGCCCCCAGTTCTGCTATGTGTCCTTAGCCAAATCATTCATATCTCTCGGTCTTGGTTCAATCATGTAATAGAATACATCTACCATGTCAGATACAGAAAGGACCTTAGGCTTTAAAATTTTTAAACTGGAAAAGGCATTAGCATATGTACTTTTAGACCTAATATCAAGCTGAAAAGGACTCAAGAGATCATCTGCCTTATGCTAAAGAAAAACCATCCTTTTACATTCTGTTCTATGTAATTGTAATGACCAAATTCACACTCAAAGAAGAGATATGAGAATGTACCTCCCTCCCTTTTTTGGTTGAAGTGGGAAATTATGAATAGGGAACACCACATAATATTTATTTTGGTTGACGTACTAGTCAAGTTGGCACAATGGCTTCTCTCTCTTCCTCCTGTGTTTCTTTTTCTTTCTTTATTATAAGGAATGTAAATTCTTTGATAGTAAGGATTGTTGCATTTATTTTGTCTTTGTTTCCCTAGAACCTAGCACAGTATCAAGCACATATCAAGTGCTTAATAAATGCTTGCTAATTGACTGAAGGGATAGCTTTCTATGTGAGGAATGGGTAGGGATATATAGAGAAATGAAGGTGATGTAAAAACAAATAATATTTTAAAAATCTTAATAACCCTATATTCAATGGTTCCTTCCAACTCCAATATGTCATGTTAGGGTATTCTTTGATCTAGGGAGCCTTCCAGTTCTAGCATTCTATGTCTATATAACAAGTCATCTAGCCCAATTCTCAATTTTTACAAGTGACAAAACTCAGACTTAGGGAAGTAAAGTGGCTTTGCATAGAAATGAGAGCACATTTCAGTAAGTTTTCCTGCTATGTTAGAGAGGGATTAACATCAACTACTGGGTTTAGCAGTGTAGACATATGTTTGGTATTAAGTACTCAATTACCTTCTACATGGTCTCACGCCAAAGCCTATTACAATCTACTTCCTTTAATGCCTTTCCTTTCAATGTGCTGATATGAAACCCAAAGAGAAGAGAAGTAATCCTACAATGAGGATAGCTTTCGTGATACCAGCAGACTGTCTAACCAAGGGCAGGCTCTAAACAGTGACCTCAGAAACCACACCAAGAACTAAAATGATGGGCAGGCTCTGTGTTAAAAGGAAGAATATATTTTTACTTAACTTTCACCAGCTGCCTAAACACCACTTTTCCTCCCTAGGTCCCTATCTTTGTTTTTTTCCCTTAAAAGTCATCATTTGAAGAACTGCCTTCTCTGGGTCCCAAACCAAACTTTACTTCTGCAACATCCTCTTCTGAAGAAACAACCAGTCTAGTAAAACATCACAATGAATACTAGGTTTTCTAAAGAATTTCTTTTTAAAGTTTCTAGTTGTCATATAAAAGAATAAGCTCAGGGCCCCAGAACTCATTGCCACCAAGGAGTTCTCAAGGTCTCAATTTCCCTATCAAATGAAGAGAACAAGATTAGATGGCTGCTAAGGTCCTATCCTGTTCTAAAAGTATAGATTCTAATAGTCTAATAGATTCTAATAGTCTAAGTTCCCTTCCTGCTCTGACATTCTATGCTCTAATGTTCCTTCCAGTTCTTATATTCTATGGTTCTATGATTCTTGTGTGCTAGCTTCGCAATGCTAGGCGAGATGACTCGTAATACTCCCCTTCTTTGTCCTCCTCCATAGGAAAAATTGTGTTACAACCTCTACTGTGGTTGTTGTTTCCAGTGAACATATCCATGTATTCAGACAATAAAATCAAAGACTCAGAAGGAAAAATGTACAAGCTAAAAAAAGCAAAGAACTTGGTTTAGGTTAAAAATGTTCTCTCTGAACTGGTATGGTTGTTTTCATAAAATGTATCAACTCTCCTCACCTCAGCAAAATGAGTACTTACAGCCTATACTGGGGTTAGGACATTAGAGTTCCATTGCTCCAAAGTTTGTAAGCTTTGACAAGTGACGAGGTAGAGCAGTGGAAAGAGCACAGAACTGAGAGTTAGGGGACCTTGGTTTTAGTCTTAGCTCATTCACCAACTCATCTGGGTAAGTTGTTGCACTTGTCTGAGTCTCATTTTCTCTTCTGGGTATTGAATGGATCAGGTTCAATGATCTCTAAAGTGCCTTCCAATTCCAATGTTCTATACTGTATTCTAATTTTCCTTCCAGAACTAACAGTCTATGTTCTAAGATCCTGGCTAGCAATATTATTCTATGTTCAAGGGTCCTTTCCAGTTCTGTCATTCTAGGTTGTAAAATCCTTCCTGGCTCTATCACTCTAGATTCCAAAAAACAGCAATGATTTTAAAATAAAAAGCAGCTTTTGAAAAAAAATTGGGATGTGTATATTTGTTCAAGGGTAAACATTTTTACCAAATTCTTTAATCTTCTGCCATAATAACTTGAGAACCTTAGCTTTAACACAAGCCCTAATCCAAACATTTCATCCTCCATCATTGGTTTTGCTAAAAAAAAAAATTAAGAGACAAACATGTGGAATGGAAGGGAGGGTATGTGTTCTATTACTCTATTTTCACAAAAACCTCACTTACTTATACATATTTCATCCAGATGCCAACCCAAGCTAGGATGAACTATTTACAGTTTCCCTGGCATGTATAAATAGCAATCTAAGAAAGAGGAAACTCATTGCAAAGTAATGAGACTGGGCACCAATATTTTCCCAAGAGACTCTCCCAATGTTCTATCAGAAAAAACATCTCCATAAAACCTTCCCAGCCTTGTCTGTCAAAGGCTCAAAAATATGTCCTCAATTGGGCAGTTTAGTCCATAACTGAATGACAGGAATAGCATAAAGGCACATCAGGCAGTTAACTTACCCAATCACTATCCCAGCTGACAGGGAATGATGCTTTAAAATGATATACTTTTTGAGCTAAGAAGGAAATTTAGATCGAAAAGTGTTCAGAGCTGAAGGGATCTAATAAATCATGTAATCCAACTCCCAAATTTTACAGATGAGAAAACTGAGGTTCAGACAGGGTAAGTGACTTGACCAGTGTCATGGAGCTAATTAGTGCCAGAGGAAGAATCGGAACTGGGTCTCCTGATTCCTAGTCTAGTATTCCTTCCATTAGAATACTCTGCATCTAGCCTGCTCTAATTTTATGATCAGAGGAACAAGTGCTATGCAAATTATTATCAAAACAATCCCAGAGGCTAGTTTTTCCGAAGTGATCATTTTCCAGGTGGACTCCTTTAATATGGAAGCCGTATTAGAGAGATATCTGGGAAGAGCTGTTTTTCAGCTTGAGGTATTTAAAGTAAACCTTGGTCAAGGGGTAGTTTTTAAAAATAACCCTCTTCTTCAGAGGAAAGATATGTTATATAAAACCTTGGAGTACTGATTAGTAAAGCATTTAAAATCTATCCACTCAATTTTTTTCTGTCTCTCTCTTCCCCTCCTGCTAGGCTCCAGCCTGCACTTTGCAAGGTAGAAAGTAAATATTAAGTCTTGAAACTGACTCCACATGAAATCCCACTGGGTGTGGGCGGTGATAAAGTTTTAGCATGATTGTGTCTTTATCCCATTGAACAATGTCTTTACTTCCATCTTGGCCACCGAATCAGTCTTGATCCTGTCTCTGTTGACTGCAGCAAAGTTAAGCTGCTCTGTACTTGAGCTGATCTGATCACCTGCTGGAAAGCTATATGTAAGGATGGCTTTGGTACGAGCTAAGGAGACTATGTCTTAGGGGGCACCAGCTTCGGGGTTGTATATGAGGAGGAGTGGGCACTAGATTGGCGTGTTAGGGGATGTGGGCCCCAGTTTAGGGGACTGTGACTGAGGGCCACCATTTTAAAGAACTATGTATAACGGGGTGCGGCTACCCAAGGGACTGTGGGGACCGAATTATTGTGAGGGGGAGTGGACATTTGAGAGTTACCAGCCTGGGAGAGGGCTATATTCGAAGTAGGTAACTGGGCTGTGTGAGAGGGTAAGAGTACAGGGTAGGAGGCTGCCACGTTACACATTCTGCTCCTTTCCTCCTCCACCCCCAAATTCCATTTTCCATGGCTTTGGAACCCCATTATCTACAGACAAGGTAGGATTTGGAGACGAGGGCGGGGGAAGCCGGGTGCTCTAGAACCAGAATCTCTGACTTGGCCTCTCGCCCAACAGAGGATGCAGGGAGGCGGGGGCTGGGACCAAGCGTTCTTTTCCACTCTATCTCCTGTCCATCTAATTGGGCACAGGGCGGGGGACGGGAGGGGGAGTTGAGGGAGGGGACAGAGTCGAGGGGGAGTTGGAGGGATGGAGTCTAGCAGATGCTCATGAAGTGGCCGATTTCTTCTTCCCCCTCCCGCTAGGTCCCGAGGCGGAATAGGACCAACTCTCCAGTATCGCACAGCCTGGCCCCGAAGAACCAAAGGGTATCAAGCAGGCTCAGGCCCCGACTCCCGACTCCCGTGGCTCTAGGACAACCCACTTACCTCCTACTCTAGCCGAGACTTCGAGAAGCTGCTTGTACTCTATCCGAAGAAGCAGCTGGTTCCGGGCAGGACAGCGCGCAGGGGTTAGCAGGACTGGGCAGGGCTGGGTGGGGCTGGCAGGGAGGGCTGGGCTTCAAATTAGGAGCCACCTTCTGGGGCGTGGAGCAAGGGGCACGCCGGCTGAAGGGGGCTCGGGGCTGGCTGCAGGGTTAGCGGGGGGCTGGGCCTGAGAGTCCTGGAGGCGGGGCGACACCCCTTCCAGCCAAAGCACACAAAGAGCTGGGTCCCTACCTTGGGCTGTTCAGATTGCCCGCTGATTGGAACCTGTGATTATTCTTTCCTGATAGTTTGGGGAAGCGGCTGAGAAAGGTAGCCCTGTGAACCCCCCAAAAACCTCCAAAAACTCAGCCTAGAGCAGGAAGGGGTTTCAGGAATCATCTATAGATGTTCAAATCCATGACAGAGAAAGGCTGGGGAGAGGAGGGGACTTGTTCATCATCAGCAACCAGTTAGTGCCTAAGCTGGAACTCAAACCGGTCTCTTCACTGGCAGTTCCCCGTTCTTTCCACTCCTTCAGGCTCACTTGGCTCTCTGCCTAACCCTGGCGAGGTCTATTCTAACTCTATTACAGATTCCTCCTTAAGAACAGAGCATCAGTGTTGTGGTTTTAACGTCCCAAATTTTTTTCAGTGGCATAATAGTCTATGCTAATGCCAGACAGAAGGATTTTTCCCCACACCACTTAGTAGCCAGGTGGCCAGCAGCTGTTGTGGGGGTGAAAGACCAGCACAAGCCCAACAACAGAAACCCTGCCAGCACAGGTTCTTTTGATCTGCTTTACTAAGGAAAGTAATGTTAAGGGGTTAACAATCTTACTTTAATCCAATATACAAATATCATTCACTTAGTTCAGGACGAAAAGCCAGCAACCTGAACTTCAGCGCAAATACAAACAAGTTACAAACATACACAATATAAACAGACCAGATCACAATTCATAGTTACCAAGAAACCATCGACATCTGTATTCACAAGCCGGAGAGCTCTTAACTACAGCTGTCCAGAGTCTTTACATCAACAATCCTCCAAGAGTGAGAGCCCCAAGCAAACAACTCTGTTCTCTCTTTTTATGCAGTTTTTAGACTTCATCAAACCATCATCTGAGTGACCAGAACTTAGGTGCCTACTATTGGCTCTGGTATTAGCAACTCCCCTTAGGGCTCTGGGGGCTTCAAGCCCACATAGGCTTAGCACCTAGTAGTTAGGGGTTTGGGCCTGGGGCTTTGTACCTAGTAAGGCTCAATCAAAGACACTTAATTAATTTAGCATTCTAAAACAGTAAAAAGGTCCCACCTTAATTAATATTACACAAGGTGATGTAATGAAAAGTATATTAGCCCTTAGATGGAATTCCTACTCTGACACCAACTAGTTATAAATGCTTGGGAACGTTCTTTTCTAATCCTCAGTGCTCTGTCTCTCATTTGTCAAATGGGGATAATAATCCCAGCACCGTGGTTATGAGAATCAACTGAAACAACAGATGGGGAAGTGTTTTGAAAAGTTCAAAGTACCATAGAGATTTAAAGCAATGTTGTTGCTATTATACATAGCTTAAGTGATAGGGATGGTGCTTGTGATTCCAGTATTACAGGGAACTCTGGGTGAGCAAACTCCTTCTACTAAGCAGGTTGACACCTCTTCTACAGTTTACAGTTTTAGAGAATTGTTCTTTTCTACAATTTGTTGCCTAATAGTTGTCTAATAGAGGACTGAGATTAAGTGACTCACCTAGAATCACAAAGCCAATATTTGTCAGACAAGATTTGAACCTAGGCGTTCCTGGTTCAAAGGCTTGTTCTCTCCACTACCCAATAGTGTCTTAAAGGAGCCAATTCTCTTTTTTTCAGGCAATATTCACTTTTTATTACTTGTGAAGTCTATGATACCATAAATACTTTCCTCCTTTTTGTGGCTATAATGAATTGTTGATTTGTTAACATCAAACTTGTGGCTAACAGAAGTTGTGACATTCCATTACAAAGTTTATCTAAAACTTCTATTTTCTCTCCAAGCCACATCACTGACTGAATGCTTGGGGCTTAGAGCCCAAAGGACTTGCACTACATTTTGGGAGCATAATTGCAACACCAAATTTGAGGATTTTTAAAATAAACTTATTTTTTATTTTTAGTTTACAACACTTAGTTCCACAAGTTTTGGGTTTCCAAATTTTCTCTCCTTCTCACTCTTTTCCCCAACCCCCCAAGACGGCATGTAGTCCAAAGTAGTCCTACATATACCTTCACATTGAACTTATTTACATAATAGTCTAGTTGTCAGGAAGAATTATAACCAATGGAATGAATCATGAGAAAGGAGAAACAAAACCGAAAAAGAAAAAAAGAGAGAGCAAAAAGTTTGCCTCAATCCGCATTCAGACTCCATAATTCTTTCTCTGGATGTGCATAGCTTTTTCCATCATGAGCTCTTTTGGAGCTGTCTTTGAACCTTGCATTGATGAGAGGAGTCAAGTCTATCAAAGTTAGTCCTTACAGATACTGTGTGTCTGTAATCGTTTATAATGATCTCCTGGTTCTGCTCCCCTCACTCAGCATCAGTTTGTATAAGTCATTCCAGGTTATAATGAAGTCTGCCTGCTCCTCATTTCTTATAGCACAATAGTATTCCATTACAGTCATAAACCACAGTTTGTTTAGCCATTCCCCAATTGATGGGCATGCCCTTGATTTCCAATTCTTTGCCACCACAAAAAGAGCCGCTATAAATATTTTTGTACATACTAGTCCATTTCCCATTTGTATGATCTCTTTGGGACATAGCCCTAGAAGTGGTATTGCTGGGTCAAAGGTTATGCACATTTTTATAGCCCTTTGGGCATAATTCCAAATTGCTCTCCAGAATGGCTGGATTGGTTCACAACTCTATCAACAATGTAACAATGTTCCAATTTTCCCACATCCTCTCCAACATTTATCATTTTCCTGTTTTGTCATGTTAGCCAATCTGACAGGAGAGATGTGGTACCTAAGAGTTGTTTTGATTTGCATTTCTCTAATCAATAGTGATTTAGAGCATTTTTTCATATGCCTATAGATATCTTTAATTTCTTCCTCTGAAAACTACCTGTTTTCTTTCTCTTTTTCAGAGCTCTTACCCACAGCCACAGTGGCTCGTGTGACTCTGGGCCAGCCCTTGTTATGAGCTCCCGGGCTGAACTTAGATGTTAGCAACTATGAATTGTATTTGGTCTGTCTGTCAATATTTGTAATTTGTTTGTATTTTGCTCTGAAGTTCAGGGTGCTGGCTTTTTCCCCTGAACTAAGTGAATGGTATTTATATGCCAGATTAAAGTAAGCTTGTTAACCCCTTAACAGTTGCTTTCCTTGGTAAAGCAGATCAAAAGAACCTGGGCTTTTGCAGCATGCTTGTTGTTGGGCTTGTGTTGGTCTTTCACCCCCACAACAGCTGCTAGCTAGATTGTTGAAACAATCATGAACCCATTTTGACTTTATTTTGGTATAAAAAGGAGCCAATTCAAAAGCAAAAGCACCAAATTTGAGATGTTTTAAGAGACCTCTGCTTAATGAGAGTTATGTTCATCTTCCTCAGCATGTTCTATTTAGACTGGATCCGAGATCTCATTGGTAGAGGGAACTTCCAGGAAGAAAACTACCTTGACCAGGGGTGGCTGCAGTTTCTCCACCCCTGCTTGACCAATGCAGATGAACACATCCTCTGCAACTTAAGCCTTAGATGTAGAGTGTTGCCTGGGGCCCCCAAGAAGTTGCAGTTCAGTTTCTTGCCCAAGGTCCCAGAGTCAGTATCTATCAGAGGAGTGACATGAACCCAGACCTTTCTGATGAGAATGTTTGCTAGCGACACCAGCTTGCCTCTCATAACCTCATAACTCTAAAATACTAGAGTTGATAGAGACCTCTCATAATCTCATAACTCTAAAATACTAGAACTGATAGAGACCTCTCATAATCTCATAACTCTAAAATGCTAGAGCTGATAGAGACCTTAGAAGATCTAATGTTAGAGCTGGAAAGAACCATAAGAAGTAGAGTGTTAACACTGAATGTTTTAGGGACTTTCAAACACAGATCCTAGAATATTAGTGCTAGATGTTTATTTATAGGTTATCTAGTCAAATTCCTAAGTTAAACATGAATCTTCTTTACCACATAGCCAGTAAATGGTCATCCAGCCTCAATGGAGGCAGCTTTCCAAGGTGTTTACCTTTGTTCTTAACACTTAGTGATTACAAAGAATTCTGTAGATTTTAAGGCACTTCCTGGGCAAAGTCTACACCTGTAAACAAGGCCCAAAAATGGATTGTATTGTTAAGGACGTATTTATCTTTGTGGTAGTGGCTCACATTTTTTTGTTTGTTTTTAATTCCATGACTTGTAAAAATTCTAAGTTTAAATTCTAGGTGGTTCAACCAAAGCTTTAGAAATATTTTTTCTATGGGAAAAGGTCTTCCCAGTTCTAAACATTGGCCTTACAAAGGGATTTTTAGAATAGAATCTGGTTATAAATTGCCTTGCAAATGATTAAGGGTCAGAATGAGAGACACTTCATTTTTGACTTACACTATTTCTGAATTTTCAGGGTTTTATTACATCCTAAACATATGACATCCCATATCTTTAACTTTGAGCTGACTACTGTTTGTGAGAGATAGTTTGATTCTGTAACTTTGAGTGGGGTAGGTCAAAGGAATCCTACTTTGAAGCCAACTCTCACCAACATTGTCCTTTTTCCTTTTGTCTTATTCTTTTGCCTCCAGTTTGTTTACACAACATTATGTCACAGTTTGCTACCTTTCCTGACTTGAGAAATACTCTAAGTTCACTTCCTCTAAAAATTAAAGAGGTAAGCCACCACCAGCCTCTCTCTGACTCCTTTCCATAGACTTCATAGAAATGCGAGAACTGGAAGACCTTTTAGAATGTAAAATATTAGAACTGGAAGAGATTATATAGAACATAAAGTTAAAAGCCAATTCAATATAGTTTTATTAAGAGTCTACTGTGTTCAAGATACTGTGTGAAAGTGCTGGTGACACAAAGACAAAAATGAAATGCCTTCAAGGAATTCATATTCTTGGAGATTTCATTGATCACATGGTTTCTCCCTGCAACTATGCAGATTGCAACTCATTACAAGGTAATTTGAGAAGGAAGTAACAACCACTAGGAGAATCAGGAAAGGCATCAAGGTGGCACCAGAGCTAAGCCTTAAAGGAAGATAAGAATTGCACACATAAGAAATGAGGCAAGGAAGTTCAAGGCAGGCATAGAAGATAGCCTGAGAGAAGCTCTCTAGAGACTCACTTTCTCTAAGAATTAAAGAAGGAAGCCTGTTCTCTGATTCCCTTCATAGACTTAGAAAACGTGGAGGCAGGAAATGAAATATTGAGCTTGTGGACTACAACTAGTAGTCCAATTTGGCTGAAACATGGCATGACAGGGAATAACAAGGCATAAATTCATAAAATAATGATGATAGTTAATATATACATAATGCTTTGAGGTTTTCATAGCACTTGACAAATACAATCTCATTTTATCCTCACAACGACCCTGGGAGATAAGTGCTATCCTTATCCACATTTTACAGATTGCTCGGGACCATACAGCTGATAAGTTTACAGGACCAGATTTAAACACAGCTTTTCATGTCTCCCATTCCAGGGCTTTACCCATTGTGCTACCTAGCTGCTTGTAATAAAAGTAGGTTAGAGTCAGATTATAAAAGATTTTTAATGTCAAGCTGAAGAGGTATGTTTTAAGTTGTTATAACAAACTAAGTAATGGGGTAGTGGTCATGAGAATTGAGATGAAAGATGTTGTAGAGGTTGGACTAAACGATCACTAAATTTTATTCTAGGTCTTCTATATTCTATAGTCTAATATTCTATGTTTTAAGGTCTATGCCAGATTTAATTTTATGTTCTGATACACTAATGGCCTTTCTAACACTAACATTAGGGATAGCTAGGTGGCACAGTGGATAGAGAACCAGGCCTAGAGTCAGGAAGACTCATCTTCCTGAGTTCAAATCTGGCCTCAGACACTTACTAGCTGTGTGACCCAGGGTAAGTCACTTAAGCCTACTTACCTTGGAAAAATGAGCTGGAGAAGGAAATGGCAAGCTACTCTGTTATCTTTGCCAAGAAAACCCCAAATGGGGTCATGAAGAACGGGGCAGTATTGAACAACAACACTATTGTCTATAGTCTATATTCTAATGCTCTGTGTTTTACTTTTAACATACTTCATGGAGCATATTCTATGTTGTAAGGTCATTTCTACTCCTAACACTCTATGACTCAATCAATCAAATTATTAAGCATTTATTGTGTATGAGGCATTGTGCTAATTCCTGAGGATACAAAGACAAAAAGTAAAATGACTCCTGCCCAAAGGGAGCTGGCATCCAAAGGGAGTAGAGAGAGATAATCTCTACACATATAAGTATATATAGAAAGTGTACAAAATAAATGCAAGATGACTTGGGGAGCAGGCGTCCTAGCATCTGGGGGTAAAGGAGGACCAAGAAAGGCTTCATCAGAAAAGGTAGCACTTGAGCTGAGATGCAGAGTTCAAGTTGGTTATGAAAGTACAAGATGATTGGAAAGGTAGGAAGGGGCCAGGCTATGGGAGAGCATGTCAAATGGAGGGGTATATGTTTGACCCTGGAGTTTGCTGAGTAGGGGTATGATGTGATCAAACCTGCACTTTAAGAAAGTCACTTTGGCAGCTACGTAGAGAATGGATGGCAATATTAAGAGACTTGAGACAGGGAGACCAAAAAGAATGCTATATACTGTAATCTAGGCAGAGATGGTGAAGACCTAAACCAGAATAGTAGCTGTGCGAGCAAAGAGGAGGGGGCTTATTTGAGGAATGATGTGGAAATAGACATGACAATATTTGTCGACTCATTCATTCTATACAGTGAGTGAGAATGAGGTGTCAAGGATGACCCAGAGGTTGGGAACTTGTGTGACTGGAAGGATGATGGTGCCCTGGATGGCAGTAAGTTTGGAAGAGGGATGGGTTTGAGAGGAAAGACGATGAATTATGTTTTGGACATGTTGAATTTGAATTGTCTATGGGCCATCAAATCGGTGATGCAGAACTGGAGCTCACAGAAGAGACTGGAACGATATGTAAAAATCTGGGAGTCATGTATAGAGATGATTAGAGAGAATACAGAAAGAAAGGAGAAGAGGGCCCAGGACAGAGTTCTGGAGTATATGGATCATCTTCAACTTGATTTTATTATAGAATACAAAACTTACTTTGAATTATTTATAGTGCATAACAACATTTGAGTGCCTAAGGATTTAAGTGATGGCTCATGGCCTTTTCAGCAAATGAAACTGGTCATTTATTTATTTATTATTTTTAATTATTTATTTATTAGAAGATACGAATTCCCAAATGATAACTTATTGGAAACAAAAGACAGGGGGATTAGGGTTGGCATTTGGTTTGGGATGAGTTGCAAAGCTGCCTTCTTTCTTGCTTAATTGACAAATCTATCTATTATGTCCCTATATGCATGGAGTTATGTAACTTTTCAGCAAAGATACTTTTGAGTAACTGGTAAAAAGTTTACATGAGTATGTTACAAACTACATTTGAAAGTTAAAAGCTTTTACCTTATCACAATGTAAATAATTTTAACAACAATTTATCTATCTAGTATCTTTTTGACCTGAGTTCAAATCATAACAATTAAATAGTTCAATTTCTTCAACTATAATATGGGACAAATAATGTGTGCCCTCCCAACCTTCCAGTGTTGTTGTAAGGAAAGCCCTTACTGTATTTTGTTACCTAATGAAATAATGTATATAAAGTACTTTTGAAGTTCTATAGAAATGTCAACCATCACTGTTAATTTTTTTTGGAGGGGTGCATGTGTGAGGATATAATGTTTGTGTTTTCTTTAGAATAAGAGATTTCCTGTAAGGAACTCACTCCACCAATGCTGATCTATACCTGCTTTACAACTTACAGAATAGAGAGTTGCCTGACAGTGGTGAAGGCTTAAATGACTTGCTAAGATCCAACTAGCTGATACATGAGCTCAGTGGGATTTAAAACTTGGGTGTTCTTGACTCTAAGGCTGGCTATTTATACATTACACCAAGTTTCCTTCATCATTCTTATTATTCCTAAATCTAAATAGAGTTTATTGGTAAATTTGTTACAAGAAAAATGGTATTAATCTCAGATTGAAAGGCTAGACAGAAAATGTACCACCTTTTAATACATTTACCACCTGTTTCTGGAGTTTTTAAAATGACTTTTGAAAAATGACTCTGGATGTGATTTCATATCCAAATAAATGTGTAATATTCTGTCTCAGAAAAGCAGTTCTGAAAAAATATGAATAACTCCTTCCAGTTTCCCAAACGGAATCAAAATGAACTGAGAAACAATTGGAAAGCTCATGGTTCTTCCACTAAGCCATTAGATCTACAAGGAGCATTGGCCCAAGTAGAAAGTACATCACCAAAGTCTTGGAAGAGAAAAAGTACAAAAGATATGATAAATCACCATAAACCAATGTGATCCTGGGAAGAGAGTTCTGCTTGTAAGCTACAAAGGGAAATAGTTCCTCTGGCCGCCTAGAAGATTTTTTATATGTGTGTCCTGAGGCACAAAAGGAGTCGTTAGGGATTCGGATCCAGATGGTTCTGCTATAATGGGACATAAATCACTATGCTATAGACAATGCACAGTGCAGAAATTTGCTTATGGGAGTGGACATCAGAAAGGTTCTACCTTGTAAGTTATTGTGAAGTGGTAGAGTTTTCTGAGTTATCTCACTATTTCTTTTTCTTTTAGCTTTCACATGGAAAAATTTGCTTCCAAAGGTATAAAATCACAAATATACTAATTTACTCCTCCCAACACTGGGAGGCATAATTCTTCTCCCCACTTCCCCTGCTCTTTGTACCACTTCAGTCCTGGGAGGGAAGGGGATTAGGTTCACAGCTTCCCGTAGGGTACACAGTACCAGTTCCAAGTCTAAAACTTCTCCTGGGCTGAATTTCCAGGCATTCTGGTTTCTCGAGGTTTCCTTGCTAAGCTGGCTGGCTGCACCACCCCATCTTGAATTCTGGCTTCAAGGTTGTCATGGCTCCAACTTCTCAGTGCCACTGGGATCATCTCCAGCACCTGAACCTGAGGAAGAAAAACAACACAGAACAGAAATACCCCCGCCCTTTTCTGAGAGAGAGAGACAGAGAGACAGAGAGAGAGAGAGACAGAGACAGAGAGAGAGAGAGCCAGAGAGAGAGAGAGAGAGAGATCACACACAGGAGAAGGAAATCTTCCTCTCTTACTAGTTCAGTTTATAGCATCCATGCTGTGGTTGAAATGGGATCTTCATCCTCTGAGGAGCACAGAAAAGAGAGCAGCTGAAAAAGATTTTCTCTCACTGTTTTTTTTTACAGGAGAAATCATGCAGAAACAAAATTCACCTTATGCTCAAAATGTTCCGAAATACATCAATTACATTGGATCAAATCTGTGTTTCCAAAACATGTATTATAGCAGAACTGATTGTACTCTGGTCTGGAGTAAACACACTTTGATGAGGCAGAGACTGAGGATTGTGCTCTTCCCTTACTGACTAGTAGAAAGCTGTTCCCCCGAGAAAGGGAACATTTGCCATCTGCTGGTCCTCTAGTCCACGGAAAACCTCTTGTACATAAGGACTAGTGCCTACAGGCAGAGCAAGGAAGAGATATGAAAGAGACTTGTGAAATGGAATGATCTCCATCTGTTGGGAGCTCAAGAAAGTTGCATGGAGCTGAGGCTTATTGGAAGCAACCTATGAGAGAAAGTTGGAACCTATGATATCTGTCAGAGCATCTGGATACGCGAGCAATGAGAGAAGGCAACATCGTAAGGAACGGTGGAAAGGATCACCAGTGTAGAGAAGCAACTCCAGAACCCCCACCCCAGCCCCCCACACAAACCTTACTCGGAACAGTAATATAAGTCACTAAGACCAAACAGGCTCCTGGAAAGAGTCTTGTTCATGGTTGAATATTATTTTACTTTCTATGGGCTCTGATAAGAATTCTACTGATTCCCATAAGCCTTAAATAAATCCTCCCATATTCTGAGCTTTGTCAGTCTCTACACTCATAATAGAAGTTGGTGATTACACCCTCAGGGCGTGGAGGAAGAGTATCAGATAACAAAGTTCCCGGAGCTTTTGAGGGATAGAAGAGCAACGAGCCAGAGAAGTGAGTTTTCCAAACCCTACAGGATGGTTCATAATGGGGGTGAGGTGGGGGAGGGGACAAAAAAGTGAGGAGGGGAAGAATGCAAGCAAAGCACTGAATTAGTAGCTGTGGCGATATGCATTCATCTTTGCCAACAAATGAGCTGTGTGACCTGAGCAAATCGCTTCCCGTCTCTGGACCCTAATTTTTTCATTTGTCAAATGAGGCAGGATCGTCTCTAAGGTCCCTTCCAGCTCTAACTTTTGTTCCTGTTATCCTTAAGGAGAAGAGCTGGGTCTCATTCATCTCTGCATCTCCCAGTCTCCTGGCAAAGTCTTGGACTTAGACTCGAAGGATCGGGATTCACATCCAGGCTCCAACACTTACTACCTACCTGTCACTGGGTAAGTTACATCATATCTATGCGCCTCGGGTTTTTTTTTTTTTTAAGTAAAAGTTCAACAAAAACACTTTGGAAATATTAAAATGCTAATTTTAAATATTACCATGGGTCATTGTAACCTAGGGTTCAAGCCTTGTACACATACATTACTCTCCTCAGTGCTGTGTGCCCGTGTGAGGGGTAGAGCCTGGGAAAGAACAGACCTACTTTCTTACAGCTTCAAGAAAGAACACGTGCAGTTTTATGCTCTCTAGAGGAAGAGACCCTGGGAAAGAGAGAAATGACTTTGAATAACAATAGATATGTAGAAAAGCCAGCACCTCCACATTCCTCTGATTCCTAGCTTGCCTCCTAGAGACTAGGAAGAATTGGGTGAGATCAGAGACTCTCTCTCCTAGTTGAGCTGAGATCTCTCACGCTCGGTGGGAAAACTCATCGATCTACGTTTTGTCCAATACATTCTGAATTTGTATAACTATTCTGATTTCTGTTTTCCATCTGCTTGGATAATTTTTTTTTTTTTGCTAGTCGCTATTTGAGGTGGTCTTTTGCGTAACTAACATTGGTGGGAACGGATTCGAGCCTTTGTTTATAAATTTGAGATACTCCATTTCCTGTAAGGGGTAGCAGCCAGAAAAGTGGCTTGAACCTAAGAATGAAATAATTTCCCTTTGATTAGCAATATTTGGGAGTGCAGATAGATATAATTCTAATCTGGGGTCCGCTCTCTGGAGAGAGCAGAAAGGCTCAGCTGTGGCTTCAGTCTCTTGTTCTTCTTAGAGATGAGTGGATAAGATTTAAGTGATATTTGTCGAAGACTCCCTTTGAACTGGATTTAAACAACCCGTGTGGACATATATCTTACCTACGGGCAGCACATACCTTACATTTATTGTAGCTATTAGGTATACCACAAGATCTCTAGCTGTAAAATTCTATGAAGTTTAAAAAGTCATCATATATATGAATATGTATTTGCTTTTTAAAATGCAAATATTACTCCTTTTATTAAGGTGTTAGAAAAAAAATGCCTTCCCATTTAGTTGCCTTAGGTTTACCTTAGGAGATCCCAAACAACTCATAATATGCAATCAGAGCAATGAAATACCTATAAGTTCAATGAGCTCTTGGCTAGAGTTCTTATCAGTTATGAACTAATACCTTATATTTCACTTGATCTGAATCCAAAGAACTTAATACCCTGAAATACCATTAACTGTTTTAATATTCCAGATGAATCTTCGGGGGAAATATGAAATCTGTACCTAGACATTTAATTGGCCTTTTGATTTGTGGTTTAATAATAAGCCTCCTTTTCTTCATCTCCTTCACTCCCTTTTCCTTTTTCTCTCCCCATTTTCCTCTTTCCTGATCTCCCTATCTCTTGCCCCTTCTTCCCTCTCTTTCTTTCTCCATTTTACTGTAAACCAGCACTTTTATTTGCTCACAGTCCTGTTTTTCACACACACACACACACACACACACACACACACACACACACACACACACACATTATAGGTCTCCCTCCAACCCTCAGTATAAAATATTATATTCAATTCAACAAACATTTACTGATAATAGTTGCTATTTCTTTAATGCTTAATGTTTTATAAGTCAATCAATAAACGTTTATTGTGTATAATATGTTCCAGGAACTGTGATAAATCCTGGGAAACAAAGACAAAATTAAAACAGTGCCCTCTACTAAAGAAGTAACTTGCATTATGCCGGGGGAAACATCAAATGCAGTTATGCAAACAGTGGTATGCTGGTAAATGTTTAACAATTGGCTCTCAAAAAAAGTGTTGATGACATGTTTTAAAGATTAATTTGCATTATTAACATTTCCCCATTACTTTCTTAAATCTAGATAATTAACAAATAATAACCAAAGCCCTGATTGGTATCATTTGCTGATTTCCAAGGTGTAAACGTTCCCACTGAAATTTTAACAACTGACTCTCCTATATGAGCTACATTGTAACTACAATGAGTAAATACCAAGTACAAGATGAATACACAGTAATGTTAGGGGGTACCAGTAGCTGGGGAGATTAAGAAAGGTCTCATGTCAGAAGCAGCACTGATCCATGTTGACGGAAGCTAGGGATTCTAAGAGGCAGAGGTGAGCAGGAAGTGCTTTTCAGGTAAGAGGGACAGCTTATACAAAGACACAGAGACTGGAGATGTAATGTTGTATGCAGGAGACAGCCAGGAGGCAGGTTTGGCTGAAATATAGACTACATGAAGGGGAGTAAGTATAGCACACCTGGCAAGGTAGGCTGGAGGTAGAATATGAATGACTTTAGATGTCCAATCATAGGAATTTATATTTTATCCTAAAAGCAAGAGGGAGCCACTGGAGCCTCTTGATCAGGAAAAGGGAAGGGAAGAGAAGGGAATAAGCATTTATACAGCACCTACTATGTGCCAGGCAATATAATAAGCACTTTATAAATATTATCAAAGTTAAGCCGAGGGTGACATGGTCAGATCTTTGCTTTTAGGGATATCACTTCAGTAACCACGTAGAGAATGGGTTGGAGAGGAAAATGACTAGATATAGAGAGACCAAGTAGGAAGCTCTTGCAATAGTCCAGGTCAGATATGAACTTTATGTGTGTTCAAATCATGAAAGTTTATTAGGTACCTATTATGTATAAGGTTCTATGCTGTATGTAGGGGATGTAAATTCAAGGATGAAGCAATTCCTGCACTCAAGGAGTTTACATTCTTCTCTGGGATACACCTAATAAACAGATAAGCAAATACAGGTAAAGGATAGAAAGATTGTTAACAACCGGGGATCCGGGAAGACTTGATGGAGGAAGTGGCACCTGAAACAAAGAAAATAAGACGCACATGTACAAAATCATTCATAGTAATGCTTTTTGTTATAGCAAATTATACACCCATAAATTGAGATTTTTTTTGAAACAAACTATGTATGTGAATAGAATGGGATATTATTATACTGTAAGAAATAAAGAAAGGTATGGATTTAGAGAAACTTGGGAAGACTTGTATGAATTGATGCAGTAAAGTGAACAATATATACAAAGAAAACTGAATATATAAAGGAAAACTGAAAAAATATAGAACTCTGATCAGGGCGAGGATCAGTGATAGAGCAAAGATACAGAATTTTATACTTATATACGTACATATCTATAGTTATAGATATATGCACATCTATGTGTGTACATATACATATAAGACATAATCACAGATGTATTACATGTACATATATGATACATTTACACTCTATATTTACTCTCCACACATACATTCAGACATGGCCAATGTGTGAATCTGTTTTGCTTGACTTTGCTTACTTGTTAGAGGCAACAGTATAGTATAATGGATAGATCTGAGTTCAAATGCTGCCTCTGCCACATGCTGACTGTGTGATCCTGGGCAAGTCACTTAATCTGTCAGTGCTATTGACAACTCTCTTAAGACTAAGAATTATAGAGAAGGTACTGACCTATATTAGCAGAGAGAGCTTCCTCATCAGGGAATTTCTCATCCCAATGAAATCACAGGTCTATCCTTATTTCCTACTTATTTGTTATTGACGAGGGGAAGGAATTGTAGGGGAAGTATTAGAGGGAGTGGTCATGATGAAATAAAGAAAGACAAAAGAAAGAAGAGAAGGAAGGCATGAAAGAAAGAAAAGGAAAAAAGAAAATAAGATCAGTGAACATTTAAAAATAGAAGGGGGAACAGATAAGCAGGGCAATTTTCTTGCTATCATGTTAATTTTAACGTGCACTTTAAAAAAAAACTTACATGCAATACAAGTTCAAAACTTCATATACAATTCCCTTTTTCCATTCTTCTTTATATGTTGAAATGTTCATTTTTGCTGATGTTTAAGTTCAAAATAAAAAAGAAGGGGCAGCTAGGTGGCTCAGTGGATAGAGAACCAGCCCGGGAGTCAGGAGGATCTGAGTTCAAATCTGGCCTCAGACATTTACTAGCTGCGTGACCCTGGACAAGTCACTTAACCTCGATTGCCTCAGAAAAAGAACAGAAAATGGCTTAATAACAAAAGTAAGATTCTTAAAAGCATAAATAAATGATAGTCTTTTACTGGTATAGTGAAAGGAATGAAAGTGGAAGGTGTATGTGGAGCTCAGAAAACAAGGAAGTAGTCCAGTTGGCTGAAACAATACATTGTGTATAGGGAAGCTATAGGGTACACCCATACTTAAGGGATGGAGAATTAATAATGAACTAGTATAACATGAAGGCAGAATTCATGATTTCAAAGAAAATCATAAACATGCCTGAATGGTTCAGAATCTCAGGATATAAGGAATTGTCTAAGTAGAAGGCAGAGGAATTAAAGCATTTATTCAAGCTCCAAAGTAGCAGACCCATGGACCAGTGTCCCCAATTCAATATCCTGGCCAAAAGCTTCCAGGCCCAATAAGTCCACCTCACAATAGTAACCAGGAGGTTACAGAAAAACATTATGACAGTAAGCCAAATCATATTCGTGCTCCCCCCCACCCACCCAATGCTAGGGCCCTCCAGTAAAGAGATTACTCACTGGCCTCAAGTCTTTGCTCAGCACTCTCTGGTCTTCAGTCGGGTCAGTCCTGCTCTCAGTAGCACCTGCGGCGGCGGCTGCTGCTGCTGCTGCTGCTGCTGCTGCTGCTGCTGCTCCTCCTCCTCCTCCTTCTCCTGCCTCCACCATGTCTCAGTCTCCAAGCTGTGTTCTCTCTTTTTATACAGTCATTAGATGTCATCCAATTGACTAGAACATCATCTGAACGACCAGAACTTTGGTGCCTACTATTGACTCTGGTCTTAGCAAGTCCCTTTAGGACCCTGGGGGCTTAATGGCCACATCGGCTTAGCACCTAGTAGCTAGGGGTTTGGGGCCTACTTGGGAGTGAAGATGTAATCAGACCTCCCTTCATTGGCCCCACCTGGGGTGTCACCTGAAACCTTCTCATTTACTGATTGCCTTAATGACCAGCAAAAGAGATGGGTAGGAGGGAAAACTGAAGAAAGAGTAAATTTGTCTCAGAAGTGAAGGGAGACAAGAATATCCAGGAAGAGGGGGTTGTTGACAGAGTCAAAAGCTACAAGAGGTCAAGGAAGATGAGGCCTAAGAAAGACTACTAGATTTGGCAATAAAGAGTTACCGTTAGCCTTGGAGAGATTGCAAGGGGTTGGAAGGGGTTGTGGGGTGGGTGGGTTTTGAGAAAGTAGAGTTAGAAAGAGTGACAAGTCTTTTCTGGCATTTCCCAAAGATAGGGAGTAGAGACAAAAGATGATAGCTTAGGGGAGCGGGCTGGGTTCTTTAACTGAGAGATCTAAGAATATTCTGAGACAGTACAAAAGAAGACAGTAGATAAAGAAAGACTAAACATGGAGGACATGGAGGGAACGATCCATAAGATAAATTCCAGAAGAGACAAAGAACAATATCAATGGCCAAGGAGAGGAGCTTACCCATATCCATTAGCTTATTTAATCCTTGAAACTACTGTATGAAATAGGCAGTACAAGTATTATTATCTCCACTTTGTAAATTAGGGAACTGTGGCTCAGAGAGATTAAACTGTGCAAGGTCACACCAGGAGCAAATACCAGAGCTGGGATTCACACCCAGTTTTGCCAACACTCATGCCATTTGTTTTCCACTACAACTAAGAATAACGGAGGTCCCATTATTTTCCCAGGGTAGCTAGGTGGCACAGTGGATAGAGAGCCAGGCCTGGAGACAGGAAGACTAATTTTTGTGAGTTCAAATGTGGCCTCAGAAACTTACTAGCTCTGTTACCCTGGGCAAGTCACTCTAGCATCTTTGCCAAGAAGACCCCAAATGGCATCACAATGAATGGGACACAAATGAAAACAACTGAACAAAACATTATTTGCCCAAGGACATCTAAGGAGTTAATGGCAGATCTGAGATGAGAGGCTAGGTCTTCTGATTAACAGGCCAGTCCTCTTTGCACTGGACCAGAGTCATGCTTTTGGGCTGTTGACAGAATTTCTTCTACTTTGGGGCAGCTAGGTGGCACAGTGAGTAGAGTACCAGCCCTGGAGTCAGGACTGTTTCAATAATTCGGCTTGCAGCTGCTGTGGGGGGTGAAAGACCAACACAAGCCCAACAACGAGAATGCTGCCAGCACAAGTTCTTTTGATCTGCTTTACTAAGGAAAGCAACATTAAGGCGTTAACAATCTCATTTCAATCCAACATACAAATATCATTTACTTAGTTCAGGGGGAAAAAGCCAGCACCCTGAACTTCAGAGCAAATACAAACAAATTACAAACGTACATTATAAACAGACCAAACGCAACTCGTAGTTACCAAGAAACCATCAACATATGGGTTGACGAGGCCAGAGGCTCTTACAGCAGCTGCCCAGAGTCCCATGCCAACACTCCTCCTGGAGTGAAAGCCTCTAGCAAATAGCTCTGTTCTCTCTTTTTATACAGTCTTTGGATGTCATCAGATGTCATCTGAGCAACCAGAACTTAGACCCCTACTATTGGCTCTGGTCTTAGCAATTCCCCTTAGGACCCTGAGAGCTTCACACCCACATAGGCTTAGCACCAAGTAATTAGGGGTTTGGGCCTAGGGCTTAGCACCTAGTAAGACTCAATCAAAGAGGCTTAATTAATTTATCATTCTAAAACAGTAAGAAAGTCCCATCTTAGTTACCAATGCGAGAACCTAAGTTCAAATCTGGCCTCAGACACTTGATACACTTACTAGCTGTGTGACCTTGGGCAAGTCACTCAACCCCAATTGCCCAGCCTTCCCCCTAAAAAAAAAAGAATTTCTCCTACTTCATCAAGGTAAGTCAACTAGCATTCAAACAACCAGTTAACTAGCATTTAACAAGTACCTACCATGTGTCAGCACTACTGTGCTAAGTGCTAGGGATACACAGAAAGGGAAGGTAGTCCCGGTTCTCAAGGACCTCACAGTTTAATGGGGGAAAGAACATTGAAACAACTATATACGTTAAGGCTGTCTCTTTGATGTTATTTGAAATACAGCCATGACCAATAGTAAATGAAATTATCATCAGTTCTAAGTTCAAGAAGAAGAGTGAACTTCCTTACTAGCTCCTTACTGTGCCCTAGTTTTTCCTTTGTTACAGCTAAGTGGTTCAATGGATAGAGTAGACAACAGCAGTGTTCCCTTGCATTATGAATTAGAGTAGAGGAAATTATCTTTCTATGAATTATGATGTTTCCCAACATCTGAATGCACACCAATCTCATAAGTAAATTAAATGGCCTTAGATTTGGGTTTTTAAATATCAATACATCAATTGCTCAATGGTAATATGTTTTAGGGTTGGTGGTTGGAAGGGAAAAAAAAAACCCATCAAATTTGTCTCAGGCATTTTAATGCCACTGTCACTTCCTGTAGTTTCCTGTTCATGGCCCTTCTCCCTGACTATCCCCATCCCACCAGAAACTTGGACTCCACCACGGGCTCTGCCTCTTTCTGATACGTGCCTTTTGCCTATCGTGTTGGAAAACACTGACTGCCATATCATTTCCACTTCCTTTTGTCTCCCTACTATGCCCCCTTCATTTCCAGCAACCCTTTATATTGTCTTCCTTCTTCAGAATGGAAGCTGTTTGAGTACAGAGACTGTCATGTTTGCTTTTATTTGTGCATTTAGCACAGTGTCTGGCAGATAGTAAGCACTTAATGAATGCTCTGTCTTTATCTTGGGGCAGTGGATAGGGTGCTGGGTCTGAGTCAGGAAGAGTCCTCTTTCTGAATTCAAATCTGACTTCAGACACTTACTAATTGTGTGACCCTGGGCAAGCCACTTAACCCTGTTTGCCTCAGCTTCCTCATCAGTAAAATGAGCTGGAGAAGGAAATGGCAAACCACTCCAGTATCTTTGCCAAGAAAATCCCAAATGGGGTCAGAGGTGGCCGAAAAATGAATGAACAACAATCTTATTAAATGCTTTCTAGAATCATAAAACTAGAAGGAACCTTAGACCACATGATGTTAGAACAGAAAATATAGAGTATATGAAATGGAAGAGATTTTAGAACATACAATGCCAGATCAGGAAAAAGACTTTGGGACAAGAAAAAGAATATGATAGCTGGGAGGGGCTTCTAAACATGGTATGGAAACTCTAGATCAGCATATCCAACCTCTTAATTTTACAGATGAGGAGATGGCTTCCAAAGAGTGGTGGTTTGGTGGTTTGTCTAAAGGTAAGCATTTTGTAAATGATAGAATAGGGACTCCAACTGATTTTTCTGTTGACAAATCTGGTGTTCTTTTTCTATACTTACTAATGTTATTTTTCATGGATATAGTGAGTTTTCTCCCCCAGGTCTGATTTCTTCTCCTTAGTTTACAACTTTAGTAAGCTCTGCTTGCAGGGGCAAGGAGTCAGAAAACATGAGTTATTGTCCCATCCGTGCAGGTCACTTGGCCTGTCTGTGCCGCCAATAATATCTGCTCTATCTAACCTCCCATGATAATACAATTAAATTAGTTAATATGAGTAAAAATACTTTTAATGTCATAATCAGTCAACAAGCACTTATTAAAGGCCTACTGGATGTCAGGTACTCTAGGTGCTGGGAACACAAATGCAAAAATGAAACAGTCACTTCATTTTTTTTAATTATTATTTATTTCTTTAATATTTTTAGTTTTTAGCATTAATTTTCACAAGAGTTTGAATTACAAATTTTCTCCCCATTTCTACCCTCCCCCAACTCCAAGATGTCATATATTCTGATTGCCCCATTCCCCAGTCAGCCCTCCCTTCTGTCACCCCACTCTCCGCATCCCCTTTTCCCTTACTTTCTTATAGGGCAAGATAGATGTTTATGCCCCGTTGCCTGTATATCTTATTTCCTAGTTGCATGCAAAAACTTTTTTTTTGAACATCTTCTTTTAAAACTTTGAGTTCCAAATGATCTCCCCTCTTCCCTCCCCACCCACCCTCCCTAAGAAGGCAAGCAATTCAACATAGGCCACATGTGTGTCATTATGTAAAACCCTTCCACATTACTCATGTTGTAAAAGACTAACTATATTTTGCTCCTTCCTATCCTATCCTCCTTTATCCAATTTTCTCCCTTGACCCTGTCCCTTTTCAAAAATGTTTGCTTTTGATTACCTCCTCCCCCTATCTGCACTCCCTTCTATTGTCCCCCCTTTTTTATCTCCTTCCTCCTTCTTTCCTGTGGGGTAAGATACCCAATTGAGTGCGTATGTTATTCCTTCCTCAGGTCAAATGCGATGAAAGCAAGATTCAGTCATTCTCCCTCACCTGCCCCCTCTTCCCTCCCAAAAGAACTGATTTTCCTTGCCACTTTTATGTGAGATAATTTACCATTTACCCCATTCTATCTCTCTCTTTCTCCCTCTCTCAATAAATTCCTCTCTCATCCCTTAATTGGATTTTATTTTTTTAAGATATCATCCCTTCATATTCAACTCACCCTGTGCCCTCTGTCTCTATATATATATATATATATATACACACACATATATATATATACATATATATACATGTATATACATGTATATATATATATATGTATACATATATATATATATATATATATATATATATATATATTCTCTTCAGCTACCCTAATACTGAGGTCTTATGAATTATACACATCATCTTTCTATGTAGGAATGTAAACAAAACAGTTCAACTTTAGTAAGTCCCTTATGATTTCTCTTTCTTGTTTACCTTTTCATGCTTCCCTTGATTCTTGTGTTTGAAAGTCAAAATTTCTATTCAGCTCTGGTCTTTTCACTGAGAAAGCTTGAAAACCCTCTATTTTATTGAAAATCCATATTTTGCCTTGGAGCATGATACTCCGTTTTGCTGAGTAGGTGATTCTTGGTTTTAATCCTAGCTCCATTGACCTCTGGAATATCGTATTCCAAGCCCTTCGATCCCTTAAGGTGGAAGCTGCTAGATCCTGTGTTATCCTGATTGTGTTTCCACAGTACTCAGATTGTTTCTTTCTGGCTGCTTGCAGTATTTTCTCCTTGATCTGGGAGCTCTGGAATTTGGTGACAATATTCCTAGGAGTTTTCTTTTTGGGATCTTTTTCAGGAGGCAATCAGTGGATTCTTTCAATTTCTATTTTGCCCTGTGGCTCTAGAATATCAGTGCAGTTCTCCTTGATAATTTCTTGAAAGATGATATCTAGGCTCTTTTTTTGATCATGGATTTCAGGTAGTCCAATAATTTTTAGATTATCTCTCCTGGATCTATTTTCCAGGTCAATGGTTTTTCCAATGAGATATTTCACATTGTCTTCCACTTTTTCATTCCTTTGGTTCTATTTTATAATATCTTGATTTCTCATAAAGTCACTAGCTTCTACTTGCTCCAATCTAATTTGTAGGGTAGTATTTTCTTCAGTGGTCTTTTGGACCTCCTTTTCCATTTGGTTAATTCTGCCTTTCAAGGCATTCTTCTTCTCATTGGCTTTTTGGAGCTCTTTTGCCATTTGGGTTAAGCTATTTTTTAAGGTGTTGTTTTCTTCAGTATTTTTTGGGGGGGTCTCCTTTAGCAATCATTGACTTGTTTTTCATGGTTTTCTTGCATCCTTCTCATTTCTGTTCCCAATTTTTCCTCTACTTCTCTAACTTGTTTTCCAAATCCTTTTTGAGTTCTTCCATGGCCTGAGACCAGTTCATGTTTTTCTTGGAGGCTTTTGATGTGGGCTTTTTGACTTTGTTGACTTCTTCTGGCTGTATGTTTTGGTCTTCTTTGTCACCAAAGAAAGATTCCAAAGTCTGAGTCTGAATCTGAGTCCATTTTTGCTGCCTGGCCATGTTGCCAACCAACTTACTTGACCCTTGAGTTTTTTGTCGGGGTATGACTGCTTGTAGAGTTAAGGGTACTTTGTTCCAAGCTTGAGGGGATGCACTGTTGTTTTCAGAACTATTTCTACACAGCAAGCTCTGCCACACCAGTGCTACTCCTCCCCCAAGAACTGCCAACCAGGACCAGACTCAGATCTTAAGCAGGCTCTGCCCTCCTGCTCTGATCCGCCACTTAATTCCTCCCACCAGGTGGGCCTGGGGCCAGAAGCAACTGCAGCTATAGTTCTGTAGCGGCACCTCCTCTGCTGCCCCCGGGGCACTGGCCAAACTGTGAACTCCTTTCACTCTGTTCCTGCAGCTTTTCCCACTAACTTTCTCTGTTGTCTTTGGTGTTTGTGGGTTGAGAAGTCTGGTAACTTCCACAGCTCACTGATTCAGGGTGCTAGGGCCTGCTATGCCCAGCTCCCGGTCTGTTTGGTATGGGTGCAGGCCATGCTGGGCTCTGCTCCCCTCTGCTCCCAGCTCCATGAGTGATAGACTTTACCCAGCCACCATCCAGGCTGTCCTGGCCTGGAGCCCTGCTTCTCTCTGCTATTACGTGGGTTCTGCAGTTCTAGAATTTGTTCAGAGCCATTTTTTATCGGTGTTAGGAGGGTCCTGGGGGAGAGCCCTAGGCAAGTCCCTGCTTTCCAGCTGCCATCTTGGCTCTGCCTCCAGTCCTTTCATTCTGTCCCTTATACCAGATACTTCTCTGACCAAGACCATTCTCATGTACAGATCACTAATAATAGCTCATTAAATATTCTAACTCCCTTATTGAAATGGGTAGTACTTAAGAGCCAGGAATTCTGATCAATGTCTATTTACCCACTATCCTCTAAAAAACACTTTTAGAATCACAGAATCTCAGTATGGAAGATACTTAGAACTCATAGGATCTAAAGCTGGAAAGGACTACAGACATTTAATCAAGACCCTTCTTTTACAGATAAGTAAACAGTTTCTGGCACATAGTAGGAGCTTAACAAATGTTGGTGGACTTGACTGAAACCCAGAGAAATTGGGAAATGCCCAAGTTTACATACTTCTTAGGTAGCAGAGCCAGATTAAAACCCATATCTAATGCTTTTCCCACAACATCTAGTCCAATCTCCATTAAGTATAATAATCCTCTTTATGTTATCTTTGGGAGCTCCATCCAGTTTTAATCCAGTTTTGATTAAATAACTTCATAACAGGGAACTCACTACTTCTCAAGGAAGCCTGGTTATCCTTATGCCAATTTCCAAATGACTAAGAATAATTACTTTTCCACCTGGGCTCTAACATCAGAAAGTAAATAGTATAACATTTGAAGGCTGTAGAAGTAATTGTGTCTATAGGCTTTGGGGTGAGGAGCTGGTGGGGAGAGGCAGCATGTGAAAAGTGGAAAGAGAATCAGACCTAGAATCAAAAAGGTCTGGGTTAGCATCTTGATTCCATGACCTTCTCATCTGCAGTAGGGGTATCCTTGTGACTTTGGGTCAGTCAGTCCCTTTACCTCTCAAAGCCTCAGGTTCTTCATCTATAATGTAGAAAATAATACTTGAAATACTTTCCTCACAAGCTCTTTATTCACAGGCTCTTTATGAGAATTAAGTGAGATAAGATACATAAAGCACCTTGCAAATAGTAACACACTATGGAAATGCAAATTATTATTAGTCAAATTCATGGGCTAAAAGGACTAAATTATAAATGCATCATATTTTTGAATACATAACATTATATACATATATACACATATATAATATATGGAGAGAAACAGAGAGTCAGAGAGTCTCTTTTTTCTCCCAGATGTCTTTTGTTATCCTTGGTAATTGAAGATTATGAGACTACTGATAAAATTACCCATTAGGCTAGCTGAGTCATAACTCACTAATTTTAATCTATAACCAAGTCACTTAGGTTCTTTTTGCTTTAGTTTCCTCATTTGCAAAATAAGCATAATAATATTTGCACTGTTCACCTCACAGAATTGTTGTTAGGAAAGCATTTTATAAACCATAAAATTCTATATAAATACACGTTGTTCATATTGTTATGGGAAAAAGCATGGCATAGTAGATAAAGTACTGGGATTAGTGCCAGGAAAATCTGGTTCAAGCCCTGATTCTGATGTTTACCAAATATGTAAAAAAAAAAAGCTACAACCCTATATCACAAATATCCAGTATCATTAATTTTAGAAATTATTACCATATTTTGAAGAGGATAGAAACAGTCATTCATTAAATTGCACTGACCCTTGACTTCTTTATCTGCAAAATGAGGATGATAAGTATACAGTATTGTTTGGATCAATTGATAGAATGTATGGGAAAAAATATATAAATGTCAATTATTATTATTGTTATTTACAGAGGACTTCCAATGGAATCTGATGGTGGATAGACAATAGCATCCTACTTTTATTTAGGTAGGAGGAACAAGCAGAATGAAGAAGTAGCATGGCTAGGTAGGAAAAACACCAATTTTTTTACAATTAAGATACCTCAATTCAAGTCCTGGCTCTGACATTTATAAGCTATGTGATCTTGGGCAAGTTATTTTGTTCTCTGAGCCTCAATTTATTTATCTGTAAAGTAGGGATACGATTTGGATTATTTGCTTCACAGGGTTATTGTGAGGTAAGTGCTATAAAAATGTGAGATGTTATCTGAGGGGAAAATTTAATATTGCATAGTAGGAATTTCCATATGGAAAGCATGCAGGAGATAATGTAACTAACCGTCTCCAAAAAAGACTTGTTTTTCTTGAAGGTCTTCATTTAGATAACGAAGTAGAGGAAGCTTTGCTAGCAATTAGTCTCATCTGAGAACACATGAATGCTATATTGAAATCTGGATGGCTTAAAAATAAAAGTCCTTATGATTGGCAGGAAGCTGTAGCACTGGACATTTGGGGTCGAGGTTGGATGGCCACTGCCATCCAACTGCCGCTGCTACTACTTATGCTCTCTAAATAAGCAGCTCATATTGGTAGCACTTTCCTTCGAACATACCTGGCAGAGGTCTTACATTTCTTGAATAAATCTGCTGCCATTTGAGACCAGTAGAATTTGTCCAGAACTCCATGATGCCATGCTCAAGGTAGATACCCAGTGAGAATGATTTAATCACACCCTGCTACACATGCTGGGGATACTGAGCCTCAGGTGGAAGCCTCGATAGAATCAGCATACAACATTATTGGTACAATTTTACAATGCTAGCAGGTACAACACAACAGGCTTTATTCCATATATGTTGTTTGGGAGGGTCCAGTATGCCACCTAGCTGTCTGAAAATTGCTAGGAGTTGCAGGATGAGAAGCTAGAGGGCAGGCTTTACTGAAAAAGAAAAAAAAACAAACAGAAAAAAAAAACAACATAGGGCTGTGTAACCAGCGGGTGATTACTAAAACAAGCTCAGTGGATTGACCTGTATTGTAAAAGAGGTAAGCCTAGTTACAAAGTACCTTTTGGATCTTTACTGGTAACACTCCTTAGACACTTACCACCTATGTGACTCTGGAAAAGTTATTTAAGTTCTCTGTGCCTCAGCTTCCTAATTTGTAAAAGTTAGGAGACTGAAATTCAGTGTACCCTTGAAAATCCCCCTTAGCTTCGAATATACATCCCATGAACATGACATAGAGCTTGGAGCTGTACATTTTACTCAGTTTTTGAGAACCTCCCCCTTGTGGACAATGATATGCAATACTTGACTTTTTTTTTTTTTTTAACATTTAGTATTAATCTCAAGGCAGAATCTAGCCTGGGAATGTGTTTCCTAATATATTTCTAGAAATCATAAAATATAAAAGTGGAATGGGCCTTAGAGATTATCTAGTCCAATCATGTCAAACAAATAGAAATGTATCCCTGCCAGCCACATAGTGCCCTAGAAAATCACAAATTAACATTGTCTACATTGTATTGTATTTTTATTATCTGGTTCAGATCTCATTAAGGAGTTTTGCAGGCCTGATCCATTTAACACCTCTGATTCTTGTCCAAACCTATAATTTTATAGATAGGAAAATTGAATTCCAGAGAGTTTATATGACTTGTCCACAGTCACATAAAGCAGTAAGCCAAGCCAGCATTTGAATCTAGGTCCTTGGGACTTCAAATTCAATGCTCTGTCTACTATATAGCAAGACTCTTGATACAGGCCAAAAACGAAGAGAAAGGAGGTGAGGTGACTGGCTGAAGGAAATCTGACCTAAAAATAGATGTGCAAGTCAGGTATATATAGTGAAATCAAGGCAGTCCCCAACTGACATACAAAAGGCTCGTCTGTGAAAATTGGTTTTGGGATAGTCTGAATGTGAAGACTTTGATACCTAAACTCTGTTCTTAAAATTGTTGGTTCATTGAACCTTGAGAATGACTGACCAAAAGAGGGATCCTTAAGTCTTGGAAGCGGCATAAAAAATAGTTGTTACAAGCTGAATTTTCTTTCTAAAAATAATTATACTTTAACATTTATTTTAAAAAATTTTGAGTTTCAAATTCTCTTTCTCCCTTGCACCCCTCCCCCACCTATTAAGAAGGTAAGCAATATGATATCAATATGTGAAGTCATGCAAAATACATTTCCATATTAGTCATGTTGCACAAAAAAGCAAGAAAAATAAAGTGAAAAAAGTATGCTTTATATTGTACTCAGAGTTCATCAGTTCTCTGGAGGTGAAGAGCATTTCTCATTGTGAGTACTTTGGGATTGTCTTAGATCAGTGTATTGATAAGAATAGCTAAATCTTTTACAGTTGATCATTGTTACAAAATTGCTGTTACTATGAAAGTGTTCTCCTGGTTCTGCTCACTTCAGTTTGTATCAGTTCATATAAGTCTTCTCAGATTTTTCTGAAACCATCCCCCTCATCATTTCTTATTGTACAACAGTATTGCATCATGATCATATACCACAACTTGTTCAACCATTCCACAGTTGACGGGCATCCCCTCAATTTCCAATTGTTTGCTACCACAAAAAGAGCTGCTATATTTTTGTACATATGAGTCCTTTTCACTTTTCTTTGATACCTTTGGGACACAGATATAGTAGTGGTATTGCTGGTTCAAAGGGTATCATGCTGAATTTGCAATAATCAGCATCATCAAAGCTGGATGAAACCTTAGAATGTAGCATCAGGAGTTAGAATGTAGACTGCAAGAGCTGGAAAAGAAATTAAAACAAAGAATTACAGAACATGGAACATAGGAAATTAAAACTAGAATGAACCTTAGAAATCATCTAGTCTAGCCCTAGTATTTTATTAATGTGAAAACTTAGAGCCAGAGTAGTAAAATGACTAGAACATAACCATATAGCTAATGAGCAGCAAAGGTTGGGACTAGAATCCAGGTTTCCTAATTTATCAGATTGTGTTCTCCCTAGGTTTTAAGATCTAACACACATCAATAAACATATGTGCACTTCAAAATGATATTTTTTTTTCATACCACTGTCTTCTCCAAAGTGTCTGAGCCCTGCTGTTTATTTAGTATTTTGTAAGATGTGGTGTTGGAACAATGTCTGTAAAAGAGTGATTTGTGACCTCAGTGTTAGACTACATGTTACTGACATTTTACTAAAAATAACAGTTGTTGCCAACAAAATTCTCCATGTGGTAATGTTTGCAAATGACATTGTGCAGATTGCATCAAGTCCCAGACCACTAACATGCCTCTTCTATGTGATTCAAGGTCATGCAAAAGAGACTAGGACTAGCCATCTACACAAATAAAACTAAATGGATGAAGACTGAGTATCGCCAGATTTATGACAGGTATATTTATGACCTTTTGCTGTCCTCAAGTTCATACCATCTGTACTACTGCCTCCACTTTCTTTCCCTTGTAGAGAATACAGAAGCTTAGACACTGCAGACACTGGTAAGTGACATGATTAAATTTGATCAGTTATCTCTTGTTGCTTCTGAACTGGAATCACTGTGTCTAGATAGCTATGGGTGGGGATACTCATAACTGGATCCCACCCTGATCTTCACATTCTGAGTTTAATAATTGTAGGGGAAAAATCCTACCCTAGGACCTCTCAAACCACCAGGATCTCTACAGCCCACACCCTCCTTATTTCCAGTCATGCTTCCTCATGTGGTGAATGATTAACATTTCACAAACACTTCTCTCTCTCTCTCTCTCTCTCTCTCTCTCTCTCTCCGCCGCCCCCCCCCCCCCCCCCCCTCTCTCTCCCCCTCCCTCTCTCCTACCTCCACCCTGCTTTTAAATATTTTGTGATTCTATAAGATCCCCCTTAGACTTCTAGTGAGGGAGAGAAGGGGATTTATTTCCATCTTCCCCCTACCTAACACCTAAAGGGTCATATGACAATGAGTACCACATGTATTTGCCCGAGAATCAGTTTTGTCTCTGGTTGCTACTTCTGCTTTGTGTCTCTTCCTGAGCATAGTGACTGAACAGCTGTGATGAATTAGATGTTTCCAGCCTTGATGAGCTCAGGAATTCAGGAATTGGGTGCTGGCTACCCAGAAAAAGGTGCTACATCCAGGGGTGTGCTGGAGCCAGATCATACAAGCTTGAGAGCACCAATCATTAAATTTTCAACATGAGCATTTATGTCTCAGAAATCAACAAATACTATAAATCAGAACTTGATGTATTGTTTTGCTGATTATACTTAAATGATGGAGAAAATGTTAATAAGATATTATTTAAAATATTTCTAAATATTACTAAAAATATTTCATCAATAGTTTTTTTTTTTCCTTCTGAAGAACCAGTTGTTAAACATTTACCAGTCCCTTCCTGTACCTTCCTGCAGGGTAAGATGACCACCATCTGGAGGATGTGCTTTGCACGGCTGGTTAGCCAGAAGATAAAGACTTTGAATGAGTTCCTTTAATAGTAAAAAACTGAGGTGAAAGTGAAATTTATTCAACAGTCCCCCAAATCTCCTAGACTAGGGGTGGGAAACCTGAGGCCTAGAGGCCCCATGTGGCCTTCTAGGTCCTTAGGTGTGACCTTTTGATTGAGTCCAAGTTCTACAGAACAAATCCTTTTATTAAGGGAATTTATTCTGTGAAGTTTGGATTCAGTCAAAGGGCAGCACTTGAAAACCTAGGGAACCATGCGTGGCCTCAAGGCCAAAGGTTCCCCCACCCTTGTCCTAGACCCCTTTACCTCTGAGGACAATATAATAAAGGTGATAGTTTTCTTTGGGTTCCTTGAGTGCCTAGCATGTTTTTTGAATCCCTTTATGGGTATCTACGAGTCTTTGTTATTGGTCACAGTTTGATGTTTTAAGTATTTGTTAATGCAGCCTAATGAGTCTTTTGTCTTTTTAATCATTCCTTTTGCCGTGGAGTAAATAAACAGCTGTCTTATTCTTGATACTACTTTATATATTCAGTACCTTTCTTGAAGGGACTCTTTTAATCCCTTTTGGGATTAGAGACCCTAGTTTGAGGCATTCCAAACATTGTTTGAGAGATTATTTCCGCAGAGTTTTACTCTGGTTCAGGGTTGTAATGAGACAGAGAGGCCCAGAAAAGCTTGATACCTTCTTTGGTGGCAATCTTTTCTCAGGATATGAACCTGGTCTTCATGAGCCTAGAGATGGGGCTTCTTGGTGAGAAGAGGGCAACCTCTCACTGGATTATGGGTCTTACACTTAAAATGCAATGGAAAATGAAGCATGGCATAGTGAGTGGCAGCAGCAAATAGAATGCTGCACCTGGAGTCAAGAAGGCTTGCATTCAATCTTGCCTTTGATAGGATTAACTATCAGTGTAAGCATGGGAAAGCCACGTAATGTTTCTAAGTGTTCTTATCTCTGAAATGGAGATATCTCTCTTCCTACCTTACTGAGTTGCTGTGAGACTCAAAATAAAGTAATGTATGTAATGTGATTTGCAAACTTTATAGGTTATATCAATGTTAGTTATGATTATTATGAATTTTACCCCAGGCTTGTAAGTGCTCTCTGGAGATCAAACACTCAGCCATGATCCCAGCATTCACCAGTTGGCCACATCTTTTAAAGTTGCCTTTTTGGGGGAGAGAAGCTGGAATGAGCAGCCATTCTGGTTCTGATGGGGTTTAGATTGTGGGAGCCCCGTTGAACTCCCCTTGAATCTTCCCACTAGATGAGGCATTTGCCTGAGGCCATAAGCCTTTCATTATTTATAGGCCCAAATCCCTAGGGTAGGTATCTGGCTAGTTTCTATGCACTCTTAAACTAGCCTAGCCCTATGTGGTCTGTTATCTCCAGGTAGCCTTCAGCTACTTCCCACCCTTCATCCCATTCTCTTGGTTCTTGGAGTCTGACCTCATCCCAGTCCCATCAAGCTCCTCCTTAGACTCCTCCTCAAGACCCTTCCTAAACCTCTCCTTCCATCACCCCAGGACTACCCTAGATCCCTCACACAATCTTTGTGTATATAAGTTTCATCTTACCTCCATGAAGGTGCTCAAATTCCATCTACCTTAGATGGAATCTGGCCTGCTTGAAAAAATGAGCATCACAAATGGTGAGATTTCTTAAGACAACCCAGTATGGCGAATCTGTAATAAACTTTGTCTTTCTTTGGCTGTGAGAAGGCTTGAGTTGAATTCATTAGAGCAGGACCCAGCATTTTGGTATTTTGGGGTCTCAAGCACCCCTAAAATGTATGGTTCCTAACCCTCATCAATTCTTCACCATGTAGATAGAAAAGCAGGTATAACAGCAAGTACCTTAGCATACCCAGAATGGCCTGCTAGCACAGGTTCTTACATCTGCTTTTAAAGGAAAGCAACTTTAAAGGGGTCAACAGAGAAAATACAGAGAAATTAGCATAAAGACCAATGGACAGGACTCTTAACTGCTTGATCAAAGCAATATTGCTATATACTTTACATAAATCACTAGATCAAGAGAGTCTTTACATCTGAGCAGTCAGGGGGTTCTGAACATACTCAGAGTCTCCACCAGGAAATCAAAAGACCCCCAAAGCAAAATACCAACTCAGAGTATATATACTTTTGGCTAAGAGGCACAGAGCCAGAAGGCATCATAACCCTCATGACTCAGTGTCTAATTACCTTTAGTACCAAGAGGTGTGAAAGCCTTCCTACAAGCAAGTCTCCCCTAAGCAAGCTTCCCTTAATGGGCTCCACATGAGGCCTATTAACAGGCAGGGGAGATCTTCATATCCCATTAACATTACAGCAGACAAGATTAAGCCAAACATTTGATCAATGGGTTTTGGCTCCCCTACCTCTTCCTTTGGGACCTGATGAGTTCTAGTTGCAGAGTATTGGCATCAAAAGATAAGGAGCACTCTGCCTTTCCTCTCCATCAAGAACTGGTGTGACATGTATGATGAGACTGTCAAGAAGCTGAAGAGAACTTGGCATTTCCTATCACTTTAGGCTGTTAGGTGGTGAAGCGGACAGAATACCAAGCCTGGAGTCAGGAAATTGTCGTTCATTTATTTCAGTCATGTCCTGGCTCTTTGTGACCCTATTTGGAGTTTCCTTGGTAGATAGGGAATTGGGAAGACCCGAACTGAAATGCAACTTCAGACACTTACTAGCTATGTGACCCTGGGCAAGTCACTTAACTACTGTTTGCCTCAGTTTCCTTATCTGTAAAATCAGAATAATAATAAGCACCTACCTCCTAGGGTTATTGTAAGGATCAAATATTATAAGTTTAGCACAGTGCTTGACACATAGTAGGTGCGATATAAATGTTGGCTATTCAAAAATGAAGGACAAACAACAATCATCATCATTATTATTATTGTAACTTGCCTGTTAAAGAGGGATTAGCTCAAAACCCACAGCTGGGCATTTATTGAAAGAAATAGATTAGTGTAAAATGGCCAATTTGAATAATTCAGGTGGAGAGAAGGGAAAAAAAATGCAAATACCATCCCCTAAAGAAAAGTTGTACTTTTTATTTTTTTTTGTCTTTTGTGGCTTTTACTTAATAGTATTTAAAATTTTTTCCCCCAAATTACATGTAAAGATAGTTTTCAAAATTCATTTTTGTAAGATTTTGAGTTCCAAATTTTTCTCCCTCCCCTGTCATCTCCCCTTTCCCCAAGAGAGCAAACAATCTGACACAGGTTATACATGTACAATCACGTTAAACGTATTTCCACATTAGTTATGTTGTGAATAAAGAATCAGAGCAAAAGGGAAAAACCAGGAGAAAGAAAAAAAAACAAAAAAGTGAAAATTGTATGCTTCTATCTGCATTCAGACTCCACAGTTCTTTCTCTGCATGCGGATAGCATTTTGGAATTGTCTTGGATCATTGTATTGCTGAGAAGAGCTAAGTCTATTATAGTTGGTCACTGAACAATGCTGCAGTTACTGTGTACAGTGTTCTCCTGGTTCTGCTCACTTCACTCAGCATCAGTTCATATAAGTCTTTCCAGGTTTTTCTGAAATCCACCTGCTCATCATTTCTTATAGCACAACAGTATTGCATTACATTCATGTATCACAGCTTTGTTCAGCCATTCCCCAATTGAGGGGCAGCTCCTCAATTTCCAATTCTTTGTCACCACAAAAAGAGCTGCTACAATTATTTTTGTACACGTAGGTCCTTTTCACTTTTTTACAATCTAAATGGGATAACTTTACACACTTTAAAGTGCCATGTAAATGCTATAATTGTCTTTATCATTGTTGTTTTTGTTAGTTTTCATTAGTCTGAAGGATGAATTCTTTGAGAAATGGTTGAACTCTGGAGATGCTGATCCTGTCCCAGCAGTTGCTGTGTGAATCGCCAGCTTCTTCCTCTGCAAATCAGCTGTCTCCTTCATTAATCGTTATCCTTCATTATTATCATCTCATTCTGCCCCTTTGTATATATAAAGATTTGGTGGCCACTAAATCCTTGTCTGGAGTCGTTAGCACTGGCAAGTTTAGAGATTTTCAGAGAGGTTTAGAGGGAAGAGAAAGTGATCAGGTGGCAGTGTGGATAGAATGCTGAGCCTGGAGTCAATCTTTGAGTTCAAATCCAGCCTCAGACACTTGCCTAGCTGTGTGACTTTGCGCAAGTCACTTAACTCTGTTTGCCTCAGCTTCCTCATTTGTAAAATGAGCTGTAAAGGGGAATCAGAAACCACCCTAGTATCTTTGCCAAGAAAGCCCCAAGTGGGGTCATCAAGAATCAAACATGACCGAAATGACTAAACAACAAAGAGGGAAGAGAGACACTCCATGAAGCTGAGGTGTGAGGACAGGAAGAGCAGTGCTGACTCTGTTTAGAAGTCCCAAACACAATGGAAGCACTTGGAAATAATACCTCACCTCACCAAAGGGAAATATAGACATCCACTAAATGTTATAGGTACAGACCAATGCCCCCATATATTCCTTACATGTGGAAGCTTCCCTTTTCAATGTTACATTGTTATTAGAGGTATTTCCGTTCAAAAAGTTCTGGCAGTTGAAGTGATAAATCTTCAGGTATGTTAAACAGCAACAATTAATAAAAACCCAAAGCTTTTGGATAGCTCTGGTTTTACTGCAAAGTTTTTTTTTAAGTCTTAATTATCTTCTTTAATTATTCTGTGACTACATTAAAAGGTGTGTTGCTTCAGTTTTATGCTTCAAAGCAAAGTTAGAACCCTGGTTACTAATCAGCATCTGAGCTACTTTTTCTCATGTGCTAATGACTACTCTTTCCTGTATCATTCCTAAATATATATGTATGTGTATATATACATATATATACTACTGCTTTTTAAAATATTAATTTTTAATATTTAATAAGCAAAAACTTAAGTAAACTTTTTTTTTGCTCTAGATCTGTGATATCATTTGTTTATGGGCACTTCTGTAAAGAAGGGCCCTCAACCAAAGCAGATCCACAAGTTTTCAGTGTTGCCTGGGGCACTGAGAAAGATTAAATGACATACCTTTGCTGATAATCTGCAACAAACATACAAAATAAGGATTGAAATCTTACAGAAAGCCTTCAGCACTTAACAAAGTAGAACCAAACAAATTAACAAACAAGCCTAAAATGCATTTGCTCTTTCCAAATTCTACTTCTTTTGCCTTTATCCTATTTTAAATTTTTAGATAGTTTTACTCAATGTGTATATATTTCTAGTTCTACAAACCTGTTTGTATCACCTTCATATATCCTTTTCTTCCACCTTTCCTTGTTGTTTCAACAACCTGACTAGCAGCTGCTGTGGGGGTGTAAAGCCAACAACAACCAGCTCACAGAATGCTGCAAAAGCCCATGTTCTTTCAGTCTGCTTTACTACGGAAAGCAACATTAAGGGGTTAACAGGCTTACTTTAATTTAGCATACAAATACATTCACTTAGTTCAGGGGAAAAAGCCAGCACCCTGAATTTCAGAGCAAATACAAACAAATTACAAACATTGACAGACAGGCCAAATACAATTCATAGTTACCAACATCTAAGTTCAACCCAGGAGCTCATAACAAGGGCTGGCCCAGAGTCATGTGAGCCACCATGGCTGTGGGTAAGAGCTCCAAAAAAGAGAAAGCCAACCCCTGGTTTTATATTTTTTTCAGGGTCAAGGGTGAGTCACACATTCGACTCACCCATGTGACCAGAAATCATCACAAAGAGGGGACTTAAACCCACATGGTCTAAAAGCCTCTGATGTCCCAAATGTGCCACTCAAACCCATGTAAACCAGGCCCTCCCCTGAGGCAAGGAGGTCACCAAGGACTCCCAATCTAATCAAGGAAACAAAGGCCAAACTCTTCAAGGGCACTTGGTTGAACTGACTGCTAAGATCCCATTTTGATTGCCAACTCACTTGTATTCTTCATTTGATCATTTTCATGGAACTATAAATTCAAATATGTTAATATATCATTATTTATTCTACCATTCTCCAGTGGTTAACATAACTAACCATGAGTTGATTCCACTTTAAATTTTTATATTTTGCTATTACAAATAAAGCAGTTGTTTTGTAGTTTCCATTAATAATCAGTTTTGACTCTCAATTTTATCTTGTGGTATAGATGGGAAGGGGCTCCAGCTTCTATAGATGGCTGGCTTAAGTCAAGAGTTCCTATACTCTCTATCACATTTTCCCTTTCTCTTTCCTTGGCTTTGGCCAGTGATCTGGTCAATCTCAACTTTACTGGTAATAGTGTAGAGACTCAAGACTCGTTGAATTTCAGTGGTAGAAAGGAAACTTAAAACAAAAGAATATTAGAGCTGGAGAGATCACCTAGTGAAAAACCCTAATTTTACAGGTAAGGAAACTGAGACTTTTTCTCAGCATCCTATAGCTACTAAGTAGTGTAGCCAGGATAAGAACTCAGGTTTCCTGACTCATATTTAGTATTTTACATCTATCATTAATCCATGCCCAACATGCATACTTGACCCTCACTCTATCCCTCCCTGGCTTCTCATTCAAGTCTCCCTGGCTCCTTCCATAATCAAGGGCAAAGTTCTTATCTTGCTCTTCTTCTCATCTCCCATAGCACCCATAGCACAGGGCTTCACTCAATATCAGTGTTCAATAAACATTCATTGAATGAACACATCAATCACCCAGGCCTCTGGAGAGAATTACTATCACTGTCCCTACTATTCCCCACCCCTTGGGGCATATGTATTCCCCTTACTATATCATCCAGTTGTGGAAATACTTGTGGACAAACCCAGAAGTAGCTAAGCTTAAATGCATAATTTCATTAACAAATTAAGGTAAACAGCACCAATCAATAAACATTTATTTAGTGACTTGTACTTGTTAGGTACTGGGAATATGAATGCAAACATTAAGTAAAATTACCCAAAAAACATTACACCTCAAACTGAGAGGGATACAGAAGGCCTTATATTAGTGAGGCAGACATGATTTCAGATTCTTCCTCTGATACTAGCTATGTGTAAGCTCCCTAAATCTCAGTTTTCTCAAATATGAAATGAGGGATTTGGATTTGTCAGCTTCACTGAATAAAGGGAAGCACTGTGGCATAAAATTTGTGGGACCCCTAGTCACCTTGGTTTCAGTAGGGATGTTTTGGATTAAGCTAATAATCTTTGTGCTCCCATTTGAATAAACACCTCTATTTATAGATCACTGGGAAGGGGACACAAATCAAACAGCAAAATATTTAATTCAGCCTGAACAGCCAAGTGACTTACACAGGAAAATGAGTGGGCATAAGCTCATTCCTGTTTTTCTCCATCTTGTGTTGGGAGCCACCATAACTATTTTTTCCAGCCAGAACTTCTCCTTTCCAGTTTCTGACTCTTCCTGTGACATAATATCTCTTCTCAGGAACAAGTCTCAAAGGATTTCAGTCTTTGGCTTTTCCTTCAATAAAGAGTAGCTCCCTTGTCCTAGCCATCATGAGCTAGGGGAGGCAGTCCTGACTCATATGCAGTCAATAATCATACACATTGATTAGGAAAAAAAAATTTAGAGGCTAAAGGTGTGGATTTAAAACCTAAGTTCCACAATTACTTGCTACAGCACCCTGAACAAATAATTTAACTTCACCAAGTCTCAGTTTTCTCATCTGTAAAATGGGAACAATTTCTGTTTCTATGTGGTATTGCAAACAAGAAAGTCCTAGATAAATATAAACTATTGACAAAACATTTCTGGGTAAGTACTGTTTTGTTTTCATCTTAGTATTGTGAACCTAAGCTAGCAGCACGATGCCTGTATCACAGTAGGCTTTTTTTTTTTTTGAGACAGGATGGGGCCTCCCCATCTTGCCCAGGCTGGAAGTACAGCACTACTCACAGGCCTACTGAATTGAAGGAAAGCTTTGACCTGCTTAATTTTTCTCACCTGGGTCAATTTGCTCCTCCTTAGGCAGCTTGATGGCCCTCCACTCTGGGAGGCTCACTATGTTGGTACCAAGCATTGTGCAGACACTCAGTCTGTCTTTATAGCCTATTGCAGCTCAGAATTCCTAAGCTCAAGTGATCCACTAGCTTTAGCTTCCTACAGCAGCAAGGATTATAGGCATGTGCCAATACTCCTAGCTGTAGTAGGCTCTTAAAACCTGTTGAATTTAATTATCAGTGATTTTCCAAAATCATTGGTAGGTAGGTCAATCTATACTCATTAAAACCTATTGGCTCCCTATTACTTTCAGAACTAGCACAATGGAACAGAGTAATAAGTGCTTAATAATTGCTAACTGGACTAAAGTTTTTGAGGTAATTTTGACTTGGTACCATTGCCAGGATTGATGGATCTCCAATAAGTTGTTTCCTAGGCTTATCTTTGGGGATAGAAACTCAGGTTATCATCTCCACTGGCTAAGGGTTATGTTGACTTTTTGTTCTGCTACCTTCCTTGGCTCCTGTGGATCTTGTTCTGGTCCTAGGCTATCTGGATGAAGGGAGTACTTTCTTGTAAGTCTGGCTGAGATTCCTCTTCTGGCTTCATATCATCCTGCACTGGTACTTTGGTCTCTTTCTTCACTCTTCCTGGGGATCCTAATGGTCCTAGATACTCAGTAATCCAACAGTTCATGTTGTACTTTGAAGTTTATGAAGTGCTTTTCTCATAACAGTACTTCTAGGTAACTAATTACTTATTGTACCCTTTGAGTGACTGGTTTTTGAGTGATTATAGATCTCATTTAGGGGGCTCTGAGGGCTTGATGCAAACAGCAATGTGACTTGTGCAAACAGGAGTGCCTAGAAACCTCATCATCTATATTAAGGAATCCTTCCTGCTTTGGGGCCCCATGTTTCTGATTGGTGAACTCCACCACAGCTATCCCAACTAAGACCCAACACACCTATAATTCTGGAACAGCAATCAAATCAACACTACTATTCGAAGAAAGAAATGCCGATCAATTGTCCTATGACTTTAATTGATAACCCTGTGACTTCCCTGACCAATTCCTGGCCACTATTATCCTACGTATGTTGTTTTCTCCTATTATCAACCAGTCAATCACAAAGCATTTATTAAGCATTTACTTTCCTTGAAGGTAGAGACTCTCTCTTTTTTTTTTGTATTTGTATCCCCATCACTTCATGTAGTGCTAATAATATGCATAACATTCAATCTTTCATTCAGTTTGGACTCTTCTTCACTATACATCCTCAATGATGGTGGCAAACATCTTTGGGAAATGTCTCCTTTTTTAATGCCTTGTTTGAAGTAAATTTCAGAAGATCATTAGAGTTATCTCAGTTACATCTTTCAAGGAATCTTACATGGTTTGATATATGTACAGAGACATTTTACTGAAGGAGAGCCTTTCAGGAGTCTGATTGTAATATTATATACACATATATAAAGAGTAACACTATATTCTCATAATTCTCACCAAAGAAAGGTCATTCCCTCCAACTTATAGTTTGCAAATTTTTTACCTTTTATGAATTTCTTTTGAATGCTGATTCCAAAAAAAGTTTATCTTTTAACTAAGTTTCTAGATTTACCCTTTTGAAAACTAGGTGATAAAAGACATAGAATGTCTTGATGGAAGGACTCTTTGAGATCATCTGGTCCAACCCTTTTATTTTACAAATGAAGAAACTGAGGCTCATAAAGGTAAAGGGATTTATGTAAGGACACAAAGCTTGTAAATGGCAGAGCCAGAACTTTAACATGTTTCCTGTCTACTTTGGACTTTTTGTGATTTAGGCCAGGTCTACATGGGAAACATATGAAGTTATCCAGTTCAGTGATTTATAGTGGGATCAATTTATTATATTAACTTCTTGAACTTCAGTTATTTGGTCAACATTTACTAGCCCAGTGCATGCAGAACCTTGTACTTGCCAATCCAGTAGTAAGCCTACTACTGTATATATTTTAGTGTTTTCTTACTGAATAATTTTCAATTCCCTTGAGAGTCTTTTAGGAATTTTCCCCTAACTTTATCTTTGGGAAAACATTATGGGGATTTAATGATCACACTGGCTGGATTTATGGACTTCTTGAGGCCAGATGGACCTTGGTAAACAGGCAGGGATTGGGGCCAGGGAAGTGTGGATAGCAACCCTGCAGTTCAGGTACAAGCATTGTAAAGTTTGTCTCTGTAGTTCTAACAATAAGCTTTATTCAAACTAATGCTTTTCCCTGTACCTCTTCCCCCCCCCCCAATTTTTTGAAAGCCTAGTAAAAATTTAAAAAGGAACAAATCAGTAGGTCCTTAAATTTTTTTGAAATAATTTATTTTAAATTACTTTAGAAATTAAGATGAAGTTATTTTATGGCTCATAATAGTTAACTTCATTATGCTGATTAAAATCTGAAACAACTCATCTTTAAATTGCAAATGCATAATGAATCAGTACATCACTGAAGTGAATATGTACTTCTCAAAGAAATTTGTAGGGGGGAGGGTGAAGAGAGATCAAAGGGACATTGTATAACAAGGTTAAAGAAAGGATAATGTGATAATGTCCAATGAACTTGTTGATACACACACACACACACACATATATGTCCTGCACTCATACTTGGTTTCAGCCTCAGGGTTGATATGTGTAACACACCTGTAAGATTTGTTGTAGGTATCAACAGTAGTGGGCAGTGTAGCAGAGTGGAATAAAAAACAAAACAAAACAAAAAACAACTTAGCTTGGAATTAGAAAGATCAAGATTAAGCCATTAAGAATCTATATGACTCTGGCCAAGGCACTTCTTTCTGACCCAGTTTCCTCAACTGTAAAAAACAGCCCCTTCCTCACAGGGTTGTTGTGAGCATCAAACGAGATGTACATAAAGTGTTGTGCGAGCCTTAAAATCTATTTGCGTAATACAAATTTTATAAATATTTTATCTGAAAAATGAGGATTTGGGTTGGTGATTGCTAAGGTTCCTTCCTCTAAATCCTTTGAGCCTAGAGCCCTATCATCCTCGAAAAGTGGCTGAGGGGGGACTGGGGGGACACCGGCAGCCGCAATCACTTAGATAAGGTGAGGCACGTCTTAATACAACCCCAATCGAGGCAAAGGCACGGAAGGGTGGACCATTGTGTCAGGCAGCCTAGCGGACTGGAGTGTCTTGTCACGGCGAGGTGTCAGGATCAATGAAGAGCTGAGCCCATCTACGTAACACGGTACGTTGTGTGACACGGTTGTAATGCGGTGCTCTCCTTGTTGTACGCTTTGGGGACAGAAGATGTGTAAACCACATAATTGGTTTTTGTTAAACACCTGTTGTTTGGCTCTGAGGAACGTGCTGAGAGGGGTGCACGGCTTGGGCACAGCCCCCACAGCACCCTGGAAGTGTGGGGACCACCAGAGTTTGACCAGCTTTGAGGCAGATTCAGGAGGTGGAAAGGATTAAATGAACTCGTGTGATCCATCGCCTTCGCATTTTAAGGACACCAAGAGGTTAGAGGACTTGCCGTAATCACACGGGGAGCAAATGTCAGAGCGATGCATTTGAACACAGATCCTCGGACTAAAGGCTTTTCAGGTCTCCGATCTTACACAGTGAGGGATGATTTCTCCACAGCTTTCTTCCAACTCGCAGGGGCAATATCGAGCCATTCCGCTGTGAAGCTGTTTCTAATTGTACGTGTCGGGCAGCTCAATACCACAAGACCCACCAGAGAGTAACGGCCATAACCGCCCTCAGTAGTGGCAGTAGTAAGTAGTGTAGCTGCGCATGACCAAGAAACTTCCTGGGTGGCGAGAGTGCGCGTGTGAGCGCGGCCCCCAGCGCCGGAGAAAGAAAGTGATGGAGTGAACGAGCTCGCCAGGCGCGCGCGCGCGCGAAGGAACGCCAGGCCGGCTCGCGCTCCGGCACTTCAGAGAGAAGGGCGGGGCGGAGGGAGGGGAAGAAGGCGGGAGGCGTGGCGAAGATGCTGTCGTCATGGTTCCGCCTCTGTTGCCCCCTCACTTGCGGCCCGGCAGGCTGCGCGCGCATCCCCCCCTTCTTTTGTGGTCCGGCCCATTGCGAGGGTGACAGGAAACCCTGTGTAGGGTGCGCCGCCATCTTGGACGACTCCGAGGAGGATCCTTTCCTGAGGGAAGCCGCAGGAGCTGCCGCCGGAGCCGCTGCTGCCCCGCGCCTCCTCCTCTTAACCCCGGCCTCCTCAGCCCGTCCGAGCTCGCCCCCTCGGCCGCCCGGGGCCCAGTCCCGTGACTGTCGCTTCTCCTCCTTGGTGCCCAGGGGCCTCCTCTTCCCCTCTTGACGCTTCACGCCCCGTTCGGAAAGCTGCCCAGCCACCAGACACCCCCCAGGTACTTGACCCCGGGCCGGCCCCCTCCGGGGATCCCCCAGCCCCCTTCCGGCCGGAGCGCGCGTGTAAGGTGGGGAGGGAGGCAGGGAGGCCCACCCTCGTAGCGCAGTCTCCTCGGGCCTGCGCCCGGGCCGGTGTCTCTGGGTCCGCGGGGGCGGGCAGCGCTCCGGAGGGGGGGTCCAGGGGGAGGGGAGGCTCCTGACAGCGGGGGAGGGGAAGGGAGGCCGGGAGGGGGGCTGCAGCCGGCCCTCCGCCGTCCTCCTACCCCTTCCCCCTGGCCTGTCTCGGTGCGGGAATGTGGCTGGGGCGGGGGGACGGAGGGGAAGGCGGAAGGTGCTTTCCAACCCTCATTTCCCCTTCTCCCCCTCCCCACTGCCTCCCCCTGCTATTCTCTCCCTTATTCCCACCCCCACCCCCCACCCCCAAAGGCCCCATCATTGTTTGTACCCTCTGTGGACCTGGAGATGCTAGGAAGGGAAAGGGTGTGTTCTCTTTATAACCTTCCCCACCTTTTCCACCACACACCCATCCTGAGAGGAGAAATGGCATCTCCTGGTGAATTTTTAAGAAACCAGAGAAATCGCATTTCCTGGTTGTGTCCTTTACTCTCAGCCGTGAGACGGAGAATCCGTATTTTATGGCCTTAGTAGCGCTCTAGTTCACTTTTCTGCCCCTGGGTCACAAACGTTGCATTTTCTCCTCAGACAGCTACAATCTTGCCCTGAGCACAAAAGACTGCTTTTCAGAGGACTCCCAATTCCCTTTGCCCTGGCAACTTGGTTTCTGTGTAAGCCCTTGTCAGTGTTGCTAGAATGCTACTTCTCAAGCTTCGAAGCGTGGATGTGTGTGTATGGGATACTGTATTTTCGGTGTGTTCTCCCACAAATTGCAGTAGAACGGAGTACAGATTCATTCTACTCAAGATGGCATCTGGTAATTAAAAAAAACCTGTTTCAGGGATTCAGTGAAAGGGTTGTATTATACTACACATGGTATTTGGAAGTGTGATTACCCTGGAACCCCTTAAAATGCTGATGTGTGGGAGAGCCAGCTTTATAGGCCAGGGCTAATAACCATGTTCACATCAAGTTTCTGGGGACATGAGTTGACCCTTAGTGTAGCCAAATCTACCCCCTGCCTCTCCAAACATATCGATTTTTCTAGAGCAGCTCAATATTTTTATTGAGCTTTCTCCCAACTACTACTTCTCTGAACTCACGTAGCACTACAGTCTACACCACATAGTTTTAGCACCAATGTATACAGTTTTTTTTGTTATTATTGATGTTGGTCATGTTTGTACAACCTGGTTGAAAATTTCTTGAGGTCCAGGACCACCCATGATCCCATGTCTTAGTTTTTTATCTGTCCACAGGAACTAATGACTGATCAGCATGGTGCCCAGGGTAGAGAGTGCTGAACTTGAAGTCAAGAAGAATTGGGTTCATGTCCTGCCTCTGGTATTTAACTAGCTATTTGACCATGGCAAGACACTTAACCTTTTTAAAAATCTATTCCTTCATTTGTAAAATAGAGATAATAGTTCTTATAACTAACAATTTACATAGTATTCAGAATAGTAATATAAACTGTTAGATTTAAGGAAAAATTGACTGCTATTTTCTGTTTCAGCTGATTTGAAGAGTGGGGGAAGGGAGCTAATTTTTCTCTGAGAATTACCAAGTTTGTGAATTAAAATCAAAATGGGTATGCTCTTGTGATTTGCCTTCACGGAACTAAAGTACTGTATAAATTACTCATTGATTAAACAGAGTATAATATGTAGCAGAGTATATTAAAGTGCCCAAGATCCAGTGGTTTTCTTGTGCTACTTTTGGGGAATATTAGGACTTTTAAGAAGCGAAAAGAATATTAATGTAGCATGTAATTCTACTTGAGGAGTAGTGTAATTCTGAGTTAACCTAAGTTTTGCCAAGAAATTTTTATAAATTAAAGGAAATATTGAATGTACATTCATTAGTAGATATGTTTCCAAATATATATTGGACTTACAGTAAGCATTATTCACGAGTTTGGTTTATATTTACATACATACATTTGAAAAGTTCTAGAGTTTTTTTTTAACTGGATAAATGGGGATAGGGTTGAATTTAAAGAGGTGTATTTCTGAATATTTAGAATTGTGAAATTTGGGATCCATTCTTAAAGATCCAAAAGCTGTCAGTGTGTAGGTAATTCAAAATGACATGCACACATATCTTTAAGTACTAATCTCCATTCTTTGGAACAGTTTATATTTTAAGCTAAATTAGTTTGTATTCTTAATGCTTGACTCATTTAGGTTGTAAACAAGAATATTTCTGCCACTTTTTTCTCTTTTATTGAAATACAACCGTAGTGAGACATTGCAAATGACAGATAAAACTGATTTGTTTTGAGGCCAGTTAAACTATAAGACTATGCTAAATTTGAGTCAATAAGGCCTTGATACTTGATTGACACTTAAAAGTTTCTGACTTTTAGAAATTAAATGCTAGGTATAATTTGGGAACAGTTGACCTTAAATCATAATTAGAAATGAACATTTCTAATATCAAGCATTAAAATTTATTTTACTATTAGTGTTACCGGGCCTTTTGATTTTTGGCTTAGTAAGAAGGATCTCTTTATTAACTTCAAAACATATATTTTTTTTCTTCTTACTACTTTTTACTCCAGAGTGTTATAATGGTTGACTGGGGGATAAGGGGTGAGGGTGTTGGACTTGCTGTTTTGGTGTTTGTGATCTAGTTTATCTATTTTTTAAAAAATGAATGAAATTATCAGCTTTTTGTTTGGTTTTTCTTTTTTTGTAGAAATGTGTTTTGTCAGGTATGCAGAGGATTTTTATCTGTGGATCTTAGGAGTAAGAGCTGTTTACAAATATGGCTTTGCTATTGAATGACCTTCATGAGGGAAGGAAGTTTGAGTACTCAGATTGGCTACTCAATTATTCCTCTCCACCTGATAGATCAAATGGCATTTTGCTTTATTGGGCATTTACATTTATAAGGCCCAATTCTTGAGCCCTATCACAAAATCCTGCCTTGGCTTAGGTGATACTTTGATAGAATTTTTTATTGGAGGAAAATATTTTACTTATATTCATTCTACTTTTGTATAATTACAGAAATTTTAATTTATTCTAAATGAACTGTATAAGTGAAACAAACATAAGCATAATCAGACAGTAGGAATGATTATTTTTTAAATCAGTAAATTCCATTCACAATATTGCTTAATTAGCCTTTGATGCCACAAGTCTTGGCATGATTTTGAAAGTGTAGAAAGTACCATATCAGCTCATTATGTATCTTAAAATTTTTGGAATTCCATTTTTAGCTTTATATTAGTAGTGTGTTATATGTCTGGATTTGAAGCTCTTTTTTTGAATTGGATTATCTTCCCTTCCAAATTTGGATACTTCTCAAGTGTGTATGTGTCTGATTCAAAAGAGGAAGATCTTTAGATCCAGTGAACTGAAACCATGTCTTATTTTGTTTCTTGCCCAACCATTAAATGCTGAGTGTTTCTATATTAATGTTCTTGCTAATATGGCTTTTCACTCATACAGATAGTTATTATAATTTTTGAAAACAAATGATGACTTGATACCAAAAAGTTAAAGGCAGTGAAGAATTTTAAAAGGTGTACTTATGAAATTAGTCAGTGAGTGGAATGAAAAGATGAAAGGTATAGATAGATCAACTATAATTTTGAAAATATATTTTATTAATAACTTTGGTTTTTGCCTCACCCACACTTCCCAATGTATTGCTCTCTCAGAGATCCGTCTCATTTTTGATGATGTTCTTTCATTTACATTGTTGTGGTCATTGGGCATATTGTTCTGCTTACTTCATTTTTCATTAGTCTATATGTCTTTCCATGCTTCTCTGTATTCATCATTAAATATAATTTCAGGCATTGTGGTTATCTTCAGAATATGGCATCTCATACGTCTTATAAAGTTTACAGATAATTCATTTTGAGTATAGAGAAACTAAATCAGTATTGTAAATCTAAATACTCTGGACCCTAGGCCGCTACCTTGAAATGACATGTTCAAAAAAACCAAAACAAAACACCACCTACTACTACCCTGGGTTGTGCCTTAATCAAGAATAGCCTTCAGATGCTTGTAATATTTTTTAATACAACTTTTGTATTAAATTTTTTTTAAAAAACAAAATACAATGGTAGTTTTACATGGAGGTTATAATAGTAAAAAGTTTTAAGTTGGTAGGGACTACTAGTAGTCTTGATTGCAAGGGTGCCATCCATGATCAGTAGTGCCAGTTATTTCATTGTGAATACTGTGTTAAGTGCATTCGTATTAGAACTCCAGAAGAGCAATTATTTTCCCCCACCCCCTAATTCTTGGGTATTCCTATTTGACCATTGTGGTGTGGGCTAGTAGTGGCATCCTACCTGGGACCTCCTTGGGTTTCTCCTGCTTCTCATCCAACACTAAAAACAGGAGGAATAGAGATTAGGAAAGGGGCTTCTTCTGATTGGCAGATCTTCCCATAGCACAGTATATGGGTTGGGATGTACAATGTGTGCTTAGTTGTCTCTTTGAGTCTTTCTTGCTGTTTCTTTGAAATCCTTCTAAGTCCTATAGACATAGGACTAATTGAACCTAGTGGCTTCATGCTCTTGTTCATGCTCCTCCTCCCCCTTGTTTCTTTCCTCGAAGGCTGAATATAATTCACCTGGCTCCCAAATTTTGGAGCTGGTGCCTAGAAATAAAATAAATGCCCAACTCTGCAATACTCTATGCTTTCAAAATGCAAAGTGTATTTTTATTCATTTATAATACAGCTTGTTTGGTGGTGTGCTTTTTCTGAATATTCTCTTAAGATTAATTCTACTGTGATATTCATGTTGATTCATTGGAATCAATCAGTTGGAAGGGAACTTAGAGATCATCTAGTCCAGGGATTCTTGACCATGGTTCTGTGGATAGATTTCAAGGGGTCCATGAACTTGGATGGAAAAAAAAATTATATCTTTATTTTCACTAATCACTAAATGATTTTTAAGCATTTCCTTTAATTGTGAATGTAGGAAACATTATTATGAGAAATAGGCTTCAGCAGACTGCTGAAGGGCTCCATGATGTAAAAAGAGTCCCTGATCTAGTTCAACCCCCTCATTTTACATTCTTTATCAGCAACACCTTAGGGATATATAGTAGGCAAACAACTTGAAACTACTTACTTTAAAAAAAAACACTTGAAGTTTTGTTTACAGCTAGAGAAAGTTCAAAGCTAGGTAAAATGTAGTGTTCTCCTCATTACCTGTATCAGGTAATAAGAAGGTGAAAAAAGTCCTTCCTTAAAAAGATTAAGCACAGACAGTATTTCTTAAACAAGGTGACAAATATAGATTGACCAGTATATATATTTAACTGACAAAGTTGGAAATAATCATTACAGTTAAACTAACCTGCAGTTTGAATGAAAAGCCTCAATGCAAAACAAAATAAAAACAATAAACAAAACTTGATGAACAGAAATAAAGTTTGTCTTCAATAACTAAGACTGAATGCAGTTTTCCTTTAACTATATCTACTTGTGGACTTTGGTATACATATACTTTTCAAGGAACCCAGAAGATTGGGTGATGAGGTAGAAGCACAAAGAAGTATTCTAACTGAAAGTGTAACTTTTCTTGACTTTCTAAATAGTCTACATTAATATTTTGAGTTCTGTTTTTAAACAATCAGATTATTGGAAATGTAAATAAATTAGACCATATTTCTGTTTCACCTAATTTGAAGAAGAAAGGGAAGAGAGAACTTAAGTTTTCTCTGGGAGAAAATTAGAAAGTTGGTAAATTACTAAAATTAGAATTGGGCCGTGTAGTTGTGATTGATTTTCAATGACTTTATAGACTAAATTGTCTTAATATGGATTAAAATAAGTATAGTAAACAACCCTAGTTTAGTAAAAATGAATCAAGGTGCATAATTGAAACTTTAGCAGTAAGAGTGAAAGTTGGCGACAATATAATAAAAGAGCAGTTGCTAGCCGGTGATAGTTACTAAAGGAAAGATGGCATAGGACATTTTAAGTGACTAGCCTTGTGGATCTTTAAACAGGGAAAAAGGAAGAAAAGCCTTAAAGTTAAAGGAGAAAAGAGTTAGAAAGGAGTACCAATGAATAACGATAAAGGTAATAGCTATTTACATAGTGCTTTAAGTTTGCAAAATGCTTTACTTGTTTTCCTTCGATCTTTACAACCACCCTGTGAGGTAGTTGCTATTATCTCTATTTTACGGATGAAGAAACTGAGGCCGAGAGAAATTAAAGTGAGTTGAGTCAGGTCTAAAAGCTCATAAGCAACTGAGGCAGGATTTGAACTCAAATCTTACTGACTCCCAAGTCTGGCACAATTCACTGTGTCCCCTAGCTGTCTAATAATAATTTAAGAAATTAAACCTTTTAATTTAGTTTTTAAAAATCACTTACTAATATGTAGATATAGTAGGTCATCCTTCATTAAATTCTGCAACAGAGACAATTCAATACATTTATTAATCTTTCATTTGGGAGAGACAACATTGTACATAATAAAACTAGACTTAAAAATCTGGAGAGACCCCACCTCACATAAATAATAGCTTTATAATCATGGGCAAATTACTTAATATTGCTCATTCTTTAGTTTTTTCATCTGTAAAATGAGTACTACCCTGGAGTATCTACCTCAGAGTGTGGTTGTGAGGATCAAGGAAGACTATATGTAAAATATTTTACAAACCTTAAAGTGTTACATAAGTAAAAGATGTTATTGTTATCTAAAATCCTTAGCATTTAAAGTGATCTACGTAAGGCATTTTACAAACTTTAAATGCTCACTGAAGTCACTTGCTTTTATTTTTTAGCATTTTCTAAAGTCAAACCAAATAAATTATGGTATAGTAGAATAAGTGCAGGTTTGAAGAACTGTTCATTGCTTGTAACTTTTGTGATGAAGGCAGAAAGTGGGGGTTGGGCTGGGGCAGAATATGAGAATTTGGATGAGCCCTCTCAGCTGGGTGCAGTTTTCTGCATTCACATTTTCAAAATCAGCTATTGCAGAGCTGACTTTAAAAGCTTTGGCAGGTTCTAATAATCAGGTAAGATGCATTTATAATGTGCCAAGCACTGTGCTAGGTAATGGGAATGTAAAGATAAAAGAGAAACAGTTCCTGCCTTCATGGAGTTTCTAATATAATCATTACAAGATAACTGGGGAATGGAGGGCACTAGCATCTGGGAAAAAAACAGTGATTCCAAGAGATTCCATTGAATTTCAGGTATGGGAGGTAGAGTATTGTGTCCTAGAAGGTGGTTTGTAAGAAGACTGGAAAGGTTGGAAGGGGCCAGGTTGTGAAGAATTTTACCAAAGAGAGGAGTCCATATTTGATTCTAGTAGTAATAAAGGGTGACTGGAGTTTGAAGGTAAGGGAAAGTGGTGACCTTGACAGATGCACACTTTAGCAACTTTTTCACTAAGGTGGTTTAGAGTAGGGGAAGGTTTGAGGCAGGAAGACCATTGCTATCATCCAACTAAGTGCTTATGAGAGGCTGAAACAGGTAACTTTAGCAAGACCCAAAGGCTTGTAAGTATGCCCTGGAATCAGAGGATCAGCCTAACACGGACTAAGGTTGGTCACGGGGGAGATGAATTTGTTGGACCATGCTGAAAGGTGTCAAAGAGGTTGTGTGATCTGCAATAGGTGGAGAAAGTACCTATACTGAAAGATAACCTGAAATGTAGTGTTTTACTTTTTTTTAAAAACCTGTAAGAGCAAAAGATTGTATGGTATTAATATTCTGATGTTATTGCTTGAGAGCAGTGTGGCATAAGTACCTGTCAGGAGTGACCTAGGTTCAAGTTCTGTTTTTCACATGTGGCCCTATACATGTCACTTAACCTCTTAATGCCTGAGACAATTCTTTATGACTAATTCTTCAAGGCAATTCTTTAAGGTGAACAGTTTCTCATCTGCATTGGTAGAGGGAATTCCCTCACCTAGAGTTTCTGAGACTGATGAAATCATAGGTATTGACCAAAAAAATTAGAGTAACATGTTGAGATACCATTATCCACATTTTTGTAAGAAGTTGAGTGTGAATAATTCCTGGTCACACAAGTTAGTGTCAGGTGCAAGTTAGCTTTTAGAAGCTTCATTAAGTCCACAAAGAGATCCTTTGCCATTCAGCCCTATTACCTTTAGATTAAGAATTAATGAAAGGCCTCTGAGTTATAATTCAACATTTAGCACCTACCATGTGCCAGGAGTACAGATATAAAGGAAAAAATCCCTTCTTTCAAGGTCTTATGTTTTAATGGGGAAAACAAGTACATAAAAATACAGAATAAATATAAAGAAAATAAATACAAATTAGTTTGATAAAAGGTTGTTTGGGGGAGGACACTTGCGATGGGAAAGTCTTCATGTAGAAGTAGTGCTTGAGTTGCATCCTGAAGGAGTTGTTCTCTGAGGTGGTAATGCATTCTAGTCATGAGGGATGGCCAGGGCAGAGGAACAGAGATGGTGTGAGTAGTGTCAGGTGTGAGGGGAGGGAGAGAAGGCCAGTCTGGATGGATCACAGAATGTGAGATAAGAGGAATGATATACAATGGATCTAGAAAGATTGGGGATAAGTTATAAAGGACTTTGAAAGCTAAATAGAAATTTATATTTTATTCTAGAGGCAATAGGGAGGCACTGGAACTGATCAAATACAGGAGTCAGACTTATGGTTTAGGAAAATTATTTTGGTGACTGTGTGGAGGATGAATTGGAGTGTAAAGAGACTTGCAGCAAGCAGGGAGACCAGTTAGGAGGCTATTGCAGTAATCTAGAAAGAGAGGTGATGAGCACCTGAACTAAGGTGGGTGGGTTGCCTGTGTGAGTAAAGGGAAGGGGGCTGATATGAGGTATGCTGTGGTGGTAGAAACAGCAAAATTGGAAAACTGATTAGACATGTGTGAGGGAGTGATGAGTTAAGCATGACACTGAGATTGTAAACTTAGGTGACTGGAAGAATGGTGGTAACTATGACAAATAGCGAGAAAGACAGGTTTGGGGTGAAGATGATGAGTTCTGATTTGGACATATTGAGTCTGAGATGTCTTCAGGCTATCAAATTTGAAATTAATAGGTGATTGGTAATGTAGGACAGAAGCTCAGAGGAAAGACCGGGTATGCATACACACATGCGTGTGTGTGTGTGTGTGTGTGTGTGAGATAGTTAAACCATGGGGGTTGATAATCTTTCCAAGGGAGAGAGAAGAAGACCCAGGACAGAGCCTTGGGGTATACCCTCGATTGATGAGCATAATGTAGATGATAAATTTGAAGAGTTTGAGAAGTACGGGTGAGATGGGTGGGAGAACTAGGATAGAGCAGTGTCAGGAATGTCTAAAGAGGAGAGAGAATATCCAGGGAGATAGTGATGTCAGTAGTGTTAAAGGCTGAAGAGAGGTCAAGAGGGATGAAGATTGAGAAAATACAATCAAATTTGGCAATTAAGAGATCATGAAGAGAGCAGTTTAATTAACTGACGAGGTGGGAAGTCAGATTGCAGAGAGTTTACAAGAGAGTAACAGGAAAAGTGGGCATCTAGATGGCGAAGTGCATAGAGAGCAGGCGTAGAGTCAGGAATTCTTTGTGAGCTCAAATCCAGCTTCAGACACTTACTAGCTATGTGACCCTGGGCAAGTCACTTAACCCTGTTTACCTCAGTTTCCTTATCTGTAAAAATGAGCTGGAGAAAGAAATTGCAAACCACTCCAGTATCTTTGCCAAGAAATCCCCACTTGGGGTTATGAAGAGTTAGATACGACTGAAATGACTCAATAATAGAGAAGAAAAGTGGAAGCCTTCAGTGTAAATGACTTTTCAAAGGAATTTGACTAGGAAAGGGATAGATATAGGATGATAGCTAGCAGGAATGTTGGAATCTTGTGAAGATTTTTTAAGGATGAGAGAAGACTTGGGCATATTTTTAAGCATCAGGAAAGGAACCAATAGGGAGAATTTGAAAGAGAGGGGAGTTGTAGTATATGTAATATTCTGGAGTATATGGAGGAGGGATAGCAATAGCATCAGTGGTACGTGGAGAAGGGTTGGCTTTGGTAAGAAACAGGGCCACCACTTCATCAGAGGTTGTAATAATGGAGAAAAATGTGGGGGATACTCTCAATTGTGACATGAGGGGAGAAGGACCTCAAAATGAATGGCCTTGATATTTCTTGTTAAAGTATAAGGTGAGGGCTTTAGCTAGGGAGGACTTGAAGATCAAAGAAAAAAAATTTGGATCAACTCTTTCGGAGAGTATCAATTAGGGAGGAATAAAAAGATTGTCTTGTTTTGATGAGGCCCATTTGAGGTTAGATAACTTAAATTTGTAGTGGAAACTCTCAACATGGTCACGTGACTTCCAACTCCATTCCGAAGAAGGGAGATGGTAGGAGTAATCCAGAGTTGGGATTTGGCTAATCATTGAGCGTTGATAGGACGAGGGAACAATGGTTTTGAGAGTAGAGGCTTCTGCGAGAGTGGGGAACCTGCAGCCTCAAGGCCACATATGGCCCTCTAGGTCCTCAAATGCAGCCCTTTGTCAGAATCCAAATTTCACAGAACAAATCCCCAAGAGGATTTGTTCTTTAAAACTTGGATTTAGTCAAAAGGCCACACCTGAGGACCTAGAAGGCCACAGGTTCCCCATTCCTGGGCTAGTGTATAGTTGAACTGGTTAGAGTAGAGGAAGAAAGAATGGAAGATGATGAAGAAGGGTTTCGAGGTATGGAGTAGAATAAAAGAGGAAGTGTCTGGTGAAAGACCTATTTTTTTTTTCCATAAATGAATACCCCTGTTGAGGGTTAAGGGGGAGATGTGAGGCCAGGAGGCTTGGAATGGTCAATGGAGATTGTGAAAATTTGATGTTTTACAAGACTAAAAACAATAGCTGTAGATTAAGGAAGGCACAACTGAAATCAGATGACAAATTTATTGTGAGCAATCACAAAATCAGTTTAAAAACAGTCTTATTTTAATGCCATTTCCTCCTAAAACAGGGTCTAAGACAGTGCCTTCTACAAACTGTTCAATAAATATTTGTTTAATTTTTTGTAATACTTGTCTGGTTAGAAACACTCAACAAAGAAACAAAAACAAAACCTGGTCTTAAATGTATGATCCTTTTCTTTGCAAGCTGTTTTAAAAATCGATTTAAAGAAGAGGAAATCTGCTTAGAATACGAAAGATAGTTCTGCATGTCCAAAGAGAATAAAAGGATGAAACATGCTTAAGCCATAATATGAATGACTTAGGTTTGACCTAGTAAAAAATTTCCTGACAGTAAGGGTGGTCAGATACTGACATGAATGACTTACTGGCTTGTGCTATCTACTTTTCTTGAAGTCTTTGAAAATGGGATCGAGAGTGTCCTGGGACCCATCAAGAGAATGGATGGACGGTTTTAGATTTTACAACCACAGAAATAATTTGAGGAATTGATGTTGTTTTAATATTATTATTTTTTACTCCCTGAAAAAAGATATTTACAAAAATGCTGGATTTCATTTTACAATGTATTTTAAAATCAGAATATTGTTCTGTGCGAGTATCTGTTCAACGTTAGCTATCTGTATGGGGAAAGTGTTTCCAAAAAGTTAACTGAAAATTTCTTGTTTCCAAAGTTGTTTTTGAAACAAGTGTGGTTTCCTATGATATTTTTGTGTGTGACACTCAAAATTTTAAATTACTGTTCTTGGTAAATGAAATGATAGGATATCTCAGGGTATATATCAGTTTTAAAGTAAAACTTCCTTATAAAAACAATTGGCCTTAGGTGGTTTTGTATTTTTCAATTTCTTGATTATTCAAGAAATCCCCTAGAAATCAGTATTACTGTAATCTCATAAGTACAAATGTTTTGTGATGCTTGGTGTTGTATGTATTTTTAGAGAATATTTCAAATTTAGGTAGATTAACTTGTATGCTGCTGAAGTAACACAATCTTTTTTATTTTTAGTGCCACAATGGCAACTGCACCTTACAACTACTCCTACATCTTTAAGTACATTATTATTGGTAAGTTACACATAATCATTTTATTTTGAGATCAAGAAATTTAATATACTGGAAAGTTTGCCCACTGAAATTTTGCCGGGAGTACATTTCAAAAGGAGATTGAAAACTATATTTTTTATTACAAAGCTTTCTTTTACAGGGTTTATTTTTATGTCGACTGTGTATCTTTGCATTTTGTCATAGTGACTACTTTTTCAATGTAATACTGCATACATGGCTTTATTAAGCCTATTTTGTTAAATGATAGAAGTATCTGAGAGCTCTAATTCTTAGCCACAAAGTAAAATAATGATGATGATAATGTGATTGGTTCAGCATTACTAGGAAATTATTCTAAAATTAGCCTAGAAGTGATCTTTCACTAGATCCCCCAAATTAGTATAGAATAATGTAGTTTGCATAAAAGGTAATATTAACTTAACAAAAAAAAAATAAAAATGTTTTTCCTGCCTGCCTGCTTTCATAGTAATATTAATCCTATAACCGAGGGTTTCAGTTTTCTCATGTGTAATATGAAGGATTTGGATTAGATGACCTTTCATCTCTTAAAGCCCTTTCAGCTCTAAAATCTATGATTTTATGATTTTGTATCAGTGTCTTGAGTTGGTTGTACTGTTACTATAAAGTGTGTTAAAATACAATCCTATTGTATCTTATTCAGGAAATAAATTGCTGCATTCACAAATGTCATCTGTTTAATTATGCTTCTTTGTTAATATGGAATATTTTCCAATGACAATCCACTTTGGATAGGATAAACATGAGAAGGGGGAGTAAATGAAATAAGGTACATGAAGTGCACGAATTATAGTTTTTCTTGTTGTAATACCTACTATTTTGTCACATTTATTATCTTTTTGTTTCTGAACAAAGATCAAAAAAGATTAAAGAATATTCTGAAGTTGAAATAGGTTTAAAAAAAATTAAAACAAAGACCTTTAAAACAAAATCTAGGGTAAAACCACATCCCAGCTCCAGTTGATGAATCATTTTAAAGCAGTTTGATACCACATTCCATGCAATTAAAAATTGGAATAGGCCTTTCATCATCAGAGAATATGACCTGTAGTAGTACTACTTGGTGTACTTTGTCAGAGTGAAGAATATCACTCTTCTAAATGTCACTGCCATATTAAATAATAGTGTGAATCATGAAAGCCCAGTCTATCATTGATTATGAATAATAGGAGTGTAGTTGTAAGAACTTTACCACCTGAAAGTACTGACACACTTTTTTTTGACAGGGGACATGGGAGTAGGAAAGTCCTGCTTGCTTCATCAATTTACAGAAAAAAAATGTAAGTGTAAATTTTTAGGGTGGAACCTTATTTTAGCACTATCTTTACCTTTTGTAAACAAGGTGTTTTTTCTACAGAGCTACACAGCTGCAACTCACTTTTAACTCTGCCTCTCATTGCTTATCTTTGTGAGCAATGTTGCTTTTCTAGTTTTCTGTAGGATGGAAGAGTAAGTAGAAAGAATTCAACATTCACTAATATTTTCATAGCGTTAGATTTTTGTGCCTGCTAAGTTATTTTCTATCTGATTCTCTTAAGTTTGGAAATCTGACTAAAGGTTGTTTTTTTTTAAATTAACAATTAACACCTAATTTTCAAATAGAATATACTGATTCATTGTTCTGAATTGATATTACAGAAGCTTTGGATATCCACAGAGTAGAGATTGCAATTGTTGTTTATTTCGTTGGATGAGAGATTGGAGTAGATGACCCTTCCGTCTTCAGAATTCTTAGAAAAATGCTGCATGTATTAATTACTAATTAAATAGCAGTAGACGTGATTGAAACATTCATTTGAGAAAGTTGAATCTTTTCTAGATTAACTTATGTCTGCTATGAATGATTAAATTAAAAGAACAAAGCTTGGCTGTTCAGTTTTTCTTAACAATTAAGGGAGGAAGACAAATTATTTTTCAGGAAAATGCATTTCTAAATATTGGAGATGGTTCTTTGGTATTTCTATTTATCCAACCATAATTAGAAGTGGAGTTGTAATATTTTGGCTATTGCCCAGTGCTTTTTTTGTGTATGCTCAGGAATATTGGTTTAGCAGTTTAATATCCTGCTTATGGAAGAAAGGACTAGTAAATCTATACCCTAATCAGCTAGAAGTTCTCAGTGCACATTAATTAAATACCTTGTGTTTTTTTCTGAGACACTCATGATAGCTTTCTAGAATAAAGAATTGACCAATGATTCTTGAAATTCCAGTTCAACAGCTTTCTTTTTAAGGGGAGGTGTTACTAGATTATGACTTTATTTGTAATTCCTCCTTGGAGACAGTTTTTGAAAAATCTTTGTGCTGCAGAGCTTTTATTAAGCCTTCCCACATATGGTAGATAATTCATTTGATAGCAATGAATTTAAATACTGCAACCTCATCACTTGGTGCTGTAAAGTACTTAATTAAAATTTTTTTTTTGCTTACTAGCCTGGCCCAAGTCTGACTTCTTTCAGGAACTTGTCAGCCATAGTAGAACTTATTAATGTATTGAACTAGCAAATAGATCAGTCATTCAGATGTATGATGGACTTCCCTCCCTGCCCCTCCCCCAGCCCCCACCCCATTTAGTTGAAAGGTATCAGAATTGCAGAGGCAATGTAACGTAAGGTAGGGGATGCTGAATTTGGCACCAGGAAGACCTGGACTTAAATTTTGTCTGACAATTATAAGGTATGTCTGATAATTTGAAAGTCACAAACTCTCTGAACCTAAGTTTCTTTTTCTGTAAAATGATTGCTTGTTGGTGAGGCTTAGATGAGATAATATATGTATAGCGTTTTATAAACTTTAAAGTGCTATACAAACATTAATATTAATGGATTTGGAGGCAGAAGACTTGGAGAAAAGTCACTTTAAAAACTTAATAGCAATGTGACCAATGACAAATCACTCTGGCTCAGTTTCCTCATTCATAAAATAGGGGAATAATATTTGCACTGCTTTTTAAAATGTGAATTGGTATAAAAAAAAGTGTTAGTTGGGAATCTTGTAATTATTTTTCATTAAAGAAAAAGAATTTTACCTCTCAGAATCTCAGTTTCCTCATCTTGTAATATAAGGGGGGTTGAACTAATTTTCTAAAGTCTTTTCTAGCTGTAACACTCTATGATTCTGTGACTTGATTTTTAGTAGAAATACCAGAAGTTCATATATATTTTTTCCCCTCCTTTGGTGACAGTTATGGCTGATTGTCCTCACACAATTGGTGTTGAATTTGGTACAAGAATAATTGAAGTTAGTGGCCAAAAAATCAAACTGCAGATTTGGGACACAGCAGGACAGGAGCGATTTAGGGCTGTTACACGAAGCTACTACAGAGGAGCAGCAGGAGCACTTATGGTCTATGATATTACTAGGTAAGAAGTCACATCTCATCTTTTTAGTAAAATTACTTTGGGTATATTTGTATTTTTGGTTTGCTACTGCTTATGAGACTTGGATTTTTTGGTTCCTTTAAATTAAATAATGCAAAACTTGAACTTATATTACTATATTGCTTTAAATGCAGGCCACATCCCTAAAGCTGTAATCTCTTTGAAAGAAAAATTAAGGGCTGAAAAGTAACACTGATTTATAAGTCACATTCTTGCTTTATGCAATCCAGATTTGGAAGAAAAAAAAGCAACTTACTCTTGGGGCCATACGGAGTGTCACCGTCTTCTTCCCCCAAAAGAAAATATATTGGAGAGGAAGATATATAAAATGTGAGAGTGTTGGGCTGCCCTTTAAGGCCATAACAGCTCTAAATCTATGCTCTTATGATTTGGGAACATAGAAATCTGAGTGCATCTAACAAGTAAAATATCATTTGGGTGATGTTTCAAAAATACTTTTCCCACGAATTTTCTCTTGACATCAGACAAAGAAACATTGAAGAATTACTTCATGGCTTCTCAGTTTTTAAAACCTTTATTTCTATTCATCTGATGTCAAAATTAGAACTGAAAGAATACACTTTTAGAAATTTAAGGTTGTAGTGGTGCAGATAATAAAAAAACTCTTATTTACCTTTGGAAGGTATTTTATTACTTAACTATGATTTTCTCTTATTTGAGAATTCATATAATTTCTAAATGAATGAAGCTATAAATGATATAATTTGATATCAATAATGCATCTATATATTCAGGAAATGATGAAAATCTGAATCCACTTATTCTTTATTCCATTACAGAGTGAAGTACAAAACAGGGCCTTCCACAATCTCATGTCAGTCTTATCTCCCAATTTATAGTCATAAATTGAGTGGGGCCATTTGCTGTTTCTTGAGCAGGGTATTTTCCTGATTTCTTGTGTTTTAAGGTTGCTCTACCTAGAAGGTCCTTCTAACCTCACCTTTTCATCTTTAATGCTCAGCTTAAATACTGTCTCTCTTTCATGAAACCTGTCCTGATAACTTACTCTCATGCCCTTTCCTTTCCCTTCCCTGCATGAAAATAATCTTTTCTTCCATCATTTCTGTCACTTTTATCCTATTCTGTATTATATTACCCATACCATCATGTAAATTTCTTAAAGGTAGGTATCATGCCTAGTTCATTGTTATATTCCACACTGTACAGTATTTTGCACAGGCACTCATATTGTTGTCGGAATTGCATTTTTTGAACTGAGTAACTCATCTCTTCTGCTTCATATTTCCATCCTTGGAATAGGTTTTTTTGTCTTTCAGATTGATGCAAAGGATCAGGCTAAAGGTTGTAAGCTTCTTGAAAATTGATTGTCATTTAAAAAAAATATTAGTATACTTTACTTTTGGAGGCTACTTAATTTTTAAAATTAAGTTGAATTGTAAAATTGGCTTTTCTAAACTAGGTTGTTCAGGCCATCTTCTTGCATTTGGTTAAGTTTATTTTGTTTGACTTCTTTGTTTTTCTCCTATTAGCAATATATCGTATATTTGGGTGAGCATAATTACAAATAGCTCTCCCATTAAAAGCTCCTAATAGTGAGGAAACACTTTGTTGGAGAAAACCTATCTTTCCTGAATGAGATTACAGTTGAGTATCACTAAGAAAGTTCAGATTTGCAAAACAGGATAAATTTGGGAGTTGTTTATATTACTGTAGTTTGGTTTCAATTCAGTCAAGTTTACATTCTTTTTCCGGGGGCGGGGGAGCATCGTAGTAAGATGAAGAACATTGCCAACTGAGGGGATCAGGAAAGGTCTTTTGTAGGAAGTAGCATCTGAACTATGTCTTGAGGGAAGCCTGGGATTCCATACAGTGCTCCCTCCAGATGAGGGACAGTGTAAAGTCACACAAACTGGAGATTGAATGTCATGGATATGCTATAGTAAATAGCTCAGTTTGGCTGAAACAGAGAGTTTATGAAGGGAAATAACGTGAAATCAGCTTAGAAAGATAAGAGCTTTAAGTGGCAAACATACAATTTTATATCCCCCATGATCCTAGTGGCAGTAGGGAGACACTGAAGCTTCTTCAGCAGGGGAGGTGACATAGATTCACAGGAATATCAGTTTTGTGGACTATATGGAGAAAGATGGGTTTCAGAGGGAATTTCTTGTTTTCTAGAAGTAACCACCTAAAAAACTCCAGAAAATCTTTCAATAAATGGTTACAAAATTAGACTTATAAACAGCTTTTCAGAAATACAGCTCACACATAAAGTAAAGCTGTGCAGTAAACATTCCACAATTTATCAGTGGCTTTATTCTTTTGATTTGACAAAGAATTTAGCAGTTATATACTGGAAAATACTAAACTCTAAGAACACGTGTGATATTTTGATTGATTTTTGTTACATCAATTAATTTTCATGGAATGTGGGCTCCCCTGGCAAGAGTATGGTCAGAGCATTAAGTCCCATTTACATCATTATAAAAGAATAAATTATTTGGAACAATTTTCGATTGCAAGAGCTCAAGACATAAGATTGTAAAATAACAAATAGAGTAGAATATAGAGTTAAGTATAAAAGTATTAAGCTGTTAAAAGCTATAGATTGGTTTGGTGGAGAGAGCTTTGGGTTGGGAATGTCATGAGCCCCAAGGTCTAGTCCTGGTTTTGCCATTAACTAGCCATGTGGTCTCAAGTAATTCTTACCTTTCTGGGCCTTAGTTTTCTTATCTGTAAAATCAGGGGATTAGGTTAGCTCTGTAGAGTTCCTTTTGATTCTAAAATTGTATGGATCTATGAAGCTGATTTCTTTTAAACTTTGGAAAAATATCTCAATAACTTCAAGATTGTTTTGTTTTTTTACAGTCTTGTGATTTGCAAGTTATTTGGATCTTCCTCATTAGATTGAGAGTTTAACTGTTGTCGTTTCCCCTTCATCTCATATTGGCTTATTTTTACATTTAATTTTAATATCTCTATTAATTTTGTGATTGATAATCTCCCAGGGGGAATTTAGCAAGTGCTTTTTAGGTTTGACTTAAATCCCTTTCATCCTAAAAAAATGTTTTTAGGTTTATTGCTTGCTCATTGATATTGCTAAGGAACTGTGTTGAATTGCAACAAAATCACTTCTTGAAAACAATTTTGTTGGGCATTTTAAAAATACTACATTATGTTCCATTACAAGACTGAAAAATTTGTATGTTGTATGTCTTTGGATGAAAAGATTTGCAATTTCTCAGAGAGGGATGCTTGATTAAAGTTAAAGTGTTAGGTTTTTTGTAATCCTGGGGGTTTAGATCGTTCAACTGAAATAGGTAACTGATTAAATATCTATAGATTGTCCTCTTTATTTATATGGCATCTATATATTAGCTGTTAAAATTTTCAACTTCAATTTTTGCAGAAGAAGCACGTATAACCATTTAAGCAGCTGGTTGACAGATGCAAGGAATCTCACCAATCCAAATACTGTAAGTTGAATGGCATTTTGTCGTAATATGTTTAGCTCTAAACTGAAGGAACCTACAAAAACAAAGCTTTTCAGTGGTGTGACTGAATTTGTTTTCTGATAATAGGAATAAAAACTCATGTAATTTGTCACTAGGTCATTAAGGAAAAATGTATTTCATCTTTTGTTTCTCAGCTTTTACATGTTCTTTCCAGGATTTTTTATAAAAATGAAAGGTATGAATAGACTGGTCCACTGTAACAACCATGCTTCAGTTTGAGATTGTTAAACCTGTTGGAACAAATGCTTGAATTTTAAAATGGGATCACTCTTCTTGTTAATTTTTTTTTACACTTAAGCCTTATTTTATGGGAGGATCTTGGTTACAAAATATTTTATATAGAATACTGATTTGGATTTTGGTCCTTGAAATTTGTCCATTGGCTTACAGAAGTTCTAACACTCCTTTGTAGCTTATATTGTGCTGTGTGTATATGCATATGTGTACACAAAGCCTCACAGTCCCTTGTATTCAAGATTAGTTATGCTTGATTCCTCTTCTGAAATCTGGGCCCAAAGACTGAAGTACAATGGTATATAGCAACATACTGTAATAATGGATGTTGGCAATCTGGGAAACTGGGTGGCATATGAGGGTGGCAGGAGTCTCCTACTGATACCTCTGTCCCTGGCAACTTTGTGTTTCTCTTCTCAATTTCCCTCAAATGTGGTATAGTGGAAAATGCACTGAACTTGGAGTCAGAAGACCCGAATTTGAATCCCTGCTCTGCTACTTACTAGCTGTGTGACCTTAGGCAAGTCATTTAACCTCTCAGGGCCTCACTTTACTCATCCATAATATGAAGGGGTTGGACTAGGTGGTGATCTCTTAAGATTCTAGGTTTTTTCTAGCTCTTAATAGTCTGGACCATCTTTCCTCCTTTTCCTACATGACCTGACCCCACAGCAGACTTGAAACCTTGTTCTCTATTTTTGGTACTAGGGGGCTGGTGGATTCCTGCTCCCTGGGTTTTGATTGTCAGTTTCTCCAAAGGATCATTTATCCCAAAACCAATTTCCCATATTTCTTGCAGGTAAAGAAAATGGTGTTCATATTTCCAGAGATTATCCTCAGTCCATTAACATTCTCCCGATGGTGTTTGCTTCTCAGCCTCTTTGTTAGTAGAGACAGGTCAGAGAGAGGCCTTAAGTAAGGGAGGATGGCTGCCATTCAGGGGGATTATGAAAGATTCATGGTGGCATAAGGTAGTACAAGGGATTTTAGGGAGATAGGCACCCTAGGTTGGGACCATACAGGGTTAGGAAAGGTAATGTCATTGTACATCTTTGTCTGTAGTTTGCCTTGGCAAGTCTTAGACTCAGAATCTGATCAAAAAATGGACTTAGATCTAAAAGAAAGTCCTATTGACCATCAGCCTTTAAAGATTATGTAATTTGCATGGTTGACTTTGTTGGCTACTTGTGTGTTAAGGTATGTTTGTTTTTTGTCTCTAATCAGGTAATAATTCTCATAGGAAATAAAGCAGATTTGGAAGCACAGAGAGATGTTACATATGAAGAAGCCAAACAATTTGCAGAGGAAAATGGTTGGTTCCCTTTAAGAGTCTACTTTTTAACATGGCACAACTCAGTCATAACTGAGAGAAATGTCCAAAAACAGACAGGCTTTGAGTGCTGAAAATTGTTTGACATTTAATAAGTTCATCAGACTGCAGGAAATCAGGAGTGAAGTAAATACAAATAAACTGGACGTGGGTACCTAACAAAAATAGAACAGATCCTTAGTCTTATGTACAATACAGATATTACTGGTCCCATACTTTTATATTAATTCCCTTAGTTGTTATGTAAAGGAAATACCTATGTTATTGGGTGAGTTTAGATGAAAGTCAAGTAATAATATCTTTGTGAGCTATTTTGGGGATTTAAAAATGACCTAATAGTTGTTTTTTAAAAATTTTTAGGCTTATTGTTCCTTGAAGCAAGTGCAAAGACGTAAGTAATTGTAGCTTTCGATGTTCCAGATGTTTATTTCAATTTGTTTGTCTTAAAAAATGGACAAATTTTTGTTTGATGTGAAAAGTTTTGCTTGAAATAAATGTCTTTCGTAGCAGGAAGAAAATTAGATTTTCATTAATATCAGAATAAACAAGCTAATTTTTGTTTGGTTTCCTAAAAGGTTGTACCTTGATTATAGCCTTCTGGTAACTAAGTTGAAATGAAAATGAAATAAATGAAACTATTTGCATTCACAAGGGAGTGAATTTCATAACATACTATGTTTGCATTTGATACCAGTGACCCGAGCTCGGTCAGCACTTTCATATAATACTTGTGATTGAAGGAATAAAGGATGACTTAAATGCTTAGTTCTTAAAATTCATAGTACATAGCATTTTTTAATTGGTCTTCTATGCTCAATTGATGAACTATTAAGGCTTCCATCACTTTAGACTTATTATCTCTTTTAGAAGAAAAGTTGAAGGCATTGCTGTTAGTTTTGATCACCCTATGTCAGTAAAATTTTAACGTCCTGGCCACGTTCTGTGCCTTTAAGCCCAGTCAGGAATCTCCCAATATGTGCCGATGGTCACAAGGGTGATTGGGTGAGGACTAGCATGAATCCCTGTCACTGTGCTTATCTCATTGACAACAGGTAAAGCAACTGAAGACAGAGTCCTGGAGCTGATTCTGCACGTTGTTGAATTTCTTACTGTGTGAACTTTCATGGAAATAGTCAAAGCAAAAATTGTCAAATGGGAAGGCACATGTTAGCTAATATAACTAATATAGCGCCTGTTTAATTATCGAGTTTTATAAAGACAGCATTGAAGTTCTATTCCAGTATTGTTTCTATAAATAGCTGTTTCTTGTCCTTGCTCCCTGAGCCTCAAGTTTCCTGAGCTTTAAATGAGCTTGGTCTCTGCTCTTCTTTCTAGCTCTGAGATCTAGGGAACCTATCTGTGCTTTTTGCCTAAAGATACTTTTTGCATATGTTTTTCCCTTACACTAAGTTGTGTGCTAAGAAAACCCAGGCTGAAGTAATGGTACTGTGGTAGATGAGTCCTCAAAGAAGGGGAGATTATGGAAAGGGTAAAAAATTATGGGAGGATTTTGGAGGGTTGGAAAGAGGGTAAAGAATACAGCTCTCCATTGATCTTGTTAATTGCTTCTTAGGGGAGAGAATGTAGAGGATGCATTCCTGGAGGCTGCCAAGAAAATCTATCAGAACATCCAAGATGGAAGCCTGGATCTTAATGCTGCAGAGTCTGGGGTACAACACAAACCTTCAGCCCCGCAGGGTGGACGACTAACCAGTGAACCCCAACCTCAGAGAGAAGGCTGTGGCTGCTAGTGACCTTGATGCCATAGTCCCATTTCCGACTTCACCTCTGTCTGTTGGAAGCAGCACTTTTTACTGCCTCCTTGTCTTCTGTACATCTTACTGGGTTTGATTTAAAAACTCTGCTGAGAAAACAGGTTAACACAAATACTAAACTGCTAAACAACTTTAGATGTAATCAGGTCCTCAAAGGCAAGTAGAGTAATAAACCTCTCCTGCATGGTAAAGCTAGAAGTTTTTTTTTTCCCCTTTGATTGTCCTTGTGATAGATATGTCACCAATACATGATTTAAACTGAGCACTGATGCTGGACTCATGATTTTTAAACTTTTTGCAGGGCTTTGTTTATCTTGGACGGTTTTAATTTAATGGTCTCTTAAGCCTTTATCCCCACTTCTAACTGTTCCAAGTATGTCCATTATAACGGATAAGTTTATTTGCTGTGAAATGACTTCTGACAGTAGGAAAGGGGTTCTATAACTGCATCTTTTTGTTGGAGAAATTTCCCTGTTGGGTGGGTGTTCTATTTTTTTTTTTCTTGCAGGGGTATGTACGTTTACTTCTGTCTTAGCCTAGCACAGGGAAAATATCCATTTATCTTTTTTCTTGTGCTCAATAGCTTTAGCTCTTCCTCTCAATCCATTTTATCTTTATCTTTGTTAATGGAACGTAAATATGTATAAAATTTGAAGGAACTGAACTAACAAATACATTCTGTGTATATGATTTTAATGAAGAAAATAAATTGATTACTGGCATTAGAACAGTATATAATAAAATACCAGTTTGTACAGTATGACTTATATGTGACCATGTTCCTCCTATTTTCCCATTTAACACAAGGAAATAGACACAACTGCATTTCACTAAGTGATATTGGCTTAAATTCCTTATCCCTGGCAGTTTTTGGAGCATTCGTTTGCTGGCAGGGGACATTGTGCTGGGAAGAGCTCCCAATTGGAAAGGATTAACACTATCAGAACTTAACGATTGCTGCCTTTGTTCCATCTCTGCACTACAGTATATCTGCTGTTCTTTTAACCCTGTTCTTGTGCAATCAACAATGTGCTAACCTGCTTTTCTCTTTTGTAAACATTTTTGCATTATTGGGCTGCATTTCCTGCCTTACTGTATAGGGAAAAAAAAGGCTGGGTTTATTATTGCACATTTTAAGCTTTTATACCTTTATCTTTCTGGAGTGGTCAGTTTCTGAACTGGACAGCCAGAATGGCAGGTCTGCTCTTTGGGGATTTTAAACTGTGCATTTTTAACACTACAGTAAAATCATTTCAGTCATATGATCCCTCTTATTTAAAGCTTTGGGGGCCATTTTATGCCATGTTGGCATAAGTAGTTTTGTAAAAGGGAAAGTATTTCTAATGGTGTTTCAGTGCATGTACTAACAGGATAAACTTTACACTAGCTAGTTTGGCCAATCAAGTGTTTCCCTTCTGTGGACTAATTTAAAATTTGTTTTATGTAAAGAAAGCTGGGATGCGGTTACTTTTTGAAGATTGCTGGGTAAACTTTGGCCTGTTAGAAATAGTGCATTTAGTAAAACTGCAGTGTTTCAAGTACACATTTTAAACCCCTGTTGCGGACACTAAGGTGAAATTCTCTCTTTGTCAGAGTTGTAAAAACATGGTGGTACTAGAATATTGTATAGTCATTGTTAAAAGCCAAAACTGGAATGTGCAGATGATAGGATTTGGATAATTTTATGCACTGTCCTTTTTTTGTTTGTTTTTGTCTTTTTTTAAAAACAAAACAAAACGTAAGATTCCTGATATAGATTGGTGAATACAGTTGAATTTACAATTGCTCCATTTTGCTGAAACAGTTGCACATAAGGGGTTTACCCAGGGACCATGACCTACTGGTATATATAAATATATAAATATATATATATATATATATGTGTGTGTGTGTGCGTGTGTGTATTACACACACAAACACATACACACATGCAAGCCCCCTCTGGGATATAAGGTAGAAATCACGATCTTAAGATTACAGCTTGTTTAGGTGCGATACCCTGACTCCCAAAGTTAGTTGCAGTGGGTCTTAATTGTTTCTGTGACAGAAGGATTTGTTCAGACTGCTGTACTCTTCATTTGATGTAACAAAATGCTATTAATCTAAATATTTGTAAATAAAGTACCTGTATCTAGATTAAATTATAATTAGTTGCTTTATTTTGTGATCTACAAGATTCAGACATTCTACAATCAAGCTTTTGCTTGGCAGAAATTGTTGGTTGCCAGGTATTGCCAGACTCCTTATTCATGACATAATGAAATAGCATTATTTGTTAACTTTTAACCAGATTACTCTCAAGTCTTATAGCTCTGGAGTTTGGATTTTGTTATTTGCAGAGAAAACGGCAATGAGAACATTCTTCCATGTAACTTTACATGCAGTGCTGATAGTCTTAAAAAAAGTGTTTGGGGCCAAATTCTGTTCTTAATTGCATGTATAGACCCTCGTAATAAAGGTGGGTGCTCAAAAGTGGGAGTAAGTGGAATTGTCTTGTTTGCCTTAATTTCTAGAACTCAATTTAGAGGTTGGTTGGAGAGAAGAAAAAATGGAAATCATGACATGGGTCACACTTCAGTAAACTGTTTCACTGGTTTTAGGTTGTTTGTTATAGCACCTGTAAGGAAGTCCCCAATTTGTATCTGGTGCTCATTGCCTATTTATTCTATAGATTACATTCCAGTACAATGTTCAAGTACTTTCATTGTACAATAAATTACATATTTGATGCAGTAAACTTGATTTTTTTTTTTGTTCACATGTGGAGACAATACTCAGTTATTAGTTTGAGATGATCAAGTTTTCCATGGAACTATAATCCTACTGAATGGGTACAAGAGAAAGAATACTGGATTTGGGGTCTGAGGACCTGGGTTCTGCTCCCTGCTACTTGAGTGATCTTGAGCAAGTTACTTAACTGCTCTGAGTTAGTTAAGGAGGCCTCAGCTTCCTCATTTGTAAAATGAGGATTAGATTACTTTCAGAGATGCTTTCAATTCTAACTCTATGGTCCTGAGTTCTTTTGAAAATGTTTATAAATTGTTTCTCTTTGAAATGAGCCCATCACTCTCTAAAGTGCAATGTACTGTGATACCTTGTGGTTTTAGTAACAGTAGTATGGACTTAAGGATGTCAGTACTGTAGCTAAAGTGTTATCAGTTTCCAACAGGAGAGTATAAATTCCAATCTCTTGTGTTCCATTTCAAATCTGTTTTGAACATGGCTCAACCAATTATTAAGTAGCAGAGCACTGGACTTGCAATCAGGAAGGATTCAAAGTACTGGCCTAAAAGACAATATGTTCATTTGGACAAGTCAGTATTTTTATCTGTAAAACAAGGGAGTAGGGCTTGCTCATTGGGTCGAGTGTAGAGCTGAAATTAAAATACCTTTTTTTCCATACCAGTAAAGAGATATTTAAATAGTCTGAGAGGCAACCAGTAATTCAGAAGAAATATCTAGGTCTGGTAGGGGCATGAATTTTCTAGCTAATGAGGTAACTTGTGTTCCTAAATCTTGTGCCAGAAAAATAATATACAAGTAAATATTGAGATACTTTATATGGTAGAACAAAGCTAGGAGGATTAACATAGGCATGATGCGTAGAATTGGGTTTCCTACGTGTCTCACATACATTTGAAAATGTGTTATATTTTGTCTTAAGTCTTCACTAATGCGTGTGATATAAAATATCTAAGGTCAAGAAATGGGGAAATAAGCTGGCATTAAAAATATGCATTTGCAAAAAGTCATAAAAAGTGCCTTTTGTGCCCTCTAGTGTGCTAAAAGTAGGTGCTTACTATTTAGGCTATATTTTAAGAAACTAAGATAGAAAAATGTCTTGAAGCAGCATGGGTTCAGCGGAAATAATGCTACTCACTACCTGAGTGATCCTGGGCAAACCACTTTACTTCTTACCTCTCTGAGCCAGTTTTTCCCTCTAAAATGAGAGCTGAATTGGATAATCTCCAAAGGTCTTTTGAGGTTTAAACCTAAGATCATATCATTCATTGGGAATTAGAAGTGGCTTGCTCTTCCCATATAAAAATGGCACGACAAATTTGTTTAATCGTTTTTATATGAAAATATATTTCACGCAAAACACAAACTTGATAAGATTAACAAATGTAGAAGAATTTAAATTCAGCACGGTGTTCTGCTACATCAGTACAGACCTTTTAATTTACACCCTTCAATGTCCATTTCAAAGGAGTGGCGTTAAAACTTGTGGCATTAGCTTCATACCCTGTTTAAATTTTATGCATTGGTATTTCCATATGTCAAATAAAAATCTGCATTCATAGCATAAAACATGCTGTCCTTGGGAAGAAGGTGCTGCATCTTGAGTTGGTAAGCAAGGTCAGATAAGAGGGACTCTGATTTGCCACTTAGTGAGGTAGTAGATATTTCCTCAGGTATGGAAGGCAAAAAATGTTCCAAGTGTCTCTTGTGGCCAAGTCACTGTGACAAGGCTCTTCCCTGCAGGCACATAAAATAGCAGACAGATGAACAATGACAAAAACATTTTGGTTTAACATTTTAATGGCTAGCGTTTTTTTTCCCCTTATGATAGCTCATGCTTATCGGTTACTTATCGTGGAGAAACAAAGTTACAGGAATCTTCCCACTGCTTCAAAGGCACTTAAGCTGTTGCAAACGTTAGAATCATTGTGTAACATAACAAAGTTTGAGTTTCAAAGTACTACCAAGAATTTGTAGCAGTGGAATTTGTGGCATCCTACTAATCTTGATGACCCACAGAATTTCAGATTTAGAAGAAACTACAAAGACATCTACTACAAATCCTGCCTGAAGCAGATATTCTGTTGCATTAAATCCCCAAGTGGCCATAAGACTTCCACTTGAAGACCTCCTGCAAGCACCAACAGCTTCCTGAGGTGCCCCAATTCAGTGTAAAGTGAGATAATATTTATTATCGTTTTATTATTGTGTTTGCCTGGTACATAAGAGCTTTAAAGGAGGTTTTTCCCCCCTCCTCATAGAGCTGAAACAAGTCTCTCTGCAATTGCCCACCCCTAGTTACTGTTACTTCTGCCTTCTGGGACTAAGGAAAAGGATTATAATTCTTTTATATGACACCCTTTCAAATCTTGAACATAGCTGTAATGTTACTCTCTAAGCTTACCCCAAATAGCCCTGATCCTTTCAGTGTCCCAAGGCATATTCTCTAGGCCTTTGGAAAATTTTTAGAATTTCCTGTTTTAGAAAGTAAAAAAACAAATTCATTTTCAAAAGACCCTGGTTTTAAATGGAATGTATTCCTTCTGAAATTTGCACGGTTGTGCACAAATGACCATTTTGAGCAAAGTAGTGGATACAATGAGAACATCTTCTGATGACAATTTATCTCAGAGGCCTTTTGAAATATTTCCATAGCCATTACCTGGGAATCATTACAAGTTGGAGCCAGTGGTTTCAAAGAAGGGCTTCTTCTTACCTGGCTCCTTGTGAGATGAGAGTCTTCAAGTAGGGAGACTTCTAGTTGTGATAAGCTGGGTGCCAGAAACACAGAATCTGCAGTAGTGCTGGTAACCAGTTCATCTAAAGCATCAACTTGTCTCTTCAAACTGTGTAAAGTACCTTCTGTTTGTTGTTTGTCTTTCATTAAGGCCTCTGCTTGTTTGGACATACAGCAGCGGAGCTGGGCCTGAAAATTGTTTTGTTGCAACTTAAATGTCTATATGAATAGTCAAATGCGTTATAAATGTTACCTTCTAATGCTAAACAGCAAAGATGCACTAATTTAAAATCAGTAGATTCTTCATCTGTAAAATGAACAGTTTGGACTAAAATGATCCAAGTAGGGTCCCTCCCTCTGAATTCCACAATTTTGATCCTAAAACAACTTGTTTCTATTGCAATTTATAGTTGCCCTGTAAGTTAGAGCAAGTATTTCAGCACCATTTTACAGAGGAGGAGACTTATAAGACTCAGAAAGGAAATGACAGAGCTAAGTATAGGGTAGATCCAAGCTCTAAATCCAAACCTCTTGACTGATGTTGAAAATGTACCAGATTTGGACTCTGAAGACCTGTTTCCTTATGTGTAAAATGAAGGAGTTGGACTTGAATCTAGTCACTAGATGATGCCTCAGGTCTCTTTAAATTCTATAATCTTACAAGCTGAACTAGAAACCCCCCCTCTGCCACTTACTATGTAACTGGTTAAGTCACTTCATCTTTTGGGCTTCAGTATTCTCATCTATTAACTGATCTCCAAGGTCATCTTATAATCAGATGATGCCATGACTAAATTCCAATGTTACATGGTACCTCAACATTCCAGAATCTATGCTGGATATGTTTAGTATCTCAATTTAAAATGTTCTATTATAGCAGGATGTAGTGGAAATTGTGCTAGCTTCGGAGCTAGGGGGCTTGGATTAAAATCTTGGCTCCACTCTCCTTTTTTGTTGAGTTTTTCAGTCATGTCTGACTCTTCTTGACCCAATTTGGGGTTTTCTTCGAAAAGACACTGAAGTGGTTTGCCAATTCCTTTTCCAGCTCATTTTACAGATGGGGAAACTGAGCCAAACAGGGTTAAGTGACTTGTTTAGGGTCACATAGCAAGTAAGCAAGGCCAGATTTGAACTCAGAAAGATGAGTCTTCTGACTCCAGGCCTGGTGTTCTATCCACTGTGACACTTAGCTGCCCTTTGACTCTCCTAGTCAAGACCCTTACTTGGACCTTGGTTTCCCCACCTCTAAAATGGGAATGGATGGACTCTAAGGTACCTTCCACATTTAAGTGATCCTAATACTTCTCCACCTTAATCTTAGTGGTTCATAACAATATTTATACAAAATACAACCTTGAGTCTGTCTTCACGGTGACGTAGTTTCTCTCTCATTGCTTCTCCACGCCAGTGCTCCTCCTTTGTCAAGGGGAAAAAGTAGTCATAAATGAACACTCTTACATGGCCATTGCCAAACCACTCACTCCTCCTTGTGGGCCCCAGATCTATTGTTTCTAAAATTATCTTCTGCAGTCTTTTCTGTGACATACAAATTGCAGAGTAGTTGCTCATCTTCACTGTTTCTCAACTTGGAGCTCTCTAATACTGATGAAATCAAAGGTCCTCGGACCTGTGTGCTGAGCACTATGCTAGGCCCCTGGCAGCTACACAGTTAGGATGATAAAGCAGAATTGTGCAGATTAAAACAATGGGTGCAACATGAGGTCAGAGACCATTACAGATGGGATGAAAGGAGTTTTCTTGGAGGTAGTATATGCGTTGGGCTTTAAAAGATGGGTAAGATTTCAGTAGTTAAAAGGGTAAGGAAGAACAAACTTTGGAGATCCGAGGAAGAGCATGAGTTTAAAGATGCACACAGGTAGGAAAGGGTAGGACATGTTCTGGGGAATATGGAGGGGAGTTTTAAAGAGTAGCTTAATGATAAAGTAACTGAAAAGAAGCGATGAAGTATATGGAACGAGAATCAAATGCTTACCATGATGTGAACTTTGGACAAATTTAGCTTCTCTTCAAAAGAATACTGTCGCTCCTCGTTGGTGGAAAATGGAAAGTTCTCTTTCAAACTTTCCAATTCATTCTCTAGGGTTTCTGCTTTTTCAAAAATGGCATCTAGATCTTCTAGTGACTCTGGAAGAGACTGGTTGAAATTCTTAAGGCCAGTTCTGAGTTCGCTTTTCACTTCTAATTTTAGTTGCTTCATTGCCGCATTAATTTCCTTATGTTGTTGATCCAAATCCTTTTGGTTTTTTAGCTAAACAGTAATCAAGAGTTGGATAATTTTAAGTAAGAAAGATATGCCTACACTTGATTCAGTCAGCTCTTTGAGCTGGCTGACATTAAGCTATGTGTGGTAGAGTGGACAGAACAGTGGACTTATGTCCCAAATCTGCCATTTACTAATTTCATGACCTTAGGCAAGTCACTTCTCTTCTGAGTTTCCATTTCCTCATCTGTAAAATGAAGGTGAAAATATGACCTACCTCAAAGAGTTAACTACAAGGAAAACACTTTGAAAATCTTATAAATGGAAGTTCTTATGAGTCATGTAGCCAATTAAACATTAAGTACATAGCAATGTGCTAGTGCTAAGAGGAATGAAGATGAATTGTGATAATGCTAACAATAACATATTTTTTATAGTGCTTTGAGGTTTCCACACTACATTCTGCATTCCCTCGGAGGTAGGTCATTAAAGTATTATCTTCTCACTTTACAGATGAGGAAAGTGAGACTCACAGAGGCAAAAAGATTTATGTATGTCCAGTGGGATACTAACCTGGTTCTTCTGGCTCTTTCCCTGCCTATAAACAGTTTACAGTCTAGTAGGGGAGACGAGCACATGGTTAACTAAAATACCAAGGAGAGTGTAAAAGGAGAGTTCCCACCTGCTTCTTGAGCTCCAGATAATCGTACTGCATCTGACTAAGCTCCTTCATTAGTCTCTTGGCTCGCTCGTGGTTATCATGTGCAACTTGCTCAATTGCTGCCATTTCCTTCTGCATACAACTGTTCTCGTGTCTTTGATCCTATAAGAAGAGTTAAGTGACCATGACAATAACAAACATTTCTACTTCACTTTAGGGTTTACTCTCTTCTTATCAGTTCTGTAGGGTAGGTAGGACAAGTGTTGTTTTCAGTCTATAAAAAGACAAAACTAAATTTCAACCACGGTAGCAAAGAAGCAAAAAAAAGCATTAGTGGACACTGCATTCGATAGCACAGAGTGCTAGCTCTGAAATCAAATGTAATTCCAGACCCCACATTTTCCCTTACTCAGGCTTCAGCTTCACAACCTATAGAGTAAGGATGATTCTGACCCTTTTGCATGATTCAGAAGGATGTTAGATAAAAATTATTATTATAGCAAAAAATGTCTTTAAAAAACTTTTTTTAAAAGTTAAATCCTTTAAAAAAGTTAAATTCAGGTCCTTTCCTGATTCCAATTCCAAAATTCTTCCCAGTACACCATACTGTCCTCTCTGGGTAATGAGTGGTGCTATGTAAACAGAAGATTATTGTTTTAGGGCTGAAAATAAAATCAACACTCCTTTGTTTTTAAGCTACAGGGTTAAATTTATTATTTTTTAAACTGATTCACTGTCTTACTGAAGTGCACTATGGGGGAACTTCAATTCAATTTAAAAAACATTTATTGAGCACCAACTACATGCCAGGCAATGTGCTCAGTACAGTGTTGTACTGTGGCTTTGGAGTTTGAGGGCCTGGGTTAATATTTTGCCTCTGTCACTTAATACCTGTGTTGACTTTTGGGAGGTTATTAAATCTCTATAGACAATAATAAAATTTAAATGATATAGGTTCTACCTTCAAAGAATAAGGTAATGGTGGGGGTGGGGGGTGGGATGTAACTTATAGACAATTAGGTTCATATAAGGCAGAATGTGAATGGAGCAAAGGAGAAGTCTGACAAAATAAAGGGAAGAGGATGGGATCAGATGAGGCTTCATAGAAGAGGTAGCACTTGAGCTCAGTCTTGAAGAGGGACTCAAGGGAAAGGCAGTGCAGCATCAACCATATTGGATTTGAAATCAAGAGGGCCTAGATTTAAATTCTACATGACCTTGGAAAAGTCTCTTCTCTTGAGATTTAACACTGTAAGGCAGCAGTCAAATTCAAATAGAGATAATTGTGAGCTTCACATTGACTTAAAAAACCACCAACTGACACTATGTCACTTTATCTTTATTTTGTTGAACATTTCCCAATTACATTTTAATCTGGTTCTGGCTGTATCGAGTTTTACAGGCTGCTTGTTCAAGCCTGATATCTCTCCTATAAGAGATAATGTAGTCTAATCCCTCATTGTTTACAAATGAGGGATCTGAGGCCCAGACAGGTTAAATGACTTCCCCAAAGTCACACAGGAACTAAGTAACAGGCATGAATTTAACCTAGGTTTTCTGACTCTCAAGCTGAGGACTGGACTAGAAAATCTCTAAGGTCTCTTTCCAGCACTAAACCTTATGCTCCTAAGACACAGTTCTTGCTTACAATTCCTTATAATAACCCTGAGATTACATGAAACTCCTCTGTGGCTAGAGTTTGGTGGGTCCCAGTGACTACAGGCTAGTATTCAACTAGCTCAATATGGTCTTCTCCCTAAGGGAAGAGGAGAGACAATTCCATAGGCATTCCTCAGCCTGATTTGTGCTGCTCTAGGATCCAAACCCAGAAAACTGAAGCAATGATGTACATACAAGAAGTGCTTTTTCCATTTGGGCCCGCTGGGTCCTGATTGCTTCTTTCAGGCCTGCAATTTGTTTTTCAGCTTTCTCTTTCTCAAACCGGAAACGGTTCTGAAGGTGGGTTATATCAGCTTTGGAGAGGTCCACTTCTTGCTGCAGAACCAAGAGTTCACTTGTTTTTTTTATCAATTGTTCTTCTCGTTCTGAGAGCTGAAGTCCTAGAATAAATATTTTTGAGCAAGTTTAGCCTAGTGTCAGCCGTGGGAATCTGGTACTAGTGGGAAGGATTACATAACTCAAGTTTCCTCCAATCCCTGCAATGTGAAGCCTTTACATCAGTGCTTATAAACAGTTAATTTGGTTCTGCCACCAATCAGCTACATGACCTTAGGCAAGCCACTGTCTATGGATCTCAGGCTCCTCCCTCTGTAAAATGAGGTTTGGTAGGTGTGGCAGTGGATAGAGCACCGGGCATGGAGTCAGGAAGACCTGTCTAACCTATGTGACCCTGAGCAAGTCACTTAACCTCTGTTTGCCTTAGTTTCTTCATCTGTAGAATGGGGATAATACTACTAAATCTCAAGGTGGTTAAGAGACTCAAATGAGATAACTGTAGCACAGTACCTTCCACAAATATTAGTTGTTATTATTATTCTATGGTTCTAAGATCCTTTCCAGCTCTAACATTTTATCTGTATGAAGTATGCCAAGGCCCTTACTACTTATGCTCTTATACCAACTGCTGGTTTTGTTTTTTTTTTTTTTTTGGTGTGGGGGAGTGAGGAGAAGAGGCAATTGGGGGTTAAGTGACTTGTCCAGGGTCACACATCTAGTAAGTGTCAGGCCAAATTTGAACCCAGATACTCCTGACTCCAAGGTCAGTGTTCTATCTACTGTACCACCTAGCTGTCCCAACTAACCTGACTTTGCATGGTACCACCTGCCCAGGTTTACTTGCCCGTCATCTTACATCTAAAATGTCTAATCTACAAAGGGTCATCCTAGAAACCCCTAGAAGACATTTCAGGCAGCACAGGGTGTTTCAATCTCAAAGACCTAAGGGAGTTTATTGTAGTAGAAGAAACTTGACAAGATGATCCTATTTGGATTTACATAAGAAAGACAGCCTTCTAAATGATGTTAGAATTTGTAAGAATTTACTAAAAATCCCAGACTGCTCACCAAGTTTAGGTCAGTTCTTTGTGAGAAATAAAACCATGTTTTAATAAAGTAGCTGAGAAAGATAGAAAAAAGACATTCATTTTTCCTCCGCCCCTAGTCAAGATGGTCCTTCCATGACAGGCATTTATCATCCATATCTGAAAAGCCTTTTCAGCCTTGAAGAAACCATCAATTAGCTTGAACTCCACTGGCATAGCCTTCAAGAAACGAGGGTCAAGGCCATAACACAATAAATATCAAAAGAAAAATTTTGTAGATGTATGATTTTTTCCTCTTATTAAACTAATGAAAGATCTCAAAAGTGGAAAAGTGCTGTACTTGGGTCAGAGGACCTTAGTTCAAACCTTGGTTCTACCAAGGGTTCTGACCCTGGGCAAGTTACTGAACCTCTCAGGGCCCCAGTTTCCTCATTTGTAAAATGAGTAAATTAGACTACATATTTTCTAAGATCTCAAATCAAAATTTGTGAAAATAAAATTAATAGAAAGCCCTCAGATTACTCTTCCCCCTTAAATGGCTCTTTTTCTTAAAATGAACTGTTTTAGTGATCTATTAATATAGCACTAAATTAATCTTAGAATGGGGTCTTGAGCTCCTTTTATATGTTCAAAACTCCTACTTTTAACTCCTGTTGGTCATTACGTAGGCCTGTATGAGGCATGTGGTAACACTTACTGGTTTGGTTTAATGTTTTCTCCAAGGCTGCACTCCATTTTTCCTCTTCTTCCAGGGTCTTGACTCGCTCCTCCGTCAGTGTCACCTTTGAGATCACTTGTTCCAATTTGTTTTTTTGACTCTCCAACTCCCAATCTAGCAACTGCTGCTGATCTTTCAGTTTTGCTTTACAGGCTTCTAATTTTTCTTCTTCACCTTCTATTTCTTCCTGGATTTGATGAAGACGCTAAACAAACAATGTTAGGTTAACGAGCCTGGTGTAACAAAGAGTTCATGGAACTTAGGAGTTAGTAGAGACCACAGACACCATCTACTTCAACCCAAGCAGCCATATCCCACCCGTCCACTATTTGTGAAATTTTCTGAAACCAAGAATAGAACTTTATGTTTGTCTCTATTAAGTTTCAACTTAATCAATTTAGCCCATTAATACTAGCCCATTGAGATCTTTCTGTATCTGGAGTTTGTCACTCAAAGTGTTAGTCAGCTATCACTGCAGGATAGATTCCTAGAGTACTCCATTACAGACCTCCTGATATGCAATGATTCTAGGATTTTGTGACATCAAAACCTGTTTTTAGCTCATGTTTTTAGCTCTTAGGAACAAGGGGTAGGGAATGGAGTAAAGTTAGTTATTAGCAGCCTTTGCCCAGGTAGTTTTTTTTTTTTTACATTTTTGTGAAGTACATTTAAGAGACAGTGTGGCATAGTGAATGGAATGTTGAATCAAGAAGACTTGGGCTTAAATTTGGCCTCTGACACTTAATAATTACATGGCCCTTCACAAGTCATTTAACCTTTATATGCCTCCAGAAATTCCTAGGACTAATCTACTAAGTCTTAGCTAGGTTGTGATCTGCTTTGGTAAAGGGAGTTCTAGGTAAAGGAAGTTCCCTACACTAAGCAAAGCACAGATTCTTTGGGTACTCATGTGATAGTTCTACTCCATCAACCCTCATTTACCACTTCTTCTTGTGCAATTCTCAGTTTCCTTTCTTCAATCTCATTCTGAAGTACTTGTAGTTGCAATTGCTTCTTTTCTCCTTGTTCCTGGCATTCTTGGAGCTTCCTCTTCTGTTCACTGATGTCATCTTTCAGGCTGTCTTTCTCACTCAGCAATGCTGTCTGGTGCTGTGAAGTCAATTCCAGATTCTGTGTGTGAAGAGGAAGTTTACAACTAATTATGTATACAACTGTCAAAAGCAGAATACCTTCACTATGAAGTCACCTATTAAATTTTGACTAAATAAAATGATTTTTCAAAAGACAAACTGTGGTATAACGGAGAGAGCAGTGGACTTGGAGCTGGGAGATGTAGGTTCAAATTTCACCTCCAATACTAGTTATTAGTTGTGCGACTTTAAGCAAATTACTAAACTGCTGAGCCTCAGTTTCCCCATATGTAAAACTGGAAGTAATATTTGTACTACATTCTTTCACAAGATTGTAGGGAAAGTTATCTTTAAATAAAAAAGTGCTGTAGAAATATTACAACTATAAAGCTTAGCAACCTTCAATCACTGCATTAAATATTATCAAGGCATACATTTTAATTCATTTGTGCAATTATTAAATGTCTGCTATATCTGTAGACCTGTGTAGGCACTATGTTAGATACAAAACTGCCAAATAATGTCCCTGCCTTAAGGAGCTTACAGTCTAGTAGGGGACAATCAACTTAGCTTTCTAGTCTTGTCTCATGCTACTCCCCATCATATATTCTATGTCTTCCCCAGAGACTTAGGTTTGTGAGTCCTGGCTCTGCCACAAATTAAATTAGGCAAATTACTTCCCTTCTTTGTCCTCAGTTTCCTCAGCTGTAAAATGATGAGAATAATTCCTTACTCTGCCTACCTTCCAGGCTAATAGTATGTTGTGGAACTCATATAAAAAATGTGTATAAAAAGTACTTTGTAAAAATATAAAATGTGAATGTTAAATTATTATTGTCTATTTCCTATACATTATATGAGGGGTGAGTAGTGGCAAAATGTAAATGATTAACTTACTTAACTCAATGGCTTAGATTAGATAGAATTAAAAAAAGGAGCCAAGGCTGATCATCTCAGGTCTATGTTTCAATTATCTGTCTGATTTCAAAGATTAATATCCTATACAACCACTCCCAGATTATACTTTAACAATTACCTCTTCTGTCAACTTCAACTCATCTTGAACACCAGTGAGTTCATCTTTGAGGGTGTCTAATTCTTCTCTCTTTTCTGGAACAAAGAATTTTTCACTTTGTGAAACAGGAAATGCTTGTTGAGGCTTTCAGGATAGCTGATTGTTACTATTCCAATAAAATACCCAGTCCTTAGATACAATCAATCAATCAAACATTTATTAAGTACCTACTATGTGCCAAGTATTGGGCTAAGTGGTGGAGGCACTGTGCTAAAATAAGAGACCCATTTTGGGGCATGGGGGTTTGTTTTGTTTGGCTATGCATGTTTGATATAAGCATTTTGTTTTTCTCTCTTCCTTTTGGGAAGGGGTTTTAGGAAAAGAAGGCCAAGGAAAAGATCAGCAAAATGGAAAAACAAGTAAATTAAAAAAAGGAGGTCACTGAAGCATTAAAAATGCATAGAACAACAAAGAAGGAAGGTCAAAGAAGCAGACAAGCAGGACAGCTTTGAAAATAACGTATCTGTTGTTAAACTTGGAAGGAGAAACAAATTAAACATGGTAGAGATTTGTAGCTGTACATGAAATCCTCTTTTCTGGTTCTGCTTTAAGTATGGAAGTACTCATTTTATATGGTACTCCTTAAGTTCAGAATAAAAAACCAAACCAAACCAAACCAGAATTTGTCCTTGTCATGATTGAAACTCAGATCCCTTAAACACTAGCGTGTAGAATAGCTTGTCCTTCACTTCCATCCTTGTCCAAATGTCCAGACCATTGATTTATCCCAGTGAGTTTTAACTATTCTAACTGTGGTCCCATGGAATCTGGTTTATTTAGTAGTCCATCAGTTGTTGTCAGTTATTTGAGCTATATAGCTATTTTATTATTTTTAAAAATTAGTTCACAGCTCCACCAACAGGGAGTACATTAGTATACTTATTTTCACATATCCCCTCCAGTATCAAATGCCTTTTTAGTGACAGAATACCACCCCTGACCAGAGTCAGTATATAAAAAAGGACATTTTCTAATATTGGTCTCATTGACCACATAATGTTACTATAAAGGTAGCTGAGTAAAACCAACTTCGAGCTAAAGAGTATTAATAATTAACATTTGTAGATGGTGTAATAAGTGTATAGTTTTCTTAATAAATAATAACATTTACATAGCATTTTCAGGTCTAAAAAGTGTGTTCTTTATACCAACCCTCTGAGATAGGTAGTTCCAGTATTATAAAGGTAAGATAACATCTTATAGATGAGGAACCTGAGACCCAGAGAAATGAAATTGCTCACCCTAGTCATCTGTTTAATATTAAGTACCTGAAGTCTTAAGTGTGGTCTCTACCCTTTTCGGCTACTCAAGCACTATTACTATAGAATGTGAAAGGGAACCTCTTAGACTATAGGCTATTTTGTATTTGTATCTATCTCATCATTAAGTGTGGCCAAAAAAATTTATAAACTAGTGGCCAACCTTCGGGAGATGGATGAAACTTTCCAGGTTTTTTTAAAAATTTGCATATTTTAACACCAGAAAATTCCACTCTTCGTCACTTATATAATTTTTTGAAGACAATTTCAGATCAATACAACAAGCAGTTAAGTATCCATTATGTGCAAGGCTCTGTGCTAGATACAAAGTCAAAATAAAAAATACTTCCTACCTTCAAGGAGCTTATATTCTACTGGGTATGTATGACATACAAACTTTAGTGCATACTGGATAATTTGAGGAGGAAGGAAAGAACACTAAAACTGAGGCAGTCAAGAAGGATTTGTACCATAAGATAAGCCTTGAGGGAAGCCAAAGATTCTAAGAAGCTAAGCTAAGAAGGGGCTGTATTATAGATATAGGAGAAAGACTGTGCAAAAGTATGAAGGTAGGAGGTGGAAAGCTGAGTTCAATAGGCCAGTATGGTTGAAATGTAGAGATAACAAAGTGGAATTAGGTGAAGGAAGTCTGTAAAGGTAAATGGCAGCCAGAATGTGAAAGTGTTAAATGTCAAAATAAATAGTACATATTTCATTTTAGAGGCCACTGGGAGCCAGTTAAAGGTTTCTGAGCATGGGATTGACTGGTGGTTTAGAAAGAATGTTTCAGAAGTTGCATGGAGCATCGATCAGAGATGAGACTAGAAGCTAGGTGTCCAAAAAGGAGGCTGTTACAATAATCTAGGTGAGAAGTGATGAGGCTGGTGCCTATATAAGTGAAGAAAAGGAGACAGATGTGAAAGATGTTATGGTAATAAAAACAATAAGACTTGATAATTGATTGCATGGAAGATGAAGGAAAGGAAAGAGCTGAAGATAAAAATTGTGAACTAGGGAAAAATAGTAGTTTAATCAACGGGAAGTTTAGAGGAGATACAGGTTTACAGGGAAAATGATGAATTTAATTTTAGACACGGTAAGTTTGACAAGCCTATGGGGACATCCATTTGCAGATATCCAACAGGAAGCTGGTGTCATCTGCAGAGAGATACTAATTGAACCAGGGGAGGTGATGAGATTACTAAGAGAGAGGGTGAAGTGAGGCAAAAGAGTAGAGGACATAGTCTTGGATGCCACTCAGATTTAGGGGTAGGACATAGCTAAGGACCTGGTAAACAAGTCTTAGAATGAACAGTCAGACAAACAGAAGAACCCATGGAGAGAAGTGTAACAAAAATCCATGGAGACATGCATACACAGGTGGAGGGGATGGTTAACAGTATCAAATACTACAGAGAGATCAAGAAGGGTGAGGACTGAGATTAAGTCATAGGATTTAATAATTAAGAGGTCATATTTTGCCTACCTTGTAGATGCTGTTGCATGTTAGCAATATCTTTGTGCAAGGAGAGCTTGTCTCTGTTTAGCTGGTCTACTTCCTGCTGTAGTTTCCTGACATCCAGCTCCACCTTTTCTAAGTTAGACACTGCTATTCTGCTGCTATCTTCTGTAGCTGCTAACACTCTACCAAGAACAGAGAAAAACTCAAAAATAGACACAATACAACATCAAACAGGCAAAAAAAGCATTTTCTATATAATATATATTGTGCAATTATAAAGGCTGAGGAGGATTGTCCATCCTTACAGCAGCATCTGTAGAGTGGGAAGAGCATCATATTAACAACAGGTCAGTCTAGGTCTAGCTCTGCCACAAATTCGCTGTGTGATCTCAAGCAAGTCCCTTCACGTCTGTGGGGCTTAGTTGCTTTACCTATGAAATGAGGAAGGTTGGATTAGATGACATCATAAGTCTTCTTTTCTTCTTTGCCCTGATATTCTACATTCTAACATTCTGCACTTTATAGTCTCCTTCCTGAGTTAACATTCTAGGTGTGCTATTCTCAGGCGTAGCTCTAATAGCCTCTGAATATTTATTTTCAAGAGTGATTCTACTGTACACTTTCTTTCGGTTGGAGAGTGACAACCACAACAACAACAGAAGCTCACATTTATATGGGCTCCAAAGTGTTTTTACTTTTTAATATATTATCTTGTTTAATTCCACGGAGGTAACAAGCTTATCAGGAAGGTAGCATAAGTAATGTTATCCCTTTTAACACATGAGGAAACTAAAAATTCAGACTGAGGCAGTGACTTACTCCAGTAGTTAAGGGAACAGAGTCAAGAACTGAACAAAGATCTTCTGACTCTAAGTCCAATGGATGTGATGGAGAGAGTGCTGGACCTGGAGTCAGAATGAGCTCACTTCACATTTACTAGCTGTGTGACCTTGGGCAAATTACTCAACTTCTGTCAACCTGAGTTGACAGATTTTCAATTTCTACATCTGTAAAATGGGGACACAGCAATAGTACCGACCTTCGCCGAGTTGTGAGGATAAGATGAAATAAGATTTGTAAGGGCTTTGTAAACCTTAAAGCGCTATATGTGGAGGCTGTCGATCTACCGTTAATAATACTGCTATGGTGGCTGTTGTTGTTATGACTATTATCATTGCTATTTACCAGACAGGAAAGTTCACTAAAGCAAACCTCAGGAACTAAATGAAAGCCTTATGAAGCCACACAGACACAAAACCTCCTAGAGGGTGTATATACAGCAGTACAAGGAGAGAAGTACTGGAAAGATGACCGCAATTGGGTGTGTTACCTAGCTCTCCAGAAATGTTTTTCATAATTTCCTCATTCCTTCTCTTACCTTTTGGCTTGTTCTAACTTTTTCTCCAAACTTTCACAGTTCTCTTCAAGATCTTCCTTTTCCTCATTCAAAGCTTCCACATTGGCCTGCAGGGTGGATATTTCTGATGTCAGCTGGCTGATTTCTTGTTTCTCCTTTTCCAGAAGCTGTCGCTGCCACTCAACTTCTTCTCTCTGGCGTTGGGCTGTGCGCTGCAGTTTCTCCAATTCTAGTTTCTCCTAGGGGAGAGGATACGGAACATTAGATGCCTCAAAGGAACCAAAGGGCTGCAAGTTTTCAGAGGCCCGGATCAACCAGATTTTTTTTTACCTCTAGCAATTCAATTTGTGTCTTCTCTAGCTCAGTCACTTTTTGGTTACGTTGTACTTTTAGGACCTGCAGCTCATTGTTTTCACGTTGCAACTTGTCCAGAAAATTTTTCATCTCTAATATTCAGAAACAGAGCAAAGAACAATATAGATTAGAGAATGTCAGACCACATGGACCACGGGCTACAGAATTAGAGAATGTTCAGCTAGAAGGGATCTTAGTACTAGAATAGATCTTGAAATGTGGAATATTAGGATGCAGATATTTAGGACACTGATCACAAAATGTTAGAATTGAATTTCTGCAGATAAGCCCAATGAGACAAAGCACCAAGACTGAAGGTTGCACAACAAATAAATGGAGAGCCAACAATTACACCTACTTTTTCAGATTCCCCGTCCAGTGTTTTTCACTACACTGTCCATGATCACAGCTATTTAAATGTACCTGTTTTATGCCTAGATATTTGTCCTAGAAGTTCTTGAAGGATTTCCTCTTCTTTTCTAACTTCCTGTTTAGTGAGTGAGAGCTGTGTTTTCTTTTCACTTATCTGGACGTTCAATTCTCCTTTCTGAAAACTCAGTTCTTCCAGGATAGACTTTATTTCCTGCACAAATATTGCAGCAATGGTAGGTGGGGAGAGAAGAAAAAGAAGATTGTTTACAATGAGAAGTTCTTTTAAGGTAAGGTCTACTCACAAATGCACACTAAAATTTTATCATTTTTTCACACTGGAAACTCCCTGAGGACAAAAATTATTCCTTCTTCCTTGATATTTTTATGATTTTCTATGGACAAGATCATATCTTATAGGTCCTTGTGGGTACCAAGATGAACAAGGAAATGGATACATGACCTTAATATTAAAAGACCATACTATTAAAAAAAACAGAAACTCACAGCTGTGGGTAGGAGGTATATTCTTAACCGAACAAGAAAAAGAAGAAATTATAAAAAATAAAATAGATAAGTATGACTACTTGAAAATGAAAAGCTTCTGCATAGACAAAGTTCATGCACCTAGAATAAGAAGGGAAGGGGCCAAAAGGGGAAAAAAATCTTTATATCAAATTTTTCTGTTAAAGCTTTTAGTATCCAAAATATATAATCACATCTATCTATCTACCTATACCTTTCCCAATAGATAAATGGTCAAAGGATATAAATAGTTCTCAAAAGAAGAACTGCAAAGTATTCACAGCCACATGAAAAAATGCTCAAAATCACTTGTAAGAGAAATAAAAATCAAAATAACCCTGAGGTCTCACCTCACCATCCTGAAAATTGGAAAAAATGACAAAAATGTCATAGTCAATGTTGGAGGGGTTGAAGAAGGATAGGCATGGATTTTTAAAATCCAAGAATAGAGTTTGGCAAATTCAACCTCTATTAGCAAAGCCATCTCTCAGGTACAGAGAACTGAGGTAGTCATTTTGAGCCTTAACATACTCCATTGCTGATACAAGATTAATATGTTAGTGTTGTTACAATTCTAATACACTGTGGGTGGAGCTGTGAAATGTTACAACCATTTTGAAAAGCAATTTGGAATTATGCAAATAAAATGATTTGTTCATGCTCTTTGAACCAGAGACTTCATTATAAACCTTGGGGTTTATACCCCGAAGAAGGCGCTGACAGTAAGAAAGTCACTATATACTCCAAAATATTTATAGCATTACTTTTTGGGACAACTAAGAATTGGAAACAAAGTAGAGGCCCATCAATTGGGGAATAGCTAAACAAACTGTGGTACATGAATGTAATGGAATACTAATGTGTTATACAGGTGTGAAACACCATACAGAGAAGCACGGAAAGACCTATATAAACTAATGCAGAGAAAGCAGAACTAAGAAAATAATATACACAGTAGCTACAACAATGTAAAGAGAAAGAACAATTACACACCAAAAAGTAAATATAACGAAATTATAAAGATCAAGTAGGGCTCAAAGACATAGGAGAAGACACCCCAACCTACCCCGTTCAGGGAGGGGGAAGTACACAGGGCTTACACGTTGCACATGTTTTTGGACATTTTCAATAGAAACATTGGACATTATCAGTTGTGCGGATTTTTTTCCCTCCCTAAAAACATCATTTGTTATACGGGATGGTCTCTAGGAACAGGAAGGAAAGTAATACTTGGGAGAACTATGATAATATAAGAAACAGAAAATATCAATAAAACTTATTTTAAAGAAGTATTTGTGCAAAAGAACAAACGTGGCTCTAAAGAAGAGATATGAGAAGACATCCCCACCCTACTCCTTTTGTGGTAGTGAGAAGTCCACAGGTATGGTACATCACATATATTTTTACATTTTTTGGTTACATTTATTGGTTTAACTCGTTTTTAAAAACCTTCTTCCTCTTTTTTTCTTTAAAAAATCTGTTATATGTGATACCTGTTGGGCAGAGAGGGGAAGAGGATACTGGAAGAAATTCTGATGATGTAAAAAAAAGACACCAATAAATTGTACTTTAAAAAGAAAAAAAAAGAATGAATGAGGCATAGTTCCTACTTTCATGGCGTTTATTGTCTAGTATGTATGTGGGGAGGGAAGGAGTGGGGAGGGGAATGGATAACAAATATTCAAGTTAATAAAGAAATGGAATATTGTAAATACAAAAGAAAGCTCCAAACAAAGGACTTTTGTGATATATGAGGAGGAAGAGCTCAGTTCCCATATGGAGATTGGGGGTGGAGGATTGAAGATGGCGATAAAGGCAGGCTTTGTAGTAAATATTGCATCAATTTGTTATTATGAAAATCAAGAAAAGGCAGAGGTGTGTAACTGATAAGAATGATGGGTAATTTATTCATCATGTCTGTGGCTTGAACAAGCTGAAAGGGATTCCAGAAAACACAATGTTAGAAATAGAATGTTACAACTGGAGAACTTAGACTGTTTGCATACAAAAAGTCAGAACATGGCACAAAATATTAAAGATGGATTTTACAGATGAGGAAATAGAGACCCAGAGAACAAAGGTGATAAAATATTCTGGCAGAACACACGTCAGATGAGTTAAAACACTAGGAGTCTATAGTATGCAATTTTAAGAGACAAATGAAAATACCTAAAGTAAATTCAGTTCATGGTACTGTGATTTGTAGAAGAAAACTGTAAAAAGATGTGTCTAAAGACCTACCCTAAGTTGATTCCGTTTCTCTGTCACTTCTGTTTCCCCTAAGTTGAGGGCTTCTTGGAGGTCAGCTTTTGCCTGGGTCACACTTACTTGCAGCAAATGGAGCTCTTCCTTCTTATGAGTTAAATGCATGTTCAAGACTAACAGCTCCTGCTGCTGGGCTGCTATCTACAAGGAAGGAAAAGAGCAAAGGCACCTAAAATCCAAGAATAGAAGTTGGTAAATTCAACCTCTATTGGCAGAGCCATCAGTCAGGCACAGAGAACTGAGGTAGTCACTCTGACCCTTAATGCATCCCATTGTTGCTGCAAGAACCAGTACCTTACAGCTGGGCAGTGACTTAGGTAGCTTGGTTAGACTGAACAAACCATAGCTTAGAAACATACAAGTAACACATTAAATCCTCCTCACCAAGGAAAGTGGTAGCAGTTAGTCTGGCAGAGTAGAAAGAATATTGGATTGGGAGTCAGGATACCTGGATTCTAAGGCTCAGTGACACACTGATGATTCTTGCAGCCTCAGGTAAGATAACACATCACCTTTGGGCTGTTTATTCATTATAAAATAAGGAAATATAATTAAATGATCCTTACCACCTTTCCATTTGGAACAATCTCTAGCCTAAGGTCCCTTCCAACTCTAACATTTTTGACTACACTGAGTAGGCCTTCCCCCGCTTATATAGATCACTTTGGTCACCCTTTATGTTTGTTTTAACCTAATTTTATTAAAATGTAGGCTGACCTAATGATCGACCTGTGCTCCCTTTAGAGATGGCCCGTCCAAAAGATAAGCATCCTGAAGTCTGTCATACGTTAAAAAGGAAAAATAAATACATCCATCTTAATGGTGTTCAGCTGCTAACTTTTGTCATGTAACACCAATGCTGCTATACTGGCTAAGTGCAGATACATTTCACTATGTAGTAGAGAGTTCTAATAGCTGATGTTTTCATAGTGCTATTCACAAAATCCTTTCCTAAGAGACGTATGAGGTAAGCAGCACAAGGATATATATATATATTTTTTTACCATTTTATGATGAAGAAAATTGTGACTCAGAAAGCTGGAATGACTTGGGGAAAATAAGGCTTGACTGGGTGGTCTGCTTTCAAGTCCTCTGCTTATCGGCTTCAGAATGATGAAGATGCTATTTCCAAAGTATAGTTTAAAATCAGTGCATACCTGATTCTTCACCTTTTCTAGCTCAGCTTTTTTAGTGCGAAGATATTCAGGCCCACTGATGACCTGAAGATGATCTTCGTTACTATCTTCAACAATTTCTGTGCCCGTCTGCAGCTTCTGAAGTCTATAAAATTCAATAACCATTTGAGTTGGTCCCTCAGAAAGCTTGCCCAATATCCTGAAATCACTGTTAGTAATTCACCATCCTAACTCTCTAGCTTAATCTTCCACTTTGCCCCAGGTCTTATAAGCTATGGGTAAAATAGATCACTTCCCCATCTTCCACGCGGGTATGGAAGATACTTAATGTTTGTAATGCTGATTTACTCACCCTTCAATCAATTTTTCTATTTTATGACTTAAGGAGTAGAAGTCAGGGTCTCTTGTAACCATGACTTTGTTGATTTCTTTCAAGATCTCTTGCTGATCGGGCATGTTCTGCCTGAAGTCCCTTCTATCAACCTGAAGGGATCTAGAATACATTAATATCTATTAATTTAGAGGCAGGACTTCATTGTTTTTATATCCCTTCAGGGCCTAGGAAATGATAAATACTTAAAATGTATTCAAGTGCTAACAAATATTTGTTCAATCGAATTTTATTTTTTTTTGAAAGTATACCATAGCATTATTTGGTCATCCAACAGTATGATATTGCCTAGAACCAAACTGTTTTCACTTACTTCACCCCACAAATATTTGCTTTACTGATTCAAAAGTACCTTAGCTGCTGATCTGTTCTCACTAGCTTGACAGCTGTCTCCTGGGCTCTGCGCTCTAACTCTTGTGCATCCAGCTCTGCCCGTGACAAGTGCTTCTTGACCTCACTGTACCTCTGAATAGTATCTTTGGTCTAGAAAAGAAACTGTCATTAAAATAACCCAGTTAAGTGGCACAGAAATGATTACCCAACTGCCTCTGAGTGGAGTTTTGCTGGACTATGGATGCTACATTAATAACCAGGGGCACTTATAGAGCAGCAACAGCAAGGAAAGCAAGAGATTGTGAGTCTTGCTCTGTCATTTGCGAGCTGTGTGACTACGGGCAAGTCACTTCACCTGTAAAAGGGTGAAAATAATAATTCAAGCATACCACCTACTTTATAATAAAATTCTCCTCCTGCAATGCTTTCCTATGGTTAGGGGATCAGCCAGAGTATTTACAGGCAAGACTGATGGAATGCACATCTCATGTCCTATCCTACTACCAAGCTGCAGAAGCTTTAAGTATGGGTTCAGGCTGGCTCATCGACAGAGGGTCACCCAGTAGGTGAAGAATTGTCTTAGAATCATCTGTGAAAGCTGACACTAAGACGTGGAGCAGTTCCGAATCACATCATAGCAGGAGGTACCTTTATTTTTACTTATGATTTTAGTGGTTCTCCCAGTGAGGAAAACTCACATTACAAATGATGATTGGCACTTGATTTGCAATTTACAATGTCAGAGCAGAGGTTCTCAAACTTTTTGGTCTCAGGACTCTTTCACACACTTAAAAATTATCAAGGACCTTCCAAAGAGCTTTTGTTACATGGATTGTATATCTATCAATATTTACCATGTTAGAAAATAAAAATGTCTTAACATTATTGTGAAAATAGTTTTGACTTCAAGGACCCCTTGAAAGGCTTTTGAGGACCCCCTGGGGTCCCTGGACCACATTTTGAGAACCACAGTTAGAGAGTAGCCTGGGGCACTGAGAGGCGGAGTAACGTCTGGGTACAGAGCCAATTGTTTCAATGGCAGGACTTGAACCTAGGTGTTCCTGAATCTCAGGGTCAGCTCTCTATCCATGCTGACAGGTGGTCTTCAGGAAGTGTCTATGACAAATAATGGGTCTTTCAAAGTAAATCAAGGTAACTTTTCTCATGGGATTCTGAACAAAGTGTGCTATAAACTGTAAAGTGCAATATAAATATGAGCTATTGTTAAACAAGATAAATAACAAGATCCTTTCTTCCTTGCTTAATACAGGGTGTGTGTGTGTGAGCGTGTGTGTGTGTTGGCCCTCTTTTTGTCCAGTTGTTTTTCAGTCTGTCTGACTCCTTGTTACTCCATTTGGGGTTTTCTTGGCAAAGATACTGGAGTGGTTTGCCGTTTCCTTCCCCAGCTCATTTTACAGAAGAGGAAACTGAGGCAAATAGGTTTAAGTGACTTGCCCAGGCTCAAACAGCTGGAAGTATCTGAGGCCAGATTTGAACTCAGGAAGACGAATCTTCCTGACTCCAGGCCTAGCACTCTATCTACTTTGCCACCTAGCTGCCCCTTGACCCTCTTTTAGTGGCTGGCAATCTCCATGATGGACAGCTGGGGCAGTATTATGTTCATCTTTATATTCCTTTCAGTTCCTGGCACAAGCATATAGTAAGTACTTTATAATTTATGTTTCTAAAACAGTTTTTATGGTTAGAAAATGCTTTCTTTTTTTTTTTGGAGGGGGAAAGGCAGGGTAATTGGGGTTAAGTGACTTACCCAAGGTCACACAACTAGTAAGTAGAAAATGCTTTCTTATACGTTATCTTTTTTGAACCTTACAACAATCAATCTCGAGAGGAGATTGGTACTAGTGTCCCTATTCCCACTTTACAGAAGAAAAAATGGAGGCTCAGGAATGTGAATGATTTGCCCACGTTAGTAAGTAGTGAAGTTAAGCCTTATACTCATAGAATTAGAGCTGAACAAGACCTTAGGTCACTTCATCCAACCTCCTCATTTGTCAGAGGCCTCGAGGACTTAAACGCCTTAATTAAGATCATACAGACAGTAACTAGTGGCAGAGCTGAGATTTAAAGCAGCCTCTGAGATTCCAGATCTAGCATGCTTCCCACATCACCACACTGCCTCCCTCCAAAATGTGCTGCTTTAAGGAAAATTTAATTGCTACTCAGCAAAAGACAGGAGAACCTGGGCTCAAATGCCACACTCAACACACCCAGTGTCACCACGGGCAAGCCATTGAAGCTCCAGGAGTCTCAGTTCCTTTATCTGTTAAATGAAAGGGATGGACTAGATGACCTCTAAGGTCCATTCTAGTTTTTGATGCATAATTTTATAAAATTATTTAAAGGACATTTATTTTAAAAGACATTTAATAAATATTTCTTATAGTAATAAAAGTTGCCAGCATTTCTGCAGGACTTTACTGCTTATATACCCTTTATCTCACTTGATCCTTGCAATGATTCTGAGAGGTGGATATCATGGCTATTATTCTCCCTGATCTTCATAGGATGAGGAAACTGAGGTCTAGAGATGTTAAGTGATTTGTTCAAAGCCACAGCTAATTAGTGTCAGAGTAGGATTCTTTTGACTTTAAATCCAGTGGTTTTCCACTATACCACAGCTGTCTCCTATGTATAAACAGATGAAAAAGCAGTTTCATCATTGGGTTCTTGCCTGGTATAGACTGCCAATGTATGAAAGATGTTTACAGCCAGTGAAGTGAGAATCTTTAATGATGTTAACTACAATAACCTTCCTTTGTAACTTTTAAATTTCAGGCTATTAGCAGCAATATCACAACTGAGCTCAACAGCCTGAAAGCACATACAAGAGAAGCTAAGCCTTTCACTGAAGAGGGCTCAAGTAAAACAGGTTTTATCAATTGAAGTCAACCTCTTATGTTTGTCACACATGGTACCCCACCTCCCACCTCTACGCATTCCATGTCTGGAATGTTTGTTCTCATCACCTTTAACTCTTAGCTTCACTGACTTCCTTCAAAATTCAACTCAAGTACCTTTCACCTAAGATTACCTTCCATTTATACTGTATATATCTTGTATGCACATATTTATTATTTCCATATTCATATTCAGTTATTTTTCATATCATCTATCTCTTAAGCTTCTTGGGAGTAGAGATTAGGTTTCTGCCTTTTTTTTATCTACCTATTTTCTGTCTATCTATCTTTTTATCTATTTAGCACAATGCTAAGCAAAGACTAAGTGCTTTCTTTATATTTAATAAATGCTGATTGATGCAGTGACTCTGAGTTACATTAAAACTTAGAGGGGCAGCTAGGTGGCCGGTGAGTGGAGTGCTGGCCCTGGAGTGAGGATGACCTGAGTTCAAATCTGGCCTTAGACATTTGACACACTCATTAGCTGTGTGACCTTAGGCAAGTCACTTAACGCCAACTGCCCTGCCTTCCCTCCTGCAAAAAAAAAAAAAAAAGAAAAACTTAAAAGGAGTTACAACTGGAAAGACCCTTAGAGATCCCTTAGTCCAAATCTTCATTTTACACTGAGCCCCAGAGAAGTGACTTGCTCAAAAGTCAGACAGTGAGTAGCCAAAAAGAGCATCTGAATCCAAGCCCTCTGAGTTCTTTCTATTACACTCTGTGGCTCACTGGCTACATGGTAGGTAAACAGGAAGCTGATTTAGCAAAAGCGACAATCACATTTTAATTCTTTCGTAAGAGAGGCAGAATGAAGCATAAGCAGGGTGGGCAGGAACCTATGTTAAGCACAACATAAAGAGAGAGCAGCAAAGGGCTCTTTTTAATGTGACTTCTTAAAATAGTTTTTAAAATCCATGATTTCATTATCATGGGTACTCTTCCCACTAATAAACATCACAACATCTTAATACTTTATTTGATGATTTCACAAGTTGCTGTGGCCAAAAGTTCATTAGCCAGTGGCCAACCCACTTGCAATGAGCCTTTTTATTCTCAAGCCAGCCCTTTGTGTAAAAGGCACATGGTGTATTTCTGGTCTTTAGAGTCCTTCCAGCTTGGGTAAGATTTGTTAGAACTTATGCTATGTTGGCATACCCTTCAAGATTCCAGGGTCACCAATATGCCGTAACGAGATACTGAGGAAGACTTAAGTAGAAGTTTGTTTTTAATAAATACATATATTTTTAATGCCAGAAAATCCTGATGACAAAAAAGGATTTATTTTGTGATGGGTCAAATCAGGTATGTTTTAGTGATGGTTCAAAGCTTTTTATGAAAACACAGGTATCCATACCAAGGTTCCATTTTCAGACCGTGATAGGCACGTACAAATTCTTTGTCTCAATTTTTCTTGTAGGCCTTTGCTAATTTCAACAGCAGAAACATGTTGATAACCAAGAGTGTAACCTAGGACAAGTCACTTCCCTTCTTTAAATATCAGTTTCTTCATCTGTAAAAATGAGGGGTTTGGACTAGACAGTCTCAGAGGTCCCTTCTAGCATACAATCCATAATTCTATTAGGGGAATCAGACTTCTGAGTGATTTTTAAAATCTTTAGAAAGTTAAGTTTTTTACAACATCTGACAAATTGCTTGCAAAATATGCCTTACATAAAAATGATAATATTGATAATGATAATGAACATAAACATTCAGGAGGTTAAGGACCAAAACGTCTTTAGTTCCATTACTAGTCATGTGTAACCTAGCTAAAGCATAGTAAAAGAAATGAAGCAAACAAATCAACCTTTGGAATCCTCAAAATCTCCATATTCAATGACTATGATCCGAAGCTACCCCAGCACAAGAAGTAAAGGCAAGGACATACTTTCTCTTTCGTGCTGGAAAGTTCTGTTTCAGCCTCAGCTAGGAGTCGATCTGCTTCTCTGAGCTCTGCCCGACGTTTCAGAAGAGTTGACTCAATGCACCCAATTTCATCTATAATTTGGTTGTGGTGTTTGGCTGATGCACGTATTCCTACTTCAGTAACAAGACTGTCACCACGTCCTTCCAAGAAATCCCTCAAAAGAAAGAAATAAATGAAGACAAATAATTGGAAGGATAGTCACTGTTAATGGTTGAGCTTTGCTAATACGCTATTAAGAAAATAATGGTTAAATTAAGGTACAGATAGCATTATAACAATCGTTACTTTGAAAGGCAGATGAAATAAAATTTATTAGGAAGAAGAAAAGGTTCTAGCATCTCAAGGACAATTTTTAAAAAGTAAAAATGAAGGGGGGATTAATACTTCCAGACATTAAAGTATAAAGCAGTAACCATCAAAAGTAAATAGTATTGGTTAAAAACAATAAAATTCAACCATTAGAACAGATGAGAAAAGCAGGAATCAACAACAATTAAACCTAGTAGTTCAGTATTCAATAAACCTATGCACAAAAACTACTTAGGGAAGGACTCCCCAATTAATAAGAAGTGCTGGGAAAAAACTAAGACAATTTGGTAAAAACCAAACCAGTACCTTATACTATATGCTACAAGTTAGGGTATGTGACCTAAATGTAGAAGATGAAATCATGGGGAAAAAAATGAGGTAAAGAGAAAGAAACTCTCTTTTACAACTGTAGCTAGGGGAAGAATTCTTAATCAAATATAAAGTAGAGATGATCACAAAAGATAAAATAGATAATTTGGATTATATGAATTTGAAAAGCTTTTGTACAAACAGAATGAATACACCAGAGATAGAACTATCAAATGAAAAAAATGCCTAAAATATTTCTGATAAAGGTCTAATATCCCAGATATAAAAGAAATAATACAAAGACCAAGATCCATTCTTTAAAGACAGTCAAAGGACATGAACAATTCTCAAAAGAAGAATTTCAAAAGACTGTTCCAATTCATGAATAAAAAAACCTGCAAATTAAAACAACTCTGAGGTTTTGCCCCATCTCATGAATGGACAAAGATGATGAAAAGAACTGAAACAGTAAATGCTAAAGAGAATGTGGAAAGACCGACATACTAATACGCTCTTGGTCAAGCTGTTAATTGGTACAAACATTCTGGAAAACCATTTGGAATTATATGAGAGAAGTCATTAACTTCTCATTTCTTTTGATCCAGAGAGATTTCTCTGGTAGACATCTAACCCAGGGAGGTCACAGACCGAAAGATCTTGTAAAATCTTCATAGTAATACTTTTTTGTGTTCTTTTAGCAAAGAACTGGAAAAAAATGAGTATCCATCAATTAGGGAAGGACTCAATAAATTATGGCACGTTAATATAACAGAATATTATTGCACTGTAAGAAAGGATGAATATGAAGAATTGAAAGAACAGGAATATAAACTGACACAAGGTAGAAGTAAATGGAATTAGGAAAATACTACATATCATCACAAGAACAATTTAAAAGGAAACAATGTTGAATGATTATAATTTTAATTTTGGTCCTCAAATAAAAGTGAATACCTCCAATTTCACTCAATATTCACAAATAAAAACCTCCAATTTCACTGGAGAAGTGGGGGACTATGAATATGGTATGTTGTATATGGTCAGATGCAGTCAATGGGTCAGTTGGTTTTGCTCAACTGTTTATTTTTTGTCATAAGGGGAGGATGGAGGGGATACATCCAGGAATGACTGATATTTAAACAAAAGTTATTAATAAAGCTTCTTATGAACTTCTTAAGAATGTTGGACATGGAGGCAAATTGAGTTATATCTGAATTAGTTCTTATCTTGGAAACCAGGGGTGTCATACAGACAAAAGATGGCTCTCTCTTAGCATCAATGGGACTCGGGAATTGGGGAAAAAACACCACCACTGCATTTTGAGCCAGAGGATCCACGTGCAACCTTCAGCTCTACTATTTACTAGATAGTCACTGAAACTTAAGCACACACATCCCTTCTCTTCTCTGGGCCTCGGTTTCATCACGCATAAAACTGGGGGCTTAGACTAGACGACCTTGAAGGTCCCCTCCACAGCAATGAGTCACTGTTTCCTATGATCTCATGACTTCTAGATAACTACCAAATGAGATTTCTATCCCAATAAGAGATTATTGGCAACAGAATACATGCAGTTTTAACAACCTAAACCTACAGTGATCTGATTTTAAAATGATATTACAAAAATGCATTTCCCCTTAATTAGCTAAAATAATTTCTACTCATCATAGTACTAATAGCTGAAATGTATATAGCACTTTATATAAACTACCACTAATCTCAACAAACATCCTTTATGATGCTATATTGTGGCATGGAGGCTACCCAGTGGAGTAGGAGTTCTGGCAGGAAATTCTACCAAGCAGAAAAAGCTTTCAGAATGAGTCTGGTAATGGTTGTCTGAAGACTAATGTGGCTAATTGGGAAGAGGATTAATTCCAGAAGGTTGGTTACCAGGTAATGAATGTTTTTTAGCCACAGAAACTCATGAAAGGCCATCTACTGAGGTACAGAAGAGCTGTTATTTAAATCAGTGAAGGACGAACCCATACTGATGAAATCATGGACCCGTGAAGCATGAATATGATACACATTATCTCCTTTGAACCTCATAACCATCCTGTGATGTAAGTAGAGCAGGGACTATTATTATTATTTTTTATTTAAAGATGAGGAATCTAAGCCTCAAAAAGGGGAAGGATTCGCTCACTGTTATAGTTTATATGTGGCAGAGCCAGGATTTGGACCTAGGTCACCTGGGAAGATCAGTGCTCTTCCAAATCATGCTGCACCTCTAAATATATGCTCTTACTTTCGTTTGCTGTGTTTCTGGAGGTTCCTATGTATTTCTGCCATTTCTTCTTCTAAGTCTTTTCTCTCATGCAAAAGCTCTTCAATATTTTGATGAAGTTCTTCCATTTCTCTCTTAGCCTGCTTCCTTGCTGCCTTGTCTTCTTGTCTCTTAATTTTGACATGGTGTACAATGTCTTCTAGCCTAGAAATCTCATTCTCCTAAATGAAGAAAAATGCAACAATTAAACAAACAAAAAAAATGAAATGTTTTTCCTCTTTAGTGCCCGTAACCCCATGAATTGTTTTGTTCATGTCTACACTGCAGAAAACCCATGTTCAGCCTATAATCAGTGTTCTTTGTCAACACAAGCCTGTTTTTTCTTCCTTTCAAGAGATCTCATTTTAGTAATACTGCTTACCTGTATTTGGGGGTAACCAATTTATTGTCCTAAGGATAATGCAAGCAACCAGTTAATTCAATGAGGTCATTAAAAAAATCATTCAAAGTCATCCAGTTGTTTCTTCTGGTACAGATAAGAAATGCTAGACTATCTGAATTTTTTACTTTTTAATTAAAATGTCAATGTCAAAAAAGGCAGTGTGATATAATGGCTAGAGGGCCAGCCTTAGAATAAGGAACACCTGGGTGCTAAGTACTGCCTGGACTCCTGATTGTGTGACCCTGGACAAGTCATTTAACCGCTCAGTGCCCCAGGCTCCTCTCTATGATTGTAAATTGCAGTGCAGTGGCTGATCTGCAGAGGGAGTGATCAAATATATCATAGGTTGAGACCAAAAAGGGAAAAAATCACTGTCAAAAGGCATAAGACATATAGCAGAAGGAGAATTATAGGATTCAATATGAAATTGTGTTAGAAACATATGGGCCTGTACAAAATATTTAAAGTATTTTTATAATTATAAAAAAGTGGAAACAAATATGTTATGTCTAATAATTGGGAAAGTTTAATAAACTGCAGCATATGAAAACAACAGAATTATTACTCCACCATAAAAATGACAAATTTGAGGAATACAAAACAAAACAAGAAATTATACAAAGTGATGCAGAATACAATAAGAAAAGTCAGGACACACAAATAGTATTTAAAAACATCAACAAAATTTTGGAAAGTATGTAAAAGAAAATGATAAGAAAGGGACATGGATACGAAGTTTTTTGTTATTATTTTGTTAGTTAATATACACATTTCAAAGCAAACTATAAAGAATTTTAAATGAGTGGTTTTATATATGACTGTTTATTTGAATGTTTTTTGTTAATGACTAAGTTTAGATTTTTAGTCACTCTCATGTTTATCAAAAGGAAAAGAAAGATATAGGAAACTGAAAAATTACAGAACAATATTAATGAGGACATAGTCCTCTATTTTCTCACCAATGCTGTTCTTACATTGGGATATTATCAGATTTAGAATTCCCTTTACCTTGGAATGATGGCCACAGGGGAAGGGGATTCTCTGTCTGTTGCAATGTTGTAGGGGATTCCTTCCCTGTTGTGCCCTGGTGAGGAGCTCCTGTCTCACTCTGGCCTGGTGGGTGACTTTTCCCTTTTTCCTCATAGCAATTTAGCCAGTGACCTCCTTCCCATAGTATCTCAGGCAAGGATCCCAGACTCGCTCTCCATCGCAAGGTAAAAAATGATACTGTACTCCTTTGTTGCTGCCTGTTGGCAGGGATTATACTGTGATGGTGGGGGAGGGGCCTTTTTCAGATGATGGAAAAGCAATGAAGTAGAGAGGAAAGATGTTTCTGGCATCCCAAGTTCTAAGGTAGAACATGGAACCCATGTTTCCATAGAAACAAAGTTATAAATGGTGGCTAGAATGACCAAAGTGAAATTATGGGTCAAATTGACAAGAATGGGCTGGTCTGAGCACCTGGCCACCACATGTAAATGTTTCCAGGGAAGCATTTTCTGAGTTTCAAACACCTGATTTCTAAGTAAGCTTTCAGAACACAGTTCATTCAAAAGTTGGGTAAAGTACAGCAGAAAGAGCATTGGATTTGGAATTAGAGCATCTGCGTTTGAATCCCAGCTTTACTAAGTCATACCTTGGGTAAATCATTTGACCTCCTTGGACTTCAGTAAAAGGGGTAAATTAGATAAAATGGTCTCTAAATTTCCTTTCTGCTCTAAACCCTTTGATTCCTATAATGCCTAAATTTAATTATAGGGAACCAGAAAAATATTGCACATATGTCCTTAGTAAGGATAGGACAAGGAATCCTGAAACGTTATACTGTGGCTGAACCCTTTACTTTGAATAATATGTCAACATAAATAATCCTGGAAAGTACTCACTATTTAGAAGGGATCTTAGAAATTATTTAGTTCAAGCCCCTCATATTATTACAGAGGGGGAAAGCTGAGGTGCAGAGAGAAATGACTTGCCTAAGGTCGAGCAAATTATGTATTAAAGTGGCAGAGCCAAGATTCCAATTCATGTCTTTTGATTATACTAATAAGCAGTGTTTGTTTTCTACTGCACTGCGAATCTTTTAAAAGAAATTTTTAAAAATGCCTACAGCCAACAGCCCCAGATAACAAGGCTGCTGAAGTAACAGTGCTACTTAAAAAGGGATAGTTTCATACCAATTTTCGTCTGACTCCTCTAATATAATTTGTTTTAAGTAAAGGATGTAATCTTTTTTCCTGTCGCTAAGTAATGAGAACAATATTGTATTTAAAGAGTCCTCACTCTAAGATGTTTCATGACATTTTTATTTTCCCTTTACCTTCTTCAACATAATTTCTGACAAAAAATTTGAGAGTTTTGGTTCAATATTTCAATAAAATTCAGCTATTCTCTCAGCACCTATTATGTAAAATACATTGTAATTTTGGCCTAACCATGGATCTGCCTTTTAAAAATGTAGTCATACAACACATTCTACACATTGGGATCACTAGAAGTAAATACAAATTGGAGAAAATGATCATTAAATATCACATTTCTTTGTATTTAGGAATGAGGAGAAACTAGCTCATTGGTCTTCATTATTAATATTTTTTGGTTTTTTTTTGTTTCTTTAAGCTTCCTAGTTTTATTCAAATTGATCATAATGGACATTATTTGAAAATATTTATTGTATATTTTGGATTTAACTTACCTAGACATATGTAACACAAATTTAAAAAAAAATTATGATGTGAATAAAAGATTTAAGTAACTAAAGGAAAATTCAATGTTTGTGTATAGATTGATTCTATAATATAGTAAAAATAAAATTATTCCCTAAATTAATTTACAGACTTAATGCAATACCAATAAAAATACCAATGGTTTTCTTTATGGAACTGGGTAAAATAGTAATGAAATTTAGGGAGAAAAGCAAAGAAACAAGAATATCAAAGGTAAATTTATAAAAAAAGAAAAAAAGAAGATCAGACAAAGGCAGACTTGGCCTCCTAGACTTTAAACATATATAAAACAGCTTTCAGTAAAACTCTGGTACTAGTGAGAGAAAAGAAAAAATTCACACAAAAATTAATGTTTGATAAGCTTGTAGCCAATAAAAAACTGGAGAAGACATTAATTATTTAATAAACAGGAAAACTGGCTATCAATAGGGCAAAAATAGATTTAAATCCTTACCTCATATGATATACTATAATAAATTCCAAATAGACCATGGAATTAAGCATAAGAAAATGAACTACAGTAACAATTAAAAGAAAAGAAAAGAATATATTTCTCTCAATTGTGTAGAAGAGATACACTTTAAAATAGTAAACACGTAAGAAATTATAGGTTTTTTTGAGGATTGGGGAGACATGAGCATGTTTGTAGGCAGTAGGGAAGCATTAGAAATTGGGTCACTTGTGCATGGAGAGGGGTTTGCCTTAGCAAGGAGAAAGGCCAATTCTTCATGTGAGATGGGATGGAGGAGAAAGTGGAGAAAAACACGTATCTTAGTGATGTGACATAAGGAAGAGGGAACAAGAGGGAGCTCTTGGTGAACGGCCTCACGTTTTTAGTTTAGTATAAGGCAAGGTTTTCAGCTGAGATGGTGGGAGGGGTGGGGTGTGACAGATCCATGAGAGGTTTGCTGAGGTATGAAAAGGGAGGAGGAGGTAAAAGAGAAGAAACAATCAAGGATGACTTCAAGGAAGGCCTGGGTGACTGGGTGGATGGTGATGTCCCCTTACATAGATGGGGGTGAGTTCAGAGGGTTTCATGAGGGACAAAGGTAGAAGAATGACTTGGATGCCAGTAGATAACAGGAACAAGGATCCAAACAGAATGCTACAAATGGGTGGAGTGAACATGAAAGGAAGAAAGGTCACTGGGATATGGGAGCGGAAGAGTCTAAAAGTGTCAATGGGGAGCAAAGTATATGCTGATTTGTCTTTCGGGTCTGCTGTGTTGGAGGCACAAAAAAGGAGCAAAATTTCCTAGAAAGAGTGACCAAAGATGAAGTATTTTCCATGGAGAATGTGAGAAGAAAAGTTTAAATATGACTAAGTGGTGCAGCGGAAGAGGATGAGAGAGAACAATGATGGAAGAAAAATTAGGCTTAATTGAATAAAGGCAAAAATGAGGGAGTAGGTAGAAGGAAAGGGGGTTTTCACCTTAATAGGTGGCAATTCTGGAGGGTAGGAGATTTCCACAAGAGATGAAGAGATGACTTACAAGAGAGGAAATACAGGTATTTCAAATAATCACTTGGAAAAATATTCTCTCTCACCTATCAGAAGAATGCAAATTAAAACAACTATGAGGTACCACTCAATATCCACTAAATTGACAAAAGTAACTAAAAATAAAGATTTCTGCTAAATACATGTAACAATTATTTGGAATTGCAAAGAACCAAAAACAAATATCCAAAAGTAGGTGAAGAGCTGAATAAACTACTGTATCTCCACATAACAGAATCCTATGGTACCATTAAGATTATAAATATAAGGAATAGAAAAAGAAATATGAGAAGACTTAATGAAGTAATGCTTAGGGAAGAAAGCGAAACCAGAAGGTTACACACTACTATGATTACATCTTTTAAAATATATACAGAAATAAAGAGAAGAATGAACAAAGAGAAGGAAGAAAGATAAGGGGAAGTAATAAGTTGTTATGGACATATATGTAGGAATTAAAAAGTATTACTAGCTGCAAATGTATGTAATTGTCTATTTGGTTCTTATGTTTAAAGTTAAGTGAATATTAAATTGTTTAATAAAATATTTATATAAAATCTAAAATACAAATGGAAACTGATTATTTTACATTTTATCTACCAAAGCTGACTGACAACCAATTGTGCGTCATGTATTATTGGGCGCATTGAACAATTATTTCTAGACCAATCTTCGCTTGTTCTCTACATCAACTGAACACATATATTTTGCAAAAGCAATATGTACAGCAAAGCTGATGTCCTCAATAATGTTTTTTTTCCTTTTCTTTTTGGAAGCCCTTGGTTTGCTTTGTAGAATTCCAAGGTCTCAAAGAACATAGTTTAAAAAATGCTGTTGGATACTGTATCAATACTTTTGACTTACCAAGTTATGATGTTCAGGTACGTTGCAGTGAAGGACTCCCATCGGAATGAGTGGGATAGAAAAGTGAGGAGGAGGAGGTCCATAAACGATGTGTGTTCCAGCAGGAGGAGGGCCATAAATAACTGTTCCAGGTTCAAATGGTCTGCCATTAATTGGTACAGGAGGAGGAGGAGCATACAGCACATTTCCCTGAGGGACAGGTGTGCCATCTGGAAATACAGTATAAATAACAGATCCAGGAGGAGGTACAAATGAAGAGTCCACTTCACCATCCGGTTCACTTTCTTCCTTGCTATCTCCTCTATTTCCTTCACCTTTACAGAAAGAAACAGAATGAGATAACCAATGTCACTGCATTTGTGTTTTCTAGTTCAAAAAATTAAGTCATAGAATCTTGAAGCTGGGAGGGCCTTTAAAAGTCAATTTAGTACAATTCCAATTTGAGGTATAAATCTCTTTTCCAACATCTCTGATAGATGGTGACACAGCCTCTAATTTAAGACCTAAAGGAAACTTAGCACATCACATCACTAGGTAGTCATCATCATTGGTGCATTGTTTGGGAGTTCCTTCACATACTGCACTACAATTGGAACCCTTGTAACTTCTACCCATTGTAGTAGTTCTTGTGCGCTAGGGCCATATAAAATAAATCTAATCCCTTTCTCTCATGATTGCCCACTCTTCCAATAACTGAAGACTACAACAATGTCTCCTCTAAGTTTTCTATTCTTCAGATTAAACGACCAGAGTTCCTTGAACACTCATGAGATGGTTTCAGCTCCCCCCATTATCCTAATTACACTTCTTTGAATAAGCTCCCACTTGTCAATGATGCTTCTAAGGTGCTGAATGTATAAGGGAATGCAGTACTTCATACACGGACTGAACAATTAGGACAGTAGGACTATCATCTTCCTTGTTCTGGATGCTATATATCTATTAAGGCAATCAAATATACATCTTCAGCACCAAGATTAATATGATTACAGTAAGAACAGGCATTTATAGAATGCTTTCAGGTTAATGTGTCATGCATTTTACATGCATTAACTCAGCTGATCTTCAAAAGAATCCCGTAGGCAACAAATGTGGTGTAGTCATTGCACAGAGTGGTGGGCTTGGAGTTGGGAAGATCTGAGGGTTGAAACTGTCTCAGATACTTATTAGCTATGTGACCATGGGTCACTTGAGCTCTTTCAATCTTAGTTTTCTTCTCTGTAAAAAACAGTAGTGCTTGCCTCACAGGGTTTTTGTAAGGGTTGAATGAGAGAATATTTATAAAGCACTTTGCCAACTTTAAAGCCCTATTTAAATATTAGCTCCTACTATTCTCTTCATTTTATACATGAAGGAATTGAGCCTTGATAGAAGTTAAATAACCTAACAGCGTTACAGTGACTGAACTGGAACTTGAACCCAGATCTTTCTGACTCCAAATTCAGCACTCACAGTGAACACAGAAGCAAACATTCTGTCAAACAGATATTCAGAGATGGAAAAGGTCATATACAATGGGAGGGCAACTAGTCAGGTGAATATTCTTTTTCCCTGGCATCCTTCCATTATAATATATGAGTTGCTATATACCTTCCTTCATATATCTGCACAGGGAGCACTCATAGTTTTAATACAATAAGAAATTGGCAATAATATTCACATTTCTACAGTACCTTAATACTTACTAAGTACCTCCTCTTACAAGAACCCTGTGAGGGAGATAATGTGAACATTATTATCCCCATTTCACAAATAAGGAAACTGAAGGTCAGAATGGATTAATAACCTGCCCAGCCATATACAGCTAGGAAATATCAGAGCCAGGTCTTGAATCCCTTATCCCGGAATCTCAGAATGTGAAGGTTTCCCAGAAGCCACCTTGTTCAACATATACTGATTCCTAGTCCAGGATCTTTACAATACATCCCACTATCCACCAGACTTTGGTTTATATTTTTGAAATAAAGTATCCTAATGATATACTTTTTAGTCTCCTCAACTGCAAAATGGGGATAATAACCACAGCTAGCTCCCAGGGTTGTTGTGAAGATCCAATGAGATAGTAATTGTAAAGCACTTTAGCACAGTGCCTGGCACATAGGAGGTACTTTCCTTCTTTTTGTTAATTTACCTTAGCTGTTACTTCGCTTATACATTTTTGCTAAAGGGATGTGAATTCTTTTTCTCAATGGTTAGAAACTGAATTCATGTGATCCAACTTGCCTTTGTTTGAACAAATTTTATGCAGTCCACTTCTGACTGGAGAATAAATCCAATATCCTGATGCAACATCTTTTCTCTCACTTTGCTTGCCAGGGCCATACTCCTTTCGGAGTGGGGTAAAGGATGCGTATTTTAGGCCAATACCAGAGTCTTTTGTACTCTGAGATCTGGGACTAGAAATCTAAAACAGTTAACAGCATAACATTTATGTAAACCAAACGTTCATTTCTCTTCACTAATTCTAGAAACTTGTCTAGAAAGTGCTCCTTTTGCATCATAAAAACATAATTCCAATGGTCACCAAAGAGAAAAAATCAGAAATTAATATGCCCTATTGGTGTTTGACTAATAGGAACTAAGAATAAAATATAGGACCAGGAATACTGCAGTTAATCTCAGTACCTCCTAACTTGAATGACTTAAATTACAAAATGTTACAGCTTGAAGAGATCTTAAAAATTGAATGTCAGAGAGGTGAGAGGGATCTTAGAACATGGAACATTAGAACACAGTGTTTCAACTTGAAGAGATTTCAGAGATCACATAATTTCATTCAATCCAAAAAGCATTTAGAAATCCCAAGGCACTGGGGGAAAAAAGGCAAAATGAAAAACAGTTCTTGCCATCAAGAAGTTTATATTCTAAACTGAAGAGGCCCAATCTCCTATTTTATGGAGGAAGGAAATAAGGATTTACCCAAAGATTGAAAGGAAGTACAATCCTTTGAAAGGAAATGATTTACCCAAGATCACACAGCTAGTTTGCAGCTAATATATTATCACTCAAAAGCACAGACTGAGATTGATTACAATATATCAAAAAATTCAGTGGTCAAGTTTTAGTTGGAATATCCTGTGAAAATAAATTGAGTAATAATATTTGAAAAAAAAACCAAAGCATTACATATTTCTTGAATCAGCATGGTACAGTAAGAAGAAAAACCCAAATCCAAAAACAAAAACAAACTAGACATGAAATCAAAATACCTGCGTCCAAGTCCCTCTAGCTTTGTGATTATGGGTAAGTCACTTATTTCTCTGGGTCCCAATGAAACATAGCTATGAAATCTACATTTACAAAAGGGAATACAATAACTACACTTCTCTGAAGAGTTGTGAGAAAAGCACTTTGTTTTCAATGTTAATAAAAATAAACTTCCTTGGGAAGTTTCCATTTATTTTCCATAGACATTTTAAATATTAAGACTCTATATTTACATTTTTTCATAGAAACTTCTGGTCTTTTATCTGGGTTATTCTCTGATTCACCACCATATTTAGGAAGAGGACATATACTTCCATCATACTTTCCCACAGAAGAGTCATGGTTCACCCCCTCGTTACACCCCATCGCCCAAGAGATTTCATACTTTTGATGATGATGATGATGGCATAAAGTACCAATATCCTCGTCTCTTGAAAGGGTCTGCTATGCTGCTAATGTAATCATTCTGGTGGGAAAGGGTACGTCGGAGCTCTGTGATTTCATCCAACAGACTTTCTATTTCTCCTTTGCTGTCTGTAAAGGAATTGTGACACTCTCAGAAGTGGGGGTAAAACCATGGAGCTCATTTCTTCGAAACATCTGCAAAGTACTAATCCGTGCGAGGCCATGAAGCTTAGCAATATTATAAAGCTGATTTCAGATCTGGACTTTTTATTTTAGGTCTTATAGAAGTCAGCTTTGGGGTACAAGTACTTATATCATTACTTTATATCAGGACCAATGTGTTATTATTTTACTGAACTTTCTCAGTATTGAATTACTATTCAATATCTTCACAGCTGGGCACAACTAGGTGGCACAGTAGAGTGTCAGGCCTAGAGTCAGGAAAACCTGAGTTCAAATACAGCCTTAGACACTCACTAGCTGTGTGACCCTGATTAACTCTCTTAACCCTCTTTGCCTCAGTTTCTTCATTTGTAAAATGAGCTGGAGAAGGGAATGGCAAACCACTCCATTATCTTTGCCAAGAAAACTCCAAGAAGGGTCGTGAAGAGTCAGACACAACCGAAAGTAAGTAAACAACAATAAAACAATTTTTATAGCTATACTTTAAGGATCTGTGATATAACCAGTATAAGTATTCCCTTTCTACCAAAAGAGATCACAACCCCTCCATGTCATAGTTGACTGTATGTTGCTATAGCTGAATAAATTAATCTTTTCTTTGATGGCTAGCCCCTGGTGATGAACCTCTCTGTCTTTCACCAGGACAGCACTTAGATGAAAGACACACAATCCATCACCAAGTCCATATTAGAAATCTGATCAGCCTTGATAGGACTTGTCAGAGTTTATATCCTGAAAGTAAAGCTTTTAAGAAACTCAGGGTCACTTTCATGCTAGTACGAGGCATCAGAAAAGGACTTTGGCAGAAGCTCTACAACTAAGGATAATAATAACTAAATTTATGTTTAATAACCATGAAAGAATTTTCTGAAGAAGGTAAAAGTAGTAGAACAATTTAATTTTAGAAAAGGAAGATCAATACGAAAAGGAATGACAGAAGTAAATCACTTGTATGTAAATGGGAGGAAGAATCAACCTAAAATACTTTACCAGCCCCAGTATGATCAAGTAAACTCCACAGCCTTTCAATTTCTGCTCTTTGTCTTTTCATTATATCATTCAATTGATCAATTTCTAGCATTTGGGAATTTGATTCAAAGGCACCTGTGTCTGCCTTCTCCACATCAACTTGAAACTGTTGAGACAAAAACAACCAAAGTTCTAATTAAATTTCTCTTCAAAGTACTTACTTTTACCAAGTGATCCTTATTGCAGAAATCTTCACTATATAGCATGATATGGTAGAGAGGATGCCAGATCAGTTTATGACTCCTAGCTCTGTCACTTCCTGATTGCATGACTAGGGACGAATCACTTTACTTCCCGAGCCTAGCTTCTCTGGACCCCAAAGTAAGAGCACTTTGTAAACCATAAAACCCTACAGAAATGTCAGCTATCTGTTTTAGAGTGCCCACACATCATATTGCTTTATATGAAGTTGCACAACAAAATCCCTTGAGTTGTCTATCATAATAATTTAGTTTCATGATTTCATAGGACATGCTAATAAAAACCGTGCCAAAAAAAGGCTACAGGATGCATACAGTTTCCCATTTTGATGTCTTTGTTCATATTTCTTCCCTAACCTGAAAAGTTTTCTCTCCCCAATCTTTATTCAATGAACCTTCTTACCCAATCTTCAAGGCCCAGCTCAAAAGCTACTTCCTCCAGGAAGATTTCCCTGAGTCCTCCTTCCCACGCTACCCCAATAGTAGGATCACTCCTTGAAACATCAAATAAAACTTTGTACCTCTCTTACACTATTGTTATATTCTATTTGGCACGTATTGATGTTTATGTCCCATATCCTTTCCTCAACTGAGTCTCTGAGGGCAGGAATCATGTTTAATCAATCTCCCTCTATCCCCAGTGCCTGGATAGTGCCTTGAGTGTTGTGGATACTTAATAAATACTGCACAGAGCAGGTGCTGAATAAACGAATGAACAAACTAGTGAGATGCACTTACTTGCTTTTCTTTCTGCCTCAGAAGGTTCTGCAGCAGCTCGATTTCTGCCTCGGCTCGAGTGAGGTCCCGGGCTGCCTGGGCTGCCTGCCTGCTGAAGTGCTCAGCTTCCTGGAGCCTCTAAAGTGACAAGGAAGGTTCAGAAACAGTAAGCACAAACTCATCTTTCCCTTCTTTAGTCCTACTGATCTTCACATGCTAACATTCCCATGAACCTGCATTTGTATGGTGTCCAAAACCAGAAGGCCTTTCCATATTTCCAGATCTTACTCACCTTGGAAGCCCTCACTCAGGTCTTGCCTCTTTCATGAAGTTTGTGCTTATGACCTCTCTATCTCTCTCTTTGGTGAGCTGCTAATAGTATGTATGGTCATTTAGCACATAATAAAGGAGCCCTTCAAAGAATGATTAAGAGCTAGAAGGGGCCTTGGAAATAATCTTATCCCATTCATATACATGTTCCACCACATGCTGTCAGCACAGGGTCTTGCTCAGGTACCACTGATTAGTCTTTGTTCTCCAATGACAGCAGTCTGCAAACTCTGCAAGAGTTTATCTCACATTTCTCCTCTCCATATATTCTAGGCTCCACTCAAACTGTACTACTCAATGTTCCCCGGATGTGCCCTACCCTGCTCTTCCCTCCTTGCTTTGGTTCATGTTATTCCCTCCTCCTCCTCCTCCTCCATCTCTCCTTGTTGAAATTCTACTTATTCTTCAATAGTAATAATATAAACATCAGTAATAGCAATCACTATCACTAATACAGTCCTTTAAGGTTTACAAACTGCTTTCTTCATCACAATCCAATGAGGTGGGCACTGAAAATATCATTAACACTGTTTTACAAATGAGAAAATTGAGGCCTACAAAAGTTAAGTGATTTGCCTATGGTTACCCAGACAGCAAGTCAAAGAGCCAGAACACCCTATGTTTCAAGTCTACCATCCTTTCCACTTGAATGTCTTTTCCTCCAGGAACCCTTCTTTGATATCCTATTAACCAAAAATGATCTTTCATTCCTCAGAATTTACACAGTACTTTGTATCCCTCTTATAACATTAACATGCAAATGACTATAATACAAAGTGGAACATTAGCTGTTACATATGTGTCTCCCACCCTGGCCTCTAGAACAGAAACAGAGATCAGGCTGGCTCTTCTTGGTGTCTCCTGTAGTGCCCTTAGCACAGGGCCAAAAGGTGTGGGACTTACATAACTTACCAGGTTAAAATCATGCCAGGTACTTAACTAATCTTTACTAAACTGAACTGAGGAACGTATATAATAATATGATGTCCCCACCAAGGGTCTTGAACAGTAATTCAATTCAACAAACTTTTACTAAACTCCCACTGTGTACAAGGCACTTGGGGCACAAAGACAACCGAGCAGTTTCGGTCCTGAAGGAGCCTTCGTTTTACTGAAGGGGCCACAACACATACACAGTTGAGCAGATGTAAAATACAAGCAAGACAAAATACTTTCTAGAGGCAGAGAGCCCTCACAACCACTGGGGACAGGTAGGTCAGGAAAAGTCCAGTGCAGGAAGTGGCCCCTGATGGGGGGGTGGTGTCTGAAGATAAGATCTCTGAGAAAGGTTGGAACGCTGTGTATGAAAAAGCTAGCATATCAGTTTCGCTGGAACAGGAAGCATGTGAAATAAAATCAGAGAAATGTATTAAGCAGGATTGTGGAGGGCTTTAAATATCAGGCTGAGAATTCTGTATTTTATCTTAGGGGCAATAGGGAACCACTAAAACTTTCTGAGTAGAAAAGTGGGATGGTCACTGTTTCAGGAGTACTAATTTGATTGCTGTGTATGAAGAGTGGATTAGAGAGGAGAAAAATTGGAAGGAGGGAGACTAATGAGGAGGCTACTGCAACAGAATAGGAATGAGACACAGGTGACAACCTGAACTAAGAGGTAGCTGTGTGACTACAGAGAAGGGGATGGAGAGAAGAGATGTTGTGGAGGTACAATAAACCAGCAAGTGCTTAATTGTTTGTTGAGCTGAATTGAGGGTAGGGGCCATGTCTCGTTGAGCACCTAACCTGGCACACAGTAGGTGTTTCACGTTTATCCAGCTGAACAGAAGTGAGAGGGAGGACTGCGTTTCCCACTTAAGTGTCCTCTGCAGCGCCTATCTTAGGGTGGCAGACATGTGGTGGATGATCTTACTCTTTTTGTAGGAAAAGTACTGAATTCTTGCCTTTACCTATGCTCTTCTGCTGTCTCCACAATGTTGGAAATGAATGGAAATGGAAATGCTAGAAAGGAAGAAAGAGCCCCTACTTACAGCCAGGGATCTGCAACAATAGTTTGTTGATAATTTAAGAAAATTCCGGAGAAACAGGTAAGGGACAGAAGTTCCTACATGCCCAAATGATGCCAGCATCTTTAGAAATGACCTCAGTGATATGTATCTACACCCAGAATCACCTCAGCACGATCTTGGTTGATCCTGAGGATGGTCCCATGGAGAGACTTTAGCTGGTCCTTGGCAATGCAGAGCTCTGCAGTTGCTTGTTTATCAGAAGCAGCCACAGCCTTCTTTAGCTCTTTCAGTTCTCTATCCAACCCAAGGAACTGCTTCTGTGACCTGGCCTCTTCTAGCTTTTTCTAGGGGGAAAAAACAAAACAAAACATAAAAACATAAAACTGAAAGTGATGAATCACTATAAAGGAGATTTAAAAGGAGGAACGAAAAACACCCTATCACAAAAAGAGGTTGTGCAAGATACAGGAAAAGACCACCATATCTGAGGTCGGGTTGGGCTGAGAGTCTCATATGTTCTGCTACATACTACCTGTCTGCAGCATGACATTCAGATCTTTGAGCCCCAGTTTCTTCAACTCTGCAACGAAGGGCTAGATGACCTCTAATGTCTTATGATCCTGAATGGTCAGACTGTTCATTTCTCCTACACTGAAAATTATGCTACACCTATAAATGAGAGACCTGGAATGAAATTGGTGATTATCATCAGTTTTAACACCAATATTCTGGGGATCGTGACTTTTATCAATAACAGTTATTCATATTTCTATAAAAACTTTGATATTTTCCAAAGCATTTTTCTTACAACAATCCTATAATGGAAACAGTATGAGTAATAACATCTCTGTCTTTCAGATGAAGAAACAGGGGCACATAAAAGTTAAGTCACTTGCACAAACAGATGCCCAGATAGTGCTTTGTAAAATGTATGGTATGACCAGAAATGGAAGCTATCAGTATTATGTTTACTCTTGATGGTAACACAAAATTAATAGAAACAAAAGATTCGGAATTTAGGCCCAAAGCTTCCCCTCTACCCGCCCCCCTCATCTTACCATACTGCCTGCTTCTCAATTACAAGAACTGGAAGTCAGAAAATATTTTTAAGGATTGGTACTCTGTTTTCTTTTCCCTCACCTTATTCTCTAAATCTTCTAGCTGTGTGAGAATCCTCTCCTTCTCCTCATCAGCTTCCTGAAGTTGAAGATCTGTAAAACCTTGAATTTCCTCCATGCTCTTTAGATTTTCTTGCAAATAATGAATTTCATTCTCTAGTTGTTGAATTTTAGCTTCATGCTGCCTTTTATCAGACTGAATCTGCAAAAAAAAAAAACCAAACAACCCCCAAACAAACAAATTTCAATTATGGTCTTCAGGAAAGTTATTAAAGAATATTGTCAACAAACTTTCAGGGAAGTTACATTTCCATTATCAAATGGTAATACTGAAATTTTATGCAAAAGAACTGTATAAGAAGAAAATAATGGTTTAATTTTGAAAGCTTTCCAGGACCCATTTTACTGTGTCATCAATATGTCATCACAAAAAGAGTCATATCCTTGTACTATTATATTGAGAGACTTGATACATAAATGTAAGAGATAAGAACACACTTCCCTAGATCCCAAAGCAAAGAGGATACATGAAAAAATATGAAATGTATTTTTCTTTTCTTTTTTTGAACTGGAAAAGATCATAGAACCTAGTAAAGCACAGAACATCAGAACTAGAAGGAAACTACAGCTCAAAAAAACCTTGTAAGAGATACTGTCAGGACATAAAACATCAGCACCAAAAGGCACCTCAGCACCTAGAACGTTAGAAGGTAGGACACAAGAGTCCTTAAAGTCACAAGGGGCCTTAGACATCATGTGATTTAACTTTCATTTTGCAGAGGAGGAAACTGAGGCCCAGACAGGCTAAGTTATATGGCTAGTAAGGAGCAGAATGAGGAGTAGAATTCAGGCTACTGAATTTTTAAAAGCCATATTCCACAGAGGATTTCAATCACACCCAGCTAGTTTTATTCTTTGTAACCAAGATATGGTTTCCATCAGAAAGGAAACATTGCAAGTTGCTGAATGAAAAGCAATACTCTGCCCCTATAGCTGGATCACTGTCATTTAGTTCTTAAGCTTCTATCTTACTTTTGCATCTGCTGCTTTTTCACAGGCCTTCCTGTACTCCTCTTGTCCCTCTACCAGTTTCTCCTTTTGAAATGCCATTTCTTCCTGCAGTTTTCGCTCTCTACCTAGTGCCGCCTCTTTTTCCTGCTGGGCACATGCAAGGATTTCATTGAACCACTTCTGTAAATCAGCAAGACTTTTCCCTAGAACATCCGAAGGATTGAGGCACCTGCTAAAGAAAAAAGACATGTACAATATAAACAGAAAATGTTAAATTTTCTGGAGACTGCTATACACCGATGCAAAATAATGAAGTTTGGCACAACAATTTGTTTTAACAATCCATATTTACTAAGCCCAATTTGTAAGACATGTTAGGCTCTCTTCACTTTAGCACGGTAGAAAGAAAAGAGTACTTACTCTGCCTTTAATTCACTGGGCAACCTTGGGCAAGTCATTTGTCACTAGTTTTCAGTTTTCTCACTTGCAAAGTGGAGCAGCAAGACTAGATGATCTTTAAGGTCCTTTCTAGTACTAATATTCTATGATTTCAGTGGGTTTAATAATTGTTACAACTAGCTAATAATAACAGTAATTGAGAATTAAAAGGTTTACAAAATACTTATTTCATATAGGTATCTCAAACTCAACATATTCAACATTGTCTTCCCCGCTAAAACCATCCCTCTTTCTAACTTCCTTGTTTCTGTTAAGGAAACATCATTCTCTAGAAATATGATTTATTTTTATTTACCAAAGGCATGAAAGTTCTAAAATAAATGCATACAAAAGTGAGAGAGAGTTGAATTTTGTTATTAAAAATACAGGCCTTATAAAAGGTTCTATTAAAAACTTCATCCTCACACCCCTAATCTAATGTCTCTATATTTCCAGCTTAAATAATTGGGCACGGTGCTGTATTTCTGCTATCTTAACTATAACTTACCCAATTTCCCCAACTCCTGTTTCCAACTTTTGCTTCAGTTCTTCCACACGAGCTGCTACTTCTTCTGGCTGAAGCAGGCCGCCAACCATATGATCAAGTTCATTTTGAAAATCTTCAAGCTGCTGTTTTAGGAGACTATTGTCATCCTAGAAGAATAAAGGAAAAGGTTTCACATTCTTGAAAACGAGAGTTTGTGCTCCTTATCACATAACAGTTTTCATGTTTGTCTTTGGCCTATTTTAAATTTGGAAACAGTCTTTTCCACAGCAGTTAGGTCCATGCACCAATAAAAAGCTAAAACTTGACTATTGCAGCTTCTAAAAGAATTTACAGTGCTATCTATCTCTGTATGGTGAAGTTGCTTTGGATTTGCATATTCAAACTCTAGTTATTTCACAGGCAAGATAGATTTATAATTTCCTGAAACAAAACAATGTTCCTTCCATCTTTCAAATAAAAATAAAGTGCTAAAAAAACCCACCACCTTGACACAAAGTATATCTAAGGTACAGTAAAAATCCAAAGCTGAGAAAACTAAGATTCTCTTTCAATATCTCATCAGGCATTTTCAAAATGTGCTGCCAGGGAAGTTGAAGCTCTGGTAGGTCCTGTGTACCAAGCTTAAAACAGTGAAGGAACGGACTCTATTATCACTTAATGATTAGCCTAGCAAGGTACGGTTAGGCTCATTGTCAGAAGGCTGGCAGCCAGATAATTTATTTTGGCCGCGGAAACTCATGAAGATTTCAGGGGTTCTTAACTTTTTGTGCATCCATGGCCCCCTCTGGCAGTCTGGTGTAGCCTATTCTTCTTTGAACAATATGAGTAAGGACTCCTTCTCAGAAGAATATTTTTAAATGCAGAAAATATGGATGATCCCAAAGGAAATTTGTAAATATATCCTGAAATGCAACTGTCATAATATTTTTAAAAATAAGTTTATATTTATTTTTATTTTATTAATATTAATATATATTTTAAAATAGCTCAAGTAAAGAGCCCCTAAAGTATGGAGGAGTTTTGATCTGCTTTAATAGAATGTATACTCACACCAATGAAACGAGAGATCCTCAAAGTATGGAAGAAAGCCAATAATGTCAGGCTCTTTTACTTGCCCTGGCTCCATCTCCAAGAATTGAATAATTAGTATATGGGGAACCCAATATCACCCTCTAACCAAAAAATTCACCTCATTTATAAAATACTGCATAGCATACAAAGTATCTTATAAGACCTCTGCGAGGCAAATAATGCAAGTTTTATTATTCTTATATGGATGAGGCTGAGAGAGAGGAAGTGACTCACCTTTAAGATCAAACAGTTACTAACAAATGGTGGAGCTGAGATTGGAACCCAGGTCTTCTGGCACTAAGTTCAATTCTTTTTGCAATAACTTTTCCATACTTTATAGGGCAGAATTTAACCACAAGATTTGTACATCTTGGGTACTATCCAGGAGGTTTCAGTTACCAAAGAAGCAAAAAGACTTTACTTAAGTCTATTTGATTTATCCAGTGGTCCCATAGCATAGATCCTGAAAACAGGCTCACATCAAGACTCTGGTGGATTTGAAAGGAGGCTGGCGTAAATTTACAGCAGTGGGACTTACATACCTTTGTCACACATTAAAAATCAAAAGCAAATAGAGTGGTTGTTACACGTGCTCCAAAGGTCAAACCAAAAATAGCTAAAATTAAATTCTACATTATTTCATTTATTTACAGAATCACAGAACCTCATTCATTCCATCAACAAACATTTAAGTAAGGTGCCAGGACTATAGAGGAGATGAAAAGTTTAGATAAGATAGATCCTACCTCATGAAGCTTACAGCCTAGGATAGGGATAAGACACCAGTACAGGTAACTATAATACATAATATTAAATTATAACTATAATTTAGAAGTGCAGAACTCAGTATTATGTGAGGTCTGAGAGAGAGGACCACCTATCAAATGGAGCTAATATTTACAGGGTTAAGAGGCAAGAGCTTTTTACACTATGAAGCTCTACAGAAATTCAAAATACTATTAATACCAATTTGCATCTATTGTTATTATATCACTAAAACCACCACTTTGCTTCAATGTTGCCTTCTACTGATAAAGTTCAGCAGAGAATACCCTAGTTACAAGAGAAAAAATCTTTATCCCTTTTTATCACTATAACAACCACAATATACAGTGTGTTCACAAAAGTATCTCAAAATGACTGTCACTTGAGGAAATGAAGGCAGAACATTTTCCATGGGAGTCTTCTACTTCTTTAGAAGCACTTATTAAGGTTCTCAGGAATCTGTAAAATATATATTTGATTTGACTATCTCAAATCAGGTCCTTTCAAATTAACGCAAAATATAAACCATCTTTGAGATCTATGTTCACCTCTTGCTTGGACAATGGCAAAGTCCTCCTCATTGGTCTCCCTGCCTCAAGTCTCTCCCTTTTCCAATCCATCCTTCAGACAGCTGTCAAGATGTAGCTCCCTAGGGTCAAAAATAACTCTTGTGTTTGGTCTTTAAAGTCTTTCACAATCCGGCTCCAACCTACCTCTGTAGTCTTATTATACATTAGTCCCCTTCACACACTCTACAGTTAAGCCAAACTTCCTTGCTGGCTCTTGGACACAACATTTTATCTCTCATCGTTGTGCCTTTGTATAAGCTGTTCCCATGCCTAGAATGCACTCTCTTCTCACCTCTGCCTCTCAGAATCCTTCATTCTTTCAAAACTCAGTTTAAGTCTTCCCTTACACAAGAGGCCTTTCTTGATCACCCCGGTTACTAGCCTTCTCTTCCCCTACCCCCAATATTTTATATGAGAGTAAGGGCTATTCCTTTCTTTGCCTTCATATCTCCAGAGCCTAGTATATAGTTATTATTTAATAGATACTTGTTCACTGATTGATCCTCAATAACAACACCACCTTAAATTTATTATTTAATGTTATTGTTATAAAGCACCTTACGTGTATTAGCTCATTTGACCCATATCCCTGTGAGGTCCTGAATACAAGCAGCATTCATCTCATTTTGCAGAGGAGAGGTCTAAGAGTGTTAAGACACTAACGACATATGGCTAATACAATGTAAGTGGCAAAGAAAAGACTAGAACCCAGGTCTCTTGATTACAAATAGAGTATTTCTGCTATATAAATCCTTACCCTTCATTCACTTCTTAGTGTGATTAAAGATATTATTACCTCCAACTGTTTGACTTTTGAGCATAGTTCATTGTTTTCCTGTTCCTTCTTTTCTGAGAACTGGGCCTTGCTGAGAGCATCTTCCAGGGCTTGTCTTTCATTTTCAAGTTCGGTTTGTAGGGTTAAGTGTTCTAACTGTCTCCAGAGAAAAGTCACATTAAAATGGATACAGAAGTAGTTCTTGCAAACTAATGTAAAATACAAAAAGATAAGCAAAAGCACTAAAATAAAATTTACTGTTATTGTAATAATTCAGAATGATATTTTTTTCCAATGGTAGGGGAAGGAAGAATAAATTGACTTTTGTTCACTGAAAATGATAAAATTTAATTTAAAAGCATTTATATAGCATTTCTCAAAGCTCTTCTGGAAACTTTCCACTGGCAAAGCAAAAATTTCTTAAACAACCTTATAATAGTCATAATAACTTGCCTCTATATCAGATTTCATGTGTCAGGTTCTGTATTTATGTTATCTCACTAGATCCTCACACGAGGGAGGCATTGGAAGTATTATTAAACTAATTTTTCCAATCAGGAAACTGAAATTTAGAGACTTCTCCATGGCCACAGAGAAAGTGTTACGTGTAAGATTCCAGTACACATCTTCTGATTCTGAGGCTGGTGCTCACTCTCTGCTGTCCCACCTGCCTTCCTAGTTCTGCACAGCATCTCTTCAGACACAATGAAAGGCAGGCTGCGCTCCTGAGGACGTGCATGGTCCATGCTGCCTTTACTCTGCCCCTCACCTGTTTGAGTTGTTTGAGCCTCTCTAGTTCCTCTTTGTGCTGGTTACATTCAGCTTCCTTGGCTCTGAGCTGAGTCTCAAGTTCTGCTTCATAGGCACTTAAATCTCTTTGGGTCTGTTGAAGGGACATGTTTGCTTCTTGATGCTCTTGAAGTAACAATTCCATTTCATTAAGTTCCTGAAAGTATAAAAATGTTAATAATGATGGTATTCTTATAATAGCTACAGTAATAGCTTTATGGTTTGCAAAGCACTTACACGTTATCTTATTTGATCCTCATAACCACCTTGGGAAGGAGGTGCTACTATTATTATTCTCATTTTTCAGATGAGGAAACTGAGGCTGACAGGTTATGTGACCTGCCCAGAATCACACTGTAAGCATCTGAAGCTAAATTTGAACTCAGGTCTTCTTGACTCCAAGTCCATCACTCTGTCCACTGCATCACTTAGATGACCCACAATAATATGCATCTGCTTTAAGTCTACAACCCTTTTCTAAAGGCGGCAACATGGTAACGTATTTTAATGCGTACAACCTAGAATCTCAGGGCTGAAATGGCCTTTTCTAGGTACACATGATATCAGTAACATGTACTCTTTCTACGACATCTTTAACAAGGGGTCATTCAGTTTCTGGTTGAAATATCTCTAGTGATGAGGGAAGTCATGCTGTGACAAAGCAGTCTATTTCAAATTTGGATACTTCTGCTTGTAATGAAATTTTACCTTATATTGAACCAAAATCTGCTTCCCTATAATCACTTTCTTTCACTCCTCGTTGGTCCTGGTACTGTCCTCTGGAATCACACAGATTCCATCCTCCATATGATAGCTTTTCAGATATTTAATTCATATCCCTCCTCTAAGGCTTCTCTTTTGTAAACTACACATCCTGATTTCTTTAAAATGACCTTTTTATAACCTGGCTTTTAGTCCCCCAAACATCCTCGACATCTCTGTCAATACTCCAAGATATAGCAAGAAAAATTTGATTTAACATTCCAGCTACAATCTGAGCAGAGCATAGTACAATGAAACTATTATCTCCCTCTTCCTGGACACTAGATTTCTATCAATATAACCTAAGATTAATTACTTGGATTTTCTGGCTGCTCTATCACAATGTCAGCTCCTGAAAATCCCAAGACCTATCGACATTAATGTTGTAATAACAGCTGTATAAACACATACAAACCAATTTGAAAAAAATGTGGCTGACATTGGCAAAACAACTAGTAAGTTACTAAGGAGCTATTCTTTAAAACAACGACAGCTGCTTGAATCAGTTCCAAACTAGTTCATGTACAGACCAAAGGCACAATTTTAGTGAATGCCAACAGTAACATAAATGTAAGTTGCACAAAATACAGTTTGTAGTCATTTAAATTTATTCTTTCATTGGTTTTTATTCTAACAATTTTGGTTTTGGGTTATTAAGCTGGGCTCCCAAGGGATTCAGTCACAATATTATAGATACAAGACTTGTGATGGAAAATGATAATTTAGAGGAAAAATAGTTTCCAAACAAATGAATCTCAGGACCTACTTCGAGTTTGAGGAGGAATGGGGACCAAGCGGAAGCAGAGTAGTGTACACAATGACATACCAAATAGACTGGATACAGAACTGTATAATACTAGAGGTGGAAGGGACTCCTAGAACACAGAATGTTATAATACATATTGTTGCAATGAGACGGGGGTTTTAAAGATCCAAACCCCAATCACCTTTATGATTCGCCACATAGGCTAGTAATTCAGAAAGCCCTTTAAAAGAATCTTCATTTTATTAGGGAAGGGAGTTGAATTTTGAAAGTCTCACAATTTAAATGAAAAAAAAATTCCAGGAATTTATTTTAAAAATAGATTCACGTTTTCTCCTTCTTTAAAACCTTTTCTAATTATGTTAGTCAATCTAGATACTACGACTAAATTTCTTAAATTGAAGGAAAGAGAAAGAGACAAATGTGAAAATCATACTTTTCTCATATTTTCTGCATCCATAGCAGCAACCTCCAGCTCAATTTTCTCTTCTTCAAGTTTAGCCACTTTTTGCAATAAAACTTCTTTATCATTCTGCAGTGTTTGGCATTCATCCTGAGCCTTTGTGACCTGTCCTTTAACATTTTCAAGGTAATCTTGCAAGCCACTGATGATACTTTCTAAATCCTTCTTCAGGGCTTCATTGGCTGCTATCTGACCTGAACAAAAGGAAAGAAACATTAATATGGAAGCTTATGAAAAAATGCCTTCAAGGTATAATAATTATAGCATCATTATTGTTTAATATTACAATAAACTATGCTTCTTGATTAACAACATGATTATACAAATTACAAGTGACATGTTATTTTTATTTCTGTTATCATTACATACAGGGAAAGAAAAAAAATCATGAATGTTCTTGCTATTGAAAAAAGGGGACTCTGAAAATACCAGTATCAACTGCTGTTTACCCATATGCCTATTTCTAATATACATAGGTATTGAAGGAATGCTGGATGGAAGAATAAGAAAAGAACAGACAGGCTTTCACAAACAACGTTCCATAGCCGACTACTTTACAATCAAATGACCAAAGCTACAGAGAAGACAAGGTCCCACTGTGTTGCTTGTTGACTACAAAAAAGCATTTGATCTGCTAGAACAAAATGCAGTCTTAAAGCTTCTTTTTCAACAAAGCGTCTTCCATGAATATGTTACAGATTCACTGGAAGATATAAATAACAACACCGTTCAACAACTCTCAGATTATTAACACCAAATGAAGCATAAAACAGGGATATATTGCTAGTGTCATGAATAGAATGAATGAAAAAGCATTTATTAAGCACTTACTATGAAGATTATAAAGAATTTCTAACAGAGAATTCAAATGGAAGAGGGATTCCCTGTAAACGGTGAGGTCTTTCACATGCTCCTGTTTACAGATGATATTATGCTAAATGCATCCATGGAAGAAAAACCAAAAGGATGAAGGATGCCTACTGTCCAGAGACTCTAGGCCATGCTATATATAGTGGGATGGATAGTCCAAAGAATTGGTCTATTAGTACATGTTTTGCACAGATACCGCAGCTGGATGATGAAGTAGGCCCAGACTTGAAAAACCAGAAGAGAATGGGCTGTAATGTATTTAGGAGACTGTACAATGTTTTTAATGACCCTCAAGCTTCTATCTGAAACAAAATTTTTTAACATTAATATTTTTCTGTTGATGCTATATGTTGTGAATCATAAAATACTACAATTTCTTTCATTTTTTTTTCTTTTTAGCAGGGCAATTAGGGTTAAGTGACTTGCCCAAAGTCACACAGCTAGTACATGTGTCAAATGTGTGAGGCTGGATTTGAACTCAGGTCCTCCTGACTCCAGGGCCAGTGCTGTACTCACTGTGATACCTAGCTGCCCCAAATACTACAATTTCTAAGGAATCTAAGTTACAGATCACCCAATAATGGAGAGGTACATGAGAGGGTATGAATAGGCTACAGCTCTGTGTATTTTCATATTACCAATGAAGCAAGAGGGGTGAAGGAATATCAAAGAGATGTATGGCCAGGAAGAAGGTGGACTGGTCATTTATCAAGAGCGAGGGCTAATCAATGGACAGCCTGGGTGCTCCATCCCATGTACTGTTAAGAGACCTAGAAGAAGGTCTGAATCACATTCAGTGGACTCTGTGAAGTATATATTGGACTATATAGATAGGAGAGGCACAAGGAGAGAAGACATAGACAGTTATCTGCAGCGCTGGAGCACATGCCAACATTGATAAGTTCATGGATCCATTGAAATATTTTATAAATAATGATTATATAAATATGTAACATAATTAAGACATATTTATTATGCCAATTAATAATTATAACTATTATAACAATAGCTGACAATGCAGCACTCTGGCTATAAAGTAATATATGTAAAGAATCTCATTTTACTTATTCCTTGCCAATACCCCTTTGGAAACAGTTAATGTAAGCATTATTATTCTCGTTTTATAGACGAGAAATCTGAGGCCTAGGGAAGGTGAGTTAGTAGCAAAGCTAGGACTTAGAAGTCATCTAACTAAATCCAAAGCTACCTCTAGTACATTAAAGCTGCTTCTTTCAATCTAGAGTCAGTCACTGTGGGGTCACAGATTTTTTTTTTTTAAGAGCTAGACGTGGATAAGGGAAGAGAATAAATATTTACATAGTGCCTACTAGGTGCCAGGCACTGTGCTAAGTGCTTTACAAATACTATCTCACTTAAGGGACTTTAGGGAAGGAAAGGGACTTAAGGATATACAATGACAGAACAAAGCTAATCGAATTAGTTCTGGTTCCAGGGCTTCTAGAACATGATATCCTTACTGAAACTTATTCAGTTTCTAGAACATAATACAGCATCCTTATTGAAAATGATTCAGGGAAATGACCATAATTAATAATAAGATCTTCACCTTCAGTGAGCTGTTGCTCTAAGTCCTTAATATCATCAGTTTCTTTAGCAATCCGGGAGAGTATCTCATCTAATCGACATTCGAGCTGTTGATACTGTTTGTTCATAATGTCAAGCTGCTGTTCTTTGTTTTTCTTCTGAGCCTCCACATGAATCTATGAATTGCAAAGATTTAAAAAAAAAAGTTCTGAAAAGTCTTCTATCTTAAGAATCAAACTATAAAATCTCATATAAATAAAAGTTATTATTAGAAATAGCAACATTGTGATTTTGAGGGCATTATGGTAAAGAAAACCTGAAGAATGACTGCTCTTTTGAAATTAGGATTTATTCTTGCCATTTTGTATAAGAAAACAATATTTCACTAACTTTAAAAGATTACATAAATTCAACACTGCATTCCGGCTAAAATAATCCTTAAAGATTACCAACTTATTTTGGTATATAAGACCACAACTATAATAGTAGGTGTAACATTTCTACAGCACTTTTCAGTTTACAAAGTACTTTCTTCATAAGAACTTGTGATGTGTGAAGTATAAAGATTATTATTTCTATTTTACAGATGAGGAACCTGGATCTCAGAAAGGTGAAATTAATTGCACAGATGACCAAGTGAGCAAAGGAGCCAAGGTCTCCAGATTGTAAGTCCACTGTTCCTTCCACTGCACCAAATTGCCACTTTGGGTACTGGGGAACACATGGAACTCCCTTATGCAATGGTTCATATGGCTACAAAATCCCCAGGGAAAGCCCCATATGATCAGAAGCACAGAAAAATAAATCACCACACAACTAAAGTTAGATTACAGCTCAAACCAAGCTAGGATCCATTTGAATATACAGAAATAAAACACTTCCCAATTTTTAGATATCTGCTACCCAAAAAAATCATTTAAATTTAAAAACACGTAATAGTACCTACTATATGCAAGGTGCTGTACTAGGTGCTAAGAACACAAAAATAGATGTAACAACAGGCCCCTGCTCTCAAGAACCTTAAATACTCTAATGAGGAAAAAGGACAAGTATGTAAATAATTGCAATAAAAGGAAGAGCAATAGCAAAGGAGAGGTCCCATGAAAAATGCTATGGTAAATTTAAGGAGGGAAAATTTATTTTTATCAGGTAGAAGAGGGACAAGGGTGGACTTTTCAAGGAATGGAGGATATGATGGCATGAGTATGACATAAAGACAGGAAGACAGAACAGAATGACAGGAAAAAATGTATAACTGCTTCATCTACTGCTTAGGTTCTGAAGAACAGTTTCCTAATAAGATTAGAATAATCTAATAATAATAAATAACAATTAGTATAATTATTAAAGGAATTGTGTTAAATTAATTTAATTTAAAATTTTTAAATTTAAAATTAATTAAAACAAGAACAATTATTATAATAAGTAATAATAAAACAAAATATTTCCCCCCCAATTTTTTCTCTTTTGCACATTACTATATTCCTATCTACTAGCAGCTCTCAAATGCTTTGAGAGGAATAACGAGGAATATCCACACCAACAAAATTGCCTATCTTTAAAGGAAATAAACAGTTATCACCTACCTCTCTGTAGTGGGGTATGTGGTAGGAGACTAAAGCACTGAAGTTTGAGTGAGTGAGTGAGTGTGTGTGTGTGTGTGTGTGTGTGTGTGTGTGTGTGTGTGTATGTGTGTGCACAGACTCTGTGGGTACCTATTCAGCCTAAAAAATAAAATTACATTAAAAGCTACCTGAACATATATCACAATTTCTTTTAGCTTAGCAACAAATTCTCCACTAGATCCTTTTTTTCATGCAACACAAAAAGGCAGTTCAATATACAAATCAATTCTATTTTTAAAACAGCACAGAACAGTTTAAATAACAGTACTAGACAATGAAATTATTGCTGCTGTGGAGGTCACAAAAGGACTGTTGAAAAAAACAGGAACTTACAACTCGGTATTCTCTTTGCTTTTCGGGGAGAGGGACAGGGCACGATCCTCTCCGTTCACCCTAGAATCCCTCCTGTTAAAAACAAACAGTGATACCTGGGAAGTGTAGGCTAGGTACTTCTTAATTCCTTCTTCTATTTCATCTGCACTTCCCTCTCTGACAGTTGAATTTCTGCAACAAACCTGAGGCTCAGTGACTTCCTATAGCTTCAGACCACATTCTTAGCAGCGAAAGAGCAGCCAGTGACGTTCTGTCCAATCACTAACTGCCTCTGTGGGCTGGTCTCTACCCTCTGTGCTTTAAATCACAACACAGGAAGCTGGGGAAGAGCCAATGAAGCTTTGGGTTTGCTGCAGAGCTCAGCTTACCAAGAAGCTAGTCTGAGAGGAGCAGGCTTCTTTTTGTTTAGATGAGGGGAAATTCTCTCAACACAAAGATGAATAAAAATCATGGGAATTCTGCGCCTCTTGTAAAACTTTATAAGCTAAAATAGACGGTACTTTCCAATTGTATCTTTTTCTTTTTTTTAAAGTAGAGTTCTGAATCCTATTAAAAACCTGGATAGATTGTGACCTAATTTTAAAATGATTAATCTCTTTAGGCCTTATTAAGAAACCATTCATATTTACATGGTACTTTTAAGTATACTAGTGATAGACTAAGCCTGACACCCAAAGACCAGCTTAGTTAGGTATGAAAATGCTCCTTACCAGGCTGGATCCAGGGTGACAAAATTTTTTCCTAACCACAACTTTCTCCCCTTTTTATTTTGCTGTTTTATTCTGTACTTAAAGCTGAAAATAAATAAATGAGCATTTCCAATATACAGAAGAATACAAAAACAGGATTGTATACGAACTTGTAAATTTCTTATTTCATACTGTTTACTAAGGGAAAAAAGCATATATACACACACACACACGTATATATATATTCCATACTTTCAAAACTTCCCAGCTTATCTGCGTTTCCTTCTGAACTTCCTTTTGTTCTCTTATATGCATTTTTAAAAAGTTTCAGTAGTCCTCCTTTTTTTATTTGGGGGGGCATATATTGCTTACTTCTCTTTTCCTCCCCTAAATTCTCCCCCCACTCCATCCCCCAGTCAAAAACAGAGAGAGAGGAAAAAAACAAATCTTCAAGACAAATAAGCATAGTCAAGCAAAACAAATCCATACTGTGATCTTGTCCAAAAACTATATGTCCCTTTTGTGACTTTTAATTTATCACCTCTCTGTCAGGGGATTTATAATATATATCATAAGTCCTCTGGAGACATGGTTGTCAATGAATTCATACAGAGAATCAGGATGTAAAACTAGGTCTTCTGGACTCTAAGTATAGTGCTCATTCCACTACCCTTCCATGGAATGCCATCATTTAACTGAATTTTGACATTTTAGACTTTGGAACTGATCTGTACTTGTTTGAACAAAAGCAAAAAGGCCACAAGGGTTAATCTGGTTTATATGCACCATCCCCACTAACAGGCTTGTTTATAGTTGCACTGAAACTTAGGTACATCATTCTACTAATGGCTATTCCTCTTCACAGGCCCAAATTCACCACATTTAGACTTTTGGTTTTCTATAAAATCTAGCATTTATTCAGATCCTTGAAAATGATTAACTTTGGCACTATCATTTAGGTCACATTTATTAAGTACCTATTGTGTATACAACACTGTAGTACATAATGGAAGATATTCAACATTTAGATATTATATATAATCTATATTTTTAAATATAGTTACACAGCATATAGATACATCTTTACATTCTATAATATATCTATAGTTAAGTATGGTACCAGTGATAGACTAAGCCTGACACCTAAAGGCCAGCTTAGTTAAGTATGAAAATACTCTTCATCAAGTTAGATGCAGGGTGACAAAATTTTTCTTAATCATAGCTCTCCCCTCTTTTTATTTTGCTGTTTCATTCTAAACTTAAACACGAAAATAAATAAATGAGCATTTCCAAATACACAGCAGAACACAAAAAGAGGATTGTATGTGAAATTGTGAATTTCTACTTCATACTGCTCACCTTAAAAAATATGCATATATATAATAAATTCCACACTTCACTTTCAAAACTTTCCTGCTTGTCTGTGCTTCCTTCTGAACTTCCTTTCGTTCTCTTCTGTGCATTTTAAAAATATTTCAGTAACCCTCATTTTTTTTATTTGGGGGTGGGGGCCCTCACTATTGTTAACTTCTCTTTCTCCCCCTCAAGTGTGTAGCTATCCCCCCTCATATACAGATATATCTATAAATTTAAATATATACATTATATAGATATAAATAATAGTACCAACAGCTAACTATAAGTCACAATATTGTGTGAAAAACATGACAGAAGGTACAAACAATGTATTATGCGAGATCTGAAGGGGAAGGCTGAGATTTACACTAGGAGATCAGGGAAGGCTTCTTGGAGAAGTTGGTATTTGAGTTAGTTTTTAAAAGATGGTTACATAAGACCTTAGAACACTGATTGTTAGAATTTGGAACACCAGAGCTGTGAAGAAGCCTCAGAGTTCATAAGGTCCTTCTGCCTCCTTCTCTGCCACTTCATCTCTACCATCCTACCTCATAGAGAAGAGGAAGGAAGAAAAAGGAGGGCGAATGAAAGGGAGCTTTGGAGGAGATCTCAAGTATTAGGCTGTATTACAAAAACATAACATTGAGAATAGAAGAGACCTTAGAACACAGAATGTCAGGAAAGGAATATTAGAATGCAGAATGTTATAACAGAACACAGAATGTAGAGTCGGAAGGGCCCCTAGAAATCATCTGATCCAACTCTTTAATTTTCTAGCTAAGCAAATCAAGATCCAGAGTGGTTACTGTTGTGTAGTGTAATGGTTAAATCTATTACGCACTAAATTTGTTCCTTGCTACACCCTGAGCACCCATACCCACTAATGGTGAAAAGTTAAACTCTATAAGTGAACTTATGAGTTAACTCTAAAAGCAAAATAGCTATATTCGGGTTGCTATCAAGTATTATTAATATAGTCATTAACTTACTTACATGTCTTGGGTCTTTGGGATCTAGATTATCTATGGCACTTTCTGCATCCTTTATTTCCATCTCTTTTTTTGTTATTTCTGTATTCTGCTTCTCCATCTGCATTTCTAGATTCATTGATTCCTGACGTAACTGATTTAGGAGTTGTATCTTACCACTTAACTGTTTGAGGAGAACTCCTTTTTCTGTTTCAGAAATCTAAAAAACAAATGTGCACAGAAGCAAATGAAAAAAAAACCCACATGTTCAACTAAGCATGGAGAGAAAACACTGACTTAGAATTTACAGCAGTGAATTTTGTAATGTAACAAGAACGTTGGAAATTCTACCAAAGAGCAAGGGTAGAGAATTTTAGCCATAAGACCAGATTCAGTCTTGTGTGGTTCAGTACAACCTTTCTGCCTCTGTTTACACAATACAAAATACACTGGGATTGTGGTAATACTTCAAACAGACACACACCAAAGCTCATAAAAGCTAGATGCTCCATTTAAAGCAGGCTTCATGAGGCAAAAGGGCATCTATGTACTCATAGAAGATATTTGGTGACATTTTACCTGAAGTACAAAAACACTCCAGCAATCTTCCACTACTGGGAATTCACATTTGCTACAACACTTTAAAGTTTACAAAGAACTTCCCTCACAGCAAGCCTGTGAAGTAGAATAACGAGCATTATTATCCCTCACTTTATAAACAAGGAAATAGCTAGGGAATGTTGGAATCTGGTTTGGAACACAGAGCTTCTTGCGTCACCATGTCTAGCAGTCTTTACTGAGGAGAGTTTGGCTTTAAAAAAAAAGAAGAGGTTTGAACAATGGTTGAAACATTGAAAAGAGGGTTATGAAAAAGAACACAGAAGACTGCAACACTTTTTGTTCCTTCAAAATCCTTCAGTATTGAGGTTTCTATATTATGCATTGTTCACAACAGAGCCAAGATTAGGGATATGCAAGCTAAGATACAGAGAGAGTGTAACAAGGAATGGTTTTTAATTTTACTCGTTATAAGAACGTTTCTCATGTCAGAAAATTCTTTTCTTCCTGTTCTGTAGGTATTTATTTAGTGACAAAACAGTTTCTAGTTGTTAAAGTGGAGGCTCAAGATAACACACATAGATGGCTATGGCATGCATGGTATCATCTTTTTTTTTTAATTTTTTTTTTTTTGCAGGGAGGAAGGCAGGACAATTGGAGTTAAGTGACTTGCCCAAGGCCATACAGGTAGTAAGTATGTCAAGTGTCTGAGGCCACATTTGAACTCAGGTCCTCCTGACTTCAGGGCCTGTGCTCTACTCACTGCACCACTTAGCTGCCTCTGCATGGTATCATCTTAAAGACACACAAATACTTTGGTTTGGTTGACTTTTTATCTTCTAGTGAAAAAACTTCCTTCTGTTCTATCGTCATATCAGACACTATTTGAAACATTATCATGGAGCCTTTATATGAACCCTCAGAATACTGTTTATGCTATTATGTTATAGAGACATTACACAGGAAATCATTCCCCCATTCCATTACCGCCAGGATGTTAAAGCTAATCATCAGCCATACATAAAAACTCATCACCCAGAAAACTATACTTGGAGAAACCTGGAAGTTAGATTTCTTTTAAGAGGCCACATACAAAACAAATTCTATTCTATTATCTATACTAATGTCTCTTTAGGTTGGTGCCCTTTTTTTTTTTTTTTTTTGCATTTTTGTTTGGCTCTTACATACTTTTTTCAATTTTATGGCTTCTTCCAGTTGTTTAAATTCTTCTGTTGCTTTTAAAATGTTCTGCTCTGCCTTTGCCATTTCATTATGCAGTTCTTTCAATTGGGCTTGGGCTGCAAAGGAAGCAAAGAAAAAATGGAGCATATATGCTATCAAATACTGTCCCTTTGTGACTTAACTCCCTCTTTCCCCCCTACTAAACTCTTGTTCAGGTGGAAAAGATTTAACCACAAAACATATAAGAAACAAAGTAACTTTTCATCTTGCTCTAGGAACTCAGGATCACACAACTAGAAGGGCCATTAGAGAAAATTATGGAGCCTGATTCCCTTGTTTTACAGGGGAACAAAGAGAGACTCACAGAAAGTTTCCTCAAGTCCCGCACCTAATTGCCAGAACTAGGCCTAAACCCTAATATTAATTCATATTTATATAGCACTTTATGGTTTATAAAGACCTTTCTCTACAATGACCCTGTGTGATACAGGCAGTACCAGTGTCATCAGTTACATTTTACAGAAAAGGAAACTGAAGCTAGAACAATTAAGTAACTTGCACAAGGTTGCATAGCTAAGTAACTGTTAGAACCAGGACATGAACTCAGTTCTCCTGATTTTTTCTACTATATCATATCTTGACCTCTCTCAGCATCAGGTTGGGGCCTGGGGCAGGGCTATCCCATCTAATAAGGAAGGGGAAAAAATATATCCCTTCAGGTCTCCATAAACAGCTTTTCACCACTGGCCAATAGGCCACCCTGCCTAGATCAGTACCACTGAACACAGTGCCACTGTTCCCAATGTGGGGGGGGCAATAACTAAATCCACATCTTATTTGGGGCCTAGCTCCCCTTGTTACTGGGAAGCATGTGATACACTACTGTCCAATGGCTGGGCAAACTGTTTCTTGCTCCTCTCCAGAGCTGACTTTTACTTATAATTAGAGAAAACCACTTTCTTCTACTTTGGTTCCTTGTTTCCTCCTTCCTATCCATCTATACCTTTGCTATCTCCTCCTGTCTTCTCCATCCATAGTGCCTTCTGGGACTACCACTTTTATTGTTAACAAGCATCCCTTTATGTTTTGGGTTTTTTTCAGTTTTCAGAGGAAAATTATTATTTTTGAACATATTATCAAGAATGGAAAAGAAAAAAAGAACTTACATAGAAAAGAACTGAGTACATTAATATACAAAAAGTAATCACAAAACAAAATCAGCAAACTCCCCCAAATCAATAAAACAAAATGATCTCAACCACTATTTGCTTTTTTGAAAATGTCAATTAAATTGATATCATCAACATAGGAATAGTGTTAGAGACTGGATCTGTCATCTCACTCTTGGAATACGATATTCTGGAGGTCAATGGAGCTAGGATTAAAACCAAGAATCACCTAACCAGAAAAACTGAGTATCATGCTCCAAGGCAAAATATTGAACTTTCAACAAAATAGAGGACTTTCAAGCTTTCTCAGTGAAAAGACCAGAGCTGAATAGAAAATCTGACTTTCAAACACAAGAATCAAGAGAAGCACGAAAAGGTAAACAAGAAAGAGAAATCTTATAAGGGACTTGCTAAAGTTGAACAGTTTTGTTTACATTCCTACATGGAAAGCTGAGTGTATATGATTCATGAGACCTCAGTATCATAGTAGCTGAAAGAAATATGCATATATATATATATATACACACACACATACACATATATATGTGTGTGTGTGTGTACGTATATATATATATACATATGTGTGTGTCTATGTATGTATATATGTAGGTATATATATATATATATACACACACACACACACACATATGTATATATAGAGAGAGACAGAGGGCACAGGGTGAGTTGAAGATGAAGGGATGATATCTAAAAAAATAAAATCAAATTAAGGGATAAGACAGGAATATATTGAGAGAGGGAGAAAGGGAGAGATAGAATGGGGTAAATTATCTTGCACAAAAGTGGCAAGGAAAAGCGGTTCTGCAGGAAGGGAAGAGCGGGCAGGTAAGGAGGAATGAGTAAATCTTGCTCTCATCAGATTTGACCTGAGGAGGGAATACCACACACACTCAGTTGGATATCTTACCCCACAGGAAAGAAGGAGGAAGAAGATAAAAATGGGGGGACGATAGAAGGGAGAGCAGACAGGGGAAGGAGGTAATCAAAAAGAAACACTTTCAAAAAGGAACAGGGTCAAGGGAGAAAATTCAATAAAGGGGGATAGGTTAGGAAGGAGCAAAACATAGTTAATCTTTCACAACATGAGTATCGTGGAAGGGTTTTACATAATGATACGCATGTGGCCTATGTTGAATTGCTTGCCTTCTTAGGGAGGGTGGGCAGGGAGGGAAGAGGGGAGAGAATTTGGAACTCAAAGTTTTAAAAACAGACGTTTAAAAACAAAAAAAAAGTTTTTGCATGCAACTAGGAAGTAAGATACACAGGCAATGGGGCGTAGAAATTTATCTTGCACTACAAGAGAAGAAGGGAAAGGAGGATGGGAGGGGAGTGGGGAGACAGAAGGGAGGGCTGACTGGGGAACGAGGCAACCAGAATATATGCCACCTTGGAGTGGGCGGGAGGGTAGAAATGGGGAGAAAATTTGTAATTCAAACTCTTGTGAAAATCAATGCTGAAAACTAAATATATTAAATAAATTAAATAAAAAAATTTTTAAAAATTAAAATGAAACATTCATTTCTCAGATGAATTATTTTATAATATGTGTTAAAACAATGAATAATATTTTTATATGAATTAATGCAAAGTTAGTTCCCTAGAATTAGAAATATAGCTTCAATTTAATTAAATCAATTCTGTAAGCATTTATATAATCTACTACATATCAATGCATTAAGCACTAGAAAATATAGAAAGAGAGGTAAGATACAGTTCTAGTTCTTGCAGAATAAACATTTGATATGAGACAACCTATACACAAATATCAACAAAATAAAAGTGCATAGTAGAGGCAAAACTAAAAGATATGTAATAATTGAGGCCGAGGAGAGCAGCGGTCATTACTTACTAGGTCATTGTTTATTAGAATGGGAATGGCCATTACTTACGTGGATTGGAGACAGACCTTGGAAAATTTCTTGAAGGAGTAAGAATTTGAGTAGGGCCTGAAAGAATGGGTAGGATTTCAACACACCATGATGATAGGGGAAGTGCTCTAGGCATAAGGAATGGTGTAAGCCAGACATGCCAAACATGCATCCCACAACATGGCCAAGTGAGACCAGAACCATATTAAAATGTAACTGGGAAACATTGAACAAAACACATAAAATATAATAAAACAGATGTTAATATGTGGCTTTCTAAATCAATATATAGCATGCAGGGATCCTTATGTTTGATTTAGTGGCCCCTGTTTCTATTTGAGTCTGACACCACTAGTACAAGCAAAAGCATGACTTTATCTCTAGTAACATAACCAACTCTGTGAAAAAGGAGAGTACTTTGTAATGAAGCCTGCATACTATGTCTAAAGTACTAATATCTTGAAATCCACTATACTTTCAAAACAACACAAATATTTTTTCTCCTTAATCTGCCCAGCACAAACCATTTGATAAACTTCCCTAAAGCACAGCTCTGATTATGCTACACCTCTGCTCAAAACCTTCACTGGCTACAAGATAAAATCTCTTTATCCTGGTACCAAAGGCCCCAACTGAACTTTCTATCTCACAATATTTGCCCCCTCTACACTCCAGTCAAGTGTGACTAATTGCTATTCTCCAAACATATCACTCACTCTCTTCCACCTTACAGCATTTGTTTACACTATTCCATATGACTGGAATATGCTCCCACATCTCTAACTACTGAAATTCTGCTTATTCTTCAATGCCCAGTCAAATTCCACCTTTTCCAAGAAGACTTTTTTGATTTCCCCAGCTACAGCTGATTCTGTCTTCCTCTGATACTTTACAGCACTTTCCCTATCTGTATATGCATTTGTGTGAATGACATACACTGGAATATAAAACATGACGGAGGGGGGGAGGTTGTGATCTATGAAAATGAAGGGAAGAACAAAAATCCATAGAGGATGCAGAGTATTATTTATGAATATCTCACTTTACCTATTAGATTATAAACTCATTGATGGCAGGGAGAGCATCTCTGTGTCATCCCCACTGCCTAGCACATTTTCCTACATGCAACCACTTAATTTTTTGTACTTGTTTGTTGAATGAGTGTATTGGTAATGTAAATTTAAATAGGCCCATGTGACCTGCTTATGTCACAGGAAGCCTAAGTCATATAGGGTAGAGCGGGAAATCTCAGAGCAGTTAGAGCTGAAGGAGAGAGAGGAGGCGTGCTAGCTGTGCTGGGAGTGTGTTTGTGGGAAGGCCCCAGCAGAGGGGCAGATGGCTTTGGGATGGAGTCGTTCTCTGCTGTGATACTGTGCATTGAATTCTTTGCTACTTTGATGGACTGGACTTATTAGTTTTGGGATTTGGTTCTCTGGTGTCTGAATAAATATTTTACTTCTTCTCCCTTCTACATGGAGTCTATTATATTTTGCGATACAGAACTACACAGGCATTTGCACAATTATCATTGACGTCGTGATTACTGCCTTGTTACTACAATGAGTAAATGAAAGCAAAGAATCAACGTTTAGGTGATTAAAGAAGTAAGAAACAAAACAAAATTAGACTGAATTACCTTTTTGTGTTTTTAAAGGGCAGGAGTAAAAACACAGATTTACCTGCTTTTATTTTGTTTTCTTTATCTTTTAGGTGTAAATCCAATGTTTCAGCATGTTTCCCTGGGACTTGTTCATTTACAAGTTCTTCTTTATAAAGTTCCATTTTTTGAATCTGTATTGGCTGGGCATTATCACCAATATAACCTTCAGTGGTGTACATATTTCTTTTATATCTGGATTTTCCAATATAAGGACTTTCACCTGGGACATCATAAATTTCAGTGTACTGCAAAAGTAAATTTATCATATTATTATGCAGTATGTGACTTCATAAAGAAATTCAAATCAATCAAACATCATTTTATTACTGAGTTAAAGAGAATAGTAACATTCCGTGAATTTGTAAAATTCATAAATTGAATTTTTAAAATTTATAAAATACCAAATATTAGCACTGGTAGGAACTGGTAAGATATCACAGCACTAAATATGGGAAATGGAAGAGCTTTCAGAACATAAAATTTAAAAACACAGAACAGAATTTTAAAGCTGAAAGGGACCTTAGAACATAGAATATCAGAGCTGAACAGGCCCTTAAAACACAGAATGTGAGAGCTGGAAGGGACTTCAGAGATCGTCAAGTTCAACTTCTATTTATAAGGCCTGGTTAATTTATCATTTTATAGGTGAGGCTCTTGAGGCCTAAAGAAGTTTAATGACTTACTCAAAGTGAGAAATCAGAACAATGCTGAATAAAAACGTTTGTACCCTGGTTTAATACACATTTGACTGATTCACAAAAACACAAAAAGTTGCTAAATGACTTACCTCTGGTGGATAATAATTTAGTGGCTCAAACTTGGCATCAATTTTATAAAAAGCCAATTCTTGTTCTAGTTCATATTGTTTTTGGCAAGCACGAGTGAGTTCCATAGTCTTCTGTTTTAACTATTATTCCAATTTGGGTATAAAGCAAAATACGGAATCAGTAAATTAGCAACCAGCTCCAATGGTTTTTTTTTTTTCAAAAAAGCAAGTAATGGGAGTAAACACACACACACACACACACACACACACACACACACACACACACACACACACAAACAGTAAAAGATCATGACAATTAATACTAAATTGTCAACAAATAAGAATATACCAAGGCTACCATTTCACAAGAGATCACATATAAAAGATCTTGGGAATGGTGATATATTTCAGTCTTAAATTGGAATGTTTATTAGTATGTTGTACTGAGTTCTACAATCATAACTTTTCACCTAGCCAAGCACTAAAAAATTCTATCCATTATTTCTTAAAAAGTGACTAACCAGGTAATCATATACTGATCCTCATTCTTCTCTGATAATAAAAATACATGTAATAGAATTAAATGATTTTTATCTTCTTTAATTCTCATTAAAGGCAGTGATATAAGAAAAAAAGGAACTGATCCCATTTCTGTTGGATTATGGCTAGCGAGAGCTTAGATATCAAGCATTTAGAATTAAGTCTCATCAAGATATGGGTCATAATGTTAGCTTACAATTTTATAAACTTTGGCAGTTAACAAAGTAGTTCCCTTACAACAGCCCTATGAAGTAATGAGGACAAGTATCTGTATCCCAACTCTACAGATGATGCAACTGAGGTTCATAGAGGGACTGTTACACACTGCCCAATGCTGACAGTAAGTGGTGGATCCAACACTCAAACTCAGGGTTCCTGATTCAACTCTAATTGTCTTCCCATTATGCCACATTTCCTGATGTGAGCTCACTGAAAAGAAAGTAATATCACAATGATTCATGACAGTTTTGTAAAGTATTTCCACTGTATTTTGAGACATTTCAGCTATCTGAATAGATTCCAAAGATCTATTATGTGCTTTGGGGGCTCATTTCTGAAGGAAGTTGGATAGCAAAAAGAGAAAAAACATGCTTGAAAGTTCTAAAAGCTATTTTAAAAAATAATAATACATGCATATTCCCACACAAGTCCCCAAAATGGTACTACAGGAAACACTGGAAATCAACAAATTAAACAGTATGTGATGTGCATAGTGACATGTAGTCATATGTAATGTAGAATACAGTCATCTCTTGATTATCTATAGCAATGAGGCTTTACATTAATTATCTCATTTGATCCTTACGATTCCAACCTTCTGTGAAGTGTACCCAGAGAGGAAAAATGACTTGCCAAGAGTCTTACAAATATCCTAGATAACATGGCCACAGATAAACCAATAACTTCTTTGAGAAGAGAGTTGTGACACTCTCGTTTACCAGATGAACCAGTGATGTATCTGTTGCACAACAACAGAATGGAATCACAGGAGAGCTAATGCTCAGAATGAGCCTGAGGCTGATGAGAAAAGCTAAGGACAAATAAAAGAGGATTTTTGAAGCTAAGTTGGAGAAAACAGGAGTCAAAGGAGGAATGAGAAGACGATAACAAATGATGGAAGAAGGAAGAATAGCTAAACTTTTGCTTCTGTTTTCTTTTCCAAGGATGATCTTGAGAGACTGGGAAGGGCAGAGAAAAAAGTGCTAATAGAGAGTTCACACCAGAGATAAGTAGGAAGATAGCAAGAAAGCACCTGGCTGCCTTGGAAGAGTTCAAGTCTTCAAGTCCAGAGAAATGACATCTCAGGGTGCTGGAAAAACTGGCAGATGTCATCATTGAGCTGTCAATAGTTACCTCTGAAAGGTCATGGAGAATGGAGACAAGTGAACAGAATCTGAGAAAGGCAAGTGTTATCTCAATGAGATCTGCAAACTATAAGCCAGTGAGTTTAAATTTAATTCCTGGCAAAATTCTAGAATATAGAATCTGAGATTACCTCCAATTTACTCTCTGTATCTCTCACATGTACCTAGTCATTTGCACGTTGTTTTACTCATTAGAATGTGACCTCCTTTAGGGCACAGACTGTTTTTTGCCTTTATTTGTGTCTTAGCGCTGAGCACACTGTCTGGAAGCACAATGGCTTCCTTGTCTTCCTTTAAGTCCCAACTAAAATCCCATTTTCTACAGGAAACCTTTCCTAACCCCTCTGAACTCTAGTGCCTTCCCTTGATTAATTATTTCTTATGTATCCTAAATATAGGTTGTTTTTATATATTTATTTGTTGTCTCCTCCATTAGACTGTGAGCTCCTCGATGGCAGGGACTGTCTTTTGTCACTTTGTGTATCCCTAGAACTTAGCACAGTACCTGGCATACATTATAGGCTTGTTAAGTGTTTACTGATTAATTAAAGTGCTTGAGCTTGTTGAATCAACTTAGAGACAGTTGGTGAACATTTAGAAAAAGAAGCATTATATTCATCAATAACAGGTAGCTTTAGGCTACCATCATTTCTTTTTTGCATAGGGCAGCTAAATGGGAGATCAGGGTAGGGCTGTGTATATAATTTGCTTTGATTTGACAAAGTATTTTGTGGAAAAGATGGAAATATGTGGACTAGGCAACAGTAGTTAGTTGGTTTACAGAATGGTTGAAAGGCCAAAACCAAACAAAGTCATTCATGGTTCAATGTCAAGTTGAAAGGACATCTCTAGTAGTGAGCCCCAGTAACTGGTACTCACACCTGTGGCATAGATGATGTCCTTATTACATTTATAGATGACACCACACTGATTTGAAAAGCATCTCTTCCGAAGACTATGAAGGGCATAGCTATGCCCTTTTTTTCAGAGAAGAGAAGTGACATGCTAAATTCAGTAACAATTCTTTTGACTCTCAAATGTGTGCTGTTTTCACTGTACCATATTGACAGGCTTCAAGGAGAACTACATAGCCTAAAATTTAGGTGAAGTGAATTATCAGCTCCTAGAATAATCATGAGTTGACTGTATTTAATATATTGAAGTAGATCAAATTAACTGCCTCACATCTCCCCCTTAACCCAGTATCATGGGAATTAGAGGTTATGGGAACCTTGGAGATCATTAAGTCCAATCCTCTCATTTTATAGACAAGACTATAGAGAGAAGTTAAGTGACTTACCCAATGTCACACAGGGAGAATTTGAACCTAGGTGCTCTGGCTACAAGTAAAGAACTCTTTCTACCATGCCATGTTACTTCAAAGCGCACGTTCATTTCAAAACATATAAACAATTCCACAAAAAGCAGGCAAGCAGAACATAATATGTAAGCAAGTGATTTAATATCAATTATCATGCAAACAAATTCCACGTGGTAAGCATTTCAATCAAGAGAAACTACCTGTAATGAGGAAGACAGAATCAGTAGAAAATGATCTGCCAGAAACCAAGATACCAGCTAAAGGAACAAAGAAGTAAACAGAGTTATGTCATAAAAGTTCATGAGTTGAAAGGGTTCTTAGAGATCACTGAACATAACTCCCTCATTTTACAGATGAGAAAACTGAGACCCAGAAAGGCAAGTGACCTGTCCAAGGTCACAGAGAAAGCTATGAGGCACAAAGCTGCAATAAGAACCCATACATGTTAACTCTAACACCAGTACTCTTGTCATCAGATCCTGTTTAGACTAATTATTTCCAAACAAAATTCATATGAAGGGACCTGACAAATACTGTGACAATCTGACAAATAAACTAGGAAGATGCCAGGTTTCTCCACTGCACTCTGCTCACTTTCCCAAAGTCAACACTTCCCTGTAGCTTAGTCCAAGGCCCTAATAAAAAGATTATTTCTCAAGCGGATTACTGCAGTAAAGGCAGAAGAGACCAAAAGGACACGGTTTAAGTATCTGTGTTTCAAGTGATTTTCCTATTCAGATGTAAGCTGAATGCAAAGGAAGAATAATAATCATGATGATGATGATGATGATGATGATGATGATGGTGACATTTAACATTTATTTAGTGCTTACTGTGAGCCAGGAACTGTGCTGAGCAATTTGTAATTATTATCTCATCTGATCCTCACAGCCATCCTGGGTGGTGGGTGCTATTATCATCCCCATTTTATTGATGAGGATACTGACTCAAATGAAGGTTAAGTGACTTCTCCAGGGTCACAAACCTAGCATGTACGTGTCTGAGGCCAGATTTGAACTCTAATATTCCTGACTCCAGCCCAGTGCTCTATCCACTGCACAAACTAGCTGCCCTAGTAACTAGAGGGAGGTCCAGGTGTTAACAGAGCAAGAAATTATGCATATTAAGCGCTACCTGCCAAGTTTGAACTGGTAAAGCAGAACAGTTAATGGTATGTGATGCTTACCCCATCCTTTAAGACCTAACTTAAATGTCAACACCCACAAGAAGTCTGCCCTGCTCCTCAAGTTAGAACTGATCTTTGCTGCCTCCAGGCTCACAGCATTCTGTCCTGTTTTATTCTCTTACATAATCTGTTCTATCTTATGGCCACTGAATGGTCGTTGCATGTTTTCCTATGTATTACAACCCTCCAGTTAGACCACAAGGTCACAACAGCAGGATGTCTGTCTTCATTGTCGCTGTGTTTCCCATCTGTGGCTGTAATAGTAATCAGGGAAGGACTTTTCTGCTGTTCTTCTCTTTTGGGATGCTAAGGCTATCAAATGCCTTTAATGAGTCAGGTAAAGTGGACCCCTTTTTGTTTTGGGGTGTTTCTCAGCACTACGGCAAAGGGAGTCATTGGTTGGAAACAATGTATATGATGGTACTAGTGACTGAAGAACTTTCCCACACCCTGGTGTTAGTGATTTCCCACACCCTAAATGCCAAGTTGGCCCTAGCCCTCAAGGTCCTGAACAAGCGTGTACGTACTGGAAGGTTAGTGTTTGACTTTTGGGGCTATACTCATTGAAAGAGTGACAAGACTCTGGGCAAGCCATTGAAGCCACCCCCCTGGCTTTGAAACCCCAGATGTTGGTGCTTCTCTGTACGTATTGCTGTGGGTAGACTGGTTTGTAATTTCTGTTTGTGTTTTCTCTCAAGTTCAGGGTGCTGACTTTTCCCCCTGAACTAAGTGCATGATATATGTATGTCTAATTAAACTGAGAATGTTAACCCCTTAAAGTTGCTTTCCTTAGCAAAGTAGATCAAAGAAGCTTTGTTAGCAGCCCTCCTGTGTGTTGGTGTCATTGGTCTTTCACAACCACAGTAGCGGCTAGCAACATTGCTATTACAGTAGCTCACTTAGTACAGTGTGAGTAGATACTTCATCAATGTCTGGTCTGTGAGTGAATGTGGCATCTTTACTCCAACTTCATCCATGGCAGGTAGGAAAGATCTAAGGTCCATGACTTTGTGACAAATGCTACAAAAGCCACACATTCTTACTGAGAATACCATACAACACAAAGAGCCTAACGTGAGATACACCTGCCAAAGGGCTACTGCCCAAGCCCTATTACAGAGGCCTAAGACCCAGAAAGAAAGCACACTGAACATGACAACAAAGGGTCAGAAGCCACATACCAGCTCGCTCTTGGTGCTGAGGTCACTCTGAAGCTCCTTGTAGCTGTGTTTGTGCTGGGCAATTTCCTCTTTCAAAGATCGGTTTATCTCATTCTGCTTTTTCATTTCTTCCAAGAATTGGGCCTGTTTGTTCTTTAGCTCTTCTGCTTCTTTTGTCTTCTTTTCCAAGTCTCTTTCTAGTCGTTCTATCTCTTCTGTCAACAAAAATAAAACTGTCATTCTCATTTCTCCCTGATCTTCTTGAGATGAAGCATGATGTAGGGGAAAAGCCCTGGACTTAAAGTTCCAAGATCAGTGTTGAATGTACTGTGACTTTGCCACTTATTAGCAAGATGACTTGAGCAGATCTCCTCCCCTCTCAGAGGCCATGTTTACTCTGAAGTAAAATAGGCAGAGTAACCATACTATTTGTCCTAACAGAGGGTATAGAAGGAAGCACTGGGGAAACTTTAAAGCCTTTCTGAAATATGAGCTATCATTATTATTACGACTACAACAACAATGATGACCACCTATGTCTTAAAGACATATGTAAAAAGATTTTTAAAAATGTGGTAATAATTCTATTAAAAATTTGATCCTGTGCAGTATTTTGAAAGACTAGCTTTACAATGCAAAATAACAAGCAAAATCTCATGTATTTTTAGAGCTTTACAGTTACAAAGCACTTTATTCATATTATCTCATTTGATCCTAACGAAGTTACTATGAAGTGAGTAGCAAAAGGATTTTAGTTCCATGATTAAGATTCAGAAGGGTAGAGTGATGTATTTGTCCAAGGTCACACACAGAGCTGAGTAAGTGGCAGAGTCAGGCATTGAACTCAGATCTTTCAACTGCAAATCTAGTGCCATCTTTCTTCTACCACAGTAGCCTCCAAACATGATAATATTTTTCTATGCAAATTATTTATTATTAGGAAACTCATAATAAAACATGTTTTTTGAAAAGTGCGTTCTGAATTTTTTTTCAGAAGCTTAGACTTTGACTTAGAAATTCCGTAACCTTACCTAAATCAAATCTATCAAAAGATTCCTGCCTGTCCCGACTTGTCACTGGCTGATCTTCCAAACTTTCCAGAGATCTGAGGTGGAAAATGGTATATAGGTGGTAATGAGGAAGTTCTACTACTGGATTGCCTTCCAGAACCAGAGAAGTTAAATCATTGAGTGACTTCAACTTGCTTACTTCCTGGAGCTGAAAAAAGACACATAATTATTAGAGTTCTATGAAAAGCTTAAATAAAATGCAACAAAAAACCAAAAAATAAGAGGCAATATTTCTTTACACATCAGGGACTTACCAAACTCTTTACCTCTGGGAAACTAAAGCCAAGAGAAATTAAGCAACTTTGCAAGATCACAAAATGAATTAGTCACAAGGCCAAATGCTAGAACCACAGGCTCCTGATTCTCAGGTAGTTTGAGCCTCAGTTCCCATATTTGTAAGACAAGGAGATTGAACTAGATGACACCCAAAGTCCCTTTCAGTTATAACACTATATTCTCTCAACTAAATTTTGATGTATTATTAAAGAGAAGCTTTGTGAATATTTAGAAAGAGAAAATGTGATCTTGATGAAGCCATACTTCCTTTTACTGAACGGATGACAGACTAACTTCATTTTTAAAAAGTTATTAAATTAGAAAAAGCAAAAGAATGACATACCTAGATTTTAGCAAAGCATTTGACTAATGCCGTTTCTTGTGCTGTCCCTTTGAATACGATGGAGATAGGTGTGTGCTATAAGACAGTATAGCTGCATGGCTAGACCCAAAGGTTCTTAAATTCATCAAGGAGTAGGTGCTAACCTCGAGGGTGGTCTATAGTAGAACGCATGAGGACATATGCTCCAGCAGAGGTCCACCTCTTGTTGAGGTGTTATCAAAGGTGTTTATCTTCAGGTACAGGGTAGCACCAGGCCTGCAGTCAGGAAATCCTGAGTTCAAATCCAGCCTCAAACACTTACTAGCCCTGGGCAAGTCACTTAGCCATTGTCTGCCTCAGTTTCCTCAACTGTAAAATGAGGATAATAATAGTACCTAACTCTCAGGGTTGTTGTGAGGATCAAATGAGATAATATTTGCAAAGTATTATGGTGCCTGGCACACAGTAAGTGTTATGTAAATGTTAGCTATAAATTCTTTTGAACTCTGTAATTGCGTTACTGTTATATTCTATGTTCTAACATTCTGTGTTCCATTCTGTGTTTTAAGGGTCCTTAGACACTTGAATAATTGGATATTTTATGATTCAGTATAGAAATGGCTTTAGTATATTAGAAAGAGAATGGCCTAGGAGTGAGGAGATTGGACTAGTGCTAGCTCCAACACAAACTGTGGCATCTAGAGTATGTCACATACATTCTCTGTGTCTGCTTTCTCACTTGCAAAACAGGAATAATGATCCCTGCCCAATACTTCTGTCACAGGAGATTTATGAGGACCATATAACATAATGGATGTGACAGTATTCTGAAAAAGCATAATGTGCCATACAAATATAAGATCTTTATAAAAATTAAACAATAAGAATAGAGAGTGATATCATTTATTATGAAAAAGAACATTTATTATAACATTTTTCTAAAAGCTTCATTACTATTCCCATATTAACCAACAGCAACCAGTAAGAAGAGATAAAAAGAGAAACCCCATTAAAATGACTACAGAATCTGCAAAATTCTTGGGAATGTATCTTTCAAGATCCCCTAGAGCTATGTGAATCTAACTATAAAACTCTCTTTGTAGAAACAGAGGACCTAAATAATTAGAGAAACAGGGTAGGTCAAACTAATAGAGTAAAAATTATAATACTACCTAAATTAATTTACTGATTAAATTATATACCAAACTCACAAAATAATATTTTATGGAGCTAGAAAAAAACCCAAAATTCATATGTAGAAACAAAAGGTCAAGAATCTCAAAAGTAAAATAATGAAAAAAAGCGTGAAGCAGTTTATCTATAGCAGATCTCAAATTGTACTACAAAGTAATAATCAGGAAAATGATTTGATAGTTGTTTAAAAAGAGAGGTCAACTTATTTCTCAAATATATAGAAAACTGAGTCAAATTTATAAAAAATAAGAGCCATTCCCCAGTTAATAAATGGCCAAAGGATAAAAACAGGCAGTTTTCAGATGAAATAATCAAACCTACTTATAGTCATATGAAAAAATGTTCTAAATCATTATTCATTAGAGAAACGAAAATTAAAATAATTCTGAGGTACCAACCCATACCTGTTGGATTGGCTAATATGACAGAAAAGGAAAATGACAAATGGTGGAGGGGATATGGGAAAGCTGAGACAGTGGTGCACTGCTGGTAAAGCTGTGAAGTGATTCAACCACTTGAGGGAGCAATTTGGAACTATGCCCAAAGGGCTATAAGACTATGCATACCCTTTGACCTAGCAATACCACTACTAGGTCTGTATCTCAAAGAAACAAAAAACCAAAAAGGAAAAGAGCTTATATGTACACAAATATTTATAGTAGCTCTTTCAGTGGTGGCAAAGAATTAGAAATTGAAGGGGATTGCCCATCAACTGTGGAATGGCTGAAAAAATTGTGTTATACTATTATAAGACATAAGAAATGACAAGCAGGATGCTCTCAGAAAAACCGGGAAAGACTTAAGTGAATTGATGCAAAGTGAAATGAGCAGAACCAGGAGAACATTATACACAGTAACAGCAACATTATACAATGATCAACTGTGAATGACTTATTCTCAGCAATACAACGATTCAAGACAGTTCAGAAGGACATGATGAAAAATGCTGCCCCTTTCCAGAGAAAGAACTAATGGAGTCTGAATGAAGATTGAAGCATACTTTTTTTTAAACTTTCTTTCTTTCTTATTTTTGTCTGTTTTCTTTCACAACATGACCAACAGAGGAAATATATTTTGTATGACTACACATATATAGCCTATATTAGACTGTTTGCCTTCTCAATGAGGGGGGAGGGAAGGGAGGAAAGGAGAGAATTTGTAACTCAAAACTTTATAAAAACAAATGTTAAAAATTGTTTTTACATGTAATGGGGAAAAATAAAATATTAACTGAATATATTTAAAAGAAAGAAAAAGCCAATCAATGGAACAAATTAGGTACACAACGTTCAGAAACAAACACAGTAGTATAATGTTTGACAAACCCAGAAACTTGTGGCACTGTTATAAACTAAAAATAAAAAATAAATTTATTACTAAAAAAAAGATAAAATGGATATCTTTGATTACAGAGAATTTAAGTTTCACACAAATAAATCTAACATAGTAAAAATTAGAGGGGAAGCAGATAAATAAACAAACCCTTTGCAATAAATTTTTCTGATAAAAGTCTCATTTATAAGATACATAAGGAACCAATTCAAATTTATAGGACTAGGAGCCATTCCTCACTAGATAGTCAGAGGATATGAACAGGTTCTCTAAGGAAGAAATGTAAACTATCAACAATTATATAAAAACTCTCTAAATAAATAATATTAGAGAAATGCAGATTAAAACAATTTTGAGGTTCTATCTCACACCTATTAGACTGGTAAAGATTAAAAAAAGAGGAAAATTCTAAGTGTTAGAGGGGCTCTGGGAAAACAGGTATATGAGTGCACAGCTGGTAGAGCTATCAATTGGTTTGGCCTTCCTGGAAAACAATTTGGAACTATGCCCAGAAAGTGATCAAACTGTACATGCCCTTTGACTCAACTGCACCACTACCAGGCCTATACCCCAAAGAAATCCAAGAAAGAAAAAAAGGCTCTCTATGCACAAAAAGTATTTTCACAGTAACCCAAAACTAGAAACTCAGGGGGTATTCTACTGGGGAACAGCTAAACAACTACAGCATATGAATGTAATGGAATACATTGTGTGATAAGAAATGATGAAATGGACAATTTCGGAAGAAAGTAGGAACACTTTTATGAACTGATACAGAATGGATTGAGAACCAGTAGAATAATTTACACATTACATTAATTACATTACATTAATTTATACATTACATAACTTATACATAACATTATAGAGAAAAACAAATCTGAAATATTTTAGAACTCTGATCAATGTGATAACGAGTTCAAAAGAATGAAGTTGTTACCAACCTAGACACCCTGAACCCTTATTATGGTCATTCTTATAGGGCAGGTGTCCAAAGTATTTTCTCTCCCAGTTAATCTTTCCCCAAGCTTCCCATTCTGCAACAGGGGAACCAAAGGAGAACATGTAACTAGTATCTCAGACCTTGTGCTTTTTCTTCTGCCCTCACACAAGAGTGGGTAGGAGAGGGCAGAGAAATATGGTAGAAAGCTGAAGAGACTGACAGGTGGGTCTCTTTGGCAATAGTGACTCAAGGACAGGCAATACCACGTGAATAATGAAAGGAGATGAGATTACAAATTAGCCATCCAGCCCTGAATATTAGGGACAAATAAGGAATAAGGGGTGGGGGAGGGGCAATAGGAATGGGGATCCATAAGCCTTGTCTTTAATCTCTTTTTCTGCTTCTGATTCCCTACAGACTGGAACAAGTGGCCATCATCTGCTTCCTGCTCTTTCTCTTGACAGTTGCTCCCTTGACTTACCTGATTATCATATCTCATATTACCATGAGGACAGCATAAAGGATTATAATATTCCAGGGGACAACATGAAAAAACTAGAATAAACCAGTGAGACTGACTCAGGAGAATGATTCAGGTGGGAACCTCATAGCCTTCTGGGTGTGCTGCCCAGGCCCAGGAACATCTGATGGACAGATCCAAGGTTTTCTATTTAACTTCACTCTATTTAACTTAACTTTTCTATTTAACTTCTATTTAACTATTTAACTTTCTATTTAACTTCATTTCTCAACAAGGACTGTATCCCTGGTGCAATGGCTAGGCCATTTAGCATACACAAGGGCCCTCTGAATCCCTACTTCACTGTCTCATTCAGGGTCCCTAGGGATAACTTTCCATGGGGTGTTTGAGATACTGGGTTCCACTGATTTGTCATGGTTTTCCTACCACGGATAGGAGCTTATGAGGTAGAACATATTATCTAGAATTTTTGAGCCACTATAGCCCTTATAGCCACCGAAAAGGGTAAGGTCAAAGGTGCTCAGGAAAGAAATTTTAATTCCTTGGCACTGATGGTTTTAGACAAATGCACTCTTCTATATCAGCACTTCTTAAACTGTGGGTTACAACCCCATACGAGGTCACAACTCACAGTTTAAGAAGTGCCAATAGGGGTCAAAAGTAAACGGAAAAAATTTAAGAAGCCCTGCTCTAAATCATCTGCTAGTTAGTGAAGGAGGCATCTGTGCCCTAGTCAACAGTCCTATTACTTTTTGGTAAAATACCAGTGGAGAAGTACAATGATCCCTGGAGATGATTGAAAAATAGATTACCTAGTTCTTAAAGGCTGAGGAGATACAGACAGCCATGGGATTTGTTCTCCTAGTCCAGGCACTTCAGGTGACTCAGAGACCTTTTCAATCAACTGCCCTAATTCTCATCTTAAACATCATAAAATTAATGTTAATCCATGCGTCCTTACCTATATCGAATAAACACTACCTCAGCCATTTGTTGGTCTATTGGTTCCTGGATAGTAAAGCTTATGCTGAGATGGCCCAGGACAGGAGGACAATACCTGGCTTCTGTCATACAATACCAGTATGCTTAAAGCTTCACAGCATTCAATTCTAGTTAGAACCTGCTGCTGAACCACTTCCATGAATTTGCTAATGCAGCACAGTTATAATTTCATATTCCTCATTCTGAATAGGACTTCCTGGTTAACCTCTAGAGACCCACTCCTTCTGCTACTCGTCCATGTTCCCTGACCCCATTAAACTACTGGTGAGGTGTCAACTGCCATAGAAGGCCTTTTGTCTGAAAGCCCTATGCAATTCCAGGCTCCTAGCAGTTCTGTGCCTTTGACCATAGACTGCACCGCTCTTCTAGACTACTACCCTGCAGATGCTCCATAGGATGATAGGGGCAAGTGAGGAAAACCTACTGACACTATTCCTGACTGAAATGCTGTTCATCTGTCCATACCTTCCTATGCTGTGCTTGGCTTTATCAAAAAAACCATTGTGACCCATCCTGGTATGGCTGCATGCCATTTACCTGAACTCAGCCCTAAATGTGAATGAAGTAAAAAACAACGTTTCAAATTTCAATGACAAAATGCTTCAGTTTCAATTTTTGAGACAATGAAGCATTGTTTGGCAAAAACAAACAAACAAACCACCACCACCACCACCACCACCACCATCACCACCACCACCACCACCATCACCACCACAGTTCAAATTACTTACTGAAGATATTTTGTTGCCTTTCAGATTGAGGATCCTCAAGGATCTTAACTTCTTCCCAAACCATAATGGAATATGATCAATTTCATTTCCTGCAAGATTCAGCTTTTGAAGATTCTGCATATGTTCTAGACCTTCAATTTTCCTGGAAATGAAGGTTAAATTAGACATGATAAGAATAAGTAGTATTATTCAGCAATTTATATCACATCATCATATGAACAAAATTCCTTGTCCTCCATTTGGGTGACTTTAAATAGAATCACAGAATCATGCAATGTTGCAATAAAAAGGGACCTTGGAGATAATCTAATCTAACTCCCTCATTTTACAGATAAGAAAATTGAGGCTCAGAGGGATTTAATGACTTATCCAGAGTTCTACACCTACTTAGTGGTAGAGCTAGGACTTGAGGGTCTCTTGTCATTTTATATAAGATGAACTGAGAAACAAAGAATACAAAACATATTAAGTGAAACCAAGCTGCTGACACTTACCTGTCACATTCTGTTTACCTAGTGAAATTAGTATTCTATTTATCATATTTAAGAGGGACACTGATAATCAATCTAGCTCACATTCCAAAAGGGCAGACAACATATAAATAACAAGCAAGTTGAAGTGACTCCAAACGAGGACAATCAAGTTGAGAAAAGAAAAAAACTATGTCAAAGAATCAATGGCTGAAGAAGTAGGAAGATTTAGTTGGGTATTAGAGGGGAGGGGAGGGAAGGGAATAAGCATTTTTTAAGCACTTACATGTGCTTAGGCACTATACTAAGCACTTTTCAAACATTTTCTCATTTAGAGGTGGTGAAGCGGAAAGAGTGTTGGATTTGAAGTCACAAGACTGAGTTCAACTGCTGGCTTTTCTACTGTGTGACCTAGGACAAGTCACTCTACCTCTCTGGGCATCAATATCTCATCTTGTAAAATGGGGGGAGGAGATGGACTAGGTGGCCTCTAAGGTCCCTTCCACCTCTAAATCTATGATCCTAATATCTGGAAGTCTGAGAGAGCATTATTTAGTCAATAATAAAGAAAAACTCCTTAAGAATTAGAGCTGTATAGCAATAAAATGGATTGCCTTATGAGGCAATCTCTGGATCATGAGATCATGAGATCATTGCCTTAGGAGGTAATCTCCATCACTGGAAGTATTCAAATAGAGGTTAGATGATCACTTCTCAGGGTGACTTCTAATTAAGTTCTATTACTACTCTGAAATGCTATGATCTGTGTAGGGCCAGATTCCATTACTGAACTGGGTACAAATTCCTTTTTTTCTTAATATCGATGGACTCTTTCAGATAACCTGAATAGCTCTAGTATAGATATTGTACCACTCTACTAAAATAAATTGACTTGTATTAATAGGTACTAATAATTATTGGTTGAAATGATTTTTTAAAATCTGCTTACCTGATTTTATTATATGACAAATTCAGTTCACGTAATTTTAAATGCTTATCTAATTTCTCAATCTTCCCAATTAGATTGTAGCTGAGATTCAGTACTTCAAGTTTATTGCACTTTTCCAGGTTTTCTATGTACTAGATGAGAACAAATTAATTACTACATTATGTAAACAAATGCTCTGATATAATACAAAACCCATCTTAAATAATTTTTGGCAAAAAATGATAATATATATATATTCTAAATAAAAAATACAATGAAAAATTACAAAAAAAATATGATCTACAATCTGTAATCAGGGAAAAAATAAGTGATATTCTGGAAGAAGCAATGGATCCTTGATTTCTAGTACTAGACCTTACTGTTAACTGGGTATTTGACCTTGGAAAGTCAATTTAACAACCTCTCTAGAGTTTGATTTTTTTCATGTGAAAAATGAGGCTACATCACTAACATATTTCTAATCTAACGATCTATTAACCTATAAGAGATCCCAAGACAATATTTGTACTTCTCCACAGTGCTTTGCATGCAGGAAGCAGTCAAAAAATATTCAACGAATTTACATTTCAAGTTTCATAATTTCCTAAGATCACTTTGAAATATTTTGCAGTGTATCACTGTGTAATTTTTAAAATTTCCTTCTGTAATTTATTCAAATTTTACTGAATCTAGAGAGTGCCAGTAATGTTTAGGACAATCAGTTAATGAAAAGTAAAATCCCAATTGACCAGATGTGCAGAAGCCACCAAGGAGTCTCACATTAAGTGCTATATATTGACTTCTCCCATAGAATTCCCACAAGCAACAATGAAGAGCTTTCTGAATTTCAGTAGAAAAATGAAGTGGCAGCTAGACAGAGTTAAAAGAGCAATGGACTAGGAGTCAGAACCCCTCAATTTGAGTCCTTGCACCCCCACTTACCGTGTGATCTTGCGCAAGTCATTTCACTTTTCTAAGTCTAATATAAGATAGAGATAGTAATACTTGAACTGCTTACCTTAAAGGAATTTTGTGAGGAGAGCACTTTGTAAACTGTAAGGTGTCATGTAACTGTAAGCTACCATTATATTTCCTCAAATATGATGCAATCTATTTGAGAAGGTAAGCTTCCCCTCCCCCCCAAAAATAACACAAAACTTTATTTCAAACATAATGACTGAATATCTAAAAGCAGCAATTGCTGGTAACATACCTTAAATTTCTTGCCACCATACTTCGAAAGGGAAAGATTCAAAGATTTAACTAATGTCAAATTTTCTTGTTTGCTAAGCTTTTTAATAAGGGCCTCTGTAATATACCTTACTCCAGGAGTAGGATCATCTGAAATGAAAGGAAACAAATCATCTGCAGCAGAGAAAGAGAAGACGGAACATCAGAAAATGTGATATTCCCAAGTAATGCAATTAAACTTAGGTAACCAGAAAAATGGTGATACAAGGCTGAACGAAACATTTCGGAGACACATAAATGAATTTCTATCACAAATTACAGAATGCTTTTACAAACATTTAAAGAGTACACCTAGATGTACTAAGGGGCAAACGCTAAGTGTAAAACTACCATTTCTCTCCCTAAACATTTGTTTCAGCTACAATGCCTGAATTTTGTCCATATATACTCTATTAAACAAAATCGCAATAAAAAAATGCTTCAATTACATATTCCAGTCAGAGTTGGGAAGGGAGGGGGAAGGAAATGGGAAACTGGGGCAGGAGGAGCCAGATATATCCTTAATGTTTACAAAAGCTATGAGAACAGTTGATAGTTTACATTTTTATGGTGCTTATGGTATGTAAAACTCTATACATATACTTATCTTATTTGATCCAGCAAATGCTGTTCTTTAAAAAGAAGTTCATATTTTTAAAATAGGTAAATACTGACAGAAAATGCACATACAGACACACTCAAAAAAGCAAGCACTGTAAGAGGTAACTCTTCCAGTTTCCAGCACAGAGCCTTAAACATGATAGATGCCTAACACGTTTGTTGCATTAATCAATGAAGAAATACTAAGCAGATATGTATTTTCCTCCTTTTCAGGAGGAGCAGAAACCTAAATTCCTACTCTGGTTGGTGGAGAATATTACATCTCACTTTACATCTTATGAAATACTTTACATCTCATGAAAAAGATCTTCTTTCTCATTCCATTTTACATGGCACATTTTATATTTCATGAAGAAAAAGGTCTACTTTCATCAAACACCATCTTGTATCATTTTAGTATAGTGCTGCAACACCATTAAAGCCTTGTTGTATTTCGCCACGACAAGCACAATAGGGCACATTACTTCTTGACTTGTCCCCATGGAGCAGAAATTTAGCAATGGGTCAATTCCATTCTGTGGCTCCAAAATTTCTTAGTTTCACATTACCAAATGCAAGTATGTATGTCACTTTTGTTTCATGTAAAGTAAAATGCATTTTTTTCTAGATGGAGAAGGATGGACATCAGTTCTTAAATTCTAATAACATTATAAAGTTTTTAATGTACTATCCATCAGTGTCAATGGGACTCAGGTACTAAAAAAAGGTTTATTAAGGAATTTCCTCAGTTTTTTAAGCTATGATCAGATGCTTTGGTGAATAATGACTGATGATTATGATTTCATGTACAGAGAAATAATAATCAATCTTCTTAAACATATTCTTTCAGAAAAGTACATTTACTTAATTAAATGTACTTTTCTGGTACAATATGTTTAAGAAAATTTATCATTTAAATTATAATTAAAATTACTAGGTAGAATCTATATATGTCACATTTTTAGAGGCCCTGATTAATCACAATAAAAGGCTTCACTCTGAATGTGGGCCAGTCTATATTTTGAAAAGGGCAAATATACTCTGTTCTACAGTGATGGAAGGTTTGGAGTAAAGAGATGCTCAGGCAGCCTCCCGCCATAAGAAATGGAAGCCTGGTGGCAACTCCCTCACTGTCACTATCTGAGAAGTAGCTTCACCCTGACCAGATACCACTTCCTGTCAAATGTCACTACTAAATTGCTAACAGTCAAAAAGTAAGATTAAACTTAGAGGAGACTAGAAGTAAAAGGGATGCAAGGAAAGAACCCTAGAGAGCTAGCCCTACAGATCTAAACTGTATATCTAGCCCTAGCCTCTCCTTTGAATCTCAGTGCACACCATAAGTTGCCTACTGGACGTTTCAAACTGGATGTCATGGAGACATCTCAAACTCAGAATATCCAAAACTGAGTTCATTATCTTTTCCCCAAACCCTCTCCTCTTCCAAACTTCCCTATTTGTGTTGAGGGTACCACAACCTTTCAGTCTCCTATATTTATAATTCTAATGTCTTATTCACTCTCACCCTACTTATCCAATTAGTTGCCAAATCTCATCCTTTCTCTCTCCATATCTCTTACATCCAACCCTGCCTCTCTTTTTACATAGCTACCACCTTGGTTCAGGTTCTTAATACCTCTTATCTAGATTATAGCAACAATCTTTTATGTGCACTCCCTGCTTCATGCTCCTCATCACTCCAACCCATTTTACACTTTCCTGTCAAAGTAATTTCCGTTAAGCACAGATTTGACCACATCACTCCCCTACTTAACTCCAGTGGCTTCCTATTTATTATCTCTAGACTTACATAAACTACTCCAGTTAGCTCTGAAAGCCCTTCCCAATCTGGTTCTGACTTATCTTTCCAGTTTCCCTGGACATTATTCCCCTTCCTGCACTCTGTGATCTGACTGAACTGGACTTCTCTCTGCTTCTCATCCATAGCCCTCCATCTCTAGTCTCTGTGTCTTTAAACTTAAACTAGATAGCTTCCATGCCCAGAATGTACTCCCTCTTAACCTCTTTGAAGGAAGAAGGGATTCTACAAGGTGGAGGTGAATTCACAAAAAGAGTCAGTGGTCAAGCCAGGACCAGAACCCAGATCTTGTGAACCACCACCACCACCACCACCATTTATTAAGTACTAAATATGTACCTGAGTGCCATATTAAGTGTTTGTTGCTTGTTGAAGCTTACATGCTGTTGGAGGGATAAGTACAGTACAGGGGAAATTGAGGATAGATAGAACACTAACCTAGGAATATCAGGAAATGCTTCATGAAGTAAGAGAGTAAGAGAAACTACATGGAGTAAGAGAAATAAATGTAAGCTGAGTTTTAAAGAAAGATAAGGATTCTGAGAAGTGCAAATGAGTGAAGGGTGTATTCCATGCACTGGGAACAGCTTATATGAATACAGTACATGGAGACGGGTCTCCCAAGTCAGTGGTGTTTCTAGCATAACACTAGTTTGTGTGTAGACAAATTTCTCTATTAGACCACAACATATGTGATTCAACAAACATTTCTTAAGGACTTACTATGAACAAAGTCTTGTGAAAGATACATGGTAAATGCATAACACAAGAGCAGAATGCTATGAAATTTGGAGGAAGGAAAGACAATACACAGAAAGAATTTAATGTCATCATTACTTAAATATCAGTCTGCCTGCATGCTAATAAAGAGTACCTTTATCATCCTGGTAGTCAAGAAACAAATCACCTTCTCCCATGATGCCATTTGGCTCAAACCACTGTCCTCTAGTATGAAAAGTAGGAGCCTCAAGTCTGGTGTAAGGTGAAAGTGACCTAGATCTCGTACTGGACAACTGAGATGCTGGACTAGGTGAGCGAGATGGTGTCATTTTTGTTCTTGGTGGTGATTCTTGATGGGAACCTTTCTTCATTGCAAGAATATGGTTAATAGTCCAGTCAAAGCTGAAAGAAATTTCAAGGTACTTAGGGCAGTATAAATGTGCAGACCAAAAAAATCCATTTACAACAGTTCTTGCTTTACATTAACTCATATTTCATAAATCTGAATTTAAAGAAAACTGCATTCCAAAAGAACACCTATGTTAACTTTACCATTTACCATGCTCTATCTCTCTTTCTCCCTCCCTGCACTCCTGCCCTTCAGCTAGGTGTCCAGCAGCCTCCCATAAATCCACCAACCCCCTCCCCCCAAAAAAACCACTCTCCAAGTGAAAGCAGAAGAGTGGAAACTCAGAGAGACCATCGAAGCTGCCAGATTGGAGGGGGGTGGGTGGGCCTTGACCTGAGACCTCTGGATGCTGAGATAAGTTCTTTGCCCCATGCTGTCTATCTGCCTGTGTGTCCCCACTTGGGTACCACACTGGCCCCCACATGTTCCTCCTCTTGCTCTTCTGTCCTAGGCCCCCACAGGTCCTTGAACTGTGACAGTCCTCTCCCCTCACTGGCACTCAGCCCCTTCCTCCCTTCCTCACATTTCTGTATTATGTAGAAAATGCTTTCAGGACTGCAGGAACAATTCACTTAGGTTAAGGCAAGAACTGCCTGTACTTATTAGATGTACTGTTCAAAAATCAAGTTTTAACTTTCCAAAATATATATGGAATGGCCATGCCTGTATTCGCGAATATGCTACCTTTTACAAACTATACTTTCTGGCATGCTTAAGATTTAAAAACTTCAGGTGGATATCAAATTTACTATGCCTTTAACCCTGTATACATGTGCAAATCAATATTTTGCAGAAATGTAGATTTATACAAAGGTCAGATATTTAGAACTATGAAATGTTAAAGATAAAAGAGACCAAAGAACATGACTGTTGGGCCTGGAAGAGATCCTAGAGATTACCTAGTCCAATATCATTTTACAAATGATGGAAATAAGTATCAGAGAAGTTAAACAACTTGGTCTGAGTCACACAGCTTGTAGGTGGGTGATAAAAATATGGAATCATACAATTTTAGTGTTAGAAAGTACCTTGGAAATCACCTATTTCAACTTCCATTAAAAGATGAAGAAACCAAGCTTCAACAAGTTAAAAATAACTTGCCTAGGTCACAAAGTGTTAGAAGACAGAATCACAAAACAAGTAAGGGATCTCAAGGACCATCTTGTCCAATCTATACCTGACAAGTGGGCATCTAATCTTCCATTTAAGATTTCTAGTACAAAGGGAATCCACTCCCTTCCCAGGCAAGTTATACTCCCTTTGAACAGCTCAAAGGTTAGGAAGATTTTCCTAATGTCAAGCCTAGATCTGCCTTTCTGAAATTTATAACGATTCTTCCTAATTTTACCTTCTAGGGCCAAGCAAATAAAATTAAATCCTTCTTCCAAATGATGGGGCTTTTAAAATACTTGAACATAGCTATCATGACCTGTCCCCCGCCACACACATATCTTCTCTTTTTCAAGTTCAACATTCCCAGTTCCTTTCATTGATTTCTTTATGACATGAATTTGAAACCCTTCACCTTTGTGGTTGCCTTCATGGGAACCCTCCCCAGCATGAACTATCTGATAACATTTCACTATGCATAGCTAGTCCTTAGAATTAAACACACTTTATTGTATCTTTGGAATGGCAGAACGAGTGCTCTGCTGCCATAGTCTTTGAGAACCTTAGATCACTTCTATACAACACTAAGGCATTAATTAAAATAGAACTCTGTGTAGGCAAAATGCGGTTTATGCTATCCAAAAAAGGGAAATGTTGTGAGTCTAGTATGCTCTGTTATAGCCATATTGGCTCTTTACGATAACAGCTTTTATTTCAAGATGTTTAAACATTAGCATCCCTTTAATAATGAGTTTTCTGGGAATCAAAGTAAAATTCACTGGTCTGTACTTTGCAAACTTTATCCATTCTTTTCTTTTCAAAAACTAGAACACTGGCCTTTTTTTTTTTTGGTCCTGTAGCACTAATGTAATTCACAATCTCTCAGAGATCAATGACAGTGATCATATCTCCCATTTCTAACCTATGTTTTGGTTCTAGCCAAATATGATTGAAACAACTAAAAAACAACAATACCACTTGTTCCCAGACTTGGTCTTTTTGAAAAAATCATTTACACTTTCTCTAAATCACACAAATATAAAGAAAATAGCACTCGCTGGGTTTGTCTTGTCTCAAACAACTGCTTTACCCCAAAAACGTGGCTTTAAAGAGGCTTATTTCGGATAAGACATGCCCCTTCAACACTGTACCCTCAACCAATGTCTTCTTAAATACAATTTATAAGATTATTCTGAGATTTTTATGATACCCAATAATTCTTATGAACATGAAGTAATTGAGGTTGGACAATTCTACCTAAACCGAGTACAAAATTTTGAGGATATATCACACAAATCTGCAGCCAAACACAACATTAGCTACACCAATCTTGGGCAAGGCTACAGCACCAATCTCGGGCAGCGCTACAGTGTCAATTTACACTATGCTTGTTCAAGATTTGTAAGCATGTGCAAAATCTACTGCTGCTATTAAAAACTATTAGCACTGCAAGCAAAACGCATTTTAATCCAATAAACATAGATACTTTTAAAATTATAAGTCAATGAATTTGAGGTAGAAGTTTATATCTCAGAGGTATCCATAACATAAATCCCATCTACATCTCTGAAAAGGTATCATCTAGCTGCCACTTAAAGACCTATAGTGAAACCAGCACATGATTTCCGAACAAACTTGGGTTTATCTAAATGGAAGTTAGAGTATGATGTGCTTTGACAGACTATGTTTATTTGTTTATTGACTTTAAAGGATCGAGTTTTTCTTTTCTTTTTTTTTTTTAATTCGGGAGCAGGTAGAACTTGAGTGAGAGGTGGCTAGTGTTATAAAAAAGAAGAAAAATAAAAAAGGGTCACTGGAGCATTTATTTTTTAATTTACAGATGAGAACAAACAGGAACAGACAAGGAGAATGGCTTTGAAAAAACACTGAAATTTTTAAAAAAAGTTGTACACAACAGCTCTATGTAGTTTCACATCTATTCTTTTTTTCTACTCTACTTTGGTTAAGGAATGCTCTCTCTTGTTTGAGGGTTTGTTAAATCATGATTTTTAAAAACTAAGTATGATGACACAATACATAGAAAGAAAGGCAGCACAGCTTTTAATAAGGGTCGGTGCTAGAAGACCTGGCCCAGGCGTGGGGAACCTCTGGCCTCAAACCCTATAAGAGCCCACTTGGGGGCCTAGAGTAGGGTCACATGTGGCTACGAAGCCGAAGGTTCTCCACCCCTGATCTGTCCCATACACCACAGTGTGACCTTGGGTAAGTATCTTAACTTCTCAAACCCTAAGTTTCCTAGTTTATAAAATGGGCATTGATAACTCCTACCTTGCCTGTCTCACAAAGATGCTGTGAAGATTAAGAGAAAATAGATATGTAAGCATTCTCTAAGTTACTGAGAGGTATTATCATTATGTATATTTGCAAACATAATATAAAAGATATTCAGGGTACATGTGTATAAATCATATGAGAACAAAATATGAAGTAATGAAATGAATTTTTTACACAAATATTCTTAAATGTATTCATCTCGGTAAGCTATTTACAGTAGTTATTCCAATGACATTATAATTGCTGAAAACATTTTAAAATTTTCTCTTGGAAATGACTTCCTGACCAATACGAGGCACATGAAAAATCAGTCTTAAAACTTCAGTCATGCCTGACACCTGCTGTTCTAGGACTGGCCCTTTAAAAGCAAGTCCTAATGACTTTTATGCCTTTACGCTTTTTGCTTTCATTTCCTCTTGTTAAAACAACCCACCAGAACCACTCAAAAAAGTCTTCCTCTCCAAATTATCTGTTGCTTGACACCACAGCAAACATGTCTTTATCTTTTTTTTTGTCAACGGATTTGGCATAATGTTAACCCTTTTCACAGTATGCACCTACCACACTATAAAAAATGTTAATTTTGCTTTGCCATGGAAATAAAGGGGGCCTCAGTTATGAATATCAGATGCTTACTCTGTTAAGTTTAACTGGTTTTTTCTAAAACCATGGCTAATCTTCAGAAGGTACATACATAGATCTTATCTGTCTCTTCAGCCAAATATAACCCTAACCAGAGCAAAGTGGCAAAAAACCAAATAGCCACAGTAATCTAAAGAACATATCCAGTATGAATAGAAACAGAGCAGGGACTGTGCTACAGAACCAAGAGAATAAAGCTGGATACCATATTATTTATGTACATTTTAACTTTCCTCAATTTTAAAAAAATGCAAACAAAAACCTATTTTGCTTTTTAATTACAATTTCTATTTGCATCTCACATAGAATCATAGACTATCAGAGATGTTAGCACAGAGAATCAAACAGAGCTCTAAGAGATCTTAGAACTTGAAATGTTATCACTATAAAGCAGAACTGGTGGCTAAGAATGTTGGAGCTGAAAGGGACCTTAGCAAGATATGGCAAAGCTGAAAGATACCAATAAGCTCACCTAGTCCAACTCTCTCACTTTATAGATAAGGAAACTGAAGCCTACTGTGACTTGCCCAAGGTCAGTAGCAAAGCTCAGACAAGATCTCAGGTTTGGTAACTGAATTCAGACATTATTTCCACTGTACCATGCTGTCCCCCTATACTGACCCTCTCTCCATATCACCACCACATTCCTTAAGATCTCCATGTCCAAATACCGTTAAAGATTTCCTAAACCAAGGTGGCCCAGTGGCCCTGTGGCTAGACCACTAGCCCTAAAGTCAGGAGGATCTGAGTTCAAATCAGATACTCAGATACTTACTAGCTGGGTGACTCTGGGCAAGTCACTTAACCCCACTGCAATTAAAAAAAAAAAAGATTTCCTATAAGCTACTGCCCTAAATTCCTACATTATCAATATCCAATATGATTTTCTGTTTTATAATTTTAAAGTCATCTCTCTAGGTTACAAACTTCCTTGAAATCCTAAGTTGTTTTTTTCTAAGTCTTCAGGCTACAAAGCCCAGAAAACTAGGCTGAAGAGTTTTGCTGGTAGTTTCATGAATGAATGATATTCAGGGAAACCTTGGTAGAGTAAAAGTTTAAAGACACAGCCTAAGTTGGGACAGTTGGAATGGTTGTTGGAAAATGAATATGCAAGAAAAGAGGTAAAATTACACAAACAAGTACCATCAAAGGCCCTTGTCTGAATTTGGTCTGGAGAGCAGTGGGCAAAAATTGGAGGGATAACATTATACGATAAAGCCAGAAGACCAATCATTCATATAAAGCTGAGTTTTCCCTTTTGAATTACAAAAAATGTACCAGGGAAATGAAGTAATTCTTAAATTTCCCCATCCCTTCCTTTTTCATCAGATGCTCAAAGCACTAAATCTAATCCTCACTCCACCCAATACTCAAGAGACTTCTTACTCTTCAAGTCCCTCCCCAGTCAAAACTGCTGGCATAAACCTGGGCCACATATGTAGATCAGATGTACTCTTATCTGTGGCTATCCCCAACGCCTTGAATACTCCACCCTTTAGTCTTATGTGATGGCCGATTTGTCTCCTCTAGTCCAAACTCAAGCTTCTCATATGGGATCACAGATTTAGAGCTCAAAGGAATCCTAGGGACCTAGGAGTACAACCTCTTCATTTTACACAGGAAAAAACTGAGGCCTAATGAGGTTAAGTGACTTGGTTGACAAGGTCCCACAGGTAGTAAAGGGTGGAATTTGAATACAGGTCTTTTGACTCTACTTGGCTGAACCTCTCAGCCCCTTTCCCACATCATCCCTTTATCTGGACTCCACCACCCATCCAATAATAGTCATTTCCATATGAAGGGCATTTCTGCAAATCTCTTTCATCTCGTTAGATCCTCACAAGAACCCGGGGTAGAGACAAAACTGACGGGATTATCCATGGTACAGCGGAGGAAACCGAGGCTCAGAGACTTTAAAGCACTACCCAAAGGTCATACAAACAGTCCATGCGGGGCTAGAACTAGAAATAAGTTCCTGGTCCAGGACGCTTTCCACTACACCGAACTTCCCATCCCATCGCTTAAAATCCCTCCAACCTTTCCTATTCCATCAGAATAACCAAAGCTGGGCTCCACTTTCTTCTTCCAACCACTCTCATCATTCAATTCTCCTGCATTTACCTCCTTACGTAATTGTGTTGCCATATGTCCCCCATCTGTCTTCACGCCCATAGCCCGACGCTCTTCCCTCTTCACCCCATCCTTCTGTATCCCCGTATCTTGGCTCCCCTGATTCTCTTTTTCTCATTCCCAAACCTCAGCACTGACTCCTCGATCCCCATCCCCTCCGGCTGGCACGCATCCCCTTCCCTCCATCCCAAGCCAGTCCAGGAACCAAACCTCCCGCACCTGGACACCCCGCCCGGCCCGGCGCAAGCGCTGATTGGCCCAGACGCAGCCACCTGAACCTCCCCCACCTTCCTCGTCACGTCTCGGGCTCCCAGGCTCCCCATCCCAAGCGCAGACCCGGGGCACTCACCACTACACGGCCTGACCAGGGCAGGACAAACCGAGGGGAATCCCTGCCTGGGGAGTTTCGTCTCCCGAACCCTCAGGCACCGGGAGCCAGAGACGCCATTTTGTTTTGTTGTGTTGGTTACCGAGAGGCAGGCAGGACTAGGCGGGACCAGTGGAGGGGTAGGGGCGGGGCCAGACAGAGCCACGCCCCCCCAGCCAACCGCCGCTTTGGTGCGAGCCCATTGGACCGAGGCGGGGCGGGACCGAGGCTTCCGGACCCTTTGGCGCTACGGCGGGGAGCTGCCCCGGGAACGTTCGCGCTTGACTTCAACGAAGGCTTCGGCTTCTCCCGGCCCAGGCGTTGCCAAAATCAAGCCTCAGACAGGGGGCGGTGACGCCGCACGGCGCGAAGGTGGCTCGACTTATGTGATCCGCCACCGGCGTTCGCTTCCCGCGGCAGCTCCTCATTCTCCCCAGGCCTCACGGGCGGAGTCCCCACCTCGGAGGGTCGGCCGGCGCGGGACCCGAGGCCGTCGGGATCGCAGGGACCCCCGTTACACCCGTGCCTTCGTTTTCCAGTGAAGAAAAGAGGCCCAGAAAGGGGAAACGTTCGCCCAAGGCGAGCAGCGAGTCGGGATTCAAACTCACGTCTTCCGACTCAGTCAAGCTCCTGCCAGTACAAAAAGACTTTTCTTGGTTCCTCTTATTTTCTTTTAATCAAAAAAGAAAACGCAAAGAACTTATGGATGCATCTTATCTTAAATCAGCTATTTCTCATCCCCTTCCTCCCACATTGGACAATTGGAAAAACAATTAAGCAGAAAAACATCTAAGACAGCTAAGTGGTGCAGTAGATGAGTCAGGAAGACCTGAGTTCAAATTTGACCTCAGACACTAGCTGTGTGACCTTGGAAAAGTCACTTAACCCTGTTTGCTTCAGTTTCCTCTTCTGTAAAATGAGCTGGAGAAGGAAATAGCAAACCACTCCAGTATCTGGCAAGAAAATCCCAAATGAGGTCATGAAGAGTGGGACAAGACTGAATAACAACAAATCTGATACAGAGGTCCTGTGTGACAGTGTATACAGTATTCTGTACTAGTAGTTTCCCTCACTTCTCTGAAGTGAGGAAGGAAGTGTCTTTCTTTATCTCTTCTCTAGGACCTTTTTCACTTTTTTAAAAAAATAACTTAAACTTCCTTTTAATGGTCTTTTTGTTGACATTGCTGTCGTATATGGTGTTCTCTTGGTTCTGCTTTTTTCACTGAACATTATTAGTTCATACAAATCTTTCCACATCTCTCTTGAGTGCCTCTTATTTTCCATTCTATGTTCTTTTCTTGTGCTGCCTTATAGAATCTATTTGATATTCCAGAAAGATGAGCACAAGTTAAACTATTCTTTCTGGTTTTTCATGACGCTGCTATGTTGCCATCCTCTTCCTACCTGTCAGACTTATCCTTTTCAGTCTTTGCAGGATGATAAACTGTTCTGTCACTGATGGATGCATGGGTACACCCAAATCCCTGGTTATTACGTACTATGTAATATGCATATTTTGACTGTTCTGAGTCCTCTCTTTTCCACATGCTTTTGGTGATCTTAGCTGCCATAGGTTCAATGAGTATCTCTACACTAATGACTCCCATGTCTATATATCCTGCCCAAATCTCCTCTTATTAACTGCCTGCTGGACAATTTTATCAGAATATGTGATAGAGATCTCAAACTCAATATGATCAGAATGAAACTTATCTTTTCCCTTAAATCCATCCATCCTCCTAATCTGCCTTAATATAATTTGGGACTTGATCAGATATTGGGAGTTGGGAAAAGTGAGGAGTCAAAGATGATTCAGGTTCACAGTTTAGGAATTATCTTTAACTCTTCACTGTCTCTCTACCCACCAATATCCAATTAGTTCCCTAATTTTATCAAATTCACTTCCTTAACATCTTTCACATCTCCCTTTTTTAATTCATTCAACATATAAATATTAAGTGCCTACTTTGTGCCAGGCATTTTTCTAGGTGCAAGAGATTCAAAGACCAAAAATACTACTTTCCTTCAGTGAGCTTACATCCTATTGGGGTAAAACAACATGAACAGAGATAAATATAAAATAATTTCCAGGGAGAGGACACTAATAGCTAGGGTATCAGGATAGACTTCCTATAGGAGATGGAAATTAATCAGAACCATGAAGGTAATGAAGTCTATGAGATAGAGGTGCGGAGGAAATACATTACAGGCATGGAAAAGAGACTGTGCAAAGAAAGGCATATGGGAAACAGGATGTTGTGTGAAGAACATTAAGCAGACCAGTTTGATTGGAACATAAAATACATAAAGCAGAGTGATATATAATAAGCCTGGAAAGGCAGGAGCCAAATTGTGAAGGTCTTTAAAAGCCAAGAGAGTCTGAAACTTACCTCATTGTAAGAAGAAACTTACAACTTGTTGAGGAGGGTAGTGTAGCTGTGTAGAGAGCATGGATTGGAAAGGAAAGATTTATTGTAATAATCCAGGAAGGAGATGATGGGAGTTTGAACTAGTGCTCTAGCCAAATGCAAGATACGTTAAGTCGTTAGAACTGACAAAACTTGGTAATCTACTCACCTCCTGATAAAGGGGTGATGAACTCAAGTTGCAGAAGGAGACGTACATTTTTGGACCTGGCAAATTTGTGAATTTGTTTTGTTTGATTATTTTTGTTACAAGGATTGTAATTTTCTATTTTTGGAGGTGGGGTGGGGTGGAGGAGAGTTGTTAGGGAAAGGGGAACTAGTAATAGTGTTGCCAAGAAAAGAACTGAAGCATTTTTTAATAAAAAAGCACAGAAGAGAACAGAAGAAAATTTAGGAAAAAATATAGGTGACATTTGAAAGTAACATGTAGAATCTATTATATCCTTTTTTTTTTTTTTTAAAAAAAGCAAGCTGTACATAATAGAGATTCTTGATTTCACATATAAGTCTCTTTTTCTGTTCTACCGTGTTTATGGATCTTTGTTAGGTTCAGAATTTAAAAAAAAAACTTTTAAAAGGATGTCTTGGATGCCATTTGAGAGAACAATTTCAGTAGCACTGTGAGCTTGGAAGCCAGATGATAAGAGCTGAGGGAATCAATACTGAAAGTCAGCATTCTTGATGAGATGAGTGTGAGTCAAAGTATTTGTTGCTGAAATTTCTATAAAAGCCAAAGTACATTTATCTGGAAAGTGATAATCTCATCCTTCAAAATGTGGAGGAACCAATAAGTAGAAATTTTATTCTGGATCTAATTCTTACCAGCAGAGAAACACTGAGTGCCTTAGTGACATAGTTTGACAAGGACCCTAGATTTTGACAAAGCAGACTTCAAAGAGTTCAGAGGAAAGATAGAGATCCCAAGGAATAAAATGCTACTGGAAGTGACTCCAAGGGGAAATGGAAGATGTTCAAGAATGCAATTCTGAAAATACAAAGGGAAATTATTCCAATGAGAAAGAAAAATGAGATTTGTCCAAAGAGCTCTATGTAAACACATAGGGAACTCATAGCTAACTTAGATTATAAAAAGAAATACAAAAAAGACAAAAGTAAGGATTAATGTAACAGCATATATATATATATATGTGTGTATATATATATGTGTGTATATATATATATATGTATATAGTCTTATAAAAATATCAGAATACTAACATTCCAAATCAGCTGTAGCAGGCAAGGGAAGCTAAGTGTGACAAAAAAGGGTTTTTGTTTTTAAAGCTCTATTGGGAGGTAAAAAGGATCAAAGAGCAGACCCTTCCTTCAGAAAATACAGAACTGATCTGTTTTTATTTTGCTTATTTTCTATATCAAGAAAGACGACCTTTGCACTGGAAATGACAATGAAAATGAGTAAGGAGTAGATAACCCAAGATAAATTAGAAGATAGTAAGAGAACACTTGTTGCCCTTGATGAATTCAAGTCATTTGGCCCAGATGAACAACATTTTTGAGTACTGAAAGAACTAGCAAATGTGGTTACTGAGCCACTGTCGATATTTGAAAGAGTTTGGCAAATAGGAAAGAGACCACAAGACTGGTAAAGCACAAATGCTTCAATTTTCAAAGGGGAAAAAAAAATCAGAAACAATAGCTCAGTGAGCTTGACTTTGATTCCTGGTAAAATTCTAGAATGGATCACTAAAAAGATAGTTGGTAAACATCTAGAAAGGGAACTAGTGATTACAAAGTGCCAGAATAATTTCATCAAGAACACGTCAAGCCAGACCAACCACATTTCCCTTTTTGACAGAATTACTAAACTAGCAAATGAAGGGAATGCTATATAGATATAGTTTATCTAGATTTTAGCAAAGCTTTTGAGAAAGTATTTCAACTATGCTGGTTGAAGATGGAGAATTGGATTAAATGATAATATACAATTAGATTCAGAAATGGCTGAATGACTAGAGGTAAATAGTTCCCTGTCAACATTGCAAGAAGTCTCCAAGGCAGTGTGCCAGTTCCCTTATCTAAATCCTAAATGACATAAACCTTCCAGAGCCTGGACCAGAGGGAGCCACACCTCCTTTCCAGCCCACTCTTCTACCAAATGGCCTAATAAATTTCTTTCTGAAACTATTTCAGATTTTAGGGTTTGTTTTTGTGAACAGTAGCTAGAATTTTCTTTCTTTTTTAATACAAAGGATCCAGAAATTGAAATCTGAGAAGAAAATAATTATACTATTTTTTTAAAAATCTTTTCTTAATTTCAAGATTCCATCTAATGCTAAGTTTTTAAAAGATGTTTGCTAATAAAGTAATTTGCTTCTATGGTCATGGTAAAGCCAAAAGAGGTTTTAACTTAGCTTCAGAAAAACTGCATTTGATGCTGAGATGTCATGTGACCATTAACCATGTCACCATTTCGCTTCTCTAAATCTGGTTCCTCTTCTGTAATCTGGGGATAATAATAGCTTCTTTACCTGTCTTCCAGGGCCATTTTCTCTCAGATGAGATCGTGAATGTGAAAGCACTTTATAAACTGTAATAATATTAATAAGTATATACCAACACATGTAACACCTTCTCCAAGGGTTGTCGTGAGCATCAAAAAGGACTTGCAAAGTGATTTGCAAACCTTAAAGCACTATACAAATGGTGGCTATTATTGTTATTGGAAAGAGTCAAAAAATTTAAGAGCGCCAAACCTTGTGTCAGAAGATTTGGAGGAGAGTACCAGTTCAGCCACTTACCAGCTACATGACTTAACTTTGTCACCGCTCTGGGTTCCTGGTTCTTCATCTGAAAAATGAGGATGTGGTACTAGATGATCTCAGAGGTGTTTTCTAGCACTTGTGTCATGTGACTCTTGTACATCCCACTGCTGTTGCAGAAAATTAGTCATCCTGAAACAGTGAAAAGTACGGAATCAATGTATGTGTAAAAACCATCTTACACCCTATGAAGCTGACGTTAAAAAAAATTCTGGGGGTGGATCTGTGTCTATCAGAAAAAATCTAGAGAAGGATTATTTTAAAAGATGCCTCAAATGTTTAGAATTGAAGACCTGTCAGAGAAGTTTGATAAAAGCATGGTTAGTCTGTAAGGTAGTAAGTATTCTTGTGTTGATATGTATATTTATATGCATATTTGTTTATAGTACATATATATAACACACATGTAATATGTATGGTATATGCATATATGTGCACATACAAATAAATATATTTATATAAAGCAGAGAGCTGCAATTCACTGGTATAGGGATCTCCTGTAGTTCCCTCTACCAATGCAGATTAGCAACTGCTTTGCACCTTTAGATTTTAGAGTTGCTGGGGCACTGAGAAGTTAGGTGACTTGCCTAGAAACAAACAGTATGTGTGTCAGAGGCAGGACTTGAATCTAGGCCTTCTAGACTTTGAGGCTGGCTCTCCTTCCATAACACCATGCTGCCTCTTCTAAAATATATGTTTCCATAATAAAAATTTACATAAATTAAAATACGGGCAAACAAAATATAACATTATGTGCATGATTTGTATTTCTCTATTTTTCAAATTTCCAGGACTAAGAATGCTGTAAAAGTCTCAGCACACTTCTGACTTGTCATGTCCAATATATGTGTATATGTATGTGTAATGCATTTTTGGTTTGCTTAGCATCCTGACTAATCATAGGAATCATAGGAATAATTCTAATTTATATAATGCTTTTATGGTTACAAAGCATTATATTATCTACTTTGATTATCCTGTGAGATAAATAGTACAAATCTCTTTATCTCCATTTTTACCCAGAGGAAGCAGGTTCAGAGAAGTGAGAAGACCTTCCTAAGTTGTTTGTCCTTCTTTGGAAGACCCATATGACCTCATAGGCAATGTCTTGACTTGAGGGTGAATTGGATTTCAGTTAGGCAGAGTTGAACCAAGTCGTCAGCCCCACTCTTCCTGAATCATTGAAGTCTGTACAAATCCCAAAACAATCTTCCTAAAACACAAATCTGGCCCTATCACCTACTCAAGAAACCTTGATGGCTTCCTATTTACTCTAGGGTAAAAAGACTCCTTGCCTTTCCATTTAAAGTCTATCACAGGCTCAAGACTACCTTTCCAGATTTATTGCATTTAATTCCATTTCACACATCATACATTCCAGCCAATCTGGCCTTTTTGCTGTTTCCCAGACTCAGAACTCCACCTCCTGTCTCCACACCTTTGCATAGACTGTCTTTCACTCTCTTCTCAACTCTGTCTCTTAAAATCTGTAGTTTCCTTCATGTTTCCTATAGCAACTTTTATTGATCCCCTTAGTCATCAGTGTCCTTTCCCTCCTCTCTAAACATGTATGTACCTTTTTATTTTTGTGTTCTGTGCCTCATTAGCTTGTAAGCTTTGAAAAGCAGGGGCTGTTTTTCATTTTGTCTTTGTATTCCCAAGGCCTAGCCAGAGTGTCTTGCGAATATTAGGTGATTAAATTGGATGTTATTCCAAATAACCTGGAAGCTCAATTTAAAAAAAAAATTCTAATCTTAGAAAACACCAAATAAAGCTAGTATTTTCACATACGTTGTAGAACAGAAGAGGACTGTACATGAAACTGTAAATTCCTATTATATGCACTTGCTTGAATTTTCCCTCAATTGCTTTTCACTGTTTTGAGAGCAAAACTGCTTACAGCATTGGGAGGCTTGGGTTTGAGTCCCACCTCAGACACTTAATTATGTGATCCTCACAAAGCCATTCAACCTTTTCATTACTGTTTCAATTTCCTCATCTATAAAATGGGGATCATGATACTTGAACTTCATGCTTCAGAGGGTTACTGTGGGATGACTAGTATTTTGTATATACCAGATAGATGATAATAACTCACTAGATATACACACGTATACAAGCACATATCTACTGAGTTATTATTGTTTTTGTTAGTATTATATAAGCTTGGCTGTGGCTTATGCACATTTACATATAGCACAGTATATAGAGACATGACCTTGGAGTGTGAAAGACCTAGGTTCAAGTTCTGATTGACTTATGCTAGGTGTCAGAGGTCATGAGTGCTCCAGGCAATTCTTTAGAACTCTTAAAAATTGCAGAAAAATAACTATGCCTGGAGTCCCCTATACAAATCACAGGTATGGACAAAAAAAATGCATATAAATAGTTGGATTAACTAAATATACAGGATCTTGGAAAGACTGGAGTATATGACTAAGGGAGTAAAAGAGATGAGGCGCTACATGTATGATATGGGGATACACTTAAACAGAGCTCAAGTGATAGAGGCCTTGACTAGAGACAATGAGCATCATGGAGTAGAGGAAATAATTCTGTCCTTGTAGTCAGCAAACCTGGCTAGATGCCTGGTCATCTTTAGCCACTAATCCTTGTGATGAGGGCACAGTCTCTGGGAACCCCCTTGAACTGTCCTTGAATCTTCCAACTGGATCTGGCCTTCCCTTAAGGCCACAAGCCTCACATTATCATTAGGCCCAAATCTCTACCTAGCCTCACCCTTTATTGTCCAGCTACTTCCCCATCCTTGATATATCAGTATCCATGCCTTCAGCTACTTCCCATCCTTAATTCCATTCTCTAGGTTCCTGGACTCTGACCCCACCTGGTCCTCCTTAGACTTCCCCTCAAGACCCTCCCTAAACCCCTCCTCTAGTCACCCCAGACCACCCCTCAATCCCTCCTACAATCTTTGTGTATATAATCTCCATCTTACCTCCATGAAGGTGCTCAGATTCAATCTAATTCAGTAGGTTGAATCTGGCCCGCTTGTGGAAACAGGCGTCACAAAGGGGGGGATTTCTTAAGACAGCCCATCATGGTGAATCCTTAATAAACTTTGTCTTTTCCCTTGGCTGAGAAGGCTTGAGTCGAATTCTTTCGGCAGGACCCGGCGTGTAGGTATTTTGGGGTCTCGAGCACCCCTAGAAACCTGTGGTTCCCTATCATCATTTACAAAAACCTCTTCACTTGCACCAAGGACCTTCTCCCCCAAGTCCAGGAGTCTGCACTAAATCATGCTGCTTCTCAATAACCTTCATTTTCTTATGTCATCAGTTCCACTTGCTATATTTCATACTAACAAGCACTTCTTTTCTCTGGATGTGATTTCCTCATCTAGATTTATTCTCAATTTCTAATTCTCTACGATTCGGTGAAAGCAAAATGAAGAATTCAGGCAGCTATTTACATAGTTGCATACATAAAGGTACTTTCACATGGATATCATTTAATGAAAAATAGCACTTTTGGCTTGATTACTCCACACCACTTTTCTAAGGTAGGCAACTTCTGGTGATGTTTGTCCCAATTTGGAGGCTTCTTGGATGTTCGAGGCTGGACCTTCAGAGGGTCATATGCCCGTGCATTTAGTACTCTTCCACCAGGTGAAGGAGAGAGCTGGAACTGCAGCTTCGTGCCCTCAGCCCAAAGCCATACAACTTTGAAAGAGTTACATAAGTTCCAATTAGAGTTCTTTCCAGCCAACTTTACGTGTAAGCCTGGGACAATCAGGAATGGGGAAAAAACAAAATATTAATCAAAACTTAAGATATCCGGGCCCCACCCCCCAAGAAATGGGACTAAATACCTTCAGAGCTTGGTGCTTACCCTTCCAGGCTACATCACTGTGAGATTGCTAATTCTGGGGAATGTTGGTGAATAGTTTGTAGAAGCTAAAAACCGATTTTGTTTTGCTTTGTAAGTCCTAACATATTTTAAGCTTTCTACCTCTTGGCTCTTATTTTAAAACAAATGGTAAACAGAAGCATACAAGTTACATTTAACAGTCAAAAAGCCAATCAAAGAAGGAGCCTAAGAAGACTTAAATAACAAGTTCCTTTATGTTGCTTTAACAGTTCTAGATTTAGGAAGTAAGGACCTGTCTTTGTTTTTTATTGCTTGGATAAATGAAGGATCATTTAGATACCATATAGAAGTCCTAAGAAGTGACATTAGCAAGGACATCTATGACTAGAATAGGGTATGGATCTGTCACTAATTGAGAGAAGACAGATAGTCCAAGTGTTGCATTGTCCTTGAAATACTAATAAACTTAGAGGAAGATGCTTAGTGTGTTGACTGGATCCTTTTTGTAGGATTTATGGAAGGATGCAGACAAGAATCACAAGGGGTGAGAAGGTCGTAGGATTATGGTTCTAGACTGGAAGGAATCTCAGAGGTGTTCTAGTCCTCCTTGTTTTATAGATAAGGACACTGAGGCCCACAGAGATTGAGTGACTTGCCAAAGCTCACAAATCACACGGGCACTAAGTTTTGAGGTAGAATCTGAATCCAAATTCTCTGATTCAAAAGCCAGTCTCTTTCTGCTGTACAATGATGGGTTGCAAATTGTACCAATGGAGAGAGTGCCCATGCCAATAAGATCAAAGGATCCATTGCTGAATCAAAGGATAGAATATATATGTATATATATATATATATATATTTATTATATATAATGGTATTCAAAGCCCTTCATAACCTAGCCCCTTCCTACCTTTGTTCTCCTCTTACTTTGCTTTTGAGCATGTACTCTGTGATCCAGTGACACTGGCCTCCTGGCTGTTCCACAAACAAGACATTCCATCTCTTGGCTCCAGGCATTTTCTCTACCTGTGCCCTATTCCTAGAATTCTCTCCCTCCTTCTCTCTGACCTCCCTGGTTCCTATTAAGTTCCAACTAAAATCCTACCTTCTTACAGGAAGCCTTCCCCAATCCCTCCTAATTCCAGTACCTTCCTTCTGTTAATTATTTCGTATTTATTCTTTATGTAATGTGCTTTGTATAAATTTGTTTGCATTTGGTCTTCCGCATTAGAATGTAAGCTCCTTAAGGGCAGTGACTGTCTTTTTTGCCTCTTCGTATCCTTGGTGCTTAGCACAATGCCTGACACATGGTATGTCTATAATAAGTGCTTATTGATTGATTAGTTGGTGGTGAGGCTGATGCAGTCCCCCTCATGGGACAGATTGAGGTCCTTCTTTTAGAGAGTCTTGATGATGTGTAATGGAAATGCCTTGCTCCCCAAGTAGGATCACATGGAGACATTCTATAACTGATTCCACTCTACTAACCATTTGATGAGGCGGTGGACTGTTGACTGATAGCCAGAACAGTTCAGCCTTCCTTTGTATGATTCAGATAACAGTGAAGTTCATGAGATGCCTGCTCACTCCATTCTCTCCTGGGTTTGTATATAGTCTTATTGCACATTCCCATTTTGAGAATACTGAGATCCTCCCCTTTCTTCCTCATTTCTTCTTCTTTAGATTGTGAGTTCCCTGAGGACTGGGACTGTATTTTGCCTCTTTTTGTATCCCCAGCACTTAGCAAAGCACCTGGCACATAGTAGGCACTTAAATGTTTATTGATTGGGTGACTGACTAGTGTATTTATTTTCCCTTCTCCTTTCTTTCCTTTCTTAAAACCAATAAGAAAAAACAAAACCACCCCAGGCTCTGTGTTTGTTTTTCTTTATTCCCTCTCTGTGACCCTTGAAGACATCAGGATTCTCAAGGGACACTTGCCTCTTCTCCCTTTATTAGAATATAAGCATTTTGTCATTGTTTGATCTCTTCTAATTGATTATGTGCATTTACCTTTCTAGGTTTTTCTTTGTCTTCCATGTGCATATTTCAAAGATTCTACCCAGCTCTGGGCTTTTTATAAGAATGAGTTTACTAGGCTTTCTCTTTGGTCTTCTGATGTCTTTGGTGCCTTTTTAGATTTTTACTGAGGTATTTGTGGAAAAGTTGGGCCCCTCTAGGACTTTTTACATTGTCTTTTAACTAGAAGTCTGTCACTATAAATTTTCTGTGTTTGACTGCAAGAAAGTTTCTTTAAGACAATTTAAATAGAATTTGTCACTTATTTCTGCTTAATGAAATAATGAGTGCTTTGTGGTTAGGGAGTTTTTTAGGGAATGGTAAGAGAATTTAGGATTATGTATGTGTTTAAAAAATCAACCTAATTTCTTAGATGGATTTCAGCTATAATTGACAAACAAGTGCAGGTGAAGTAGTCACACAACTGCTTCCTAGTAGGGGTTAAGGTAATCTGTAATACAAAATCAATTGATAAAAACCAAGAAGATACCTGGGAGCCCCCAAAAAACTTTACCAATAGTAAAGATTTGTGATTAATCTCCCATCTGGTGTGACAGCATTAGAGCTTCATGTGGGTAGAAGTCTAACAGCTGTGCTTTCTTAGTAGAGGCATGTACTTTTTGACTGTGTGTTTTGGTTGGATTCAACACAGATGGGAAAATTTTATGCATAAGATGAGCAAACAGCTCCACTATTTTATATTAAACATTTGGGGATATGTAGCACAGTTTATTTGACTGAACACAGCCTTAAGTTGATACATTTATTACTTTTTGCTTGATAAATGATTTCTTTTCTTGTCAACTCCATTCCGTATTAGCCAGTGATAGGGTGGAGTAAGAGACACAGAAAAAAGAAAAACAAAACCCGGCAACTAGCCGATCATAACCTGGCTCCAGTCTACCTTTCCAGTCTTATTATATATTTCTTCCCTTGATACTTTCTGTGTTCCAGTCAGATTGTCCTTGCTATTCCTCACATACCACATCCCATCTCCATGCCTTTATATAGGTCACCACCCATATCTAGAAGGCCCTCCCTTCTCCCCTCTGCCTCTTAGCTTCCTTCAAAGTGCAGCCCAAACTTCATCTTTACATCTGATCTTTCCCAATTCCCCAGCTGCTAGTGCCCGTGTCTCCAAATTGTCTTACATTTGTTTTGTAAATGGCAAATGTGCTTTTTGTCTCCCTTGATAGAATGAAAACTCTTTGAAGGTAGGGATTGTATAATTTTTTTGTTTGTATTCCCAGTGCCTAGCTCAGTCCTGGACCCACATTAGGTGTTAATAAATGTTTACTGATTAATTAATTGATTGAATAAAGGAGAAAGACATATACATATATATATATGTATATATATATAAACTAAATAGAGGCATCTATACATAGAGACACACATAAACTTATCTGGAGAAGAATGGTGACAGAGGATGACAGAAAGAACATTGTGGTCATGGAAATTAGAATGTGGAGCTCTAAAATGGTATGATTTTAAGTGGTCGGCTTTTCTCTCTTTTACTAATATCTTTCCAGCATCTGAAAAAGACCCGAAGGGTTAAGCTTCACTTTTTCCTTTAGAATGAGCTATTCTTCTTTTGAATTTGCTTAACAATAGCATGTCACATACACACATACAGAACACCATACACTTGAGAGATAACTCAGTGACTAGTCTAATTCATACCTGAAAAAAACCCCACATTTATGCTACCAAAGGCCATATGAAAAAAAATGCTTTGTCACTAAGAATAAGAGAAAAGAAAAATAATTCTGAGGCTCCACAACCATCAGATTAGCAAAGATGATAAAAAAGGAAAAGGAAAATTGTTGGAAGAGCTATGGGGAAACAGGCACTTTAATGCCTTGTTAGTGGAACTGTGAACTTGTTTAGCCATTCTAGAAAGCAATTCAGAGCTATAACCCCCCCAAATCACTAAATCATGCACACCCATTGATCCAATGATACTACTGCTTAGGCTTATAATCCGTAGAAAGAATGAAATGATCCATATATAAAAAAATTTATAGTAGCACTTTTTGTGGTAGTAAAGAACTGGAAAGAAAGTTGATGCCCATTGATTGAGGAGTACTTGAACAAATTATGATATATGAGTGAAATTGAATGGAATATTATTGCATTATAAGAAATGCTGAAGGGGACAGATTCTGAGAAGCATCAGAAGACTTATATGAACCAGGCCACTTCAACACTTTCATGCCTTCTCTGTAACAAGTTGCCTACACTCTTGCCAGCAATCTTATGCATACTCTGCCCCTGGGATGCTTTTAACCATAGCCCCAGGAACTACTTCATATTTTTTGTCAGTTAAATCTGTATCTACTGTCTTCTGGATTTTGTTGTTAATTACTATGTAGGAGCAATGTAGATTTTTGTGCATTTATTTTCATCATGCTACTTTACTATTTTTATTGCTTCAATTGGTTTCTTTGCTTCTTCTCATTTTTTTTCCAGTAACAACAATGTTGCTAGCAGCTACTGTGGCTGTGCAAGACCAACAACAAGAGCACACAGAAGGGCTGCCAGCACAGATTCTTTGATCTGCTTTTCTAAGGAAAGCAACTTTAAGGGGTTAACAATCTCAGTTTAATTAAACATACATATATCATTCACTTAGTTCAGGGAGGAAAGATCAGCCCCCTGAACTTCAGGGCAAATACAAATAGAAATTACAAACAGATTATAAACAGCGAATAACACAAACCATTCTATCCATAGCAATACATAGTTACCAGAGAAGCATCAACATCTGGGTTATCTATCAAAGTGGGAGGGGGAGCTGTATCAATGGCTTGCCCAGAGTCTTTCTTTTTTAAGGGCAGGCGGTACATCCCCTCCCCCATCTTTATTATTCTTCATAACATTTTGGTAACTTTCTTTTAAAATTAAGACTTTCTTTAATTTTTAGTTTACAACACTCAGTTCCACATAATTTTGAGTTCCAGATTTTCTTCTCCCCCTTCCCCCCTCCCCAAGATGGCATGGAATCCAATATATCTTCTACATATAACTTTGCATTGAACTTATTTACACAATAGTCAAGTTGTAAAGAAGAATTATACCAATGGAATGAATCATAAGAAGGAACCAAACCAAACCAAACAAACAGAACAAAAAAAATAAAAACAAAGGCAAAAAAAAGGGAAAAAAAGAGAGCATACAGTGTGCCTCAATCTGTATCCAGACTCCATAGTTTTTTTCTCTGGATATAGATAGTTCTCTCCAACATGAGTCCTTTGGAGTTGTCTTTGCACCTTGTATTGCTGAGAAGAGCAAAGTCTATCAGGGTTAGTCATCACAGAATCCATATATCTGTGGTTGTGTATAATGTTCTCCTAGGTCTGCTCCGCTCACTCAGCATTATATCATGTAGGTTTTTCCAGGTTATTATGAAGTCCATATCTTCCCCATTTCTAACAGCACAATAGTATTCCCTTACCTTCATATACCACAACTTGTTCAGCTATTCCCCAAATGATGGGCATCCCCTTGATTTCCAATTCTTTGCTACTACAAAAAGAGCCACTATAAATATTTTTGTATATCCGGGTCCTTTTCCCACTTGTGTGATCTCTTTGCCCAGAGTCTTGTCACTCTTTCAATGAGTATACCCCCCAAAGTCAAAGGCTAACCTTCCCGTACATATACCCTGTTCAGGACCCTGAGGGTTAGGGCCAACTTAGCATTTAGAGTGTGGGAAACCAGGGTGTGGGAAAGCTCCAGCCAACAGCACCACATCATACACAAATCAAAGACTCTCGATTGTCTTAGTGCTGAGAAACAGTCCAAGGCAAAAAAGATCCCACTTTACCTGCCCCATTCAAACAAAGGCCAGACTCATTAAAGGCACTGATAGCAAAAGATCCTGCCCTGATTACCATTACATTTCCCTAATCATGCCATCTACAAATTGGGTCTTCTCTCTAAATATATTTATATCTTTGATTTCATTGTCTTGTCATTGCTATCACTAGCATTTTTAGAAAAATATCAAATAATAGATCACTGTAGCTTTATTCCTATATTTATTTTTGAAAGCTTCTGTTGTTTCTTCATTTCATAATATAAAAGTTCTCAGTTATTTCTATCATATTAAAAATGGATCCTGGATTATGCTTTATAGGTTGTTGGTTTTTTTTAGCATAAATGAGTGTACTTTGTCAAAACCTTTTTCTCTTCTTGGCTTGGGATGTTTTTAATGTGATTAATTATGTCATTTTTCTAATTTTGAACCATTCCTGGATTCCTGGAACAAATCCTACTTATGATGGGGTTTAGACTGTGGGAACCCACTTGAGCCCCACCCTGAATCTTCCCACTTGATATGGCTTTTCATGCCCAAATAGCCTAGCTTAGCCTAGCCTAGCCTTCCATTTTCTGGCTACCTCTGGGTTGCCTTCTGGCTGTTTCCCACCCTTGATCCTGATCAAAAAATCTATACCCTAGCTCTGTTACCCTAGCTCTCTTATTGTCTGTCATCTCCAGGTAGCTTTCAGCTATTTCCCACCCTAGAGTCTCACCTCACCCCGGTCCCATCAAGCTCTTCCTTAGACTCCTCCTCAAGACCCTCCTTAAACCCCTCCTCCCATCACCCCAGGACCACCCTAGATCCCTCCTACAATCTTTGTGTACATAAGTCTCATCTTGCCTCTATGAAGGCACTCAGATTCAATCTAGCTCAGCTCAGATTGATCTGGCCCACTGGTATTACTGTCACAAATGCTCAGGCTCCTTAAGAGTCTACACAGTGTGGCGAATCCTTAATAAACTTTGTTTTTCCTTGGCTAAGAAGGCTTGAGTTGAATTCATTCGGCAGGACCTGGCACGTCAGTATTTTGGGGTCTCGAGCACCCCTCAGCCCCAAACCTCATCACTTGGATATATTATTGTCCTTTTCCTAGGATTATACAGAATTACAGATTTTCAACTAGAAGGGACCTTAGACTGACCATCAAGTCCAAGCCCCTCATTTTACAAATGAGGAAATTGAAGCTTCTTAACTAATTTGATTTTTTCATAACTGATAAATACTATTGTTGTGTTTTCATCTTGTGACACACAGAAGCTCAAATTCCTTCTCTCTTATATTTAAAAATCAAATATTAGCCTTGTCGAATTGATTGACCTAATTGTCATAAATGTCTATTTCCTGAAAATGTTGGCAAAGAGGTCTATTTGTTTTAACTGGACTGTCTTATGCAATTCAACTTAATAATTTTACAGATTTGTTTTTGAAAGAAATGTGACTAAAATGTGAGGTAACTAGGAAATTATCCTTCAGTTTTTCTTTTTTGACTTACTTGAGAAATTTTTTAAACCAATTATCTACACATAGAACAAAATCAGTTCAATTAAGGCAACATTTATTAAGCACATCCTGTATTATGAGCACTGTGTTATGTTCTGGAGGAGATACATAGCTTAGATGAGACAAAGTCTCTGCTCATCATGCTCTCAAAGTCTCTCTTGCTGGCTAATGGAGGAGAGGAGTGCAATATATAAACCAATTAATAGAATACAGAATAATACATGTTAAGTGCATAAGAGTGATGCAAAGTGGTATTTGAGATCTGGAGGGTGAAGATCACTACTAACTGGCAGGATTCATGAATGAAATAAACTTTAAATTGGGTTTTAAAAGGACTGGAATTAAAGAATAGCTTAAAGGACCAACCTGTGTCAATTGACATATTGCATTTTTTTTATCAATAGGGCAAAAAAAATAGATATAGTGGGATGAAAATTTTTTGCATCAATTTGTGCACATGTTCTTTCTAATTATAAGTTGGAATCCAACAGATGGGGTTGGAGAGACTGAGGAAAGAAGGCATTCTACACATGGCTCTCAGTGTAAACAAAGGAATGGAGACAGGAAAGCACAATGTACAGTATATGAGAGACAATGAGTAGTCCTATTTAGCTAGAGAACTGAGAACAAGGAGAAGATTAGTATAAATCTTATTCCTTCGGAAGAAATGGGAAAATGCCAGTATGACTTAAAAATCTGACTTACTTGTTGGGGACATTGTAGAAAATATTCCTAGTCAGGGATGGGTTGGACTCAGTGGCCTCTCAGTTTCCTTACTTTTCTTAGATTTTATGATTATGAATTGTAGAAATTAGTTTAAAAGGATGTGACAGATCATCTAGTAGTCCAATGCTCTGCCCAAAGTACTTATTCCTTTAATGATATCCCAGAGAAGTGACTGTCAAGCCTTTGTGTGAACATCTCTGCTGATAGGGAACTCATTACTGCTTTAAAGAAATACAGCTTTATTACTTTTCTGTACAGTGTTTTTTTTTTTGTTTTTAAATTAGACCTATAACTTCATTGGTATAGGGAAATTCTAGTGAAGAAACTTCTGTCACTGAATATCATAACCTGCTCTGCATTCATAATGTTAGAGAACTGCCTGGGGTGCTGGGAGATTAAGTTATTTGCTCACAATTACACAGTCAGTATAGGTGATAGGTAGTTACTCTTCCTAACTCTAAGGTCAGCTCTATAGCCACTATTCCAAGTTACCACTCTAAATAGAGCATGTGATAGACTAATGTAGAAATAGGACTAATAAGTAAAATGAATCAAGTGAATGGAAATTTACGATGGACATACATAATATATCATGTTAATTCAAGAAAGTAATTTCATTTATAAGAGAAATGCCCCTTTGGGGGCAGCTAGGTGGTACATTGGATAGAGCACTGGACTCAGGATAATCTGAGTTCAAATCCAGCCTTAGCAGAAACTAGCCGTGTGACCCCTGGCAAGTCACTTAACCCCTATTTGCCTCAGTTCCTTGTCTGCAAAGTGGGTGCACACTGGAAAAGGAAATAGCAGACCTCTCTAGTATCTTTGCCAAGAAAACTTCCATGGACAACAGTCCATGGAGTCACATAGAGATGGACATGGCTTAATGATTTAACAGCAGCAGAGACCTTTGTAACAGAAATAACAGAAATGCTGAACAGAGACTTCTAAGACTTACCCTTTCTGTTCAGTATTTCCATTGTTTTCTGGAAGCTTATTGGAGTTTCATGTTGAAGCCACTGGGGAGGATGATATGATAAGAATTAAAAGGGCAAATGCAACAATCTGTATGTATGTATTCCCAGTCTCAGAAAAACTCAGTGGGAGGTATGACCTCTATGAGAGAGTTGGAGGTATTCTATATCCCGGGATAAGGAAGAGGAGAAAGAAACTTATTTGCCTTGATCCAGCAGTAGTTTGGCTGAGGACTTTCAACTGGTTAAGTCAGAAAGTTTATGGATTCCTGTGTTGTTCCTTTCTGCCAGCCAGGTGAAGCTGTGCTAGCTTGCTGAATAAAAATAAATTGTCTAGCTCTAGAACAATAGTTCTCTAGGTCTGAAAAGCAGCAGCAGTGGTGGTGGCCTCAGTGGATGGCAGCTAAGAAGCCAGAAGAGAAGCATTGATAGACAGTAGCAACAGTGAGTAGAGCTGATGAAATCTAGAACTATACCGCATGGATCGTCCAGGCTGGGAACCAGAGTGGATGCGGAGTAGAATCAAGAGCTGACTGGATGGGTGGGTACATGTGCCACATGGACTCAGGCAGTAGGATTGTTTCAACAATATGTGTAACGCAGACAGCTAGCCTTCTGAATCTTCGAGGCCATGTGCCTCAGGTAGAACTCTTGTTAATCAAGCTCACGTACCCTCCTGGCCAACATACAAACAGGCAGCTTGGGCAATAGATTGAAAATTGCTGGACCCCAAAGTGAAAAGAATATTTAATTTCTTGGACTCTTGGTTTGAAAAAATTCTGATTTAGAATCATAGGTTTGAACTGGAAGTGCCCTTAGAGGTAATCTAATCCAACAACTCACTTTATAGATTAGGAAACTGAGGACCAGCAATTCAACTATGTGCTGTGAAAGCAAGCACAATCTTAAACTACCGAAAAGGTCTGGTGTCCAGGACAATGATGAGGATAGTGTTGCTACATTTTGCCTCAGATTGTATATTCATATTTTGTTTAGTTCTTGGCATCATATTTTAGAAAACATATGAACAAGCTAGAGCACATCTAGAAGACAGTGACCAGAAAAGGGAAGAGCCTGCAGACTACCTCATTCAAGGAATGATTAATGGAATTGGGGATGTTTAGTCTGGAGAAGGGAAGATGTAGGATCACTGAAATGATATGAAGGCTGTCTAGTCTTGGGATCAATGTAAGAGAAAAAAAAAACTTTCTTACCATTAGAGCAGTTCAAAGTGAAAATGGGCTGCTTTGGGAAGCAGTAGCTTCTTTCATTGCATGTCTTTAAAGTGATTCTGGATGATACCTGCTGGGGTTGGTGTAGAGAGGACTCATGTTCAGGTACAAGTTGGACTAGATGACTAAAGTCTCTTGTAGATTTATGCCTTATGAACCTACATTCTAACATTCCTCCTTCTAAGGTCCTTCTATCTTTCACATTCTCTAGTCCTTTTAATTTTCACCCCCAGAATAGGAGTCACACACAGTGGTTTTTCTTTAAGCCTCTCTTCTGTTCACTTGCCTTGCTCTTTGATGTTGGGAGTCTTGGCCCATTGGCTCCTTGAGGAGGACAATACATACACGCCTATTCCCTTCAATACCTTGTCCTTTTCTTGATAATATCGGATAACATCTGCCAGAACTACCAAGACCTGGATCAGCAATTATGTTCACAGATTGATCTAAACTATTTTAGCCTCCATGGGTGAGAAGGCTGTGTCTGACTTTGACTGCTTTTACTTGATGCTAGATTTTCTCAGCCAAAATAAAGTTTCCCTAATCAAATATTCTACAAAAATGTCCCCAGTCTTACCTTTGGCATAATAGATGTTTCTATTTATTTTAGGTTCCCTTCTGGGAGTGCCAATGATTCATCTAACCACTTAACTGAGTTTAGTAAACTGGGGTTGAGACAGACTGAATGAATTGCTTATTGCTACTCACCACTGTGGACATTTTAAGGATAGTCTGTATTTTAATCCTTTTTGAGGGATGTTTGGGACAGGAGCAATCAAAAGTAAAATACTGCATCTTAATTTCTAAAGCTATCCAGTTGCCAAACATGGGTTCTAGTCCTAACTCTCCTATCTGAAGACAGAGCCTTGGGAGACACCCATAATTAGTAGAAGTGACATAGGTGAAGATCCAGTAAGGGAGACTGAAAGACAATAGGAGAACCAAGAGAGAAGCAGTACCCGAAAAGTAGGTTAAACTTAATAGTGTCAAAGGCAGCACAGAGGTCAAGAAGGATCAGGATTGAGAAATGGCCATTATATTTAGCAATTAAGAGATCACTGGTAACTTTGAAAAGAGCAATTTCAGTTAAATGATGAGGTTAGAAGTCAGACTACATGAGGTTTAGAAAACAGTGAGAGAAAAGGAAGCAGAAGCACCAGGCATAGATGTTTCTTTTTTCTAAGCAATTTAACTGAGAAGGAAAGGAGGGGTATAGGGCTATAACTAAGAGAGATGATCAGATCAAGTGAGGATTTTTTTTTTTTTTACAGACAGGAGAGACATAGGCATATTTCTAGGCAGCAGGGAAATAGGGAGAAATTGAAGATTAGAGAGAGAGAGAGTGGGAATGATATGGGGTGGCAATCTGATGGAGAAGATAAGACATGGTAGGATCAAGCATATATATAGAGGGATTGGGCTTGACAAGAACGGCTACCTCCTTATCAGAGACTGGAGTAAAGAAGGAGATAGTGGGAAATGATGTGAAAGGAAAGTGAAATAAGGAGAAGGTGAAATGAAGGAGCTCATGGCTAGTAGCCTCAATTTTAATTTTTTCAGTTAAATATGATGTGAGTTAAGTCCTTGGCAGAGAAGGCAGGGCAGGAGGTATTGCAGGAGGCTTGAGGGATAAGAAGTTTTGGAAGAGTTGTTTGTCATAGTGAGTGGGATAAGGAATTGCATTAAATAGGAGAAGGATTACCATACTACTGTGAGGCTTAGTTGAAGTTAGGTAGAATTAATCCCTAGTGAATCAAATCAGCAAGGTTTAGAGATTTCTCCTAGCATCAGGAGAAGTATGTGTAGAAGCAGGATTTTTTCCTTTGATGATAAAGGAAATAAAGACATAGAAGGCAGAAGAAGGCTTGATGGGATGTTTTTAGAGATATGAACCTCAGGAATCACAGAGCACTAATTTTATAACTATTGGCTATGGGGAAGGGACCAAAAGCTAATTTGCACATGCTTTACCCCATGGATAGTTTATTATAGGAGAAAAGTATAATGTATTTTTTGTATACTATTTTAATAATATTTCGATACCACTCCCCAGAAGCCACTTGAACATCTGTTGAGATAGTGTGAGATGTCCCAGCACATTCATAGCAGTTGAAAAGGATGTTAGAGATGATGAGTTCAATCTCTTCATTTTACTCATTAGGAAACAGGCCCAGACAGGTTAATTGACTTACCCAAGGTCATACAGATAGTAAAGGGACTGAGATGGGATTTAAACCCAGGTATCTTCCTGACTCCAAGACCAACACAACCAATATACCTATTCCAGCATTATTTGGTGCTAAATATATTGATGATTTTAAAAATTGTTTATTTTCCAAGCTGTCGCTCGCTTTTTTTTATCCTCTCAAGCCCCCGCCACCCCCCCAGAAGTTTTTCCAAACTTGCGTCTTTCTGGTAGCCCCCTGAGAATTGCTGTTGTTTAAAACTAAATTGAGTCTGATAATAGTAATAGCATTTATGTAGTGTCTTACATATGTTATCTCACTGGATCCTCATAACAACTCAGGGAAATGGTTGCTGTTATTATCCTTATTTTACAGATGAGGATACTGGGGCTGAAAGAGGTTAAGTGACTTGTTTAGGGACACAGTGTGTAAGGCAGAATTTGAACTCAGGTCTTCCTAACCCCAAGTCCAGCACTCTATCCACTGTGCCACTTAGATGCCTAGCTAGTAGTGATAAAAAAAAATCCCATGTGTCATGAAGGGAATGTGTTGATTTTTAATATCTCTAAAATAAAAAAAAATGTTTCAAAGAATGTGAAATATACAGAGGTTGACTTATCAAGTTTGACTTTTTTCAAGAGATATGTTGTTTTGGCACCAAAAATATTTAATGTTACAACATCTAAGAATATAATAATTCAAACCAATGGATACCCAGACACATTTGATGCTACCATATCTATTAAAAGTTATCTTCTGCCAATGTGAATCTATCTCTAGAAAATAAATTCCAGAACTCCACAACCTTAATAGTATGCATTCAAAGGATATCTTTTCATCTTACATATATAAAATATTCCAATAAAATGCAGACACAATTGGAATGTTGATATATTTCCAATGAGATCAAAATAGATAATTTATATTACTATGTAATAAGACCACTAGTAAGGGTTAGTAAAATATCACATAAATGCAGTTATTTCAATTTTGCTAAAAAAGTAGAAATATCAAATGGGTCTGATGTTGGAGCAATGTAAATGAATTTTAAAGCGTACTTGGAAAATGGAAAATGTTACTGGAGTACAAAGTTATCAGAGACTTGCATTCAGAATTAAACTACCAAGATATGAAGCCATCTCAGTGTATCATAGCAAGAAAGGCAGAAGTAACTTTAACACTCATTTGCCTGGAAAATAGAAACCTGTATTTGTTGAAAATGTTGTATTTGCAAATAACATCACATATATCACTTCTCATTTCACTCCCACAACAAGCCTGTGAGGAAGTAAACTGAGGCTCAGCAAGATGAGAAAAAGGAAAGAGAGCTGCAGGTCAGAGTCAGAGCATCTGGGTTTAAATTCAACAACTACTTGACCAACTTAGGCAAGTCTTTCTAGATCTCAGTTTACTCATCTGTAAAACAGGGTTGGACTAGAAGGCTTCTAAGGTCCCTCTCAAATCTATATCTTTGAATCTATGTGGTAGAAACTCGGCCAAGGTCACCCAGCTCGGGGAGGAGCCAAGATGGTGGCTTGAAAACAAGGTCACACAGCTAATAAGCTTCAGAACTAGTAGCAGGACCTGGGTCCCTTGTTTTCTAGTTCAGTACTCTTTCCACTATTCCATGAAGCCTCTTTTTATAATCAATTACTATTCAAACATATACATTTTAAGATAATAATTTTTTCCAATTACGTGTAAAGACAATTTTCAGCATTCATTTTTCGAAAGATTTTGAATTCCAAATTTTTCTCCCTCCCCAAGACAGCCAGCAATCTGATATAGGTTATACATATGCAATAATGTAAAACATTTCCACATTAGCTAAAACATACATATTTTTAAGAGTGTTTGCTTGAGGATTATTTTTTCATCTTCCATATTTTAAAAAATTAAATAGGTATAGCCAGTACATTTATTTAGAAAAGGATATTCAGTTGTATCTAATCATTTTACAAAAGAGAAAAGAATACCATTAAGCTACAAGAATGGCTCTCTTCATTCAGACAGACAAACCTGTTTATACTTCTGATGAATCAAGCATATTGTCAGATAATCCTTTCTATGTGGAGAAAAAATTATATAGCAATTCAAAACCTTTCAGTAATTAAAGATAATTTGGAGTATTAATTTAATTTACTGATTATCCTCAGAAACTCTCATTTTTTAAGTAAAATTATAAGATTACTTTAGAACTTAGCTTGAAGATCGTGTTTTACCTAAAATGTAAAAACATAGACTTCCAGTGTGAGAAAGTTAGCCACTAGATGGTGTCAGAGCAACTCATGAAGACCTTGTATTAAACTATGATGGATTGTGGTCTACATCTGTTTAGGTCGGGAGTTCTTAACCTTTTATTGTTTTATCAAAAAAAACCCAGCCCTTTGGAAGGCTGATGAAACCTACAGACTCCTTCTCTGAAAAAAGTTTTTAAATGCATAAAATAAAATACATAAGATAACAAAGGAAATCAGTTTTATTAAAATAAAAATGCAATTCTCCGTCCCCCTCCCCGTACAATTTCACTTCCCCACCCACCTCTGAAATCTATCCACATATCCCAAGTTAAGAACTCTTGGTTTAAAGAGTACCCAAGTATGCCTATGAAAGTGCCCATGCCTATGAAATCAAAGACTTTTAGATGTATTTGTAGCACTATTGTGGTCTCTATCCATAGTATCTGTTTATTTCAGTGTTAGAGAGTTTACTGAAGATATTAAAATATTGATTGAATTTCTTATTTTTGTTTCTTAAACAAATATAACATGCTAAGGAAATATAATTTTAAGAATATTATAATAATAAAAAATAATAATAAACAATGACATTACATTTTAATGATTACAACCTCCACAAAGTCCTGGTCTGATGCCTCCTGGTGGCATGGAGGTTACCTTTGATTATCAAAGGTTATATCTTTAGAGTGAAAGTTCAGGCATTTTCTACCAGGCTGGGAAGCCTTTCAGTGTATCCTGGCAGCTGATTAATCCACTTTCTGAGGACCAGCCTAGCTAATTATGGCCCAATAGGCCAGTCATTTGGTGATGATTGCTTTAGCCATGGCAACCAATGAAACAAAGAAAACTACAAAATGTCACTGAATCCTGTGTGGTCCCTTCCACATTAGTAATGGAAATAATAAAGTGTGAGAAAGGAAGCAGAGGGTGCTAAGTGTCTTGTAGTTTTTAGCTTATCTATAATCTCTGACTTGACTGATGATACTTTAAAAGTGAGATTCTCATTGACCAAGGAATGAACATAACAATGAAGGGTGTGAAGAGAAAGTAAGGAAGTCCATTCTCTCCCTCAACCAATGTGTTAGGTAGAATATCTGTGGTGAATTTTTGATACCACAAGGACCACAAGGACAATTTTGGCCACATGGGGGGTCACAGTCTGCACTGTGGAAGATCAAATGCACACAACTGAGATCACAATTACACATCAATATTTGAGTAGTAAGACTTACAAGGGACTTTACATATATTGTCTCATTTGATTCTGAAAACAACTTCATGAGAGAGGTATTTTTTATTATGCCCATTTTACAGATAATGAAACTTAGTTTCAGATAGGTTAAATGTCTTGTTTGGGTTTGTGGAGCTAGTATTTGAGGCCAAGGATCCTGGAAGGGTGGAAATGTAATGGTAAGCAGGATAGGACTTTTTGCTGTTTTTTTCTTTTGGAGTGTTTCTCAGCACTAAGGTAATCAAGTGCCTTTGATTGAGTCTTGCCTTTGGTTCAATTAAAAGTCTTTCATTGAATCAAGAGTCTGCGATGACCTGCTTGAGTCACAACAAAGCCTAAGTCACATGAGTTTGAGTCCCATGGTTGTGACCCCCTCTGAGCCAATCACACAAATGCTCTTCCAATCAGTGAGCCCTAAGCAAAATTCTAACCTCAGAATATATATACATTGCTTCAGGGTCAGAGGGTGTCACAACCATGGGACTCAATGCCCCCCTCCCATCTTTCCTCCCCACCCCCATCCCTGTCCCAAATCATCCCAGGGGAAAGTAGCAAAAAAGCACACGCCTTGCTGCAAAGCTTTTACCTTGCCCTGGGGTTGAATTCCCAATTCCAGGGTTCCTTGTCCTCCCACAGGAGCTGGCTGCTTCTGCCTTCTATATGAAATTGGATATAGGCGGCTCTCTGCTTTTGCTCTCACCTCACCAACCACTCCTGCTGGGTCTCTATGAAGGCATTTCTCTGCTCCTGCTCCATGGCTCCACATACAATACAATCTCAGGACATTCACCCCTCCAGCATAGTCCAGAGCCAGCTAATCCACTCAAGCCCTGGCTCTGGCCATCCCCACCTCCCCCAAGGTGCTACTTGTTTTCCTCCCACAGCCACTGCTCAGGCCTGTCTCCTCCAGAGTGCTAGTGGGGTATGGAGGGGAAAGAAGAGGTTGTCTCCCAGGGGCCCAGCTCTAGGTACCCAGGAAACTGCTCCACTCACTGTTACTTGTCTGTTTTCCTTCAGGCCACTGTTGCTTCTAGGGCTCCATAGAACCATAGCTACCAAAACTGGGAAACAATGAACAAATATCCCAGGCCCCATGCTTTCCTTTTAACTTGCAGATCCTGCAGACTATGCCATTTTGTAACAACAGTACTGCTTGTGGCTGCTATGGAGGTGTAAGGCCAATAGCACCAGCACATGGGAGGGCTGCTAGCATAGGTCCTTTGATCTGCTTTTCTAAGGAAAGCAACTTTAAGGGATTTGCAATCTCTCTTTAATTAAACATACATATATCATTCACTTAGTTCAGGGGGAAAAGTCAGCACCCTGAACTTCAGAGAAAATGCAAACAAAAATTACATAAACAGAGCAAATAACACAAATCAGGAAACAGAGCTTCTAACCATCTGTCCATAGCAATATATACATAATTACCAGAGAGAGAAGAACCAACATCTGGATTTTCAAAGGGGAGGCAGAGAGGGCTCCTTAACGGCTACCCAGAGTCTCGTCTAGCCAACTCTTCCAATAAGTGTGGCCCCAAAGCAAAATGCTAACCTCAGAGCAACCACTTCTTCAGGGTCAGAGGGCATCGCAACCATGCAATTCAAACTCATGTGACTTAGGCTTTTTTGTGACTCAAGCAAGTCATCAAAGACTCTTGATTCAAGCAAAGACTTTTAATTGAAACAAAACAGCAAAAAGTCCCACCCTGCTTGCCATTGCAAACCTCAAAATCCAGTACTTGACCACACCCTATTGCTTCTCTAGGTAGTATTGAGACTCATTAAGTTATTCTTATTTACCTCATATTCAACATTCTATTTTCTATCTCCCTATACAGTCTGTCTCTAGAGATCCCTGGAATGCACTTTTCCTTACCTCCATTTCTTAGAATCCCTTGTTTCCTACAAAGCCCAGTGTAGACACTATCTCCTACACAAGGGTTTTCTTGATCTATCCTGTTGGCCCTCGGCAAATTACATAAGCACAGTCTGTCTCAGTTTCCTCAGAGCTAAAGTGGCAGGGGTTAAAATTATTATCTAAGACAAAGTTATGGCTAAAACAGATTTAATTGAAAGAGATAAGCAGGGTAACTTCATTTTGATTAAAGGTGCCATAGACAATGAAGCAATATCAATACTGAGCCTACATGTACCAAATACTATAGAAACTAAATTTTTAAAAGAAAAGTTAAATGAATTACAGGCAGAGATAGATAATAGTACTATAATGGTAGGTGACTTTAACCCTCCCCTCTCAGAATTAGATAAGGCCAAAAAAAAATAAGATAGAAGTTAAATAAGTGAATAGAATTTTAGATATGATAGATATCTGGAAAGAATTGAATGGAAATAGAAAGGAATACATCTTTTTCTCAGCAGTTCATAGTACCTTTACACACCTTTACAAAGATTGAACATATATTAGCACCTAAAAATTTTGTAGTTAAAAACAGAAAAGCAGAAATATTAAAAATGTCCTTTTCAGATCATGATGCAATAAAATTATATTTAATGAGGGACGAAGAAAACAAAGATTAAAACCTAATTGGAGATTAAACAACATAATCTTAAAGAATGAGTGGGTTAAAAAACAAATCATAGAAATGATAATTATATTAAAAAGAATGACAATAATGAGATAACATATCAAAACCTATGGAATACAGCAAAAGCAATGATTAGAGGAAAATTTATATCTCTAAATGCTTACATCAATAACATAGAGAAAGAAGAGACTAATGAATTTGTTATGCAATTAAAAAAACTAGAAAGAGAACAAATTAAAAATACCCAATTCTACACTAAATCAGAAATCCTAAAACTCAAAGGTGAGATTAATAAAATTTTAAATAAAATAAACAATTGGTTAATTTGATTTTTTTTAAAAGAGAAGAAAACCAAATCACTAGTATCAAAAATGGAAAGGATGACTATACCACTAACAAAGATGAAATAAAAGCAATTATAAGGAATTATTTTGTCCAATTATATGCCAATAAATTTAAGTGAAATAGAAGAATATTTACAAAAATATAAATTGCCTAGGTTAGCAGAAGAGGAAATAGCATATCTAAATAGACCTATCTTAGAAAAAGCAATTGAACAGACCATAAATGACCTTCCTAACTGAAAAGCACCAGGACCAGATGATTTTACAAATGAATTCTATCAAAGATTTAAAGACCAACTAATTGCAATATTAAACATATTATTTGGAATAATAGGCAAAGAAGGGATCCTACCAAATTCCTTCTATGAAACAAATATGATACTGATACCTAAAATCAGGAAGAGTAAAAATAGAAAAAGAAAATTATAGACCAATTTAATTAATTAATACGGACACAAAAATCCTAAATAAATTACTAGCTGAAAGATTATAACAACATATTACAAAGATTATGCATTATGATTAAATGAGATTTATACCAGGAATGCAGAGCTAGTTTAACATAAGGAAAACTATTAGCATAATTGATTACATCAATAATAAAAGTTTAAAAAATTATATGATTATATCAATAGATGAAGAAAAAGCTTTTAATGAAGTTCAACATTAATTTTTTTAAAAATACTTGAAAGTATTGGCATAAATTAATTTTTCCTTAAATGGACAAAAAGCATTTGTCTAAAATCATTAGCAAGCATTATTTGTATTGAAGATAAACTAGAAGCTTTCCCAGCAAGACCAGGTGTGAAACAAGGATGCCCACAATCACCAATATTATTTAGTATCATATTTGAAATAATAGCAATAGCAATAAGAGAAGAAAAAGAAACAGAAGGAATCAGAACAGGGAATGAGGTAATAACATTATCTCTTTTTGCAGACTCAACTAAAAGGTTAGTTGAAACACTTTAGCAAAATAGCTGGATATAAAGTAAATCCATATAAATCATCAGCATTCTTATATGTCACAAACAAAACTATGTAAGAAGAAGTAGTAAAAAATATCCCTATTTAAAATCACTCTAGACAGTATAACATACCTGGGAGTACACCTGCCAAAACAAACTTAGGAACTATATAAACAAAATTATATGTATAAAAACAAACTTCTTATACAAACAAAATCAGATTTAATTAATTGGAGAAATATTAATTGTTCATGGGTAGGCAGAGACAACATAATAAAAATGACAATTTTACCCAAACTAATTTATATATTCAATGCCATCCCAATTAAATTACCAAAAAAATTTTTTTTTACTGAATTAGAAAAAATAATAACACAATTCATTTGGAAAAACAAAAAAATCAAGAATATCAAAGGAAATAGTGAAAAAAATGTAAAGGAAGGAGGTTTAGCAGTATCAGATCTAAAACTATGTTATAAGGCAGTAATTATCAAAACTATCTGGTACTGGCTAAGAAAAAGAATAGTAGATCAATGAAATAGAGTAGATACACAATTTACAGTGGTAAATAAACACAATAAACTTGTATTTGACAAGTGTAAAGACTTAAGATTTTGAGATAAGAATTCACTGGTAATTGTTGGGAAAACTGCAAAGCAGTATGGCAGAAACTGGGCATCTTACACCAATTTCTCATACCATTTACCAAGATAAGGTCAAAATGGATACATGACCTAGATCTGAAGAGAGATTGTATGAGAAAATTAGAAGAACATGGAATATATTACATATCAGACTTATGGATACTTGATCAATTTATGAATAAAGAAGAGATAAAGAGAGAGGTGTAAAATGGATACTTTTAATTGCATTAAATTAAAAAGGTTTTGTACAAATAAAGCAAATGTGGCTAAGATCAGAAAGAAAGCAGAAAATTGGGAAAATTTTTATAGAAAGTTCATCAGATAAAGGTCTCCTATCCAAAATATATAAAGAACCTTGTCAAATCTATAAGAATGTGAGTCATTCTCCAATTGATAAATGATCAAAGGGTATGAATAGACAGTTTTCCAGCAAAGAAATAAAAACAATTTATAGTCATATAAAATGCTCTAAATCATTATTGATTAGAGAAATGCAAATTAAAACAACCTTGAGTTATCATTTTACACCTACCAGACTGGGTAAAATGATAGAAGGAGAAAGCAACAAATGTTGAAGGAGATGTGGAAAAATTGGGACAAATGCATTGTTGGTGGAATTGTGAACTGATCCAACCATTTTGGAGAGCAGTCTGGAATTGTGCCCAAAGAGTTATTAAACCCAGCAATACCACTACTTGGTCTGTTTCCAAAGATGAATACGGAAAAAGGAAAAGAACCTACATGTTCTACAATGTTTGTAGCAGCCCTTTATGGTGGCAAAGAACTGGAAATTGCAGGGATACCCATCAATTGGGGAATCGCCAAACAAATTGTGGCATATGATTGGGATGAAATACTACTGTGCTATAACAAATGATGAGCTCAATAATTTTAGAAAAACATGGAAAAGCTTGCATGAAATAATGAAGAGTGAAATGAGCAGAGGCAAGAGAATGTTGTATAAAGTAACAGCAATATTGTCTTAAGAATAACTTCTAGCGAATAAGTTATTTTGACTATCATAAACACTCAAATTAACTATAAAGGACATATGAAGAAAGATGCTGTCTGCATCCAGAGAAAGAACTGATAAATAGAAATACATGTAGAACAATTTTACACACACACACACACACACACACACACACACATGCCTATTTGTGTCTAACGGTACCTATCTCTAGGGTGGGGGGAGGGAAGGAAAAAAAAAAGAAATTTACATGATAATTTTGTTGTTTTGAAAGGAATAGAAAGTTGTGCATAGTAGACTTGCTGTTTCATGTGCAATCATCATTTTTATTATACTATTTATGGAAATGCTTATTTTATTCCATAAATTAAAAAAACCTAAAATGGGAATAATAAGAGCAACTATCTTCTAGGGTTGTTATGAAGATTAAATGAGATAATATTTGTTAAGCATTTACTATGGTGCCTGGCACATAGAAGGCACTTAATAAATGCTTGTTTTCTTTCTTCCTGTTATTAACTCCTAGGACAATACATGATACTGAAGAGTGCTAATGTAATATAATCCCATGCAAATATTTGCACTTGCTTTGACCCTTATGATGTAGGTGTATGTGCCTGAAAAATTCGATACAAAATGAATGTTTGTAAAATACAATTATACAATTTGTAAATTATATTTTAACAGTGCTAAATTATCATTTAAAGTAACCCTGAAGTAAGTCCTTTTTTCAGTGAAGAATCTGTAATAATGTCAACAATCTCCACTTACTGTGTTGAAAGTTTGGATTTTCATATACTTAAAAAAAATCATGACCTACCTACATTTTAAGCCTGAAGGTTTTAGGATATAAATAACCCTAAAGTAAAAATATTTTAGTAATTTTGCTAGACCAACTAGAATTCAGCATACAATTAATTATGTAAATTATTCTTACAGCAAGGATTATTTATTATTTGAATGAAGAATTGAAGCCAACCCAAAGAAAAAGTACCTTAACTTTTATTATGAGTAGATTGCCAAAGTGAATAATTTAGATACAGTAGCTGTCTATTTTAGAGAGCTGTCCTTTTTCACTAAATTTGATCACTCTCTATTCAGTAAATATTTATTAAAGCACCTGCTGTGCATGATACATAATGCCTACTACAAAAGATGCAAAGATAAATGTAACGTGGTTCCTGTCCACAAGGAGCCTGCATTCTAGTAGGGTTGATAAAACATACACAGACTAATGGAATACGAATTAGAATTATATGGGGTGAGACCACTTCCAGGTTAAAAGGGTGAGAGAAGGCTTCACGAAGGAGATTGCAGTTAGGCTAGGCCTCTAAAGATGGGTAAAATGTCAACAAGGGGAGATAAGAGAGGGAATTTCAAATCTAGGGAGGGTTCAGCACACGTTTAAGGGACATCAAAGAAACATCTGTAATCCAGTTTGAAGTACAGAGTGTGAGAGGGGGAGTAGTATGAAATAAAGTTAGAAAGGGAAGTAGGTTGGATTTAGATTGTAGGTCTTAAATGCCAAACAAACAAGTTCAGACTTTACTCAGTAGGTAATGAGGAACCATTGAAAGTTTTTGAGCTAGGGAGTGACATGACATACCTGTGAATTAAGAAAATTTATTTGGTAGGAGTACATACCATAGAGGGAGATTAGTTAGGGATGGAGTGGTTAGGGAAGAGTTTAAAAAAGATACAGTATTTGAGCTGACCTTAGAATGATTAGGAAGATTAGGATAAACAGAAATGTGAAGAGTATTTACTCTCTAGTTTAATCCACAAGGTTCTTAACTTTTTTTGTGTGTCATGGATCCCACTGGCAGTCTGGTGAAGCCTACATGTAAACTCCTCAGGATAATGTTTTTTAATGCATAAAATAAAATGTGTAGGATCACAAAGGAAACTAGTTAGATTGAAGTATAGTTAATGAATTTTTTTCAAAGTTCATAGACTCCTGATTAAGAAGTCCTGCACCACATCATAAGTAGGCAAGATTTTAGGTACTTTATCGGGATAATTGAGATGAGAAAACTGCTTCTAAGGAAAGATAGCTGAGGCAGGCAGGAATTCTCTAAAACTGGTATCCATATTGATGACACACTTCAACAAGTCTGCCAAATCTTTGATATAGACACTTCTTTCAGCTGTGCAAAGTGAAGCCCACTTTTCCCATTTCATATTGTATGTATCTCTTTCCAAAAATATTTCCTAGAGTATTTACTCAATGCCCTGAAGACCTTTCTCTGTTTCCTGTAATACTTTAATAATGCCAGTCAATGGGCTGACCCATATACATTTGTTACCTCCCACTTTCATTACATGATTGGAAGGACCAATAATTATTATTAGCAATATGCTGAACCTTACACCCAACATGCACCCTTCCATTGATCTTTCAATCACCTGTAATTTGATTTTTTTTGAGACCATGTTGTCTCATATGTCATTGATGGCTCTATTATCTTTAGAACTCTGCTCAATTCAATAAATATTCATTAAGTACCTAGTACATTCAAAGCACTGTGTCTTTAGGATACAAAAATAAAATAAAAATAATTTCCACACTTGAGAGGCATATATTCCACTAGGAGGCTATGACATGTATCCATATTTGAAATATGCTGTAATGAGGACAAAGGAGAGATCCAGAGAATTTGCTCTAGGAAAATTTGAGTAAGGAGAAAATATTTTCATCCAGAGAGATTGGGGAAGGCTCCAAAGAGAAGCTGGCACTTGAGCTGAGCCTTGAAGAAAAATTACTATTCCAAAAAGCAGAGGTGAGGAGGGACTACATTCCAGATATGAAGGACTGCATTCCAGATATGAGGGACATTCTATGGGAAGGCACAGAGGCAGTAGACAGGTTGGGCTCCAATTAGGCTGGGATGAATAGTGAAGGAAGGGCTTTAATGTGAAATGAGACTGAATGGATAAGGCAGATTCATATTGTCAGGGACCTTAAATGTCAAACTAAGGAGTCTGCATTTTATCCTAGACGCCAATAGGGAGGTACTGAAGATTTTTAAGTGGGAATGACATAATTAGATCTGTGCTTAAGGATGACTACGTTGGCATCTTTGACAAGAATCTATTTTCCTTTGAAAAGGGAAAGACTAGAATCAGGGAGATTCTGACTTGGAAGATTATTCTAATAGTCTAGGAATATGTTGATAATGGTCTTAAGCCAGATCAGTGTGGAGAGGGGAGGGAGGCGAGGGATTTGAGACAATGGTGGAGGTAGAATCATTAGAACAATCATTGGAACCAACTGAATGTGGGAAATGGGAGAGATAGAAAGATCAAAGATGACTCAACTGGAACGATGGTAGTATCCTCAATAGAAATAGGGAAGATAAAAGGATGAACAGAATTAGGGGGAAGCCTAGGTTCTGCACCACAGCACTGTAGAACTGGAATGGACCTTTGCAGTCACCCAATCTAAGCGGTACCCAAATGCGAATCACCTCCATATCATCACTTATGAGGGATGCCTTATAAGTAAGTCTTTGCTTGAAGACCTTAACTGCGGGAAAACCTACTTCTTCTTTAGGCAGTACATTCCACTTTGGAGCAGTTTTAATTGTTCTTGTGCTTTCCATATCATATATCTTTTACATAAAATGTTACTATATCATCAATAAATATCCAATAAAAATTTTGTTTCTTTCCTTTGAGATTGTAAGAAAATTTCTTTCCCTTTCTCTTTTAATCTAAAGGATCCAATAAGGGCGGAAATTGAAATTCTTGAAGAAAATGATTATATTGACATGGTCCATTTTTCTGATTTCAAAATTCCATCTAGTTGTAAGTATTTTTTTTTTTGGATTGTAAGAAAGCTGTTGCTTTTTAAAATGCGCAAAATAGTGGGAAGAATGCTAGACTTAGAGTGAAGAGAATTAGGTTTGAGATGCACACTTCCCTAGTAATTAACCATGTGACCTTTAGCAAGTTACAACTTTTCTGAGTCTCAATCTCTTCACTTGTAAAGTGGGGAATAGAACAGCTTACTTCAAAATCACCTTATTACTTTCAAATGAGATCATGAATACTAAAGCATGTTGTTAACTGTAAAATAGTACCCAGATGTAAGCTATTTTTGGTAAATATTAGTACTAATGAGAAACAGATGTTAATATGAGTCTATTCATAATTATATCCATAGTTTATTTTACTCATATTAATATTCATTCTATTCATAATTTATATTCATATTCATTTAAATCTATTAATAATTATATTTTAATGATTTGTTATTACTGTCAATAACTCCCAGTTCTGCCAGTTCTGCAGTTCACACTAGCTGTGTGACCTTGGCTAAGTCACTTCTTCAGTTTTAGTTTTCTCCTCTATAAAGGAGGAGATTTGATTTGATTATCATTGAACTCCTTTCCATTCTACCATCATGTAAACCTTAATATTCCACACTGGTGCTGTTGAAGAAAGTTAATCACAATGAATTTCCTACAGATGAGAAGGCATTAGTATCATGTAAATGTATGCATAAGAAACCATCTCAAGCCCTGGAAAACTGACAGTATGAAAATACTCACTAAATTCAATTTTGTGATAAAAATTCTTGCTTTCCTCTTCACTGTACCTTGCTGCAAGGATGGATCTGAATGGAGTGAATTAAGTCTGGAGAAGAATTTTTTTTAAAAGGCTCAGACTTTTTTTTTTTTAATCAAAGCCCTAAAATCATTCCTTTGTCTTGGCTTAGGACTGTGCATAAAACTGGGCCACTGTGGATCTTGCAGGGATCCTTTGGGATCTCATAGGTGGAAGGGACCTGAGAGACCACTTAGTCAAAAATTCTTCTAGATAGTGGAATTTCCTTTTCGTTGTTTGCCCTTTGTGCCTGGAATGCTCTTCCTCCTCATCCTCCTGGTATTCCTGGCTTTCTCCAAGTCTCAACTAAAATCTCACCATCTATGCTAATGTCTTCATTCTATTGGTCATCTCCGGTTTATCCCATCTATATCTTGTTACTTAGTTACTTAGTTACTACATAGTTACTTGTATATTGTTCTTCCCCCTGCCCTCCATGTTAGACTGTGAGCTCCTTGAGAGTAAGAATGGGCTTTCGTCTTTATTTGTCTCCCTAATGCTTAGCATAGTGCCTGGAATATACTAGGCACTTAATAAATGCTTGTTGGACTGATTGACTCCAAAATGTATTTGTCCTATGTTTACATAATACTACTTTGATAAGGAGCATATTAAACAATGGAATGGTAGTGGGAAAAGAATGGAAGAAAGGTTAACAAACAGCAAAAGGGGTAGAATCAGATTATTAATACTATGATTAACATATAGCCTGTGTCAAGTTTTACAAAGTATCTTGCATACATTATCTCTTAATTCTCACAACTACCTCACGAAAGAAGTACTATAGGTATTAATGTCCCCATTTTCCAGTTGAAGAAACTGAATCTTAGAGGAATTAAATTACTTACCTGTGATCACATTGCTAGGGATGACAAGAGACAGGTCTCAAATCCAAGTGTAACATTCTTACCAGTCTGCTTATGATGAAAAAAGAATCATAAACTCCAGTTGAAGCATAAGGGATTCTGCTCCAGCCCTTTATTGTAACTCTCTCTCTATCTTTCTATTTCAAGTGTTTTTCTTGCAAACATGTTGTTGAATTCTCACTTCTAATCCATTTTGCCATGCTCTTCTGTTTTACATGTAAGTTTATCCCATCCACATTCACAGTTATGATTGCTAGCTGTGTATTTCCATCCATTCTACTTTTCTTTCTCTGCCCCCTCCCCGTATAGTCAGTGTCTGTTTTGCTTTAGACTACGGCCTCCCTTAATTTACCTTCCTTCTTATTCCCTCCTCTTGTACCATTCTCATAACCCCTTTCTCTCCTACCTCCCTGTTGAGTAAGAGGAATTTCTGTACCCAGTTGAGTATATGTATATTCTCTCCTCCTTGAACCAGTTCAAATGAGTATGAAGTTCAAGTGTTATCTGCTCCACCCTCCACCCCAGCCTTGTTGTATAAACTCCTCTCTGCATGCTCCATATATATAAGGCAATTTTCCCCATTCCCCTTCTCATTCTTCTTCCTCATACTTCCATTTTGGTTTTGAGATCATCTTGACATAATAGACTCATGCCTAAGTTGTTTAATTGGACTCCCTCTAATACCCCTAATGATGATGAAATTTGGAAGAGTTTCATCTATCCTCCTCATATAATAATATAAATAGTTTAACCTTGTTCAATCCTTACAACTTCTCTTTCATGTTAATCTTTTAAAGCCTCTCTTGATTTCTGTGTATGGATGTCAAATTTTCCATTCATTTCTGGTCTTTTCATCAGAAATTCTTGAAAGTCTTCTATTTCATTTAATGTCTACTCCAAACCCCACCCCCGAGGATTATACTGAATAGGTTCTTCTCAGTTATAAGCCTAGATCCTTTGTATTCTGGAATGGCATATTCTAAGCCTTTTCTTTCTTTATAATGGTGGCTGTTAAATCTTGTGTGACCTTAACTGTGGTTCCATAGTACTTGAATTTTTTCTATTTTGCTATTTGCAATATTTTCTTCTTGACCTGGAAGTTCTGGATATAGACTATAATATTTCTGAGAAGTTTCATTTTGAGGTTTCTTTCATGACGGAAGTGACTAGTAGATTCTTTCATTTTTTTTAGTTTGCCCATTGGTGATTTTAAGACATACAGACAGTTTTCTTTTATAATTTCTCGAAAGATGATTTCTAAGCTCATTTTAAAATAATGACTTTCAGGCAGTCCAAGGATTCTTAAATTATTTCTCGATCTATTTTTTCAGTTCAGTTATTTTCCTATGAGATGTCAATTTTTCTTCAACTTTTTTTTCAGTCTTTTGACTTTATTATTTCTTGACTTCTTTTGGAGTTGTTAACTCCCATTTGGTCAATTCTAATTTTTAAGGAGTTTATAATTTAATTAGACTTTTAAGGAGTCTAATTAGACTCTAAGAGTCCTAGTGATAATAAATTTCTGAGGGGTTATATGTATCCCTCTCCCAATTATGATTTATCCCTTATGTTCATGTTTTTATCTTTCTCTTGACTCCTTTGTTTGAATGTCAGATTTTCTATTTAGCTCTGGTCTTATCATCAGAAATGCTTGAAAGTTTTCTATTTCATTAAAATCTACCCCCTCTCCCATAGTATTATACTTAGGTTTTGTGTGTGTGTGTGTGTGTGTGTGTGTGTGTGTGTGTTGGACTATTCTTGGTTATAAGACCAGGTCTATTGCTTTCTAGAATACATATTCCAAATTCTTTGTTCCTTTCTCATGGTGGCTTCTTCTTTGATCCTGTGATTCCACATTACCTGACTTCCTTCTGACTGCTTGCAACATTTTTTCCCTGACTTAGAATTTTGGCTGGGGGTTTTTATTTGGGGATATCTTTCAGGAGGTAACTGGTGAATTCTTTCCATTTTTGCTTAGCTTTCTGGTTCTAAAACATTGGGCAATTTTCTTTTATGATTTCTTTAAATATGATGTTTAGGTTTCTTTGTTGTTGGCATTCATAGCTTTTAGTAGTTCAATGATACATAAATCACCTCTCCTGAAGGTTTTCCAGGTCAGCTAATTTTCCTATGAGATATTTAACATATTCTATTTCTTTGGTCTTTTGACTTTGTTTTGTTATTTCTTGATGTCTCGTGGAGTTATAAGCCTCCATTTAACCAATTCTAATTTCCAAGGAGTTATTTTCTTCAGTAAGGTTTTGTACCTCTTTTACCAAGATGTTATTTCTCTCTTCATATATTTCTTCCATAGCTTGTATTTGATTTTTAGAATTGTATTTTGCTCTTTTAAAACTCTTTCTTTGACTCTTCTAAGAATTATTGTTAGGCTTGTGTCCAACCTGCATTTTTTTGAAACTTCGATTGTAGATGTTTTCAAACTGTTCTTTTCTCTTGTGTTTGTGTCTTGAGCTTCCCTGACAGTATAATAGTTATTTATGGTCTGGTTATTTTTTGTTCATTTGTTCATTCTTCCAACCTACTTCTTGACTTTGGACTTTATGTGAATTCTGGGCTTACTTCTGGAGGGGAGGGAGAAGATGTCTGGCTTGAACTTATGTCCTTTTACATTATTGTACTATTTTCACATGTCAGTCTGGGGGCCTGCAAACTTTGGGTGCTTCTAAAGTGGTGTTGATCACTGCCCTCCTGGTATCAGCTCTGCAAGTTTCTAACTCAGGTCTGGGTCTGTTGGCTTGTGTATGGTTGAATTTCAGTAGATTTCTGCTAGACTCAGTCTCTGTTAGCCTGCTGGAAGGTTCTGCATGTTCACAATGACTGAACTGCTGGCTCCTTTTTGGTCTGGGACTCTTGCTATGGTTATTTCACTGCAGGGTTATATGTCACTATGCTTCTGGGCTTAGAGTCACACAGTTAAATTTCTGCAATTTATCTCTGCATAGTACACAGATAAGGCCCTCTGCTTGTTCTCCTCTTTGCCCTACATCTGTGACCCAGAAATGGGTAATGGGTAACAGAGCTGCTTCATGGAACCTATTCCTGCACCCTGTACTACTTCATAAGATCTGGGATCTCTAGATCCCCTGAGATCTCTTTCTGCCCTGGTGCTTCCTGCCCTGGTGCTCTGTCTTGGCCTTCTTTTCATCCCTGGGACTGTTCCGCACTGCTGCTGTTTATAGACTTCTCTGTCTCTCTAAGTTGCCCTAGGCTGGAAAAAATAGGTCATTGTGACTTTTTCTTGACTTTCCTAATCAGGATTAAATCTAGTATGTTTTATTTTGTTTTTAAAATTTTAATGTTTTTTATTGACATCTTCTTTTTTCTTACATCATCAGAGTTATCACAAATACCCCTTGTCCTTCCCCTCCCAGAGAACCATCCCCTATAACAATTTTTTTTAGAGAAGAAAAAAATTAGCACAATTGCTAAACACGTTGAAAAAGTAAAAAAAAAAAACAAAAACATATGCAGTGTGTAACACCCGTGAACCTCCAATCTCCATGAAGGGGACTGCTTTATCATATCTCTTCATTTGAGTTCTGCTGCATCTTTATAATTTTATTATGTTTACTTTTGATTTTCTGGCATGTAATTGTTCATTCCATTTACATTGTTGCAATTAGTCTGTATATCTTTCCAAGCTCTGTTCACTTCACTCTGCATCAGTTCATATAGATCCTTCCATGCTTCTCTGTATTCATCACATATCATTTCTTATAGCATAGTAATATTCCATTACATTCATGTAACACAATTTGTTTAGTCATTCCTCAATTGATGGGCATCTATCTTCTTTGCAATTCTTTGCTATCATAAAAAATGCTGCTATAAATATTTTGGAACATATGAGACCTTTCTTCTTAACAGTGACTTCCTTGGAGTCCAATTATTGGGGCCCAATAATGACCAATCTGGTTCAAAGGGCATGGACATTTTAGTTACTTTATTTGTATAATTCCAAATTACTTTCCAAAACAGTTATACCATTTCACACCAACACCAACATATTAGTATGTCTATCATTATATAACCACTCCAACATTAACTACTGCCATTTTGGGGGTCATTTTTGTCAGTTTCATGGTGTAAGGTGAAACTGTAGGGTTGTGATTTTAATTTCTCTTATTATTAGTCATTTAGTGCATTCTTTCATATGGTTGTGAGTACTTTACAATTCTTTTAAGAACTGTTCATATCTTTTGCTTATCTACTAAAGAATAGCTATAAATCATATATGACTCTTTTTATATCTTGGATACTGTAATGTTAATGGGGGGCAGTGTAAGGTCTTACCCACCCATTAATAGGCCTCATGTGGAACCCGTTGGGGAAGCTTGCTTGAAGGAAGGCTAGCACACCTTTTATTAATAAGCTAATTAGGCAACGAGTCAGATTGTGATGCTTTCTGGCTCTGAGCCTATTAGCTGAAAGAGTATATATTCAGAGAGGCAAGCTTTTGTTTTGGGGCTCGTTTATGAGAAAGATGTGATTCCCTGGTTGAGACTCTGAGTGGCCATACATTCAGCATTCCCTGCCTCCTCAGAGGTAAAGGCTCTCTCAATTCAGTGGTGGATGTAAAGCTTTGATTGAGGCAGTAGAGCCTTGTCTGTTGGTCTTTATTCCTTTTTTCTGTACTTTTTCTGTTTAATTAAAAAAGATTGTTGACCCCTGAAACAGCTATCTTTCCTTAGTAAAGCAAATAAAAGAATCTGAACTAGCAGCCACCCTGGGTATGGCAGTGTGGTTGTTACTACAGATACCAAACTGTTATCAGAGAAATTTGCTACAAGGAATTTTCCCCATTTGACCACTTCCCTTCTTATTCTAGGTGCATTAATATTGTCTTATAGGAGGTCTTCAGTCTCATCTGTTTTATCTTTTGTAGTTGTCTCTATCTCTTTTTTGTTTAAGAATATACCTCCTACAATAGCTGTGAGAAATATATAATCTGTTTCTCTTCTAAATTTTTATAGTATAATCTTTAATATCAAACCTGCACATGCATTTACAATGTAATATGGAAAAGGTATAAGCTTAATTTTGGCCAGACTATTTTCCATTTTTCCAAGCAATTTTTCTCAAATTCCAAGTTTTTTCCTAGGTAATTTATGTTTTCTACTTTGTCATGCACTGGATTATTGAGCTCTATTGTTTCTGATTCTACCCTGTCTAGTCTTTTCCATGATATATTTTCTTAATTGTTATGGAAGAGGTGTACTGGGCAAGTTAGATAAAAATGCTTCCTCTCACTCCTCCATCTTGATTCTTCCTCCCATTTTTCTTTTATAATAATATCATACTTCGTTGGTCAAGAATCTCCCTGTCTCTCCCTGTCACTCTCTCTGTCTCTCTCTGTCCCTGTGTCTCTCTGTCTGTCTGTCTGTCTCTCTCTCTCTCTCTCTGTGTCTCTCTCTGTGTGTGGCTGTCTCTCTCTCTCTCTGTCTGTCTGTCTGTCTGTGTCTCTCTCTCACACACACTCACACACACTCTCACACACTCTCATACACTCTCACACACTCTCACACACTCTCACACACTCTCACACACTCTCACACTTTCACACACACTCTCACACACATCATCCTTATTCGTGAAAGGAATCTTATCCTCTTTTCTAACTTGTTTATGGTATGGCCTCTTATATTTAGGTCATGTATGCAGTTGGATGATGAGGTCCCACTTTAATGGTCTGTATAAATTCTGAAAATCAAGATCATGGAAGCTTTTGTTTTTCTTCTTCATAGACAACTCCTGTCTTTCCTGAGCTCATTTTCAGAGGCAATATTGTAGAGTGGATAAAGAGTTGACCTCAGAGCCAAGAAGACCTGGTTTTAAGCCTTGCTTCAGCTATGCATTTGCTGCATGACCAGGCAAATCACTTAATCTCCCAGTATTCTAGGCAAATAGTTAAGATATTAAATTGCAAAGAAGGTTCTGACATGCATTAGAGTTTCTTCACCTGGGAGTTACCAATGAAATAAGTCCAGTCCCTATCCATTATGGTATTTATGTTCTGTGGTTGAAACGTTGGTCTAAAACTAATTTCTATGGGACTGCTTTCCATCTAGGGAGTCTTTTCCCCTGTGCTTGGTGTCCATGGGTTTATTGGTACTATATTCACTTGCTTCTGAGTCTTGTTTCTCTATCTGTTCCACTGATCAATGTTTCCTATTTTTTAACTAAAATCAAATAGTTTTGATTATTACTGCTTTGTATTATAGTTTGAGTTTTGGTAGTTAGGCCTTCTTTATTCCTACTTTTTTCCATTTTTCCATTGAGATTCTTGACCTTTTGTTTGCTCAGTTAAACTTTTTAAAAATATTTTTCCTAGTTCTATAAATTAAGCCTTTGGTGATTTGATTGATATGGCACTAAATCTGTAATTTATTTGAATACTATCTTTTTTCTTTAGTTTGCTAACTGATCTCACCAATTATTTAAATCTTCCTTTATTTCTGTAAAAAAATATTATTTTCAGATTATCAGAGGCCATCTAGTTCAACTTCCTCATTTTACAGATGAGGAAATTTTGGTCCACGGAGATTGAGTCTTGGCCAAGGTCATGTAGGTGGTATATGCCAGAGACAGAATTTGAACCTAGATCCTCTGACATTGGAGCCAGTGTTCTTGCTGTTTTATTATAGTCATATAAGTCCTGAGGCTATCTTAGGAGATAGACTCTTAGATATTTATACATCCTCCAGTTATTTTGAATAGAATGATTTTTTTCCTGCTTCCTGCTAGGTTTTGTTGGTATTTCCAGGTTTATTTTATTTTCTTATATTTTATTGAAGTTACAAATTGCTTCAGATAACTTTTGGCTCAATCTCTAGGGATCTTTATGAAATGTCAGGGAAAAGGGATGATTTTGTATCTTTTTTGCCTATACTTATTCCTCCAATTTATTTTTCCTTTTTATCTTTGTCTCTTAGCAAGTACCTGGCACATAACACGTGCTTAATAAATGTTTATCGATTGAATATGTTAGCTATCCTTCCCAGCTTAGTGTCATCGGCAGATCTCATGAGTATGCTACTTATACCTTTAATAAGTCATTGATTAAAAAAAATATGTTAAACAGAAGACAGTTAAGCAGAGATCCCCTGGGTACACCACTGGAAATGCCACACTACCATCAAAATATTAACAAGTACCGTTTCATCCCAGCCTTTTAAGCAGGTCTGAGTAGAAGCCATTGCATTATTATTTAGTTCACCTGTCTCCATCTTCTTCACATGGATGGCAAAAGCTCTATGAAGAAGCTTTTGTAAAATCTAGACAAATTGCATCTATAGCATTTCCGTGACCTACTAGTTTAGAAACCTCATCAAAAAAAGAAATGAAGAAACAAAGAAGGAAAGAAGGAATAAAAAAAGGGAAGAAATGAAGTCTGTTTTGGTGTACCCCATGTGATATATAAAGAAACTACAAAATCTTCAATGTGGGGAGGATATAGTATGGGGCTTATTAGTGGGGAAAAGTTGTGCCAGAAATATATACAAATTAACTAATAGGAACTTGACTGGGGGGTGGGGGGGCAGGACAGTGACATTGACCTCTAGACTTAGCTTTTGTGCTTGTTCAGATTTATTTGCATGGCAGACACAAAATATTTGGGGGCTCCTTAAAAGGCTACGAAAAGTCAAAATCCCACAGTTCTGAGGGATTTCTTTGGCAGTCCTTTCTTCGCTTTCCTTCACCTCCCAAATGGGTCAGAGTCAAAGGATTCTTGTGAGCAAATTAAGCAGCAGGATAAATGGACTTTCTTATCCTAAATTAGAGTGAAGTTTCTGACTCTTGGTGAAAAAGGGAATAAAGGCAAAAAACCAAAAATATTTAAGTCTGAGGGCTCTAGTTAGCTCTAGCTACTCTAAGTTCCAAAGAACTAGACTATGGGAGAAAATAATCTTTTGGAAAAGGAAACAACTATGCTCATGGGGCATGGAACCTAGACCCCCAAAATACAACCCAGTTCCTGAACCTTTCCACATATCCCCACCTAGATACCCAATAATCCTTTCAACTGTCCTTTCATTGTGGCCCTCCAGCCCGACCCTTTCTCTCTGACCCACCTCCACCCCCCAAGCCCCTCACCCAGCCTAACCTTTCATCCTCTGTTACCTCCAGACCATCCCAGGCTGTTCAACACTCCTTAATCCCATCCAGATCTTCCCACAATCTTTCTGTATAAAAGTGTTAATCCTGCCTCCATTAAATTGATCAGATTTTAAAAATCTAGTCTATTTGTTTGGCACAAAAGTGCAGTTCTTGACATCCTTGACATCCATTCTTTTGGTGATACAATACCTTGTTACTTGGACTGAAAGGAGGCTTGAATAGTCTAAGGGCAGACCTTGCTCTTTGCCCTTGCATTTCGGAGTTCACAGCATTCCTAGACTGCAACAATACCAGTGCAGAGAAACAGATCACCTTAATAAAGAAAACTCAAGGGCTTTTCCTTCACGTGACTACTTAAATGTATTAGGGCAAAAGGAATGGTGGAGCTCACCCTTCATTCTAAGAACAAGAAGTAGCACTTTAGGTGAGGACTTCAACTGAAGCCAGAAACAGTAAGTATCCAGAAGGTCCAAACCTGGAAGCAGCCAGCAATGCACTACAGAGACTATATACAATATTCACCAATCTGTTAGTGCCTACAGATCTAGCCAAGTCTATGTACTGGTAGTGACTGTGAGGCATGAGACCAGCAGGGAGCAGGCTCAGTGGGAACAGTGAGATAACATCACCAGAGGACAAAACTGACTATGTAGATTCAGAAGGGGGTGGGGTGGGCGGTGTACTTCTCTGCACATATGATGGGCTCCCTACTTATACCCTTCAGTGCCTTCTTTCTTCTTATGGTGTATGTATGTATTTTTAGGAGAGTCTTCCCCAAGTTTATGATGTAAATGTTTTATTGCCACTTTTCTTTAAATTCCTTTGCTTTTAACTAATTATACCCCCTGGCAAACTAGAAAAAAGTAGAGACACCAGTGCAGTTTCCAGACCTATGGTTTTGAGTGATTGCAGATCCATAGCGTATCTTGAATCTTAGATTACCTCATATGGGGGACTCTGTACAAAGTGGGGTGCTGGTGGCCCCAGGTATTATGTAAGAAAGAGGGTGGGGAAGAGCTTCCTGCTAATATCTGGGTGTTTCAAAATGTTCCAGTATTGTTTCAGCTTTGCCTTCTACTCCCCACCCCGTCCCAGGGGGATCAAATAATATAATTTACCCTTTGCCTACATGCTGAACTTGGAGTCACAGATATAGGATAGTCCTATAAGTGTCTTACATATGTCTTCTTGATGAAAATTTCTAATAGTCAATTTTTTTAATGCTTGACTAAACTTTTACTTAACAATAGCATGAAGAGATTACATGGAATGGATACATCACTGGTTCATGGACAGGCAGCTCCCTCTTTTCCATATAAAAATACATATGATCAGAAAGGTAGGTTGACCCTCAATACTGTAAAACAGGGCTGTTCAAAATCCACAGTGCGATTTATGCAGCCCGCCTACAAGCATAGAAATTTACCTAAATGCTTTAGTAACCAAAGCTGAGCTACCTCAGAGCTCTCACTAAAATGGCAAATCAAAATATATTGTCTATTGCTTCAATAAAGACCTAAGGTTGGACAGCCCTGCTGTAAAATATCCATCAAGTCTGAGGGGCACAGACTCCTTCTAGAATGACTTTTTATGTTCTTCTTCCTCTTCTTGGTGAAAAGATGGACTGTTATCAAAGCATGTGAGACAGGCACCATAGGAAGCATATGTTTTTTTCTGAATTGTTTTGTTAATGTCCCACATATTTAGTCTCTTACCAAACTTCAAAAGGTCTAGGTCTACAACATGTCACATTTGTCATCTCTTTACCACTCACTGACTCCCCACCTTAGTTCACGTCTTCACCTGGAGAACTGTTGTCTTGTTTTATTAAACTACTTTGACACGACATGAGTAAGGGCAGATCTGTTATTGTTTCCAGGGGCTGGGTACAGACACCCCTTTGTTCAGAAGTGCTTCTATGAAGGGGCTCATCATGATGAGGTGGGCCTCCAGGACGAAACACGTTCATTTCTACGTTGGAGCATTCAAGGACTGCTGCAATTTAGGAAATGCATTTTGTAATAAGAGATACAAATTATTTTTTTTTTTGAGTAGTCTCACTGGCTAGGTAAGTTTAAAAATTTGCATTAATTTTTAAGCTAAGAGATTGGGTTTGGGAAATGTTACCAAGAAGACAGTGATAATGACAACAACCATACTGATAATAACCAAATAATGTAAACCCTAGAAAGAATAATAATATAATTTTTTTAGGTCGGGGACTGTGATTTCATTGGTATAATAGCAATATTAACAACAACAATAATAACTAGCATTGACATAGCACCTACTATGTGCCAGGCATTTTACAAATATAACCTCATTGGATCATCACAACAACCTTGGGAGGTAGCCTCTATGGTTATTTCTATTTTACTTTTAGGAAAATTGAAGTGAACAGAGGTTAAGTGACTGGCCCAAGGTCACACAGCTAGGAAACATCTGAGGTCATATTGGAACTCAGATCTTCCTGATCCCAGGCACAGGGCTCTATCCATTCTGCCGCCTACCTACTAATTCAGATCAGCAACTGTCCTACAACATAAAGCCTTACAAAGTCACCTGGGGCCACTGAGCATTTTTAAGTGTTTTGTGGGGTGTCACACACTGCGAGGATGTGTACCAGGTTGGACTGGAACACAGGTCTTTCTGATCACAAAGCGGCTCTCTGCTCTCTGTCAACTACACCACATAGTCACATGATGACAATAATACCAGTACTATTAATAATTGCTACTTACATTTAAATAATATCTTAAGGTTAGAAAGAATTTTCACAGATGCTATTTCATTTGATTTTTGAAAAACCACCCCAAAGTAGCTATCATTGTTCTCGTTTTACAGATGAGGAAACTGAGGGCTGGTTGAGTCACTTGTCTTAAGGCATACAACTGGTAGTCAACAGGACTAGCCCTCAAGCCCAAGCCTCCCACTTCCAAGTTCAGTGCTCTTTGTACACTATCACTTCCATTATGGGGCATGCATGAGAATCCTTTAAGAATTTCTCAGACACTTATGAAATCATTGGGAAGGTGTGCTCTACCTCACATCCTGCCTATATTTTCATATTATGTTCTGAGATGCATAAAAATAATTGCACATCTGAATGTTGAGCTTGGGGTCACAGAACCTGAGTTCAGATCCTGAATTTGCCACTTATCTGTGCAAACCTCAGGCGAAGCACTTTACAGGTATTATCCCATTTAATCTTCACAGCAATCCTGTAAGGTAGGTGCTATTAGGATTTCCATTTAACAACTGAAGAAACTGAGGCAGACAGAGGTTAAGTGACTTGCCCAGAGTTATAAAACCAGTGAGAATATGAGGATAGATTTGAACTCAGGTCTTTCTGACTACAGGTCTAGTACTCTATCTACTGTACCATCTAGCTGCCTCAGGATGGCAGAAGGGTACCAGAGGAGAAAAAAATGTTATCAGAGTTATAGTAGTAGTCTAGGAAGAGTCATTAGGTTTGTTTTCTTTGGCTCTGTAGGGAATAGCTGGACCACTAAGTTCCCAGAAGGCTTCCAACTCATTGTAAGGACCAAACATGTCAACTCAGTATAAGAAATTCCAAGCAGTTAGAGCTGTTCAAAAGTGAAATGGACTATGTTTCCAAGTAGTAAACTGCCTGTAAGTGAAGATCTTAAAGAGAAGAGGTGACTGTTGATTCCCTCACTGGGTAGGCAGGTGTGACATTTGGACTAGATATAAACTCTGAGGTCCTTTTAACTCATTCTGTAATTCTAAAAACAAAACCTCCTAAAAAGGATGTAAAACCTTTAAAGTAAAAGGGACTGGGTTATAGTCATAAATGATTATTTTGAACTTATGGAACTCCAGAAATAATTATGCAACACATAAAAATCTAAGTAACTTGGGTACAGCAGGAACTTGCTAATGGAACCCAGACATCTCTAAATGCCAGTAGCTTCAAATCCTACTGTGTTGTGGTCCTGAGGAGGATCATGGGTTTGCCACTGTAAGGGACCTTAGCAAAGTATTCTATTACAACCATTCTTTTGTGGATGAAGAGCCTGAGGCCACCCAGATGGCAAATGGTAGAACCTGCATTTGGACCCAGGTCCTCTGATTCAAAATCTAATAATCTTTCCTGATCTTTTTTTCCCCTAAGTAAATACCTCACTCCTGGAACAACTGTATAGTTGTTTTTTTCTTACATAAGAAAAAATCAGATCCAATGACATGCTACCCACTGACGCAAGTTTAATAGATGAGAAATCATTTAAGTGTTAAAATAGTCAAATTTGCATTTTGCTAAATTTCGTTTTAATTGAGGACTTTGTAATCCATCCTTTCTACTATATATGGTTACATTGGTAAATAGTCTCACGTATTTTTCTTATAACACAAGGAAGCTCAAGTTTCTTTTCTGTTTTACTTAAAATGCAAATATTAGCCTTGCTGATTGGAGTGGCTTCTTCACCAGAGTTCTTTTCCCGAAAATGATTGCAAAGGTAGTCTATTTGTTTTAACTTGCTCCACCTTACGCAACTCAGCTTAATCATTCTACAGATTCGTTTTTGAAAATAAAGTGGACATCATCAGACAACTGAAAGATTCTTCCTTAACCCTTCCTTTTTGTGACTTCCCGAAAACATTTGACCAACAATGTTCATAAAATACAATCTCCATCAGTTTAATTCAGTTCAACAAACATTTATTGTCCACTGCATGAAGAACAGCTTGTTCCTAAGTTGGGGGTGATATAAATTTTAAATGACAGGTCCTTGTCCTCATGAAGCTTAAAGTCCCTTAGACCAATCTAACATATACATAAAGAAAGACAACACACTAAAAGTGTGCAATACTGTTGTAAACAGTATTATGTGAGGTCTAAGGCATTTTCTGTCTGCTGACTAGAGGCCTCAGGGAGGACTTTATGGAGGAGGTAGTATTTTAATTGGGCCCTAAAAACCATCAAAATTCAACATAGAAGGTTGGGATATGTAAGGAGGGAGATACTCTAGGCATAAGGATTAGTGCAAGCAAAATAGAGGCAGAAAAGCTTGTGGACCAGCAAATAGCCCAGTTTGGTGGAGGGTAGTAGTGTAACCTCATTATTTCAAGAAAACTGGGAAATATACTATTTCTTAAAGTTGTGATTTCCTTGGCATAGGGAACTTCCTGTGAGGAAACTCCTTCTACCAACTCATGTCAGCTGTTCTGTTACATATAGTCTTAGAGAATTGCCTGGGGCAAGCTCACCTGCCCAGGATCAGACAGCAGGTATGTTTCAGAGGTGGGACATGAACCCAGATCTTATGATTTTAAGGCTAACCTTTTATCCACTAAGTCATGGTACTTCTCAGGTACCATTTTTACTTAACAAAAATTATAGATATTATTCTAGACATGTCTCAAAGAATCACAGAACTTAAGAATTTGAAGCCATATCCATCCCACTGATACATTAATCAATCTCTTTTTCAACATACTTCAAAAGTGATTATTGAGCCTTTGTACCTCCAGTGACAGAGAATGTAGATGTATACATAAATATACATATGTATACATACATATACATAAACATAGACTTGGACATAGACATGTAATGGGGGAACTAACCAATGAGAATACAATCCTTAGAGCATGTGTAATACACCCTACCTGGTTCCAATCTGTGTGAAGGCTTGGCAAGTTTGCTTCAGGGCATGTATAATAGAGGACTCTTTCACCTTACTTCAAACTATGGGCAGCTATAAACCATCTGTTTCTTGTTGCTTTACTGAGTGGTGATAGAAAACTTTTTAATTGGTTCCTGAAAATGCATATACAAAAAATTGAACAGACAATCTCTTGTTCTCTTCCTTGACAGCTTTTGAGGAGGAATTGCTTGTAAGTCTCTGGTTGGGCAGGAAGGTGGCAGCCTTGCTTGCTTTGTCTCCCTACTTGGATGCCATATGTCTGTGAACACATGGCACCTCAGTTCCTTGTGTGTCTCTTTCCTGATTGATTGTAGGTGAATGAATATCCTGAGATGAGAGTGTCCAGGTGACTAGTGAGATTGGGAATCCATAAATTGGAGGACTCAGGGGATTAGCAAGATTGAGAGATCTATCATGGTTGTCTCAGGTCCTAGGAACAACTGGTAGTCCTGAAACCAACTATAGTAGTAGCAAAACGCAGGAAACAGACCACATGGTAGTCCTGAGGAATGATCTACCTGCCCTAGCCAACAAAGGAGCCACCTAGCTGAGCAAGGTCATTTATCTGCTTTATTGCTTATCAGCTATGCTACTCCTCAAGTTAACATTGTGGGCACTCTGCAAAGGGAGGGCTCCAAGGGCCAGGAAATGCCACTTTCCAGGTTGGCAGTGTGGTGAAGAATTAGCAATCACTTTGAGTCCATTCTCCCCAGTGGACTATGTGGAGGGAAAAATATATCTCCTGGTTTGGAGGAATATTGTTGTTCTTTGGTCCTTGCTATACTTTCTCAGTAAATATCCCTTTGTAAAAGCTAATTATGCTAATTAACTCATTGATATCAGGTTGTTAACTGGTTTAATGGTATTGCAAAGCACATAGTAGGGGCTTATGAGAAATAGTTCTAGAAACTAGTGAGTTAGGAGAATGAATCCAGTCCATCTTCCATTTCTGTCAATCAATTACTTGATGACAACCTTTCTTCCAGTTCTTCAGAATTCCTTATTGGTTATGCAATGCAGTCAGCTCGCACTCACATGAACCTTTCCATTGTCCTCTCTGTAATGCTCATTTTTAGTTCTTCAGATGTAGTGATGTCTCAATACCGTATAGCAATAATGGTAAAATGTTTGCATTAAAAAAGATGAAACATCTTTTGATGCCATGGAAAGTTTGCGGTCAGTAAAAATGTATTGCAATTTCTCATTAGTAGTCCAGCCCACTGTCCTTTCCAGTTTAACTCTGAGCCCAGCTCATTGTCCATTTGCATTGTCTGTCCTATGCATGCATACTTAGATGGTCAAACTCTGTAGAATATCCATTTAAATGCATGTTAAAATCTGGACAACAGTTACTTCATCCATTTGGTCTCCCTTGTGTGAATGGGCAGGTCAGATTTCTCTGAGTGATTACAGATCTCTTCCAGTAGACTTTGCAATGCCTGGGGACTTGACACAACATTCCATCCACAAACAGGAGCATCTGCAGAACTCCACCAACCACTTGGAATCCCTCACTGACATGGAGTCTGTGCTGGATCTGCTCCACCTTTTGGTGAGTATAATGTTTCTCTTGTACATAATTTTATAATGTGCATTGTCAATATTACATAAATACTAGTGATTATAAAAATAATTTTATTTCAAAATTTGAAATACTTAGACCTTAACACTGAAGTAATTTTTGAGCACTAAGTTTGAAATCAAATCAATTAGCATTTAGTAAGCATTTACCATGTTTCAGGCCCTGTGCTGAGTACTGGGGATACAAAGAAAAACAAAAACAATTCTTGTTCTCAAAGAGCTCACATTCCAGTGTAAACAACATCGGGGGAAACAATGTGGATATAGATTACATGTGTATGTATGTGTGTATGTATGTCCAGCATTCAGCTAGGAAGCCGGCCTTGGGCAGGGATGCAACTTTCTCAGTAAATCTCCCCTTGTAAAAGTTGAATGATGGGTTCCCCCAGGAACTTGCCAGCCTCTTCACATGTGACCGCTTTCTAAGCTGATCTGAGGTTAAGAACCAGAGAGAGACTTTCAGTGTGCACCTTCGTACCTAGAAAACCCAAATACACTATATATATGCATATACACAGATTGTATATATATATCTGTATCTATATCACATACACACATATAGATACACACACCTACACCTATACACATATATCATTACTGCACTTATTAATCCACTTTGCATCTGCTGCCTTGCCTGTTTTCAACTCCTAGGATAAGCTCATCACTTCTAAACTTAGCAGCATGCTGTTTAACTCAATCCCTGATTGACACTATCTCCCTCAGTCTCCTTTCCCCTTTGAATGGAGGATGGGAGAATCAAGTTTTCCATTACTTCCAATGTCTTCCTTTAGAGAGTATAGAAACTGGACTAAGCTCACTCCACTTTGCATCTGCTGCCCCACCTGATTTCAAGTCCACAGATGTCCCTTTGAGGGATAATAAGGCCCACTTCCCAAATAGAGAGTATTTTGAGAAGTACCAAGGCCTGACTCATTACCCCACAGAATAGTGCAAAATGGACCAGCCTTCATGGGAGTAAAGCCTAATTTTAGTTTTGATCCAGTCTTCTCAGTGCTCTATTTTTCATCAGGGTTTATCTTCCAAACAAAATAAAGTTTCCCAAATTGGAAATTCCATCAGCCCTCCTAATGTTACCTTTGGACAACAAATCAGTTCATGTAGAGGTTTGAGAACTCTCTCAGAGAGTTCTCTATCTCACATTAATGATTAACCCAGGGACTGAGGTCTCAAACACTAGCAGCTGAATTGAGTCAAACCAAGGTTGGGGCACTTTCATGAAAAGCAGCACCAATGGTTTACTGCTGCTTACCAAGATGGACATTTTAAGGATAGTCTTCATTTTAATCTGCATTGGAAGAAGCTGGGGACAGGAGCAGACGTAAGTGAAAATAATGCATATTAGTTTATAATGCTACTTGATGGTGAAACTTTGCTACTAACTCTTAATTGTGACCAAGGATGAGCTGCTTCATCTGTTTCCCTTTAGTTTCTTAATCTGTACAAGGAGGGGGTTTCAGATGACTAGAACCCTTCCAGGTTTAGATTTCTATAATTCTGATTTGAGCCAACAGGCAAAACTAATAGATATATTCATAGAAGCAGAAGCTTTGTCTTGGTGGTAATGAGGGGTGAGCTTAGAAAGAAGACAAGGGATTTATGGGCTGACATTGTGATTATGAACCTCAGGTAGGGTGGGTTGTCATTAAAAAAACAAGTACCTTCTCTTCTTGCATGGAGAGGGATAGATGGGAGGGAGGACAACCTGAAACATGAATTTGAGTTCAACTGCTATATTCCAAACGCAGTTCTGCATAACAGTCAATTAAAATTTATTTTGTTTTTCAGAATATTTTAAGCAATTTTATAATGTCCTTTAGTGGTAATTAGGACCCCTCTTTCCTACTTGAGGTAGTTTGAAAAATCCCAAGTTATTTTATTGATGTTTTTTGTTTTTTACATTATCGTAATTTCCCAAAAGATCTTCGCCATCCCTTTCTAGAGAACTATCTCATGTAACAAATAGAATTTTTAAATAAAGAAGAAAAATAAGAGGGAAAAATCAGCACAACTGATCAGTACGTTGAAAGTGAAGGTATCTTTTTCTTTTTTTGTATATATTTTATTTAATATTTTAGTTTTCAACATTGATTTCCACGAGATTTTGAGTTACAAATTTTTTCCCCATTTCTACCCTCCCCTCCATTCCAAGATGGAGTATATTCGATTGCCTTGTTCCCCTGTCAGCCCTCCCCTCTTTCACCCCATTTCTCACCCCCAATCCCTTTTCCCCTTACGTTCTTGTAGGGCAGGATAGATTTCTATGCCCCATTCGCTATATATCTTGTTTCCCATCTGCATGCAAAAAATAATTTTTTTAAAATTTTTTTAAGCATCTGCTTTTAAAACTTTGAGTTCCAAATTCTCTCCCCTCTTCCCTTCCCACCCATCCTCCCTAGGAAGGCAAACAATTCAACATCGATCACACATGTATCATTATGCAAAACATTTTCACAATGCTCATGTTGTGAAAGGCTGACTATATTTCCTTCCATCCTATCCTGTCCCCCTTTATTCAGTTTTCTCCCATGACCCTGTCCCTTTTCAAATGTGTTTGCTTTTGATTACTTCCTCCCCCTATCTGCCCTCCCTTCTATCACCTCCCTCCTTTTTTTATCCTCTTCCCCTTACTTTCCTGTGGAGTAAGAAACCCAGTTGAGTGTGTATGTTATTCTCTCCTCAAGTCAAATCCAATGAGAGCAAGATTCACTCATTCCCCCTCATCTGCCCCCTCTTCCCTTCCAACAGAACTGCTTTTTCTTGCCACTTTTATGTGAGATAATTTACCGCATTTTATTTCTCCCTTTCTCCCTCTCTCAATATATTCCTCTCTCACCCCTTAAATTTATTTCATTTTTTTAGATATCATCCCTTCATTTTCAACTCATCCTGTGCCCTCTGTCTATATTCCCTTCAACTACCCTAACGCTGAGAAAGGTCTCATGAATTACACACATCATCTTTTCATGTAGGAATGTAAACATAACAGTTCAACTTTAGTATGTCGCTTATGATTTCTCTTTCTTGTTTACCTTTTCATGCTTCTCTTGATTCTTGTATTTGAAAGTCAAATTTTCTATTCAGTTCTGGTCTTTTCACTAAGAAAGCTTGAAAGTCCTCTATTTTATTGAAAGTCCACATTTTGCCTTGGAGCATGATACTCAGTTTTGCTGGGTAGGTGATTCTTGGTTTTAACCCTAGCTCCTTTGACCTCCAGAATATCATATTCCAAGCCCTTTGATCCCTTAATGTAGAAGCTGCTAGATCTTGTGTTATCCTGATTATGTTTCCACGATATTCAAATTGTTTCTTTCTGGCTGCTTGTAGTATTTTCTCCTTGACCTGGAAACTCTGGAGTTTGGCAACAATATTCCTAGGAGTTTTCTTTTGGGGATCTTTTTCAAGAGGTGATCGGTGGATTCTTTCAATTTCTATTTTACTCTCTGGTTCTAGAATATCAGGGCAGTTTTCTTGGTAAGTTCTTGAAAGATGATATCTAGGCTCTTTTTTTGATCATGGCTTTTAGGTAGTCCAATAATTTTAAAATTATCTCTCCTGGATCTCTTCTCCAGGTCAGTGATTTTTCCAGTGAGATATTTCACATTGTCTTCCTTTTTTTCATTCCTTTGGTTCTGTTTTATAATATCTTGGTTTCCCATAAAGTCACTAGCTTCCACTTGTTCCAGTCTAATTTTTAAGGTAGTATTTTCTTCAGTGGACTTTTGTACCTCCTTTTCCATTTGGCCAATTCTGCCTTTCAAGGCATTCTTCTCCTCATTGGTTTTTTGGAACTCTTTTGCCATTTGGGTTAGTGTGTTCTTTAAGGTGTTATTTTCTTCAGTATTTTTTTGGGTCTCCTTTAGCAAGTCATTGACTTGCTTTTCATGGTTTTCTCGCATCCTTCTCATTTCTCTTCCCAATTTTTTCTCTACTTCTCTTACTTGCTTTTCCAAATCCTTTTTGAGCTCTTCCATGGCCTGAGCCCAATTTATACCTTTTTTGGAGGCTTTTGATGTAGGCTCTTTGACTTTGTTGACTTCTTCTGGCTGTATGGTTTGTCACCAAAAAAGGAATCTAAAGTTTGAGTTTGAGTCTGAGTTTGAATCTGAGTTCATTTCTTCTGCCTGTTCATGTTCCCAGCCAACTACTTGACCCTTGAGCTTTTTGTCAGGATATGACTGCTTGTAGGGTAGAGAATACTTTGTCCCAAGCTTTAGGGTCCAAGCACTGCTGTTTTCAGAGCTACTTCTACTCCACCATCACCCCAGGCTCTGTTCCAGCAGTGCTCCTCCTCCCCCAAGAACTGCCAACCAGGACCGCAATTCAGATCCAAGCAGGGCACAGCAAGACAATCTGCCTTTGTGCCCACAAAGTGCTCCTTGCATTCCCACTCTGATCTGCTGCTAGATTCCTCCCACCATGTGAGCCAGGGACTTGGGAAGCTGCTGATGCTGGCACTCTGGAGGCAGCCTCAGAAGCCTCCTGCTAACGCTACTGCTACATGACCTCCTCCACCCCCAGAGCTGGTGGCCAGACCACTCTGCACTCAATCCCGCAGTTTCCCCCTAACCTGCTCTTTGGCCTTTGTGGATTGAGAAGTCTGGTAACTGCCACAGCTCACTGTTTTATGACCCCACAGCTTGTTCCAGCTGGCTGATTCCGGGTCTGGTCTGTCCTGGTGAGGCTCACGCTGGGCTGCCCTCTGCTCTTAGCACTGTGCGATTGACCCTTCCCAGCAACCATCCAGGCTCTCCTGGGCTGGAGATCTGTTTCCCTTTGCTATTTCATGGGTTCCACAGCTCTAGAATTTGTTCAGAGCCATTTTTTACAGGTGTTTGGAGGGATTTGGGGGGGAAGCTTAAGCAAGTCCCTGCTTTCCTGCCGCCATCTTGGCTCTGCCACCTAATACATCCTTTACCGACAATGAAAATGAAGGTATCTTAAAAACCAAAGCTGGAAAGCTCTGTATCTCAGTCTTTTTCAAGGCTTTGATGTGAAGTTATGCAAAACATTTCCATATTAGCCATGTTGCAAAAGAAAATACACAATACAAAAACAAGGAAAAAAAGTTTAAAAATCATGCGTCAGTCAGCACTGAGTTAAGAGAATATATTAATTTTAAATGTTTCCAATAGTATAAAAATAATGATAATAATCAGAAAGCTTGGGCTATACAAAAATTGACCTATCTTTTCTATTGTTTTAACAGATACATCATTTCAGCAGCAAAAGTATTCCATGTTGGAGCATCTGAAAATGTTGTCATTCAAGCTTATGGATACACAGAAGCATTTGACGCTACCATCTCCATTAAAAGCTTTCCAGACAAAAGATTTACTTACTCCTCTGCCAAAGTGAATGTATCCCCAGAAAATAAGTTCCAGAACTCGGCATCTTTAATTGTATGTCTTCAAAGAACACTTTGTCTCCTTTTACAAATACAGAGGGAAAGGCAATTTAACATAGTATGAAGAGTACTTGTCTACAGGTGACAAAAGAGCTTGGTTTGAGTCCCAGACCCACCACCTCTGTGGGTAGATCATTTAAACTCTCCAAGCTTAAGGTTTTTTTAATCTATAAAATGGAAAGAATAATACTTACCTGACTCACCTTCCCGGGTTGTTATGAGAAAGCTGCTTTGTAAACCTTAAAATGCTATGACAATAATAACTATAACAATAGTAGCAACAAGAGCTAGTATGTAAAATTTTAAAGTGCTTTTCAAATATCTCATTTTATCCTCACAACAACCTTGGGAGGTAGTGTCGTTATTATCCTATTTTATAGATGAAGAAACCGAGGCAGACAGAAGTTAAGTGACTTGCCCGGGGTCATACAACTAGTAGGTGTTTGAGGCTGGATTTGAACTCAGGTCTTCCAAGCTCCATGTCTAGTGCTCTGTCCTAACTGCCTCTATAAAAATGTGAATTGTTATTTTCATCAAATCCTGATACGGTTTGAATACTGACATTTCCAAACATGGAGAGAAAACTTGTATTTCCATGTGAGATCACTAAATAGTTGAAGTAACATGCCATGTAACATCACTCATTCTAACATGTCTAAAGTAGACATTCAAAATGACAGAACTGCATCTAATACAGAAAAAAAAAACCTGAATGGATTTTAGAATATAGTTGAGAAATGGAAAATATCCATGAAGTATTGAGATGGCAGGTACTGGACTTCAAAATTTAATGCTAATGACTAACATTTACAGGGCTCTTTACAGCATAAAAAGCATTTTACTTTTATTATCTCAATTAAGTGTAACCATTTCCAGGTAATACAATAATTATGAGGAGAATTTACCTGTATCTTGTTTACTTTGAGGAGAATAATAATCCACATGTAAATAGCACAGTTACCAGCAGCTTTTCACGTATCAGTCCTCACAATTACCTTTGAGGCAGGTAATTGTTTATTGTTATTATAATACTTTATAGGAAGTAAACCAAAGCTACAGCAGTAACCTTCTCGAAGTGTCATAGCTAAGATCTGGCTAAATCAGTACTGGTTTCCGAAGATTATTCTCTTTTTCTTCTAGCGCTGAACTTTTCTAGTACTATTCAAAACAACACACTCAAAAAGATCATTTTACATTCTTTCCCAATACTTGTGTTTCAGATTCAACCAAGAGATTTGTCTAGAAGAGAAAATCCAGTTTCGCATGTGTATTTAGAAGTTGTATCTCCCCACTTTACAAGAGAGAAAAAAATGCCCTTAACTTATGAAAATGGATTTCTCCTCATTCAGACAGACAAGCCTATTTATACTCCTGATCAGTCAGGTAAAATGCTAATTATTCTTTTCTGCCTGGAAAATAATTACATGGTCCTTGAAAACTGTTCATTACTTAGTTTTGATGTAAACTAGCCTTGTGAGGTCATTGTTTTCATTCTTGGTAACTTTCACAGACTCACTAAGAGTGAGGAAAGGGATCTCTCAAGGGAAGTAAATCTGAGCTAAACCTGAAAAAGGATATCCTTTCCAATACTTATTATCTAATCTCCCCTTGAAGACTTCAGGTGACGAATTTACTCCTTTAGGAGGCAACTCATCTGACTTTTAGATGGCTCATATTGTTAATAATTTTTCCTAAAATCCACCTAAAATCTGGTTCCTTTGATATTTTCGTTCTTTGCCCTTAGTTCTTCCTTCTACGACCAAGTAGAACCAATGTACAGCTCTTCCATATAATAACCTTTCAAATACTTGAAGACAACAATCCTGTCTATCTCCCCTCCCTCCAGTATCTTCTATTTACTTGACTAAACAGCCACAGCCTAGGATGACATCATCTTTAGTCTCTTCTCCATAAAGGTCACATTCCTTTGGGTAGGTTTCCATTTTTCAATGTATTTCCTGAAATCTGACACCTAGAGCTGAACACAATGCTTCAGATGTGGTTTGATCAGGGCAGTTAAAAATTTTACCTGTAGAGACAAAATGAACCTATGGCTCATAAGTAGTGGTGGGTTTTTGAGCCAGGAAGACCTGAGTTCAAGTTCTGCTTCTGACAATATTAGTTACAAAATGTTAGCCAAGTTCTTTTACTTTTCCATATTGTAAGCAGCTAAAACTAGGTTGCAGAGAGGCTACCTGTCTGCATTTGTAGAAGGGCCTTCTTCACCTAGAAGCTCCCTATACCAAAGAAATCTCAGGTCTTATCTCTATCTCTATGTCCTAAATGAAAAATCACAGAATTAGGGTGTTTATCTTCATCTATAATTTGCAATGAGAGGTTTACAAAAGATATTGAAAATTGTTTTATCATTGTTAAGTTGTTTTAACTAAACAAATATAATGCTTAATTATAATTAGAGTATGATGCAGTGTAGATGCCAACTCCTTAACATCCTTCATTTTCGGAGCTAAGTTATTTCATTTCCAAGTTTAATGTTTAGTTGAATTGAACCTGAACTCTCATAATGCCTGGCCATGTAACAATAAACACAAGTTGCAGAAGGAAAGGCAGCAAGGTAGAGTAGAAAAAGGACTGGACAAAGACTCTGGAGAAACGGGTACCAGTTCTGCCACTAACTAGCTGTGTGACCTTGGGCAAGTCACTTCATTTTTTTTGAGCCTCTGTTTGCTTTTTGGTAAAATGAAGGGATGAAGTTAGATGAATCGAAGGTCCCTCCCAGTGCTGACATTCTTCATTCTCTGTGTAGAGAGGGCCAACCAAGCTGGTGAGGAGATCTAAGACCTTGCCATAGGAGGAACAGTTGAAAGAATTGGGGATGTTTAGACTGGAGGAGAGATTTGGGGGAAGGGTGAGGCGTTACTTATAGTAGCTGTCTTCAGGTTAAGTGCTATTATGTGGAGAAGAGATGACCTCTTTTGCTTGATCCTAGGGAGCAGAAGTAGGAATAATGGGTGGAAATTGCAGAAAGCTAGACTTAGATTCAATGAAAGAAAATACTTCCTATGAAGTAGAGATATTCTAAACTGGAGTTGAATATCTCAAGGGGAATTAGGTTTCTCCTTAACCAGAGGTTTTCACGCAAAGACTGGATGACCCATTTATTGGAATATTGTGTGGAGTATCTCTGTTGGATTTTGTATGGCCACTGGAAAGGGTCGCTTCCAACTCTCAGATTTGGTGAATCTGTGAATGTTATTTTGAAATTCTAGTTTTCTTTGGTATGGGAGTCATCTCGATCTGAAATTCTATAATTCTCTGAATACAGGAAGAAAGCTTTGAGGCATATAAATAGGATTTTTTAAGGGGATATATTTCTTCAAACCAGGGTCTCTTAACCTAACATTTGTAGACTTTAAAAAATATATTTTGAAAGCCGGATTTCAATATAATTGGTTTCCTTTGTCATCCTGTGTATTTTATTTTATTTTACGAATTTAAAAACATGATTATTATTATCTGGTGTCACCAGATTGTCAAAGAATTTTTAAGAATTCTTGACCTAAATAAGTAAGTGAGAATATTTATTTCAAATTGATTTTCTTTGCTTATATAGAGAAAAATAGAGGGTAGATTTTCAATGGAAACATTTACTTGTTTTCTAAACAAAACATCCATGTTTACGTCTTGAAATTGACTCCTGGAAGGTATTGATAAATCACATGTAAAACTGTCAACTTCATACATACCCATGTGTATATTTGCAAAAGTTTTTGCAATATTTTGCTTAATAGATAAATTCCTCAAAACTTGTGGTCAAATCAGATTTTTATCTATTGTATTTTAAATGAAATAAACTATATATTTAAAGAATTTTTTTTAAAAAAACTTTCGAAGAGGAGCTTTTTTTCCTTTCGTTTTTGAGAATTGGTCTTTCCATTGCTTTTAATTAGGAGTATGTAGTTAAAATAGGCAGATGCCTATATAATGCAGATTTCAGGAAACCCCTAAAGGTCCCTCTATCCTCAGACCATCTGATACCATGCATGGAATTATTCTATGGGTCACTCCTATGTGTTAAGTGGTTCTCTACAAATTTCCTAGAACATGAGATATACAAAACAGTACAAAACTTGACAAGATTTTTAATATTATTTATAATGAGATTACTTATTCTAGGATCCTTCTCCCCTTTTTCCTCCTATTTCTCTGTTGAATGGAATATCTTTCTCTACCCAGCTATATGTGTGTCCTTTTCCCTCCTTTGATCAATTTAGATGAGAATGAGGTTCAAGTGCCACCTACTCCCTCCACACCCTTCTTTTTGCTTGTGTACACTTCTACTTGCATATTCCGATGAAATATTTCCCTATCTCTTGAGAGAAGCTTTTTTCAATGTGAATGATAAGACTGTCATTCCTAATTTATCTGTTATGTTTTTTTCATATTAGACTTTATTTTCTGCAAGATCAACTTGCATTTTGAGACTAGAAGTTTTAGAAATCAAACAGTCCTAGAGTTTTGTTTTTGTTTGTTAAATTAAATAGAATTCAACATACTTTGTAATGCACAAATTGTTCTTGCAGTAAAGATAAGAGTTTATTCCTTGAATGAAGAATTGAAGCCAGCTCGGAGAGAAACCACCTTAACTTTTATAGTGAGTATCTTACTCATATAAATAATTTAGCAATGTCTTTTTCAGAAACAAGAATAGGGAAGTGCCCTCTTTAACTAAACTTTATCAAAATCCATTCAATTTTCAAAAACCTTTCATTAAAGCATCTATTATGCACAGATGTACAATGCACTGAGCCTATAAGCTATTAGGGGTAATAAGACTCATAGTCAACAAATCTTTACTGAGCACTTACTGGAAGCCAGGCACTGGGCTAAGTTCTGAATACACAAAGTAAGGCACAATGTGGTCCCTGCGTTTAAGGAACTCACAGTCTAATGGGGAAGACAATATGCAAAGAATGATGGACATACAAAATACGTACAGTGTAAATGGAAGGTAACCACAGAATGAAGGAACTAGCAGTGGGGAGAAAAGGGAAAGGCCTTTTGCAGGAGATAAGATTTGAGGTGAATCTTGAAGGAGGCCAGGGAAGCCTGAAGGTAGGAATAAGGAGAGAGAACATTCCAGGCCTGAGGGACAGCCAGTATAAAAGGTGTGAAATTGAAAGATGGAGTATTATGTGTAAGGAACAGAAACCATTATAGCTGGATCCTAGAGTTGAGGGGAATAAGTATAAAAAGCTGGCAAGGTAGGAAAGGCCAGGTTGTAAAGAGCATTAAATACCAAACACAGCATTTTCAATTTGAGAACCAATGGAGCTTATTTATTAGGGGGTTGACATGGATAGACCTATGCTTTAGGAAAATCATTTTGGTAGTTTAGTGGAGGATAGGTTGGAATAGAAAGAGATGTGAGGTAGGGAAATCAACCAGAAGGTAATTGCAATAGTCCAACTGTGAGGCGATGAAGGCCTACACCAGGGTGTATAAGAGAAGGGGACATATATGAGAGATATCATACAGATAGAAATGATGAAATTTGGCAACAGATTGGCAATACGAGAGAGAAGTCATGGATGACACCGACGTTGTGAGCCTTAGTGACTGGGAGAATCATGATGCCCTCAGTATCAAAAGGGAAGTTTTTGGAAGAGGGGAGAATTTAGAGGGGAAAATTATATAATTTCTGTTTTGGACATGCTGAGATTGAGATGGCTACAAGACATTCAGTTTGAGATTTCCAGAAGGCAGTTGAGAATACAGCAGTGGACCTAAGGAGAAAGACGAGGGCTAGGTATGGGAGCTAATGAGATCATCAAGCGAGATAGGTTTTAGAGGAGAAAGGAAGAGGTTCTAGGACAGAGGTTAGAAGAACACCCACAATTAGGTGGTGTGAACTGGATGAAGATCTAATGAAGAAGATTGGGAAAGAGTGAGGGATCAAACAGGTAGAACCAAGAGAAGGCAGTCACTAAAACCTTGGAGGAAAAGGTATCCAGGTGGAGTGAGTGATCAACAATGCTATGTGCACTTAGTCAAGATGAGGGTTTAGATCAGCAATTCTCAAAGTATGGTCCTTGGACCACTGGGGATCTTTTAGATTCTCGTGAGGTGTCTGAAAGCTCAAAACTCTTTTCATAATAATACTAAGACATGATTACCTAATAAAAAACTCCTCCTTTTCCCAACTATATAGCTGTGTGAGGCTGAATTTTCTTCATATAATTCAACCAAATCAATATATGGAAACCAATTAAATGTAGAAGCAGATGTGAGACTCCACTATCTTTTATTAAACCAGATATTAAGCCAGAAGCTTACAAAAATATGTAAAAGAAAGCAGTTCTAATTTTTTGGGGGAGAAGATAAAGTTATTTTTTCATAAAACATGTTATTTATATCAATATGTAATGGATTTATTGTTTTAGATGAATTAATAAATATTTTTTAAAATATCAGTTTTAATTTCTAATACAGTAAATAATCCCCCACAAAAGGCTCTTTGAAGTCCTCAATATTTTTTAAGAACGTAAATGAGTTATGAGAGAAAAAAGTCTGAGAACTTCTGATTTAGAGGAAACCATTAGATTTGGCACTTAGGAGATCATTGGTAAATTTGGAGAGAGGAGTTTCAATTGAATGGTGAGGATGGTAGCCAGATTGCAGAGTTAGAAAGAAAGTGAGAGGAAGGGAACTGGGGACACAGATTATAGATAAACTTCTCAAGTAGTTTTGTCACAAAAAGGAAGAAAGATATAAGATTATAGCTAGAAGGAAGATCGGATCAAGGGGAATTTTATAAGAATGGGAGATACATGGACAAGTTTGTAAGTATCAGGGAAGCAGCCAGTATATAGGGACAGATTGATGATAAGAGAGAGAATAGAGATGAAACAGGGAGAAATTTGCTGGAGGAGATGAGAGGATTTAGGACCAAGGATGAATGTCATAGGGTTTGTCTTAGCAGAGAGAAGGGCTACCTCTCCATATGAGATAATTGTGGGTGAGGAGAGAGTGGGGAAGATGTCTGAGTGATGGGAGATGTAGAGAAGAGGAAGGTCTCTGTGAATGACCTCCATTTTTTTTCAGTGAAATATAAGGCAAGATCCTCAGCTGACAGGGAGGGAAAAGAGGTACTATGGGAAGCTGGAAGTGAGATCAAAGTGTTTGGAACAGCCTTTACGGTGAATGAGATAGAGAAATGATTAGGTAGCTATAAAAAGATTGCTTTGCTCCAGTGAGAGCTCAGTTGAAATTATGTGACATAAATTTGTAGAGTTAGTACTCTTTTTATTATTTCCTTCAGCTTTATTTAGCAGCATATGAATAAGAGTGAAGGAGGTGGAAGGCGAGAGTAATCCGTGGCTGAATTTTGGCACAAGATACGGGAGGGATCCAGGGGATTCAAGAGAAGACAATGTAGCGTCGAGTTCATCCACCAAGAGGAGAAGAAGGATGATATAGTTAGTTCAGGAGTGGTCTTACTAAAGAACTGAGAGGTATAGGAATTGGTTGTCAAGCTGATGATAAAGAAAATGATTAGAAATCATAAGGCAGAGGGAAAGATGGAATGATTAGAGATTATGACCAGATAAAGAAATTTCAGAGTTCACAATTATGAAACTTCATACGAAATTTGAAAATTATAGAACACTTGTGGAGAATGGCAAGATCCAGACTCTGACCATCTCTGTGTGTAGCCAAGGTAGAGTTGTGGAGTAGGTCATGAAAATTGAGTAGCTTGAGGAACTTGGAGGTTGGGGTATTTAAAGGAATATCAGTATGTATCTTGATGTCCTCTCATATGATGGCATCACTTGGGATGGAGAGAAAGATTGTGAACCAGGCACTCAGTCCCGATCAACTAAATCTGGGTCCACTGTGTACAGTTCTTCTTGTCTCATTTTAGGAAAGACATTGATAAGCTGGAAAGGAGTGAAGAAGGATGATTGCAACAGTGAAGAACTTCAAGTTCATGCCATAAAAGGATTGGTTGAAGGAACTAGGGATATTTACCCTGGAGAAGAGAAGACTTGGGGAAGATAGGATAGATTTCTTCAAGGAAGTGAAAGGCAGTCACTTGCAAGAGGGATTAAACTTGTTCTCTTTGACTTCAAAGGGAAAAATGATAAGCAATGGGTGGAAGTTGCAGAGAGGAAAATGTAGATTAATGTGGGGGATCATATTCTCATAGCCAGAGATGCCTAGAAGTAGAATGGGCTTTCTTAGACGTCTCTGACTGAGGGCTGGATGACCATTTATTGGGCTTGTTGTACAGGCCATCAGGGCATCTAGTTAGACTAGATGACCTTGGAGATTCCTTCCAACTCTTCCTTCCAATGCTATGATTCTGTGATCCAGTGGCCATTTACAGGGTTTCATAGATGCACAGATTATTTGAGTTGGAAGGGATCTTAAAGATCATGTAAGCTAAATACTCTGAAGATTAAAAAAAATGACACACAAAGCATAAATGACTTATCCAAAGTCACACAGGTAGTCAAATGGCAGAACAGGGATTCAAATCTAGGACTCCTGATTCCTTGCCCAGTACTCTTTGCACTGTACCATTTCCTCACATTCCCAAGAGAAGACATTGACCCTTACTGTCATAGACATTGCTATGTTAGCTCAAAGTACTTGGTTCAATACCAAATTAAACACCCATTGTACTAATGGGAGGGGCACCATTTTTAAGGTCAGTTGAAATAAATCTGTGATCCTTATTCTAAGGAATCAGTTATCTAGTTAGAAGGCAGAATGCTATAATGGCAAGAACATTGGATTTTGGAGTCGGAGGGCAAAGAAGAGAGCTACTAACTACTGAGAAATGTGTCAGTTGGTGAGCAAAGCATTGAAGACTTATCATTCTCTCCATGATTTCTCCTCCTACAGTGGAGGACCTGAACTAGGGTCTTAAACATAACCACACCCACACACATAACCCTAACCCATCCCCTTTACATGATCTGCAGGTTTGGGTGGTTTGAGAACTGTTTGACCATATCCAAAGATCTGGGAGAACAAGCAGGAGGAGGTTTGGGGGACATGGCTAGGGGCTCATGGGTGCTTAACCTTTTTTGTAAGATGTTTAATATGTTCAATAAACTATGTTGCCAGATATAGTTCAGTATGTTGAATCATGAACAGAGGTAGGTAGGCCCAGGTATAAGGTGAGCATTTTGGAACTTCAAATTTCATCTTTTTGACACTTTGAGCAATAGTTCACTTTATGCCCTAGTGAAATTCTGAACCTAGCCTGGATTGTTCAAGGATAAGGGAGATTGTTAACAGTGCCAAATCCTGCAGAAAAGCTCAAATAGAATAAGGACTGAGAAAAAAAAAGATAATCAGATCGAGCGTTTAGGAGGTAATCTTTGAAAGAACGATTTCAATAGAAAACATGAGATTGCAAATGACTGAGAAGTGAACAGGCCTGAGGAAGTCAAATTTTTCATGTTGACCTTTTAGACAAAGTGTTTTTTGTTACTATCCCTATTATATACTTAAAAATTTAATCAAGCAAGTGATTATTAAATCATTTTAATTTATAATAAAATGTATTTTTAAAAATTTTATGATATAAATAAAATAAGGAAATATAAAATTCTAATTAATATAAAAATAATGCAAGTTTGTGACTAAATTAAAGTTTTTATCTTTTGAGGTTGCAATAAAGGTTTTCTTTTTCTTAATCCAAAGGATCCAGAAGGCGTAGAAGTTGAAATCCTACATGAAAACGACTATGTTGGCATCATTTCTTTTCCTGATTTCAAGATTCCACCAAACCCGAAGTATTTTAAAATCTTTCTAGATAAAAGCAGCTTCTCTTGCAATGAGTGGTATACTGGAAACAGTATTAGACTTATACATGAGAAAAACTGAGGCACATATTCTATCACTTACTACCCGTGTGAGGCCTTGTGCAAATCATTTAACTTTTCTGAGTCTCAGTAGCCTCATCTGTAAGATGGGAATAACAATACCTAACTTGCCTGTTTTTCTGGGCCATTATGATTCTCAAATAAGATAATGGTTATAAAAATAATTTGTAGACTAAAAAGCACTATATAAATATAAGCTATTTTTACTTTTTATTAGAATAATTATATAATTATCAAATATATATACATTTACATATGCACAAATATATTTACATATGCACAGCTGCTAGAGGCAGCTAGATGGCTCAGTGGATAGAGCTCTGGGCCTGGAGTCGGGGAGACTAGAGTTCAAATCTGGACTCAGACACCTATTAGATATGTGACTTTGGGCAAGTCACTTAACCTCTGTTTGCTTGAGTTTCCTCACCTGAAGACATTCGCCATCATAAAAATGGGGTTAATAGTAGCTCCTACCTTCCAGGTTTGTTGTAAGGAATACATGAGATAATAATTGTAAGGTGCTTAGCACAGTTCCTGGCACATAGAAGGCCCTTAATAAATGCTTATACCTTTCTCTTTATTCCCCTATATAAGCAATAAGTATTTCAGGGTGTTTTGTTTGTTTGGATCTGTGACTTCATTGATGCAGGGAGTTCCCTGTGAGGAAGCTCCCTCTAACATTGGGGATCTACAATTGATAACCTGGGATACTGAGTCAGTGTGAGAGAAAAGATAAAGTTCCTCTCTGAGGCGAGGAAACCCGAGTTCAAATTTCGACTCTTCTACATACCAGTGGTATGACATAGAGTAAATCATTTAACCTCTTAGTGCCCTAGGCTCTTAAGTTGTAGATATTTTTACATAATTATATTTTAGTTAAAAGTAGATGACAGTGTTCTCATGCGGTGTGGTGTCAGAAGTTGTTGGGTTGTTTTCAGTTGTATCCAACTCTTTGTGACCCCATTTGGAGTTTTCTTAGCAAAGATACTGGAATGTTTTGCCATCTCCTTCTCCAGCTCATTTTACAGTTGAGGAAACTGAGGCAAACTGGGTTAAATCACTTGTCCAGAATCACCCAGTAAGTGTCTGAGGCCAGATTTGAACTAAAAAAAAAAAAAATAAGTCTTTCTGACTCCAGACCTGGAGCTCTATCCAGTGAGGCACCTAGCTGCCCCACCTATTAGAAGATCTGGGTTCAAGTCTCACTTTGGCCGTTTTTTGCTGTGTGATTTTAGGCAAATCACTTCACTTTTTTAGGGCTCAGTTTCTTCCTAAGTGAAATGAAAGGGTTGGGCTAGCTGATCTCTTTACATCCTTTCCAGCTCTAACATGTGATTCTAGTGCTTGCCACCAATATTACAGAAAATCAGTCACGTGGAGCCACCTAGAGGGGACAAAAAGGTATTAGTGTGGTACAAACACATGTAAGACTACCTTAGGCTGGCCCTAGCAAGCTGACTTTTTTTTTTTTTTTGAAAGCCATGACTAATAAAAATCAGTTTCCTGGCAAGAACCACAGCTTGCCTTTCCAACTCCTTCTTGCTCAGGGGTGCATCTGAGCCCAATGAAGTGTGTCTGGAAAAGGATTTTTTAAAAAGGTGCTTCAGAATATTTTTATCAAAGCCTTAGAATTGTTCCAGTGTTGGAACAGATGCCTAATGTGCCATGATTAGTCTGTAAAGTATGTTCTCTGTTCCTTCCAAACCACTGTTAGAAGTCACACACACACGGAAAAGAGGGGTTGGGGGTGGGGGAGAGGAATGAGAGAAGAAGAGAGAGATACAGAGAAGAGAAAGAAAAGAGGAAAGAGGGCAGAGAGAGAGCAAACACTGAGCTATTAGTGACACAGCAAACTATATTACTAACTGAGCAAGTAATACAGTTAACAACCACTTTGTGGCTCAGGCAACTGCCTAAAAGTTGTCTACTAAATCATAGATCGGAGTGGGGAACCTGTGAAGTTTGGATTCAGCCAAAGGGCTGAGGGGTTGGGACCCAAGGAGAGGAATCAGAGAAGAAAAGAGAGAGATACAGAGAAGAGAGAGAAAAGAGGAGGTGGGGGCAGGGGGGAGAAAGAGGGGGGAGAGAGAGAGAGAGAGAGAGAGAGAGAGAGCCAGCGCGAGAGAGAGAGCACTGAGCTATTAGTAACACAGCAAACTATATTACTAACTGAGCAAATAATACAGTTAACAGTCTTTTTGTGGCTCAAGCAACTCCTTAAAAGTTATCTACTAAATCACAGATCAGGAGTGGGGAACCTGTGAAGTTTGGATTCAGCCAAAGGGCCGCACTTGAGGACCTAGAGGGCCACATGTGACCTCAAGGCCACAGGTTCCCCACCCATGTCGTAGATGGATTATGCTCTAAGGCAGTGGGGGGAGTGTTTCACTAGAATGAAATCAGATATCCTTTGTATAAAACATATATAATACATATATGTATGTACTAGATATACTACAATGTAATATATTATCTATGTGTGTACATCAATATAAGGATTAGGAAAATTCCCTCTGCTAATGCAAGTCACTATTATATCTACAATTTATAGTCTTAGAGAGCTGCTTAATTTGCAGAGTTTAAGTGATTTGCCCAGTCAGACAACCAGTATGTCAGAGGTGGGATTTAAACCTTAAGAATACCTGGCTCCAAGGCTAATTCTCCAACTACTAGGCTAGTCTGTTTCTTATATATCCAATATTTATATAAATATGTAGTCTTTTGACATTTACATAGTTTTTAACTTCAGAAAATCCATTCTCTTATTTTATCTTTACAATCCTATGAGCCTGGGCATGAGCCAATTTCATTGGGATATACACCCAGGGAATTTTCTTTTTATTTTTTAAACAATGGAAACTTTATTACATATAAATAAAATCATAAAGGACATTTTATTCATCAAACAAAATAAAGACACTAAAATTAATTTTAATAATTAGCTAGACTACTTTAAATATTTTAAAATGAGACATGAAATAATATTGGCATATTGGGTATGTCCTGTGCCAACACCTATGGTTGTACTTTGCAAATATTGTTTTTCCCATTTTATGAGAGAGGTGAAACTCAGAAGGGTGAAGTCATTTAAGTGGCAGAGGATTATAGTACACATAGAGAAATTGGTTTACAAAAGGGAAGGCCTTCTTGGAGAACTAGAGGGTTGTCCTCACTCTAGCATTATGGCTGATCTATACCAAAGGACTCCTGAAGTTCCAAAGTCTATATTCTATAACCAATATTTTAAGTTCATTTTTTACCTTTAAAATTTGAGATTTTATGCTGTAATATTTTATATTTAAGGAATTTTCTAGTTCTAATGTTCTAAGTGCTAACATTCTGTGTTTCTTTTCAAGCCTTATTAATCTGTGTTCTATGCTCTTTCCTTTCCTTTCCTGCTCTAATGCTCTGATGGTACTAGCCAAGTTTAGAATAACTTGTGGTTTGATGGGGGTTGGAAGAGAGGGGACAGGAAAGGGTGTTGCTTTTTTTTTTTGCCTCAGTCCAGCAGAGGGTGCTGGAGTTTCACAGCGTATTCTGTGACTCCCCCAACCCCCTGCCCCCAAACCCCATACAATGTCTTGGAAATTGGGGGGAGGGGGATGAAAAAACTGTGGAACAAAAAAATTATTTGAATAATTTGATAATTGTACAGTTCTCTGAAAGTAAAGAACAATATTTGAATAGTAAAGGGTATTTCCAACAATAACTTCTTATCAAGTTTGGATGACTGGTTTCTCACAACTCCAGAATTTCATCATTTGGCAAGCAGTGTTCTGTACCAAATGCTTTGGGCAGCTGCATTATTTATTTTCTGAAGTTTATAAATTATTGTTGAAGTTAGACTTCAGGATTGGCCCACTAGTAAAATTTTATTCAATTCAATAAACATTTGAGAAGACATTGCTTGGAATTGGCACTATCGGAAATTGAACTTAGGTATCTGTAGCTTTTTCTTCATTTATTCTGAAAAGAATATTTTATTTGTGCCCTAGCCCAATCCTGAAAACCATGCCTACTGACTCTATTAGCCTCAGAAACAGGCATTGAATAGATGAACTCTATTTGTTGAGTGAAGCCTGTGTTAGTTAAGGAAGGGAATTTGAGAATGTGTAAGATAGATTCTCTGCCATTAGAGAAACTTGTCTAATAGAATCATGTAAATCTCCATATGACAGCTATTTGCTTTGATAAACTATAGAAAATGGAAAGAAGTCATTAGGGACATAAACACAGTGCCTTGTGAGTGCTGTGCTTGCTGAGTTGAATTGAATAAAAAAAAATAAACTTCAATTACATGGATTTAATTTCATATAAACCTATTATCAAACTCCAAATTATTGTAACTAAGTAGGAGAAACAAAATATACATGTGAAAGGTGTGCTCATGTTGATTTTATGTGAGTTTTTCCCTTCTAAAAATAAAGTTGTGTTTAACATTTTCTGGGCAAAGGTGAGAACTATTATTAATCGATGACAACTCTAAATAATTTTGGCGATTTTGTTTCCTAGATATGGAGTGTGGACAATTAAAGCCAAATACAAAGAAGACTTCACAACATTAAGCCTTACACATTTTGAGATTAAGGAATATGGTAATTTCCAGCAACTGCTAAGATTTTTTATTGTATTTTAAGGATTTCTTTAAAGATGCTTTGTCTTTGATAAATTATAAAATGATAAACTACTTTAAAAATAAGAAGTAGGTTCTTATTCTAGGAATAATTATGATAAACCCTAAGTATAAGGTACTTTATAGCATGCTATTGAATAGGAATCAGGATTACTTGGGTTGTAGTTCTGGATTTGGCACCAACTCTGTAATCTTGGGGAAGCCATTTTAACTCTTCAGGTCTTAGTTTCCTCAACTAAAAATCATATAATGCTTTATGTTGTTATTTATTTTTTGCATGTATGTTTTATGTTTCCAACTTAATTATAATAATGCTAATGGCAATAGAGTCCACATATATGTAAGACTTTAAAGTTTTGCAATATAATTTCCTCAAATCATTTTTATGAAATAGTGTCCCATTTTGCAGATGAGGACAGTGAGGCTTAGTGAAGCGGTGATAAATTCACCCTAGGTCACAAAGCCATTAGGTGGTAGAGCCAGAGGATCAAACCCACATTTTCTAGCTTCTACTCTAAATTTTGCTATGGGAATTAATGGATCACAATCTCTTAACCAGAAGGGAGGACTATTAAGAAATAATTTTTCCTATTTTAATAATCCATTTAGCTATACCAAAAAGCTTTATCCTTTAAAAAAATTTTCAATGGTTATATGCTTCATTTTTTATTTTCAGTGATGCCACGCTTCTCTGTATCAATAGAACCAGAAAATAACTTCATTAGCTACAAGGAATTTGAAGATTTCAGTATTACTATAAAAGCTAGGTAAGTGAATAAATTTTCAAATTTACCAATTTTTTTTTAGCATAAGGACTTCTTTTTAGTGTAAAAAATGATAGCAGCTATTAGTACACATTGACTGAGAAAATATGTGAAGACAAAAGGCTCAAAAATTCATTAATACCTTTAGATGAATTTGGATTTTATTGGTCACTATATCTACATACATCTGAAAACAATGCAGTGTATAAAAGAGAGATTATTTATTCTGTCCGCAGAAAGTATGTTTGCTTTAGAGTTCACCTGAAATATTGAGATCATTCATAGAGAGCTCCCTCTTCCTCCTCTTCCTTCTATCATGCTCCCCATTATATCCTACTTCGCTCTATCTCTTATGAAGAGGTGGCCCTTCTGCTTGCCAAGATCACCTCCACTATATGTACCCTTGATCCTACCGCCTCTCCTCTTCAGCAGTTTGCCTATCATCCCCACCCTGTCTCTCCCTGTCTACTGGCTCCTTCCTTGCTGCCTACAAACAAACCCGTGTTTCCCCATCCTTAAAAAATATCTTCCTTAGTTTTTACCATGCCAATTAGCCATCATTCTATATCTCTCCTCCTTTTCTCAGCTAAATACCTTGGGAAAAAAAACCATCTACATTCAGTGCTTATTGTTTCCTCTCCTCTTATTGTTTCCAAAACCCTCAGTAATCTGGCTTCCAACCTCATCATTCAACCGAAATTGCCCACTCCAAAGTTATCAATAACCTGCATTGACAAGTCTTATGATGTTTTCTTGCTCCTCATCCTTCTTGACTTCTCTGCAGTACTTGACACTGTTGATGGTCTTTTCCTGGATATTCTGTCTTCCTTGGGATTTTGTGACCACAGTTTTCTCTTGGTCCTCTCCCTTTCCCTCTGAGCACTTCTCTGTCTCTTGTGTTAGGTATCCATGCATATCAGACCTATTCACTCTGGGTGTCCCCCAAGGTTCTCTCCTGAGCCCATTTATCTTTTCATGCCACACCGTATCACTTGGTGATCTAATCATTTCCCCTGGGTTCAATTATCATCACTATGTGGATAATTCCTCGTTCTATTTATCTAGCCCAGTCTCTATTCTGAACTCAAATCTTGTTTCACCAAATGCCTTTTGGACATTTCAGATGGATGTCTATATGTATTTCAAACTCAATGTGTCCAAAAACAATTAATTACTTTTCCCTCCCAAATCCTCTTCTCTTTTGAATTTCCCTATTATTGTCAAAGAGACCACCATTCTTCCAGTTGCCCAGGTTCAAAACCTCAATGTCATGCTCAGCTCATCCCTCTCACTCACCTCACGTATGTAATCAGTTGCCTAGCCTTGTCATTTCTTTCTCTACAACATCTCCTGTAGATTTCCCTTTCTCTTTACTCACATAGCCACCACCCTAGTTCAAGTATTCATCACCTCTTCCTTGGACCATTGCAATAACTTCTAGTCTCTTTCCCTGCTTTAAGTTTAGCCTCACTCCCATTCATCCTCCATTCAGCTGCCAAACTGATTTCCCCAAAGCATTCATCTGACCATATCATTCTTCGGCTCATTAAATTCCAGTGGTTCCCTATTACTTCCAGGACCAAATACAAAGTCCTTTGTTTGGTATTTTAAACTCTTCACAAATGGTTCCCTTCCCACCTTTTCATTCTTATTATGTTTTATTCCCCTTCATGCACTCACTGATTCAGCCACACTGGCCTACCTACTGTTCCACGAACAAAGCACTTTATATCACATTTCCATGCCTTTGTACTGGCTTTTACTCATGTCTTGAAGGCCTTTCTTTGTGAGCTAAGGCTCTTAAAGTCTTTGGCTTACTTCAAAATTCATCTCAAGTACCACCTCCCACCAGGATGCCTTTCTTGCCCCCCCATCCTAACTGCTAGTACCATCCCTTCTAAAGTTATCTTCCCTCTGATCTGTACTTATCTTGTGTGTCCTGATTTATATCTTATCTTCCCCTCTACAATATAAGTTCTGTGATGGCAGGAACCATTTTACTTTTTCTTTGTATCTCTAAACTTTAGCACAGTGCCTGATGCATTGTAAGTGCTGAATAAATGCCTGTTAATTAATTAGTTGAACTCAAAGGAAAACCATGGACTCCTAGAACTTTAAATATGGGATGGACCTTACAAATAATTGTAAAATGTAAAACCAGAGGCAGGATAGTATAGTGGATAGGGCACTGGACTTAGAGTCAAAAATTCTTAGTTTCAAATGCCAACTCAGATCCTTATTATGTGTCCTTGGACAAGTCATTTAACTTCTTTTTGTGCCCCAGTTTGCTCATCTGTACAATGAGGGGCTTGGACTCAATGGCCTCAAAGGTCTCTTACTGCTCGAACATCTATGATTCAATGATCTTATGAATCAGAACTAAAAAACAGTAGGTTTGCCTTCAATCCTAATAAAAGCTCACATTCACAGTGCTTTTTGATGATAAAACACCATGCACATACCACTAATATGTACCTTGAAGGATGATCAAAAGAAAATTTTTATACCTTCAAACACTCTTTAATATTACTCAAATAATATAAATTAGAAGTGGGCTTGGATTTAGCAATAAACCTTTATTAAAGAGGTTGCATTATATACAGGGGAACAGATCTCCAGTGGTGTCATCTCCCCATAGGCAGGAAGGGAGAGAAATAATAATGCTTCCCAAGAGTACATGACTTATAAGACCATCTAACACATTATCTCACAGTAGCCTGGTGAAGCAGGCAGGACAGAGATCACAATCCCCTCTTGATAGATAGTGATAATGATGATAACTTACATTATTAAGGGTCTTAGGGACTAGACCTGTGATTTCATTGGTCTAGAGACATGACTGTGGTCTTAACCTAGGATTGCACACCTAGGATCGTAGTATCTTAAAGTTAGTTCATTGACTATTATCTTGGAATGACTGGAGTATATGAGTGAAGGCATAACAAACATGAGGTAATATACATTAGATATCGGAGTCCACTTAGGCAGATATGGAGGACCTTGAATGAAGACTGCTCTAAGTTGAGTAAAAACTCTTTCTCCCAATGCCCCTTCTCTGCAACTTATAATCTTAGAAAGTTACTAACGACTCAGAGAGGTGACAGTCACACAGTCCAGGGTCACATTTCCAGAATATGTCAGAGGCAGATCTTGAACCTAAGCGTCTCTGGCTTCAGTGCTGGTTGTCCATTCCCTTTGCCATGCAGCCTGTAAATTCACATTTATATAGCACTTTAAAGTTTAACAATATTAACTAAAATTTATGTAGCGGATTGAAGGTTTACATAGAACTTTGTATTCATTCTCTCTTTTAGTTACGTCACTTATAAAATACTTTGCTCACAATTTCCCAGAGAGACAAGTAGTGCGTAGTACATGCTATTTCCCCCATTTTATAGACCAAGGCTTAGAGAGGTGAATCGCTTTGCTCAGAGTCAAACAGTGAACGAGTAGTGGTTTCAAAAACCCAGGCCCAATGGGAAGGTAGAAATTCTCTTCATTCATTCACCAAGCCAGGATTTTGTAAAGCTGAGTCTGAATCCTTTTCGTGTAACCTTGGGCACATCACTTTGGGAAACAGCTCAGGTGGTTCAGTGGACAGAGCACAGCTAGGTCCCAATTAGTGCAAATAATGAATCCTATGAAATGGTCACATATATCCATATGGGGCTTTGAATCAGAAAGACTTGAATTCTAATCTTGCCTCAAATATTTACTAGCTGTGTGACCCTGGGCATATAACTTTTCTTAGGCTGCATTTCTTGATCTGTAAAACTGAGGGCTTCTAAAGTCACTTTTAGCTCTAAATCTATGATCCTATGAACTCTTGGCCTGAGTTTTCTTATCTGTCAAATGGAGAAAACAATCTCTGCCTTACCTATGATGCAATGCTATTGTAAGGATCAAAACTTGATATAAAGTTAAGTATTGTTTTATTTTATTTGGGACTCATTATAGTAATCATTTTAAGTGTTTTCATTATGTTATCATTTGACAGCTATTTTTATAATAAGAAGGTCTCTGAGGGAGATGTTTATGTCTATTTTGGAATAAAAACAAGTTTAGAAGAAGGTAGGAAAGAAATGATGCATAAAGCAATACAGCAGACACAGGTAAGAAGATGTCACAATGATATGTTCACAAATTAAAATGTATGTTTATTTGTATATATTATACATAGGCATGGCTTTGGTCTTTACACATGTAATCATACACATAGAATAATAGAATCTTAGATTTATTTGCATGGGTATTATTTTGGAATGACTGGGGTGTATGAGTGAGGCTGTAACAAACATAATAAGGTCATGCATGAAGGCTATAGGAATCCATTTAGACAAATATGGAGGTCCCTGAATGACAATTATAAGATGCAAGTGGAAGAGCTCTAAATTAGGAATCAGCGTATCTGACTTGTAGTTTCAGATTCCAATTTGCTGGTGTAATCCTGTGCAAGTTATTTCCCTTTTCTGGTCTCGAGTTCTTCTTCTGTATTGGACTAGATGACCTTTATGACTCCTTCCAGTTCTAAAATTCTATGATTCTATAAAAGTTAAATTGAGGCAATTTTTTCAGATAATTCTGTTAAGAATAAAAATTAAGCCTTCATGAATCTGTCTTCCAACAAATTGTCTCTCACACATATGTAAAGATTATACAAAATTAATTGATAGATACAAGGACAGAGTTAATTTTGTTCCATGATTTTCTACTTACTGATATCAAGTCAGGCGCAAAACCCAGGGACTTATGCTTACTGAAGGTATTTATCAGTGGAATGTAAGATGACCCAAGGAAGGTCTAAATGGAAAAGGCATCTGCTTTAACTGTTACAATCCTCCAGATCCTCCTGTTTGCAGATGTCATTGACCTAATTGCACCAATCCCCTAAATACTGCAAGGCCTTCTTGATGCCATTCATTGCCCATAAAAAGAGATTGACATAACAGTCCATGTGGAAGACAAAAAAGGTAGATGAAGGATGCTTATTGTTAAGAATATAATGTGCAGTATGGCAACATACTGAATTAGTCTACCAATATACACATCTTGGGTAGTCATTATAGATGGAGAGTGAACTGGACTTGGAATTGATAGGAAGAAGAGAATAAGTTAGATTGTGTTTTGGGAGTGTGTAGTGCTCTTGTAGTTCCCAAGATGCTCCCTGAAGCAATACCTGATCCTTTAGCATCAATATGCTTCTGTGGATGCTGTGTCACTACAAAATATGAAGCATTGTAACATCCAAAGAATCGAAGTTATGGGTGATCAATAGAACAATGGTGAGTCTTATGGGGCTCATAAATTGGCTATAGAATATGGCAACCAAGGGGTAACTGAAGATCTGTTGACAAGAAGTGGTTTAAAACTTGTTCTTTAGGAAATTTTTGATTGGAAAAGGAAAGTGGTCCTTACAAGAAGTGAGGGATGACAGACAGATGGGCGGCCTTAGTGGTGCCCCAGTACCTGCGGAAAGTTAGAAGAGAAAGAGAAAGGGATCATAATAATTAGGTTTCTTAAATTTACTTGATTGGCCCCTCAAAACAATTCTGTTTCCGCAAAGGCAATTTGCTCTGGCTTTTGATACGCTGTCACTTGGTAGAAGGTGGCCACTGAATTTTGGATTCATATTCCAAATAAAAAACAGCCATTCTGAGGCTTCAATTCCAGTTGGGGACCCTTCTAAGCCAACAAAGCAGATTAGCGTGGGTTGCATCAAAGTATTTGGTAAGAAGCAGATTTGGGGGCAAAGCTGAATATTAAGTCAAACTTCAAAGTACCCTCACCGCATACAACTGGGGCAGTATTCCTTTGGATCTTAATGCTTACCCGTATGGACTGTATTGCCATATGACTGCTGATTGTGCTAAGGGCTGCTCAAAATGGATTCTATTTACCTCTTTAATTTCCCATGTGGTAAATATTCCACCTTTCGGTCTCTTTTGAAAAAACAGATAATAAATGGAATTGCAGAAGTGACATTTAACAGTAAAAAGGCAATTGAAGAATTATCATATCGAAGCCTGGAAGACTTAAATAACAAATACCTTTATGTGGCTGCTACAGTCCTGGAGTCAGCAGGTAAGAGTCTGACCTTATTTTGAGCCAGAATGAGTGAAAGTGGTTAAATATTTGGATATCACATAGGAGTGGCATAAAGCATGTAATCATGGACAAGAATGGCCAGATAAGAAGAAAAGTCTAATATGTATTGAGAGCAAGAGCTTACAGAAGGGCAGAGGGAAGCGTTGCACTGGTACCCAGGAGACAGTAAGACTCATGTATTGGGCGAAAGCTCTCTACAGGATTTATGAACAAGAATTTTACACAATGTTCAGGAGAATTTGGGTTATAAGCTGCTCCTGTGAAGGGAGTGCCCCTACTGATGGGATCCCATATGCACAGAAGAACAGCATCTAAAAATAAAACTATAAACATAACTTATATGTGTATATATACTTACATGAATCAAAGAGAAACAAAAACCCAGTATGAACAGATGCTACACTTCTGTTACTATTTCATGCTCCAAAGTTCAAGAGTCATAAGATGACAGGCTTGAAAGCTGGAAAGGGACCTTAGAGATAATCTTAGTTTAATCCTCTAATTAGGCAGACAAAGATATTGAGGCTCAGAGAAGAGGAAGTTATATGCCCAAAGTCATTCACATAGTGAGTAGCAGAGCTAAGGCTCTAATATAGGTCATCTGACTTCAAATCCGTTGCTCTTCCTGTGACACCACTCCATGACCTCTCCAAAATGACACAGCTGGTTAGTGGCAGAGCTGTTCCAGAAACAACTGTAGCAAAGTAAGCAAAGAGTAAGGAATGCATCTGTGCCTGGAATATAAGAAGCACTTAAATGCTTGTTGACTGGTTGGTTACATGCTTTCTCTGTAGTTTATAATTAGGTTTTGAAAAATAGAATTTCTGCATCTTTAATATGAGAGAATTGGATTTGCTCTCCAAGGCTTCTTCCAGCTGTAATATTCTGTCTTTTAACACTATGTATTCTAAGGTCCCTCCTAACACTAATGTGTCAGGTTCTGTTTTTTAACATTCTATGTCCTAAGTTGTCTTCTAGCTCTAGCATGCCTGTTCTCATAATCCGTGTTTTCATATTATTTGATAAGATCTCTTCCAGTTCCATTAAAATGCATTTTAACTTCTATAAATCAATCAACAAGCAAGCATTTATTAATCACCTACTATATGCTAAGAATTGTTATCAACAGCAGTGTTACAAACATAGAAGGGAAACAGAGCCTACTATCATGGGGCTTAAATTATAATGAGGGAAACAATAAATGTGTGTGTGTGTGTGTGTGTGTGTGTGTGTGTGTGTGGATGTGTGTGTATGCACACACACACATATATGTACAGAATATTTTTTAAAATACAAGGGAATTGTAGGAAAGAGGATACTGGTAGTGGGGAGAATCAGTAAAGGCTTCAGGGAGAAAGTAGATTTTGAGTTGAGTCTTGAAGATGACCAAAGATTCCAAGAGAAAGAGAAAGATGTGAGATGGTACCGCATTCCCCAGCCTGAGAGACAAGGAACAGCAAGTAGTTCAGTATAGCTAGCTGGACTGCAGATTTTGTAGAAGGCAGTGATGGGTAACAAGACTTAAAAAAATAAAAAAGGCCAATGTTGTAAAGAACTTTAAATACCAGACAGAGGAGTTTATTTTTGATCTTAGAGATACTAGGGACCCACTAGAGTTTTTTGAATAGGGGGAGGCAGAAAGAGACATGAGGCAAGACCAATTAGGAGAATATTAAAGTAGTCTAGGACAGAGGTGCTGAAAACCTGAACTGGGTTGTGGTTGTGTGAGAGGAAGGAAAGGCAAGAGATGTGGGGACAGAAATGACAAGTGTTGGCCAACTGATTGGATATATGGGATAAGTGAGACTTGAGAGATGAGAGATAAGTGAGAGATAAGAGAGAGTTGAGGATGACACAGATTTTGAACTTCAAAGATTGGGAGGATAGTGGTGACCTCAGCAGTAACAGGGAAATGTGGTAGAAGTATAGGTTTTGTGAGAAAGGTAATGAATTCTGTTTGGGCATTTTGAGTTTGAGAGACATATAGGACATCTAGTTTGAAATTTTCATTTGTCAGTTGACAATGTGGGACTGACATTCCAAAGAGAGACTAGGGCTAGATATATGAATCTCGGGATCATCTGTGTAGAGATGATAATCGAATCCATGAGAGCTAAGGTCACCATGTCTAAGATTGTAGAGAGAAAACAGAAGAGGGCCCAGGACAGAGCCTTAGAATATACCCACAGTCAGTGGTTGTGACATGGATAATGAAGCAATGAGGAGTCTGAAAAGAAATAGTCAGACAGGCAGGAGGATCAAGAGAGAAAAGTGTCACAAGGATCCAGAGAGAAGAGTGTATCCAAGAGGAAAGAGTGATCAATAACATCAAATGCTGAAGAGAAATGAAGGATAAAGATTAAGAAGTCATCACATTTGACAATTAAGAGATAATTGATAACTTTGGACAGAGCGTTTTCAGTTGAGTCATGAGACTGTGAGCCAAATTACAAAGAGTTTAGCAGAGTGAGAGGAGAGGAAGTGGAGGTACCAAGTAAGCGTAGGTGACTTTTTTTAGAAAGTTTACCTGAAAAATGAAGAAGGTACATAGGACAATAATAAGTAAGAATGATGGGATCTAATGAGTTTTGTTTTTTTTAAGAATGGGAAGACTTGGGCGTGTTTTTATACAACAGGAAAGGAATCACTAGATGGGGATAGACTGAATAATAGACGGGGTGGGGCTGATAGTAAAGGCGATCTGCTATAGAGAATGGGAGGGATGAATACATACAGAGGGCTTGGTCTTAGTCAGTCTTCCTTAGAGGAGGAAATAATGGGGGATGTTTTCAAGTGGTAGTGAAATGAGAAAGACAAAAGAGATGTTACAACAATTAGCCTAAATTTCCTTGTTAAAGTATGAGTCCAGGACTTCAGCTGAGAAGGTACTGGGCAGTGGTGCTATGGAAGGCTGTCCTCATCACGCTACTAAAGCTGCTCTTGTTAGGAATACCTGCTAATTTTTCGTAGTCAGATCCAACGGCCATTTATCTGGTCTTCTTTGCATCACTTGGGTGAATTAGCTTTCTGTGTCTACCTCCTTTCTACCCCCAATTCCTGATTCTCTTTCCTTGAAAGAAAAGACCACATCTTATAATTCTTCTGCAGCCCCATCATAGAGTCTTGGGTATAGGACGTGCTCAATTAATTTTTGTCAATAGTTCTTGTTATACAACTCATTTGAAATTATTCTTCAACCCTTTTCTTGAAAGTCTCTCTATCCTATTTGTATTTATTTCCTTTGTGAACCCCATTCATGAAATGTCTTTGACTCTCTATTCTTTCCCTTTCCATTCCATTATTCAGAGAGCTCATTTATTCTCCTTTCTTCAATGATCTCTATGTCACTAACTTCCACATTTACATTTTCAGACATTACTTTTTCATCACCTTTCCTCTAACCCTAGAGAAAGGACATTTGAATCACCTGAAACTTACCATGTCATACTTGAACTATTGCAAATAGCCTACTGGTTGTTTTGTCTGCCACAAATCTCTCCCTACTCTAGTCTATCCTTTACTCAGTTGTCAAAGTGTCTTTTCTGAAGCCCAGATCTGACCATGTCACCTCCCCCCAACTCAATAAACTCCAGTGGCTCCCTATCACCTTCAGGATGAAATAAAGAATCCTCTGTTTGGCATTCATACCTTATCCACTTCATACATTATATCCCCCTTCCTCCCACTCCCCATATACTCCATGATCCAGTGACCCTGTCCCCTTTGCTGTCCCTTAAACATGATATTCCATCTCCTTACTTTGGGTGTTTTCACTGACAGGATGTCCCCCTATATCTAGAACTCTCTCCCTCCTCATATCTGCCTATGCGACTCTTGACTTCCCTGGATGTCTTCAAGTCCCAGCTAAAGTCCCATCTTCTAAGAGAAGGCTTTCCCTGTCTCCCTTAATCATAGTGCCCTCTCTGACATTTTACCCATCTTAGCCTGTATGTATTTTGTTTGTATAGAGTTTTTTGCATGCTGTCTCCCCCATTAAACTGTGAACTCCTTGAGAGCAGGGACTACCTTTTGTTTTTCTTTGTATCCTCATCTCTCAGACAGTGCCTTGCACATAGTAGGCACTTAATGAATGTTTATTGAGTGACTGACTGATTGCCTTTTTCTTCTAAAACTGCACCTCTCCTCAACCTCCTCATCTGTTAAAAGCACTACCACTCAGTATGTACCACACTATTATTTGTTTTGCTTAGACATTAACTTGGAATTGATTGCGTCATTGGTTGTTTCATTCCATTGGTTAGAATCTACTTGTTTTATCCATGTGCCTTCCCAGCTCAACAATAATTCTGTTGAGGACAGGAAGCTTCTCTTCTGCTTTCCTCATTCATTCAGCTAAATAGCCAATGAGTTGAGTACATCAAGAGGGATACAAGAAAATAAACATATATGCCTTGCACTGATGGAACTTAGATGACATAACAGAAAAATGGCTGGATTTTTAGTCAGAAGACCTGAGTCCAAATCCCAGCTCTGCTATTTATGATGTGTATGACCCTGGGCTAATTACCTGACTCCTCCTGACTTAGATTTCCTCAACTCTAAGGTGTGAGGACTGAACCTGAATTAAGGTTCCATCCAGCTCCAGATCTATGTTCCGTCAGTCAACTGATCAGTCAGTTAATCAGACGTTTTATTAAGCATCTACTATGTGTCAGGCATTATTCTTGGTGCTGCCATCAAGGATCCTGCCTCCTATTGTTCCTCTGTTAGGAATGGAAATGATATATGCTGAAACAGCTACAATGCAAGATTGAATGTAAAAGTCCCAGGAGAGCGTTATAAAATACAACATTAATTCAACAATTCAATAAACATTTATTATTAATTATATTCAAAACATATTGCTAAGCTAGGGATACCAAGACAAAAAAATGAAGCAATCCCTGGCCCCCAAGAGCGTACATTATACTAGGCCCTACAACATGTAAACAAAGGAGGAAGGAACTACATCTGGCATGTGGGTCATGGAAAGCTTCATGAAAGATGTGACATTAGAAATGGGCATTACACTAATTGTAATGCATACTATGAGGTTATACATTTAGTAAATGCTTAATAAATGTACAAAGTGGTTGATTGAACAAATGATTGAATGGCTAAATGACTGGAAATATGGAAAATATAGAGAGATGGAGGGAGTATCCAGGAAATCATTCCACTCCATTGTACATTATAAAAACATCCCAAAGATGGGAGATAATGTTATTTATAAATGCTTATTGACTGATTATTAGGTGGATTTTATGAAGAAGCTGAAATACCTGGAATTAAATATGTCCTGTCTCCCTACCAATTGAATTTGATTGCTACTCCTCTTTTCTTGAAGCCTGGGATACCATTTCCCATCAAGGTGAGATGCTTTTGGAATACACAGTTATATTTTAAAAAATGTACAGGCAGCTGCTTCTACCTTAGTGTGTTAGGCAGTGGAGGGGGAAGGGAGTAGAAAAGATGGGACAAGAATCTAAAGAAATAAAGAGTGCAAAGAAAAGCCAATATAGCCAATTCTCTTCTGCACAGAGTTTTGTTGTTCGGTTGTTTTTCAGTTGTGTCTGGTTCTCTGTAACCCCATTTGGGGTTTTCTTGGCAAAGATACAGGAGTGGTTTACCCTTTCCCTCCCCAGCTCATTTTACAGGTGAGGAAACTGAGGCAAACAGGGAGAAGTGACTTGGTCAGCATCACCCAGCTAGTAAATGTCTGAGGCCAGATTTGAACTCAAGAAGTTGAGTCTTCCTGACTTCAGGCCTGGCACTCTTGCCACTGTGCCACCTAGCTGGCCCTTTGCACAGAATAGCCACACACACACACACACACACACACACACACACACACACACCCTTCCTTCTAAATGGAATTGGATTAAGCGTGGAGCAAGAGAACAAGGAGTACCACTAGTCCTGTGTTCTCAGGACAGGGAAGGGGGAAGGGAAGGGAATAAGCATTTAGTACAGAGATGGGAAAACCCTGGCCCAGATCCAGCCCCTGAAGCAAACACTAAGAAACAGCATCGATATGCTGGCAGTTGTGAAGACTCCATATCCTTTAAAAGTCTTTAGCAGTAAATTCCTATAAAGCCATTAAGGTGGAAATGCTTTCAGGAAAGTATGAGGCTTATCTTTCTTCTGTCTGTTTTTTTTTTTTCACTCTTCCCACTTTTCTCTCTTAGTGTGTCTTTGCATGTGCTTCCCTCCCTGTATGTGTCTCTCCATATGTATATTTGTATATGTCTGTCTGCAGGCCTCTCTCTGTCTCTCTGCATGTCTGTGTCACTTTCTGTGTCTCTCAGTCTCTTCTATGCCTTGCTCCTTGTTCGTCTCACCATGTCTGTCTCTCTTTGTCTTCCCTTTCTCTATTTCTTTATCTCTGTAGGTCTGTCTTCCATTCTTCCTTGCTACCTTCCTCTTCCCTTTGTCCCTTTCTTTTATATGCCCAGGATATAGAACTGGCATTTTTTAAAACTGAATTAAATTTATTGGCTATAATGTTGTAGGCAGCTAGGTGACACGGTGGGTAGAGTAATGGGCCTGGAGTCATGAAGACCTGCGTTCAAATATGATCTCGGACATTAGCTGTGTGTAACCCTGAGGAAGTCACTTAACGGCTTTCTGCCTCAGTTTCTCCAACTGCAAAACAGGGATAATCACAGCACCTACTTCCCCCAGGGGTGTTGGGAAGGTCAAACAAGATAATACTTGCAAAGTACTTAGCACCTAGTGCCCGCCACATAGCAGCTCTTAATAAATACCTATTTCCTTCCTTGTATTCCCAGGCTTTGTTTTAAAAACAGATGAGTGGAATGTTTTCTATTTTTCCTCTCTAAAAGATGGCCCCATTTAGCACCTCCCTCCCCCCAAAAAACCTTTCTTACACTAAATTTTTTTTTCTAATGTGAGCCTCGCTCAATCAGTTTTTAAAAAAAGGTAGATTGTTGGGTTTCAATTTTTTATAAAAAGTTTTCTACTTCTATTCTAGTTGAGTCCTTAGCCCCTGTGTGAAAACTGAATGCATATTTGCAGGAGACTAAGCTGCAGGGGCGAAAATTCTTTCATTGTTATAATCAGATTTGTCTCCCAAGGACTCCGTTCTCCCTTTCACTCAAGACTAAACTGGGTAAAACAGAGACTCCTGCTGTCCCTCTAGTCCGTCCTTTTCTCAGTATGAAAGTCATGCTGTATGACGGCGGTAAGTATTTATTAAGTGCCCACTGTGTGTCAGGCACCAAGCTAAGTGCTGCTGGCTAAAAGGTTAAAAACAGTCCCTGCCCTCCAGAAGCTGACAGTCTAATAGAGGAGACAGCATGTCAACAACAAAGTGAGTCAAGGGAAAGCAGTAGAGAGAATATTGGATGAGGAGTCAGAGGCATGGGTTCTAATCCTGACTGCTACATACATGGGCTGTGACTTTGAGCAAATTGTGATGCCTTTTTGGGTTCCATCTTTCTAATCTGCAAAATGTGGAGAGGAGGTTGGACCGGATGGTCTCTAAATTTCCTTCCAGTCCTGCCATACTATGAAATACTATTATGAATGTGTGGAATCCCCAAGACAGAGGGTCTCTTTAAGAATTAAATAGTTAATTTCTCTTGCTATAAGTCAAGGATCCTTCTATTTAATCATACGGTGAACATTTTGTCCTCTGGCATAGGAAGATAGCAGAATGATTAGAGAAATAAAGGTTCCGTATGCTTTAAAAGAAATGATATCATTTCAACTGGATTTTGGCATCTCTGGCACACAGGTTCAGGTGAAGGATCCCCTGGACCAATTTGTAGGAGGGGTTGTAGTAACTCTGAATGCAAAAGCAATTGATGAAAATCAGGAAGAGACCCAAAGAGAGCCCCAGAGAAGTACCACCCATCAAAATAATGGCGTAGCTTTGTTTGTGGTTAATCTTCCATCTCATGTGACAGCGCTGGAGTTTAACGTGAGTAGAATTCTCCTAACGGTTGTGCTTTCTAGTACAGTATGTACTTTCTGACTGTGTGTTTTGGCTGGTGTGCAAAACAGATGGGAAATTTTTATACATGAGGCAAGTGAACAGCTCTGCAATTTTACATTAAACATGTGGGAATGGGAGCCATAGTTTAGTTGGCTGAACAAACCTTAAGGGGTATAAATTCATCAAATGTACTTGGTAAATGATTTCTCCTATTGCCACCTCCTGTCCTCATGAGCCTCAGAAGAAGTCTGATGAAATGGTGGTTATGAAAAGTGGAATTTTAAATTCTTACATGTTATAATTCTAAGTAGTAGACTCTTCTTTCCATTAGCTGTTCCTTACCATGATAGGGTGGGGGAGGGGGAGAAAGTCTAAAGTGATCCCCCTCCCTTCTCTCTCTTCCTTTTCTTCTTGCTCTCTCTCTTCTCTCCTCTCTGTCTGTCCTCCCCCTCTCAATAACATGAACTCTTTTTCCTTTGACCTTGATCAAGACTATCATCTTCATCAGCAAATAATATTTACATTTCAAGATGCAAATAAAAAATCAGCAGAAAGGAGCCTGGCAACCTACAATGTATCAAAAAAGTAGTCTGCAGTCAGTTTTTATTTCCTTTCTTTTGAGAAATACTGCCACTCCCCACCCTATCCCTGAAAGCAGAAGTATGCTGGAGCCAGCTGCAGCTAGCTTGTAAAAGCTGATTGTTAAATTTTCAGGGAGAACATTTACACCTCAGAAATCAACAAATGCTATAAATTAGGTCTTCATTTACTCTTTTGTTGATTGTTTCCACTTACGAAAGTGATGGAGAAAACGTAAATAAGGCAGATTAAATTTAAAAGTGTGTGGTGGGTAGTTGACATGGTCGCTTCCATAGATAATATAAAGTATATAAAGTGCTGCCCAAACTTCAAAGCACTATATAGATGGCAGTTATTAATAATTATTATTATTATTTTGCTTACCCAGGTGAATGTTTATCTGGCTGCTCTCCTCCACTCTGTGGGGTTTAATAAATAGTCACGACCACCTTCTCCTTGCCAGTTTTGAAGAACCATAGGTCCATAAAGCCATAGATTTAGAAGAAGAAGAAAACTTAGAGATCCTTTAATCAAAAGGTTTTTAATTTTTTTGTGCATCATGGACACCTTTGACATTCTGGTGAAGCCTATGGACCCCTTCTCAGAATAATATTTTAAAATGGATGAAATAAAATATCTATGATTATAAATGAAGCCAATTATATTACAATGTAGTTATTAAAACTTTTTTAAAAAAGAATACAAGTTAATAGACCTCAGATTAAAAACCACTGATCTAGACTCCCTGCTCATTTTATAGATGAGGCCCAGAGAGGTTAAATGATTTACCTTAAGTCCCAAGGCTAATAAATAATAAAGCCATTAGTCCAATTCAGATCCTCTAACTCTATTTCTGTAGATTCTTCCTACACATCAGAAGAACAGGGGTCTATAATTTAGGATCATAGGACCATAGATTGAGAGTTGGAATGGATCTTAGAGGTTTTTAAGTCCAGCCCCTTCATTTTAAAGATGAGTAATCTGATTCACAGGCAGCTAGGTGGCTCAGTGGATAGAGCCCCAGGCCTGCAGTCAGGAAGATCTGAGTTCAAATGTGGTCTCAGACACTTACTAGCTATGTGACTCTGGGCAAGTTAACTTAATCCCTGTGCACCTCAGTTCTTCATCTGTAAAATGGGGACACACTGGAGAAAGAAATGGCAAACCACTCCAGTTTCTTTACCAAGAAAACCCCACGAGTTTATGAAGAATTGGACACAACTGAACAACAACAACCTGATTCACAGGGGTTAAGACTTGTCTGAGGAAGGGTTTGAATCCAACTCTTCCTGATTCTAAGTCTAGTGCCCTATCCACTCTGCCATGATACACTACTTTTTTAAAGCTGTTTTTTAGTATTTTATTTTTCCTCAGTTACATGTAAAAATAATTTTTAACATTTGTTTTTAAAACTTCAAGATTCAAATTCTCTCCCTTTCTCCCTCCCCCCGCAATTGAGAAGGAAAGCGATTCAATATAGATTATACATGCGTAGTCATGTAAAACATATCCATAACAGTCAGATACACTATTTTTGATACTTTGCCAGACTTTATTCTAGGAATTTTCCTGTCTTTCAACTTCACCTGTCTCTGCTATTTTAGATTTCTTGGGCCTCTCCTCACATTCTTTTTTAACCTCCTCTGTGGCCTTTCTTTGTAAAGTTACTCAATATTACAGTTTGCCCAGCTGTTAGAACAATGAAATTGTTATTTCTTCCTTCTCTTTTATATGAGGTGTTGTGAAATCTAAAAATTAAGGCAGATATAGGTATCTGGATTTAAAAAAAGATACATTGGTAGAAAGCATTAACATCATAGTCTTCTCCCCTTCTTTATATTTTTTCAAATAATAAGTATTTTTAATTACTCTGTCCTTCCTACTGGCCCCAGTCCCTGTGTTGAGCCAAAAAAAATCTATATAGCCTGGCAAAACAAATACCTAGGTTAACCATGTCCAAAAATGCCTGCCTCTCTCTGCATTTTAATTTCTTCACCTCTCAGTCAGGAAGTGAGTGGTATGTTTTGTCTTCATTCTTTTGGACTCAGTTTATCATTGCATAGATTAGAGATCTCTCTCTCTCTCTCTCCCTCTCTCTCTCTCTCTCTCTCTCTCTCTCTCTCTCTCTCTGTCACACACACACACACATACACACACACAGAATAATATCAGTATTCCTCTATATATTCATATCTATGTAGATCTAGATATGTATCTATATATCTATATATGGATATAGATATATCCAGATATATACACATATCTAGATAGAGATTAATTAAAATGTTAATCAAGTGGCAGAATGTAAGATGAATCTGTATAAATTATCAATATTCCTCTTATATAGTTATATTTATACCAATGTATACATATATGTAGATATCTATTTATCTATATGTGTAGATATAGAACTATATCTAGGTAGATCTATATCTATATATGCAACTTGGTTAAAATTATGAATTCAATTAATTTTAATTGACTAAGTCCATCATCATACCTTCTGTAAAAAGCAATAATTTTGTGTTCTATTTGCCCAGGCTTATGCCCTCAATTTCTTTTTCTTGTTTTATTCCCATTGCTAGCATTTTCAGTACCACATTAAATAGTAGTAGTGATAATGGTCATTCTTGTTTTACCCCAATCTTATTGCAAAGGCCTTTTTTTCATACTACATATAATATTTGCTCTGAAATTTAGGGAAATATTATTTATTACAGTGAAGAAAGGGCCATTTATTCCTATGAGTTCTAGAGTTTTAATAGAAATAAATGTTGGGTTTGTCAAGAGCCTTTTCAGTAACTATTAACATGAAATAATAGTTTTTATTATTTATGTTATTAACATGGTTTATTATATCTCTAGACTTCCTTATGTTGAACCAACTCTTAATTCCTGTCATAAAACTAACCTAGTCATATTGTATCATCTTTCTTATCTGTTATTTTAACTTACTTGCAAAATTTTATTGAAAATTTCATTATTGCTAAATTTATTTCTAATTGTTGCTAAATTTAATTATTACTTATTAATATTTTATTGAAAAACTTTACATCAATATTCAATAGAGTAGTGGTCTATATTTTTCTTTCTCTGATTTGCTTCTCCTTGATTTGGTTATTAAGACCACATTTATATTATAGAAAGAAATTGGTAGGGCTCCTGCTTTTATTATTGCAAACAGTTTATGCATCCCTAGCACTTAGCCCAGTACCTCTCACATAGTAGGCACTTAATAAATGTTTATTTACTGGCTAACAGCATTGGAATTAATTATTCTTTGAACATTTGATAGAATTCACTTGTTTAGTCAGCTAGTCCTATACTATTTTTCCCCTTTGGGAGTTTATTTGTGGCTTGTTCAAGGTTGTTTTTTCTTTCTGTTATTGGGTTATTTACATGGTCTGGTATTCTTTTGTTAACCTAAGTATGCATTTATGTCTTCTACATGATCAGTTTTACTCCTCTTCAATTGTTGCAAGTTGTCCTTTCTCATTTCTGATATGAAAATTTTGTTTTTCTAACATTATAATTTTACACCTCTTTGTAACCTCCTCACTTCCCTCTTTTCTCTTTTATTAGGTCAGAACTGAAGACCCTAATCTTGGAGAAGAAAACCAAGCTTTTGAAAAATATAGAGCAGTAGCATATTCATCCCTCAGCAAAAGTTACCTTTATATTGACTGGACAGAGAACTTCAAACCTTTACTTGTGGGAGACCACTTAAGCATTACTGTTAAACCTAAAAGTCCATATATTGACAAAATAGCCTCCTATAGTTACTTGGTAAGTACATCAAACGTCTATTTACTCCCATGGTATATTTCACTGTGTTTTTAGGGAATAGCTTTAAAATGACCCATTACAGGTAAATAGCTTGACTAACTTTTTATTCCATTTTGTCTGACTTGAACCCAGGACCTTTTTGTGTGAGAGGTTACATGGTGATTTAGTCAATTTTTAGTCAATAATAAATATTGGGCACCTATTTATGTCCTAACATTTCTCAGTCTCAAGAATCTCACTGTTTCAATGATAAAAATACCACAAATGACTTTCACTACTTTCACACTTTCACTATAATAGTTACAATGGTGATTAGAGAACCCAAGTCCTGTACATTCAGTGAAACCTGGTGATCTCTATTTTAAAAATAAATTAACAAAGGCTGTCCCTAACATTTGAACAATTTTATGTGAATGGCAAGCCTCACTCCAAAAGCTACATCTTTATTTTGTTTCTCTTTTAGGTTTTATCCAAGGGAAAAATAGTTAGTTTTGGGACCAGAGAGAGGCTCGAACATTTATCTTACCAGAGTCTAAACATTCCAGTAACTCAGGACATGGTTCCTTCAGCCCGGCTTCTGGTCTATTACCTTGTGACAGGAGAAAACAGGGCAGAGTTAGTAGCTGATTCAGTCTGGTTAGATGTGGAAGAAAAATGTGGCAATGACCTTCAGGTAAGTATCCCTAAGTCTGTTTCCTTCAGGAGCCAGCTCTCCACCTCAATGACTGACCTATGTGTATCAATATGGTTCTCTCCAAAAATGTGGTCTTTTGTGGATAATTTTTTCTTGTTTCAAATTACCTTTCAGGTTCAGCCGTCAAGAAATGAAAATGTATTTAGTCCTGGACAAATCCTCTCTCTTAATTTGTTAACACAAGAGAATTCCTGGGTTGCTTTATCAGCTACAGACATGGCTGTCTATGGAGTCAAAGGAAAACTCAAGAAATCCAAGGATATGAAAAATGTAAAGTATTGTAATTCATCATTCACAGGCTTGTACTGCGGCTTAGAACTGTGTTTCAGAAATAACATAATAATAATAATTCTTATTAATGAATAATGAATCATTTATATGGGGCTTTAACATTTGTGAAGCCCTACAGATATTATCATATTATCTCATTTTACCCTCACAATAATCCTGGGAGGTAGGTGCTATTGTTATCCCCTTTTTACAGAAGAGGAAACTGAGGTGGAGAAAAGTTACATGACTTGCCCAAGACACATGAATATTAATAATCTGAGGCCAGATTTGAACTTAGATTCTCCTGACTCCAAGTCCAGTGCTCTAACCACTGCACTGCTCCTTCTGGAGTCCTTAAGATCAGATCATATAATTGGAAGGGACCTGGTATATCATTTAGTCTAGTCATCTGTTGCATGTAGTAGTCTGCCCAACAACATTCCCAAGAATTAAGAAAAGGGTAGGAGTAAGGAATGGGGGGGGTGGTATTCTTTAATTTAAAAATTTGAAGCTGGCAATTATTTGAGGAAAGAAGAAAGAATCTGAGATCTCATGAAAATAAAGACATTCTGAGAGTGAGGAACAGAGAAAAAAGGGTATTTGTGGGCAAAAATTAAAAGAATATTTAAAGAAACCTGATAACAAAGTGAATATAAGACTTGGTGATATCCAATGTAGATGACAGCATGAACAATTTTAGATAAGTAAGTAGATTTATTTGGCCTGAGAAATCTTGTTGGTAATTTGTACATTGATTAAATTAATTAAGTAATCCTCAAAATTCTACTTTTTGTGAGCTATGTTGACACATGTTGAGCTTTCCTCAGGAAAATTTGCCTTGAAAAAGAACTAAAATGCATCTTCTCCTGAAAAAAACTGAGAGGTTGTTGTTGTTATTATTATTTATCTAGCAAAGTGATGAATATCATTTATGTCAATTCCCACTAATTTGATTTCAAGAATTTTGCAATATTTTTATTTGCTCTTTTTAAGTAAAATATCTATTGGAATAAATAAGGCCTTTACTAACTCTAGCTTTTTAAGCAAACATATAATGATTTTGTTACTTCCCCAACTCAAAAGTATAAATCAACAAGGTGTAGGTGACAAGTCTATTCTCTATTAGACTGGGGGTTTGCATCAGTCTGAGAGATGATGCAGCAATGCAATGGGAAGCAGGGAAGATTTTAGAGTAGAGGTGTGTTCTAGAAGCTTCTTTTGGGGTCAGAGCTCTGGACCTGTTATTTCATCAGTATGGAGAATTTCCAGTATGGAAACCTATTCTGATGACAGCAAATAGGCAACTCATTTGTAATTTATAGACCTAGAGAATTGCATGGGGAACTGATGGGTTAAATTACTTGCCCAGGGTCACACATCTAATTTGTGTTAGTTAAAACTAGTTTTTCCTAATTATAGGTCCAAATTCCTATTCACTATACCAAGTTGCCTCTTTATGCCGCAAAGGAGGCATCATGGCTATAAAACACTCCCTGAAATAGATATTCACTTTATGGCTTTGAGAAGGAATTAATTACCCAAACTAGATTAAGATTCTTTCCAGTTCTAAAATTCTGTGGTGTATGCTCTCTTATACTATCCTATGAACCGCAATTGTCTCCAGCTCTAACATTGTATTTTTATAATCTTTTATTTGGATAAAACATTGTGAATTCCTCAAATACTAGAGATACCTACACTCAAAATTAAGGAAGTAGATTCTTGTGAGAATTTTTGGAAATGGTAGTTTTGTTCTATTAACTGACTAGTTCAGTTAAAGGCAGGCCTGGGGAAATCATCTTAAGAGTTATAATACTTTTCTTGAGATTCACTGGTGTATTGAGTGTGGAGGTCAGTGGCAATTATAGAGTATGTGGACAGGAATAAGGTCTGAGAAGACTGGAAAGTAGGAAGGGGGTTTGTTATGAAGCCAAGTGTAGGATTTTATATTTGATCCTAGAAGCAATCCTAGAAACCATTTTTCAGTCATATCTGACTCTTCATGACTCCATTTGGGGTTTTCTTGACAGAGATACTGGAATGATTTACCATTTTCTTCTCCAGCTTATTTACAGATAAGGAAACTGAGGCTAACAGGGTTAAGTGACTTGCCTAGGGTCACATAGCTAGTAAGTGTCTGAGGCTGCATTTGAACTCAGGTCTTCCGGATTCCAGGGCCAGCTCTCTATCCACTGTGCCACCTAGTTGTCCTCCGAGAAGTAATTAGAAGCCACTAGAATTTATTGAATAGGGGTATGATATGGTCAGATAGGGGCTTGAGGAAGATCACTTTGGTAGCTGAGTGGAGGGTGAACTGAAGTGGGGATAGACTTGAGGCAGGGAGATCAACCAGAAGGCTATTGAAATAGTGCAGCATGAGGTGACGAGGGCCTGGACCAGGGTAGCTACAGGGTTAAGAGGAGAGAAGGGAGTAGAGAAGAAGAGAAAATTCTGTTGCCCTTCTTTTCTTAAAATTTCCTAGAACACTTTGGATCTCTCTTTAACCCCTATCACACTCCCTGCATTATATTTTTCTGTTTACATATTATATCTCCCTCCAACTCCCAGGTAATGTATAAGCTTTTTGAAGGCAGGGACTATATAATTTTTCATCTTTAGCTCCTCAAAGCCAAGAGAAAGTCCTGACACATAGCAAGAACTAAATAACATTGGTTGAACTAAAAATGTCAGAAATTACACTGTCCTTCACATTTTCCAAGGTCTAGAGGGAAGACAGAAATCAGAGGATATGAGTTCAAATTCTGACACTGACACTTGTTAGCCCCCAGAACAGCAGACAAGGAAATTCACCCTTCTGAGTTTCAGTTTTTCTCATGTGTAAAATGCAAGACTTTTTTCCTGGGTTACTGTGAAAAAAGGGTTTTATAAAGCTTAAGATGCTATAGAATTCAAGTTCCCTGAGACTATAGAGGGATTCATTGTCTCTATTTCTATCTTTGGGACTTTTGTAAATAGCAGTTGTTTCTGTTTTGGCCAGAAACCTTAAGGGTCTGTTCCTCCCAGTTTGATTCTTTTTTTTTTTTTGAGTGGGCAAACCAGACCATCTTTTGCCTCATTTCTTACTGAGGCTTAAATCACTGATTGGGTGTTGCCTCAGACAAACTGAGATCTAGCAAAGACCTTAGCTTAAAAAGGCCAAGCATTCCCACTGTATCTGGGGTTATCTCCAGTCATCCTGGGCTACGTCTTGCCTCTGGACTCAGATGATCCTGGAGGAGAGAGTGAGGCTGATGACTTTGCACAGTTCTGCCTCACTTAAATCCAATTCACTTGCAAGTCAAGGTATCACCCTCCTGATGTCATTGGTCCACTTTGAGAAGGAAAAACAAACAACTCTTTTATTGAGATTCCTAGCCTTTAGGACCTCATGTGAATAAATACATTTGCTATGAGGCTTCAGGACACAATGGAAAAAAGGGTGCACTGACCTGGGAGTCAGAATACCTGGGTTCTGATTCTAGCCTTGACACTGAGAAGTTATATAGGATGTCCCAAAAGTCTTAGTTCAATTTTAAGTTTTAATAGCTAGGTAATACATTTATTCTAATATCTTAATTTATATTATCTTTATTTATATTATTATTACATTTATTTATATTAGTATGAAACACAAATATTTAAGCTTAATAAAGCTTTAAAACAAAGACTTTTGGGACACCTGTATTACCTTGGATAAGACACTTCAACTCTCTGTACCTCAGTTGCATGTCTGGAAAATGGATTAGACAATTTCTGAGGTTCCTGCCAGACCTAAGTCTTCAGAATCTATGAAACTTCCCCTATTAAAATCAGCTCATGATTCTGTCTTCTTGTTATAGGCAATGCAAATTTTTGAAAAAAGTGACCTAGGGTGTGGTGCTGGTGGAGGTCGGGACAGTGCAGATGTGTTTCATTTAGCAGGACTTACATTTCTCACCAACGCTAATGCAAAAGACTCACAAGAAGATGGTAATGTGTTAATAATGTATTCTATGATTACATTTGGATTTATCTTTTTAATGGACCATGGTTTTATTGTTTTTAATGATTTCATGATAATGGAGACATGGAAGAATATGTCATACAAAAACTGGTTAATGGAAGAAGAGATAGTTAAGCTGGAGAAGAGCAAATCAGGGGAGGGACATAGTAGCTGCCTTCCAATATTTAACAAGCCATCATATGGAAGAGAGATTATGTTTGGATTGCTTGCTCCCACAGCACAGAATAGGGAATACTGGGGTGGAAGATGAAGAGAGGCACATTTTAGCTGTATGAAGAAAAACTTCCTGACAGGTCAATTCAAAAGGGAAATCAGCTTTCTTGGAAGGTAGTGGATACCCCTTGACTGGGAGGGTTTTTTAAGCAAAAAGCTAGACAAATCCTTATTGGGAGTATTATAGAAGAGTTTCCTGTTCCAATTTGTGCTAGAGCAAATGATCTCTTAGGTCTCTTCCAGTCAGAGGTATAGTGGTCAATGATTAAGAATTGACTCGCTGGAGGGGAGGGGGAAGAAAATGTACCCGCAACTCAATTTTGAGTTTAATCTGTATTATTAACATTTTCTCTAACACTTTTATAAAGCTAGACGACCAACAAACCAATAAATCAAGCCCTGGTTTGAAGTGTTGCCATTTATTAAGTATAAATGTGCACACTGAAAGTTTAACAACCTACTCTTGAGGGCTCCAGCATATCCACACCTCCAAGTGTGAGATACTGTGATATGGCAGTAAACAAACAAATGTATGAATGAACAAATAAATGAATGAATAAATGAAAAATAAAATACAATTCTTATCCTACACTTAGGTATTTTTCTGCAATGATACAGTTTATGATGAAAAACAAATCTTAATCTGAAATATTGAATGTGATTTTAAAGTATAGATAATTTCATGGAAAATGTATTTAAAATTTTTCTCTCCCCTTTTTTTTTAAAAACCAGATAAGCCTTGTAAGGAAATACTCAGACCAAAGAGAGATCTGAAAGAGGAAATTGATAAACAAGGTACTCTGAAAATTTTTTTGGATTACAAAGAATACATGGCTATATAATTTTGGAAACTGGATGCATTTTAAAATCATATTCCTCCCACTTCCTTATTTATAAACATAAAAAGTGAGATCCCTACCCTGTGGTATTAACATGGATTTAGGATGAATTAATTACTTAATTACTTAATATTTGGATTCCTGTTTACTTATCATATCTTTTGTATAATTAACATTAGACAATAACTAATTAAAAATTTACCTTAACAAAAGTGCTATGTTGGGTGCTAGGAAAATGCAGAGATACATAAGATGTGTCTCTACTGTCTAAGAGTTTATAATCCAGCAATGGACAGAAGACATTGACATAGGTAAATATAATACAAATTAAATTATAATGAGTTTATAAGAGCTATATGAAGTGATAGGGTATGTCAAATAATCTGCTTCTTGCTAAAGGAACTTGATCTGGAATAAATAGTCCTAGATTACTTGAGTCTCCACAGCTTTATAAAGTTTAGGTCTTGCTCATCTCAAAAACTTTCTCTCTTCCTTTGCAGCTAAACAATAGTTTAAATTCAGCGGTCCAGCCCTGCAAGTATTATAGTGATCCTCATTTTACATGACAGGACTAAGATTCAGGGAGGTTAAGTAACTTGCAGCAAAACTATGTCCTCATGCTAGTAAGTTGCAAACACTAGTATGTGTCCTTAGCAAATAAGTGGCATAACTGGAATTAAAAACAAGGTCTTCATTGTATAACATGAGCTGGTTTGGGGAGCTCTCTCTAGAGGCATGGGTATGGTGAATCAACACCCTGAGCCATACTATTCCACCCTCCTCCCAATCTAGTGCTAGGTAGAAAATCCAGAAAATCTTTATGGTTTTCTAGGCCTCACCTTTCTTTTGGACATCTCTCCTCTAGACATCTTCTTCCAGTTGCCCACGATTGCCTTCCTTTTCTGGAATTTTCCAATGCCTAGAACCTTTCATACAAGCAAACTTTCATGCCCCAAGAAATCTCACAAATTTGTGCCTCCAAGCCCAGGCCCTTGTCTACATTATGGAGCTTCCTTGTATTGGATAGAACCAGGTGTCGTTGTATTGAGCTTGGGAGGATGACAAGGATCTGCCATAATTTGTTATCAGATCAAGAGGGTGGCTTTCATAGCATTATTGATCCCCATTTCTTCTCTTCTTCCTCCTCTCTTCCTCCTCCTCTCTTCCTCCTCTTTTTCCTTCTCTTTGCTCAATGAATGAAGATGAGTCTTTAAAATAGATTTTTAGACTACCTAGGAAGAAATGGACTTCATATCTTTTAAAAAAATCCTTTTAGGCTCTAACTCTACAAAGCCTCCTGAGGTTGCTAATAATAAAATACTATATATTCCTCCTCCTCATCTTCCTCCTCCTCTTTCTCCTCCTCTTCTTTGTCCTCCACTTTAAGAAAGTAAGCAAAATGAGGACACAGTTACCAGCAGATCCTCTGACACATTCATTTCTGGTCCATATCCAACCAGGCGAAGTGTTTGTGACTGCTGGTGAGAAGGGCCTACCTCTCCCTATCTCCCCTTGCCAAAATGGTAGGCAGGAATTTAGTACTACTGGAACCCTACAGTTTTCAGACTCCCCAAGTGACCTCAGCTACTCTGTAATTATCGTCAAGCCTTGCAGTGATGACTTTAATCAGTTGCTTTGTCCAGTGCTGTTTGTCCTGATACTGACTGACAGCTAAGCCAACCAGAGACAGAGATTAAAGACTGTCAGAGGATGCTAGACTCTTCCTTTTCTTCCTCTCTTGTGATTAAGTACAAGAAGGTCCAGAGCAGCAGTCTGAAGATGCACAATACCCGCTGCCCCTGGAATGCCAGATCAACAACCAGACTACAGAATCCTCTCAGTTCTTTATTGCTCATGTTACTTCATAAGTACAGGTCTCAGTATAGGTGTGGGAAGAGATCAGGCAGAACTTCGCCTCACTTCTGGATGTTCCCAAATGTTGCAGTGTTGTTTTATCTCTACTACCTCCTGGCCATCCCCTCAGGATGTCTTCTTGATGGTTCTTTGAATGTTTGAGATTAATGTTACCAGGATTAATGTTAAGGGAGACAGGTCCTGGAGTAGAAATGGGGAGAGTCATGGGGGAGCACATGGTATGATTTGCCCTGAGCCAGAATCCCCTCGGGGCAGCTCTGTTTATGTTTGACATCTGTTTTTCTGGTAAGAAACAAACATGTATAGCAGTTTAATTAAAAATGCATTGAGAAGACTTCAGTAATGTCAAATCTGTTATTAATTACAGCTGCTAAGTACAGACACCCCCGTGTTCAGTCGTGCTGCTATGATGGTGCCTATAGAAGCTATGAGACCTGTGAACAACGGCTTGCCAGAGTTAAAGAGGGAAAGTATTGCATCGAAGCATTCAGGAATTGCTGTCTTTTGGCATTAGAAATACGTTCGAAAAACCCTCATAAACCTTTGTTACTGGGAAGAATGTGTAAGTTCAAAAACTTTATACTAGTTTTAAGCTCAGAGTTGGGAGCATAGAAATGTCACAAAGATAAAAAATAATGGTGATGGTAATATTAATAATAGTCAGACTAACACAGACCTTAGAACTATATTATTAATAATGATAACTTACTTTTATATATCATGGTATGGTCACAAAAGAGCTTTTACAAACATTTCATTTGGTTGGTTTCTTGAATCAAACCTGAAAGAGATAGGAGGGATATTACTATTTCCACTTTACAGGTGAGGAAAATGAGGCTCAAAGAGGAAAGACTTTTGGATGGAGTTGGAATGACTTGTTCGGTGTAATTCAGCTAGTAAATAGCTTGGTTGAAATATAAAGTCCTGCCAAATGACATACAGCTACACTGTTCTGACCTTTACCAGCACCATAACTCAGATCACTTTAAAAAAAACCCCTTACTTGATTACTTATGCAAGAAGGCAGAATCATAAGCTGATTTTAATGGGAAGAGTTCCCTAGATTCAGAAAACTTAGATCTGGAAAGAACCTCAGAAATTATCTAATCTGTTTTTCCAAATGTGGAAAGTGAGGTCCAGACATCCGAAGTGTCTTGTCTAAGGCAATATAGGGTGTCCAAACCAGATTATCTAATATTTATTCCAATTCTAAAAGTCTATGGTATACATTCTAAGCTATACTATTCTTTAACCCAAAGTTCTTTCCAGCTCTAACATTCTATTTTTAATGATTTATTATTTGGATAAAATATTGTGAAATTATATATTTCAACAACGCCAAAATACTAGAGAATCCTATGATCAAAACGGAGGGGAAAATAGATTCCGGTGATGAGAATGACTTTTTGGAAACAGTGATTTGATTTTATTAACTAGCTGATTCAGCTAAAGGCAAGCATATAGAAATCATCTTAAAAGTTCCGTTCTATAGGGCAACTCTCATTAACTGTTTACAGAGAAAATTTTTAAATACTTTTCTGCAATTGTCCTTTTGGTTTTTTGAGATTCCAAGCCTTAAAGGCCTTATGTGAATAACTTCACTTGATTTGAGGCTTCAGGACAAAATGAAAAGAATAAATTGAACTGGAATCAGGAGACTTACATTCTAATTCAAGCCTTGTCACTGACGAGTAAAACGCGTGTCCCAAAAGTCTTAGTGTGGTTTTAAACTTTAATAGATGGAAGTAAAGAGGGAGAGTGCACAAAGAAATGGAGACAGGAAATGGAAGTAGGTAAGCTTGATCAGAAAGTAGAATGTGTTAAGAAGTCAGTTGATAAGGAAAAAATTGAATGTTAGACAGGTGGTAGTTGAATGGGCAAGTTTCTGGGATGGATAAGAAGGGATGGGATTAGGGCTACGGGTAGATTGGTTAGCCTTATCAAGAACAGCGGCTACCTCTTCCACCAAGACTGGAACAAGTGAGGAGGAATGGGAGATGATATTGAGGAGTTTTGAGATCTAGAATTGGAGAGACAAAGGTATTTATAATGTGTGGCCTTCATTTTTTAGGTAAAATATGAAGGGAAGTCCTTGGCTAAAGAGAATATTTTGCCAACAACATAAGGTAGATAGTACTAGAATCATCCCAGGTATATGTGATTGCATTTATTCCAATTTCAAAATTATTGTATTTCTTAAATTCCAGGTGCTACTAGAAAAGAAATTTGATTTACGGAACATGTCTTTAAAATTTAAGTCATACCCTATTTTTATACTAAATAAATTACTCATATTTCAGAAAAGACTAATGATTAAGGCTAAAAAGTTATATCAGTATAAAAATATTAATGTTTTTACATATTTCAAATACACATTTTTTTCAGATTTAAAGGCTCTGATGGAGATTGGCAATCCAGAAATTCGAAGCTATTTTCCTGAAAGTTGGTTATGGGAAGTCTACAATGTTCGTTTAAGGTATTGTAGTATTTTGATTATACTCTTGGAAATATTATGAGTATGCTAAGTATAATGGCCACAAAATTGGAAAGTCATTGCCTTAAAGAATCTATCAGCAGTTCTTTTGAGAACAAAAAGTGACATTCCCATTCTAATGTGCTTTAAAAAAAAACCCAAACAACATACAATTTTGGTCAGCTAGGTGGTGTAGTGGATAAAGCAATCTGACCTCAGACACCTACTAGCTATGTGACCCTGGTCACTCAACCCTGATTGACCCCTGCCCCCTTACCAAAAACATGTACCTTTTCCCATCAACTAAGTAGTTTGGTAGCATTATAAAGCATCTGAGCCCAATGCAGAACTTTCAATGTTTGTTGGGGCAAAGAGCTACCTCCCAAGTGTGACCCAAAGCAGGTTAAAATGTAATTGGAAAACACTTAACAAAATAAATAAGAATATAGTAGCACATAGATAATGATAATATGTAGTTTTCTAAGTCAATATGCAGCCCACAGGGGTACTTACAACCAATTTAGTGGCCTCATTTTTTATACCCCACCTGGATTGTATAGCCCAGGCTCAGTAGATAGCTGTAGCTAACATGTACTCTCCAACAGTGAACTTTATCCACTTCAAATGCATAGAAATAATGTTAAACAGAACATAGAATGTGAGAGCTATAAGGTGCCTTAGAACATAGAATGTTATGACAGAATATAGACGGTTAGAGACCACAGAGATAATTTAGTTCAACTGCTTTGTTTTATAACTGATGATACCGAGGTTTGGAGAGGTGAAATTACTTTCTCAGTCTCAGTACTCACAGGAACATAAATTTAGAACTAGAAAGAATCTTAAAGGCAATTCAGTACAAACCTCTCATAAAGGAAATAATGCCCAAAAAAGTTAAGCGACTTGCCCAGTGTTGTTATAGCTAGTAAATGTTTAAAGTGGGATTTGAACACATATTTTCTTGAATCCAAATCCATTGCATTACACATTATGCCACTCTGCCTCCATGGCAGAAACTAAGACAGAACCCAGATTTCTTTGTTCTTCATCTTGTCCTCTTTCTATAACGCTGGAATTTCTCTCTGTATGTCCAATGCCATCTCTTCATAATTCAAATAGAAGGCGGGAATTTCCCTACTAAGAAATGTAAGTCATATAAAATTCCATTTAACCAAGATACAAGGAAGGTGGTGTATTCTATTAATTGATTTTTCTTGTTCACTCGGGTTTAATTGGGAAATTCAGTCTTTCATCCCAGGTGGTTGAGAATATGACCAAAATGTAGCATTTCATTTCCCAGCCTTTAGCAAGGAGAATACACCAAACATTCTCTAATAGTAATTTGATTGTTGAGAATCTCAAGCTGTCCTTCTGAATAGGAACACACTACACACCACACAAAAACTGAAGGTAGAGACAATCTAGGAGAGTAAATCTAATATGTTGTAAAACTAGAACCTAGAAGTTTTTCTTTTCTTTTTAAAATAAATCCTTGGTATGAACTTGTCTGCTTATAATTTATTCTTATCTTAATAGTAGAAGGCAGCAAAATTCTAGGTATTTGACAGCTTTGGGTTACGGATAGTTAAGTTCCTATTATATAGGAATGTCATGAAACATTTGAACCTTCAGGTACAGGTTTCCATTGACCCTACCCGATTCTTTAACTACCTGGGAGATTCAAGCTATTGGCATTTCAGACAAAGGTAAGCAGCTTTATCTAATTTACTTCAAACCTAAGGTGTTTATTTTTGTTGTCTCATAAAATGTTAGTTTCCTTTTGGACAGCATTAGCTGACTATATAACATAACAATTATTTTTAAAGTAATTTTTATTATAAACATAATTATTGTCAATAAAAATGTTCAAATAAACCAAGGAATAAAATCATGCCTTAAACCATAAAATCCAAATTATTTATGATTTGGCAAAAGAAAAACATATATGTATACATTTGTATGTGTAATGCATATAGACACATATGTAAACATACGTATATGTATACATATGTATAATTTTTAAATCACAAAATTACTTTTTAAATTTAACAAAATGATAGTATCCCATTTGCTTCTATGTTTCCTTTCTATCTCTTTCCAGTCTATGTCTTTATCAGATTCTGGTTTTTGTTTAATAGCCACTGTCAGAGATGTTCTGATTCAACTTTCTTCATTGTTTACATACTTTATAGTTATAAAGCACTTTGCATACATTATCTTATTAGAGCTTCACAACAACTGGGCAGGGATCATTATACCTATTTTATGGAAGAAGAAATTCAAATAAAGGTAAAACGACTCTCCCAAGGTCATACAATTATTAAGTGTTAGGGCTGAGAACCTTTTAAATTAGCACACTCTTTCCCACTTGATATTTTCAAAAGCCTCCCTGTAAGTTGAAAATCTTTCTTCTTGACACTGGTGATGACCACTCAGTATTGAATTTAAATTAAATTATTCTGGAAATTCATAAAATAGGTGTTACCATGTAAAAATTTCAGGGATATGGGAACAATGGGGGGAGAAATATGACCTGAACTTCCTTCTTAAATGTTGAGGACAGCTACATGCTACAGTAGAGAGTTCTATTTCACAGTGAGAAAGACCTGTCAAAATATTAGGAGACACCTTGTTTTCCAGAGCTAAGGCCCAGCAAACAGGTTGTGCCCTGAGCTTGGTGTAACAACAATCCTTTGTGCTCACCCTCTGGATAATCTCAGCTACAGCAAAATCTCAGAATTGTTTCACACCAGCATTAAGTTGGTCTCTGCGCTTTGAAAGGCACCTGTAGTACCCACCTTCTGGCCATGAAGCCCTCCTCTGAATCAGACTTGTCACATTGTCAGGTCTACAGCTCAGTGCACAGCCATTGGTATAAGTATCAAGATCTCTCCACACTGCCACAGGTCCCACCTTCTACAGGCCAGGCTCCAGCACATGTGTCCTTGCTTGCAAGCCATTTCCCTCACTTTGAAATTAAACTTCTCTTTGATCCCTGACTCCCTGTCTCTAGGCTGCTTTGTTCAGCTTTGGCTGCCCACAGGTTAGAGGCTGGTTCCAGTCCAGTAGTTCAAATTCTGCCTCAAGCACTTATGTTTCCATTGGGCTGGAACCAATTACCATTTTACATAATTTTAACTTCAAATAGTGCAGTTTTGAATACATGTGACTGATGGGATGCTTGGGTACCTGTGCTTGGACCCCAATTCCATGATCACATATCTCCCTAGCCTCAAAACACTATCCCTGGCAGTTTCTCCCCAGCCCAAGGACGTTATGCCTACCAATTACTCACGAGTGGGCCCCAGTGAAACACTTATATCTCTCCCTGGTGTAGTAACAAACTGCACCTGTAGGAATTATTAGTTTGAACTGGCTTTGTATTAGCTCATAAAGATATTCAGTACCAACTAGACTATCTATACGCATCCTGGACTCCTCATTATGTGTGTTCTAGACTTAAGACATATGTATACTGCTTACATCTATCTTGTCAAATGAGATATTGATTGGTGGCAAACTGGGCAATCCTCAGTCAGCCCAGACTGCTAGTTAACTTAGTGACATAGCAGACTTAAAAACCACACCTCCCTTTGGCCCTGCCTTGGGCTTTTCCTGGTGAACTCTGGGTAAAACGCCTGAACAGTAGATACAAAAATACATGTTCCTTTAAGAACTGACCACTCCTTAACCACTCCCTAATCCTGCCCTGCATCACCTAGTTAGCATATTTGGTACATGTTTTACTATAGTTTTTCCTACATAAACTTTAACTGTACCCCTCTAAGGTCTCAGGTTCCTTAAGAACTTTTGCCCGCTAAATAACATAAAAATAAACCTTTGCCAACTTAACTTAAAGAATGCTTGAGCCTGTGAATTTTTTCCAGATGACCCTTTCCTGCACCCTGGTTCTTGAGGGGTCCCTGAACCCCTCAAAACTGCATCATGTCCACTTTAGGGGATTCGTTGTTCACACGAATCAAGACCTAGATGTAGCTAAGCGAACCTGAGCAAGCTGCTCTATAAAGCTCTTTAAGCCTCTGTTTCCTCCTCTGTAAAATGGGGAAAATAATAGTACCTACCTCATAGGTTGTCAGGAAGATCCAATGAGATAACACATGTAAAGTGCTTTGCAAACCTTAAGGTGTTATTAAAATACTTGCTATTATTATTATTACTATTACTATTATTATTATTATTAAAGTGAACTACCTGTAAAATGTTTTAGAATTGATAATATGATCTGAGTTCCCCAATGAGGTTGCTGCATATTCTATTCGGTTTCTTAGGTATCTGTGTCGCCGACCCACTCCAAGTAAAAGTATTGAAAGACATCTTCTTGGAGATGCAAATTCCCTACTCTGTGGTGAGAGGGGAACAGATTCAAATGAAGGGAACGGTTTATAACTACAGAAGTTCTGAAACGAAGGTGAGTAGGGATTGTAATTATAGACCGAAAGTTCATGTAAGAAGTGATCTTTCAAGCTTCTGAGGGTTTGGAAGCCTAGGTCTACCCCTCCTCTGCACTTTTTATCTGATCTAGAGAATTTTATCTCTGAGGCCTTTGGACAAGAGACACACTTTAGCAGGGCTGGTGTAAAGGGTGCCTTGGATGCTCTTTCACAAGAAAAGAGCTTCAGATGCCATTCATCCTTATCCCTAGCCTTTCCTCCTCTCATGTTCTCCAAAACCCTTCTGAAATAGTACCTCTCTGAAACAAGCATCCTTAACTGACTTCAATTCCCGTGTTCCTTAGAGAATATTCAAAGTATTATAGAAGAGACAGCACAGTGGAGTGGAGAAAGCACTTGGCCTGGAATCAAGGAAACTGGGTTTGAGTCCTGTTTTTGCCACTTACTAACCATATATTCTCGGATAATGCATTTAATCCCCCTGGGCCTCAGGTTTTGTTTTTCCCCCTCTGTTTAAAAAAAAAAATGAATGGGTTGGATTACATGACCTCTAGATTCCTGGGCTTCAATTCACTATGTAAAATGGTGACTCACCCCCAACACGGTCATAGTGAGAGTCAGATGAGATAAGAGATTTAATGGCATGTCATAAACCAGACCCTACAAAGGGGAAGGGTTATTATTCTATGGTTTTGATTCTTGTGTTCTAGGCTCTAGTCTGAGCTCTGGTTGTGACTGTCTAGCTCAATAACCTTGTATAAGTCATTATGTCCCTTTGGGCCTCTGCTTCTCCAGCCATATAATTTCAGAGTTGAAATGGATGTCAGTGGCTATCTAGGCCATCCCATGTATATGACAAGTGAGAAGCTCAATTTATAGATGAAGAAACTAAAGTGAAGGGAAGTGGCTTGTTTAAGGTCACGTAATGAGTATCAGAGTCCAGCCTCAAACTGAAGTCTTTTCATTTTAATCCCAGTATCCTTTGCTTAATACCATACAGTGAGTGTGTTCTATGTAGCAGTTGCTCCATGAATATTTATGGAATTGGACTGAGTTGAATTGAGTGGTTTTAATGCAGATTTTTAAAGTTTAAATTTTCTATTCTGAACTTAACAAATACCTCCCAAAATGAACATTTCTATTTATAAAGTAGAACACAAAAGAGGATTTCACACGAAACTGTGAACCTCTATTCCACACCACTTGCTTTTTAAATATCAACTAAATAAATTCAATCCATTACTTTCAAAACTGTCCTACTTGCCTCTACTTCCTTTTGAACTTCCTTCTCATCTCCTCTGTGCACTTTCTCAGCTGTTTTAATGATTCTTCTCTTTTTTCTTTTCTTCTTTTGTAGGTATCACCATTGTCTACATTCCTCTCTCATCTTGAATCAGTCACTTCTCTATCAGGAAATGGGTAGCAAGCTTCATCCTAGGTTCCCATAGAGACATAGCTGGTCACTGGCTAGAATTCAAGTTGTCTTTCTTTATGATGTTGATATCATTGAATAGACTGTTCTCCCATTTCTGCTCCCTTCACTCTGCATCAGTCTAGACTCACCAGGATTATATCCTTCATAATTTCTCATGGTATAATAACATTTTATTACTGAATGATTTTTAATAACATAGTAGTGCCATAAAATTACTTAAGACCATGGGCTCATCATTTAGAAACTGTAAGCAGCAGGAGGAATTCTTCCTCTTGATATAAAATATTCTGACAAGTGGACTAATACTATTTCTAATTTTTGATATTTCAGTTCTGTGCTCAAATGTCTGTGGGCGAAGGAATCTGTCTGGCTGGAAGTTCCTCATCTCATAAGCAAGGGATAAAGCATACTCAGTGTGTTCTGAAGAATATAGAGGGTTCTTCTATCCAGTCAGTTATTTTTAACATTCTGCCATTAGAATTGGGTCTTCATACTATCAACTTCACACTCAACACTCATTATGGAAAAGAAATCTTGGTGAAAACCTTACGAGTGGTGGTAAGAAAAATGGTTACATTTTTAAAACATTTTTTACTTTCAAATAGTTATGTTCTTATGGCATGTTGCCTAATGTACATATGTTACATAGTATAGATATTGTCCTACTAATGTTTTCAAAATTATTTTGTATCTGTGATATCATTTTAGACCCATCAAAGCTCTTTGAAGTAGTCAGGGCAGGAAACGAGGCTCAGTGAGGTCAGATAACTTACTCAGAACCACACAGTGATTCCCAACTAGTGGAAGAAATGGCATTGAGATTCTCTGAGTTCACTTCCAATCTGCTTCAACTTTCAAGTGTAAGGTAGTTGTGCTGTTTCTAACCTTTGATGAAAATAGTAGCCCCTAACCGTTTTAGTGGATTTAATTGAGATTCTGACAGAGCAGAAAGGACACAGGGTTTAGAGACTGTAGACCTGGGGTTAAATCCTGTCCCTGCTACTAATGACTTGTGTGTCATTTAATTGCTCAGACTGTTTCCTCATCTGTAAAACAAAAGGGTTGGAACCCAGTACCCAATTAGGCCAACACACATACCTGACAAGGGTTATCTATCTTCATTTTTATAGATGAAGAAGCTGAGTTTAATTTTTTTCAGAACTTAACGAATTCTTTCCATTTACAAAGAGCATCTTCTTATATAAAAAAGAGGATTTTACGTGAAACAATGAATCTCTACTTTTTACCACTTGCTTTTTAAAAAAAAAAAAAATATATATATATATATATATATAATAAATTCGGCATTGTAATCATTATAGGAAGTACAGACAAGCAGGATGAATCTCTCAGCTCCCTCCCATCTCTAAATTCTATTGTCCCATAGAATACAGAGCCTTTTTCAGTTTGCACAGTGAGAAGGAAAATATCCACTCCCTTGACCTCGGGCCCTGGAGGGTTCTTCCACTGTCTTTTTACTACAACCACACACAAACTCACCTCTCCAACCATCACTGGGCACAGGGACAGGATCAGATGGTAATGGCTCTAGAAATCATGTCATAACATGAATAGTTATAGAAACTCATTTGACCAGTGGACAGCTTGGTCAAGAAGCCTTTCTTTATGTTAAACAGACATTTGTGTTCCTGAAACTTGCACCTCATTGATCCAAGTTCTACCCTCTGAAACCTCCTGGTACAAGCCTACAGCAGCCCCTTAGATGTCTGAAGACATAAATCATATCTACCATAAGTCTTCTATTCTTCAGGCTAAATGTCATTGATTTTTTTAACCTTACAGATTAATATACTATATATTCGATGTTTTTATTAAATGTGTTTTTATCCTGCTATATTTCAGCCAGAAGGCATCAAAAGGGAAATTCATGCTGGTTTCACACTGGATCCCCAAGGTGTATATGGTATGCAGAACACTTTGTACTTTACTTTGTATCATTATATATAAATACTATGTGTACAATTCATATTATTGTTATTAATGACATATTAAGTGATCATTAATATTATTGATAATTCATAATAGCTCACATTGTTATAAAGTAGTAGCATTGACAAAGTGCTTTCTTCACAGCAACTAAATGATTTTCAAAACCTACTTATGCAGAGCATTATATTAAGTTCTGGGAGAGAAAGTAAGTAGTCCTTGCTCTCATGGAATTTATAGTCAAATAGGAGGATTAAATGCCAATGTAATGATAATACACAATGTTCCATGGCAGCCACATCAGGCAGTTACAAAGCAAAGTACCATGTGAGGTCTGCAGGAGAAAGTTATTACTCATTAAGAGATCAGGGAAGACTTCATGAAGGGAGGCTTTCAGATGAACTTCAAAGGCTAGGTAAGGATACAAAGGGCAGCTAGGTGGCACAATGGATAGAGTGCAGGGCCTGAACTTGGAAAGACCTGAATTGAAATCTGGCCTTAGACACAAGCTGTGTAACCCTGGACAAGTCACTTAAACCTGTTTTTCTCAGTTGTCTTATCTGTAAAATGAACTGGGTAAGGAAATGGCAAACCACGCCAGTATCTTTGTCAAGAAAATCCCAAATGGGGTCAGAAGAGTCAGTCATGACTGAAAAAGAACTAAACAAAAGATACAACAGGTAAAAAGAGGGAAGAAGAGCATTCCTGGAAAAGTTATGGAGGTAGAAGAGCTCAGTGAATGTTCAGAGAGCCACAAGATTACATGGAAGAGATGCATGAGATTCATGGTGGGTATGAAAAGATGTAGCACATTACCAATGAAGAATGGTGTAAAAAAATCAATAACAGGTCAACCTGCCAGCTAACCTCAGCAAGGCCATTTTCTCAAAGCATGTGGTATGGCACTGGTGGAATGAGAAGAGAAAAGAAAAGCTCTGGAATTGTCATTCTTGGTAACAAGTTGGTAAGGCTGGAGTAGAAAGACTGATTATCAAGCAATGTCTAGGGAGCAATTGAGAGGCAGTGGAAAAATCTCTGCCCTGGAAGTCAGGGGCCTGTGTTCAAATTTTGCCTTGGATGCTCACTATGTGTGTGATTGTGGCAAGCCATTTAATCTCCATGGGCCTCAGTTTCCTTATCTAGCAAATGAGGGAGAGGTCAGACTAAATGGCATTTGAGACATCTTCCAGCTCTAAATCTATGTGATTATGTAAAATGAATTTGAAGTGAGTGAAATCAGTGCAGTTTTGTGACTTTTTCCAGTGATGTTCAGAAACCCAGGAATAAGGGGAGAAATCAGGCGATGAGGGTTACTGAGAAATGAGAATTCATAGGCCAGAACTAGTAGAAGGTCAGAGGAGGAAGTGATTTCAGGGCCAAATCTAGTTAAACACTAAAACTGAAGACCATGGAATCAAGGCTGGGTATGCAAACAAATGAAGCCAGAGTTGGGAGGTCAATTGGGAGAATAGGGATTGGGCAGTGAATAAGAGGTCACAATAAGGGCAACGAGTGTGGCTGGTGTGAATTAGAGAGTGGGATAGATCAAAGACTGGGAAGTTATAGTCAGAGAAGAGAATTTCAAAATTTCAAATATTGAGGTGGTTCACCTCTGAGAATTTGTATGGCCTTAGGTCTGACTTGTGTTGGTCTGTGGCTACAGTGGGAACAAGAAGGAAACCCTTGAAGCACTGGTTGAGTAATCAATAAACAGGCGTTTATTATGTACCTGGTACTATACTAAGCACTGGAGATATGAAGAAGAATAAAATCCATTATAATAAGTGTTGTCAACAGGCAGGTAGGTAGCATGGTGGATAGAGCTCTGGGCTCTATCTCTAGCCTCAGACACTTACTTTCTGTGTGATACTGGGCAAGTCAGTTAACCTCAGTTTCCTCGACTGTAAAGTAAGGATAATAATAGTACCTACCTTCTAGAGTTTTGTGAGAATCAAATAAGATAACATTTGTAAAGTGCTTGGCATAGAGCTGGCATATAGTAAGTGATACATAAATGCAATATTGATATCCCAGAACGTGATGGTGAGTTATAAGGCCAAAAGGACAAGCCTAAGGGCAGAGAAGCTCATAACCAAGTGCTTGACCAGCAGGAAGAGATTTTTTTGGCCATAACTTCCTAGGGAATAGAGGAATCAGTCTGAGTTGGTGGGGTGTATATCTACCCCATTGAATTTTGTTTTGTTTTGTCATTTTCATTAAGCATTAGAGAGCAAAAGCGTGTGGACAAAGTACTCTATGTGTTTCAGAGAGAGAGAGAAGAAGAAGGAAGGAAGGAAGGAAAGAAAAAAGGAAGGAATAATGGCTGGCTTGAAAGGAGGAAAAGTTGGCATTGGAAGTGAGCCTTTTAAAGAATGCATAGGACATTCGTTGGCAGAGCATGGTTTAGGTGGAGAGGGGTGTGGGATTCCTTTGCAAAGCCAAAGTATGAAATTGGAAAAGTCCAAAAGGACAGATCAGAACTTTTCCACATCCTCTCATCCTGTGCAATTCATATTAATGTCTTCCCATAATTCCTCCAGGGCACTGGGGGGATCCAACATACTGGAGGCTTTCATCTAGATAAGACATTGTATGGACAACAATGGAGCATATGAACTCTTTTCTGGATATCCCTTACTCTTCTTCACGACCAGTTCACCTTCCTTTCTGGTCATATGTTTTTCTGGTTACATATTTATGACTTTAATTTTTGCATTTTTTATCCTCAGTGCTTGCCATAGAGCCCGGCATATAGAAGATGCTTAATACTTCTTGATTTAGTGTTGGTTGATTTTTCTACACCTCGGTAATGTGCTACAGCCTTTTCACACCCACCCTGCATCTGTGTATTGCCTTTTGAGTGACCTTCAACTTTAATTCTTCAGAGGTTATGGCACTCCATGACTCAGCCATTTGATTAGGTAGAGGAAAATGTATTTTAAAGGCTCTGTTCCCACAAGGTGTCTGTTATTCATCTATCAAAAATCACAGAAAATTCTCTAGTATGGAGGAAAGGGTACTAGACTTAGTCAGAGGATCCAGATTCAAAATTACTAATTATCTATATATCCTTGGATGAGTCATTTAAGGGAAAGAGAAGAAACATTTACATAGGACCTAATATGCACCAGGCACTGTGCTAAGTGCTTTTACAAATATTATTTCATTTGATCCTTATAACAACCCTGTGAGGTACATGTTACTATTATACTCATTTTACAGTGGAGAAACTGTGCAGTTTTACAGTTGAGTCAGGCAGAGGTTAAGTGACTTGCCAAGGGTTACACAGCTAGTAAGTATCTGATGCTGGATTTGAATTCAGGTCCTCCTGATTCCAGGCCTACCACTCTCTCACTGTGTCACTAGTGACCTCCATCTAATATCCTCAGTCCTTAGTTTTCTCATTTTTTCCTCATTTCTAGAATAAATTTAGGGTCATGATGACCTCTAAGGTTCCTTCTAACTCTAAACCTATGATCCCATGCAGCAACAGAGATCATTTAGTTCACCAACCTTCTGCTGGTGATATCAAAAGAGGCATAAAACAGGGAGCTGTATGACCTTTAAAGGTCACCATCATGAAGGAAGTCCAAGACAAAGACCACTTAGGAGAGGGATTTCTCATAGATGATTGGCTCCTCCAGGTATTCTTTAAAGGAATAAGTTTTAAAAAGAATAATTGACTGATTTTCTTTGTGTAATTAAATAACCAAATGGTCATGTAATAATGACTGGCTATCTCTTATTCCCAGAAAGGAATCTAAGGTCAAAAGTTCTCTTAGAATTAGAAATTCAGAAAATGATTTTATATCCTTTGCTTGAGAATTTAGATAATGAAGCAAATTATTTCACGAACCTATTGTTGGACTTATGTCCTCCCTCCTACCCATAACTTGGGAGTTTTTCATTCTTGTTGAAATTAATTAGAATGTTGCATATATCTGAGGACTAAAGATTGTAAATATATAACATATCAATGAGCACAAAGTTTGCACAGATAGCACGTATACATAGGGACTTACCTATATCAGCAGTTCCACAAATATTAAGGGAAGTGATTGAAGAAAAGACATAATAGTTGACATTTTCATATCACTTTACCATGCATAACAAAGAGCTTTAAAAACATTAACTAAATTGATCCTCATAGCAGCCCAATGAAGTAAGTACAAATATTTATACCCATTATATAGATGAGGTTCATAGAGATTAAATGACTTTCGAAAATTTTTATAGGTTGTAATTGACAGAGCCAGAACTAAAAAACCATGGTCTTTTAGTACCAAGTCTAGTATAAAAAACAAAAAACACGCAAAAAACCTAAACTACATTATGTTGCTGGTATTTTGAATGAACGAGTGAATTCACTCAAAGAAAACCTCTAATCATTAAGTAGTATGAACTCATTTTGTCTCAAAAAGCAACTCTGTTGTATAAATGCAACAATTTTCTTCCTCATGGTAAGGTAGCAATAGGATAAATGTTAACTAAGAAATCGAGAGTACTATTCCAAGACTCTGGCAAAGCCAAGAAATTATATCCTCGTGCACTTTGGGGGAGGAAGACATGACAGAGTGAATATGGATGTTTTAGGCATGGGAACAAAGCAGAAACAAAACCCATTTTCTGCCCCGTATCCAAATGCTAAATGATCTCTCGTTACACTCTCACAGATTTCTCCAGATTCTCCTTTCTGGAGCAGTTCTTGGATTTAGTTCTGATAAATTTTATTTTTTGGTCTCATGGAATTATCTTAAGTCCCAGAGAACCAATTTGTCATTTGCTTCCCCTCCCTTTTTAGCACTCTGTCTTCCATGCTGATATTATAGTTTGCAGCTTCTCTGGACTCCTCCATCTTCATTCTCCTGTGCATGAATGAACATCTGGACTTCCACGCTAGGAATGATTTTTCATTTCTGAGTAAATCTCACCAGGGAGGTTAGGGTTATAAAAATAATCTGTGCCTGTTTCCCTATGTTCAGCCTTCCCAGATGGGGATTTCTTTTCCTTCTATACTTAGAGGCAATTTTAATGTTAAGGCTTGTTCAGTCGTTGTCATTGTTTTTAATTGTGAGAATTCATAATGCCTTCATCTTGAGGCATTGTCTTTCTGAAAATTTTAACTCTCATTTTTACATAGATTACTACTACATCTACATATCCAGCTCCAGTCTTTCTCCTGACCTCCACATCCACACCAATTAATTGCCTTTTAAAGCTAGATATTCCATTGGCATCTCAAGTGCATGTCCATAACAGAACTCATGATCATACCCCCCAAAACCTACCCTTACTTCAAACTTCCCTGTTTCTGTAGTAGATGCTAACATCCTTTTAGTCATCCAACTTTGTAATTGCCAAGTTATTCTTAAAGCTTCCCTCTTCCTTTCCCCCAAATCCAAATCCTGTTAATTCCTCTTTCACAGTATCTCTTGTACCCATCCTGTCTCATCAGTCATACAAACATAACCCAAGTTTAGGGGCTTTATCGCCTCTTTCCTGAATAAATGCTATCTTCCTGACTGGTTTCCTTGGTTCCAGTGTCTCACCTCTAATAAATCTTTCCGACAATTTGCTAAGGCATACATCTGACTGTGGAGTCATTGCTCTACTCAAAATCTTCAGTGCATTCCTATTGTCTTTGATATAAAATGCAAATGACTCCACTTGGAATTGAAAGGTCTTCTCATTTATTTCACATTACTCCTCCTTCATAAATTGTTTGTATCCAACCAAACTGAACTACCAATTGTTGCCCAAACTGGATCTTCAGCAAGCATTTATTAAGCACCTAGTATGTGGAAAGCACTGTGCTAGGTCCTAGGAACGCACAGTTAAAAATGAAAGTCTGCATTCTCAATGAGCTTACGTTCTATTGGGAGGAAACAATGTATATACAGATGAATCGTTGCAAAGTATATACAAAGCAGATGCAAAATATACTTAGCGATTTCAGTGGGAAAAGGACTAATCGTTGGGGTGGGGGGCGGGAATCAGGAAAGGCCTCCCCTCGGAGGTAGCCTTTGAGCTGAACTTTGAAAGAAGCTACAGACTTTAAGAGGCAGAGGTAAATTGGGGCTGCTTTACAGGCACGGAGGACAGCCTGTGTGAAGTCATGAAGGCCGGAAATGGAATGAGGCACACAGGCAGGAGCATGCACAGTTTGTCCAGGCTTGCAAAAGCCAATTGTTAAATTTTCAATGTGACCATTTATACTTAAGACATCAGGAAATGCTACAAATCAGAGCTTGGTTTATTGTTTTCTTGATTATCTAGAATTAAGAGAGTAATAGAGAAAATGTTAATAATGCAAATTAAACCTAAAAGTGTGTGGTATATACTTTTTTGGGGGGGAGCCAGTTGTTAAATATTTACTAGCATACCCCTGCATAAAGAACTGCAAGTTGGCAAGTTTGGCTGGAACATAGAGTATATAAAAGAATATGGAATCAGTTTGGAAAGAAAGGTTGGCGCTAGATTGTGAAGGACTTTAAATGCCAAAAAGAGAAGTTTGTATTGACAATGGGGAGCCACAAAAGTTTCTTACACAGGGGAATGACAGTTAGACCTGTGTTTTATGTGAGGCCCAGTTAGGGTCTTCTTCTTGTGGGGGGTGGGGCTCTTTCATCCACCTTGTTTTTTACAATAGCCAGAAAGAGGGTCAGATTACCAAACATCATTCCAGGAAAGAGATCACGTGGGCATGGAAAGCCAAGCTACTTCTCAAGAACCGGGGGGAAGTTAAACAAGCAGATTTGGACTGAGTTGGAAAGACAAATATAGATAATGCCACTTTTGCAGGAATATTCCCTACCCACCTCTCACCATGGCAGGGGAGGTCTGAAAGGGAAACATATGGTCCTAATTCCACTTGAGTATTCAAAGGAATTAGGAAGTGGGCAGAGGAATAGTGTCATCCCTGAGGATGCACTCTGAGAATGGTTTGGGAGAAAGAATGAAAGCCGGTGAGTGCAGGAGGCTAGGAACTCTCAGGGTTACAGAGTTTCCTGGTAGCTCCTTGTTCTACGTGGTCAGTGTGTGCTTGGAAACCATGCATGGTAATAAGATTTGTGGTCTCAGAAGGTATGGTGGCCCACACCTGTAATCCCAGCTACCTGGGCAGCTGAGGCTGACAGATCTCTTGGGCTGGGGAGTTGAATACTGAAATGGACTATGCCAATTAGGTCTCTGCACTAACTTTGGCATTGATTTGGTGAACCCCTAGATGTGAAGAGCCACCAGGTTGTCTAAAAAGGGCAAACTTACTTAGGTCATAAATGGAGCAGCTCTAAGCTCAAATGTTGATCAGTAGTAGGACTGGGCCATGAGTAGCACTTGCCTGTCCAGCCTGAGTCAAATGGAGAGACTCCATTATTAAAAAGATACTTGAGATTTAGTTGTGAGAATCCTGATCCCTTAACTACATGCCCTACTCCCTGACACATGCGCACACACATACACACAAAATAGAACCATTACAACATGAACATTGACAAAAGATGTTTAGATCAGATTTTGTCTAGTACAAATTATTTGAACCATATGCAAATCTAAGCTTACCTCTAAGCCTCCATTTTAGAAATAGAATATCTGGTGCTGGGTACTGGGCAACCTAACTTCAAGCCGTAAAGAAGAGGACAAAAGGGCTTGAAATTCGCCAAGCCGAGAAACAAATTCCAAGAAAGTAAATCCAAGAGGATGTTCAGGACTGACACCCTACTAAGCTAGAACAAAGAGCCAAGGATTCAACACAGTCAATTATGAAGGAGACCAACTACTGCGTGACTGTTAAAATGTGGTTTTCTATCAAGCATCATTTATAAAGGTCTGTTTGGTAATTCTTCAAAATCCTAAAATCTTGGAGTTTGAAGGGACCTCAGAAGTCATTTGGTCCCACTCATACTTTAACAAGAATATATATACTTCACATCATTTCTGAGAAAGGGTCATCCAGACTTTACTTGAAGACCTTTAGGGAAGAATAACCCAGGAACTCCTTAGGCATTGCATTTCACTTTTGGATTGCTATCATGGATAAGAAGTCTTCCTTCTATCGAGCCTCTATTTGCTTTCCGGTCACTTCTACCTGTTGCTACTAGTTCTGCTCTCCAGGGCCAAGTGGAGCAAATCTAATAATCATTTCAGCTGATAGTCTTTCAAATAATTGAACAAAGTGATAATTTTCCTCTTTTCTTCTCCAAGAGAAACATCTTTAGTGCCTTTACTTGATCCATGTTGTGCAAGATCCCAAGGGTCTTCACTATCTTGGTTTCTCTTTCCCAAATTCTCTCTAACTTATCAATTTCCTTGCTAAAGTGTATCACATAAAACTCCAAATGTTATCTGACCAGAAAAGAGAATAGCAGAACTATCATCTCCCTGGTCTTGGGACTCTCTTCCTCTCATAATGCCATCTAAGACTGCATTATCTTTTCCCCCTGCCATATTACTGTGACATGGAACAAAGTAGTTTGAAGGCATTAAACCAAGACCTTTCTCAACATCTTTTGATCTGAGATTTGTGGAACTGAGAGAAAAAAAAAGCTTGAACAATCCTTGCCCAGCAGATATCACTATAGAGAGTCTTAGAGCAGTGTTGACTCATATCAAATTTGTAGTTCACTAAAACCCCCATATCTTTTACACATGAACTGTTATCTAGCCATAACTCTCCTAATGCAATATCATCCACAAATAAAAATTTCTAATTTTAACCTCAATAATTTTAGTTCTATTTTAGCTTTATGAGTGGCAAAAGTATAATTTATGTTGAATTGTCTTTTGCGATGTAAGAGAAAGGTAGAATATAATTAAATTCACAGATAGTCTCTAAATCTAATTTCTGCCATTAGTTTCAGCTTTGCTCCTTCTCCTTCCCCTCCCTATCTTGCAACCTACAATTTATCATGGTCTCTAGGAAGTAGTGAAATAGACTGACCTCTCTACTTTCCCTTTACATGATGGTGGAGGTGCTAAGATGAAGCAAATTGGTCATAGGACAGGCAGAAATGAGAGAGGGAAGGAGAAGGTTATTGGAAATTAGATAGTGCTCTCCCTAAGAGTCATCCATAATCCTAATAAAACCTTCCATTTCAGGTTCCATTAGCATTCGAAAAGAGTTCCAGTATAGGATACCATTAGATATGGTGCCAAAAACGAAAATAGAACGGACTGTGAGTGTAAAAGGTAAGTTGAATGCTGCCAATGGGTGTCCACTTTTGTTCTCTGTCTCTGTTTCTCTCAATAATGGCATTATATTGGTAAAGCCTTTTCCATATTCTTACATGTATCATTTCATTTGAGCCTCCAACAGTCTGCAAGGCAGGCAAGTCAAGGATTATTGTGCCCATTTTATGTATAAGAAAACTGAGGCTTAAAGAGGTAAGTGAAGTAGCTTCCTAAGGTCGCATAGCTGCTAATTAATAAAAGTTACAGCTGGAACCCACGTCTTCTGGCTTCTGGTCCTGTGTTCTTACCGTTGCCCCATGTGACCTCTCTTGCAGAAATCTTATATTCGCAGGCATTCTGCCTCTTCCCCTTCCAGCTTTTGGAATACACACAAATGTATTCTCTGGTATTCCAAAGGTCAGAAGACCTTCATCCATGCCCTTTTTTGTTTTTCTTTTCTCACTGGTTTTGTGTCTACATTATTTTTGTCATAGACTGATCAGCCCCTGGCTTCAATACCTCTCTAAAACAGAATAGGAAAAGCATCAGATTGAGGTTCCAGGGACTGCTACTGCAGGACCAGGAGAGTGCCCAATATTGTTTACAGGCAGCTTTCTTTCTCCCCATCCATTTGTCTATCCCATACCCCTTATTATGCCTGGCTATATCCCAGGAAAGGGCTGTTCTTCCTAAGAAATTTACAAATGGAGCAGCTGTTAGAACACTCTACAGCTGGAAGATGGATATTTCAGGGCTGGGGAACCTGCGGCCTGGAGGCCACAGGACATTTGGATTCAGTCAAAGGGCCGCAATAGAGGACCTAGAGGGCCACACGTGGACTCGAGGCTGCAGGTTCCCCACCCCCGGACTATTTCCTTGTGCAAAATTTGGGAAGGGAAATCCTTCCTGGGTTTATGTGAACCTTTTGTCAAAGGTTCTGTATTCCTTGGCATTGTCACAAACTGGACACTCTGTGTGTGTGTGTGTGTGTGTGTGTGTGTGTGTGTGTGTGTGTGTGTGTGTGTGTGTGTGTTGGGGGGGGAATAATGGAGGTGGTGGTGGCGATGATGAAATGTTTCTATGACCCCTTTGTTTCCATGCCGCTGATTGGTGAATCTTGACATAACAAATCACCTTCTACACAGCAATGATGTTGGGAAATGACCTTTCTGCTTATAATAAGAGTGAAAAATAGGTGCTCTTTACCTCTTTACAATCTGCTATGCCACAGTTGGGTGGTAAGAGAAAGCAGCACTGAATAAATTTATTTTGTATCTGGTTGGGGGGGATTTGGATCGACAGGAGCTCTTATTGGTGAAGTGATTTCTGCAGTTCTGACTCCTGAAGGCATCTCTACTCTAAGCCATCTCCCAAAGGGGAGTGCAGAAGCAGAGCTAATGAGCATCATTCCTGTATTCTATGTCTATCATTACCTGGAAAATGGAGATAATTGGAACATCCTTGGTGCCAGCCATGTAACTGAAAAAGAGGCTATGAAGAAGAAAATGAAAGCAGGTAGATATGGGCTTCATGTCACTTATTTAAGGGTCCTCCTAATTTCCAAATGTAGCAATTTTTTTTCCACCAGGTTATGGGGGTAAAAGTGTAAACTAGCCAGTAATTTAGAATAGCTAAATCAAACTCCCTCCACTAAAACCTTCATACAGTGTCCTCAGCATAGGCTGGAGGTAACCCTAGATCCTCTAAGCAAGCTAGAAAGTCTTTGACTAGTGATTACGTGGCTTTTGTCCAAGCATCAACCTAAGTGAATTCAGAGAAGATCGTCCCCTAGTTGGCTACCAGATGATGAATTTTTCAGCTACACGAGCTCTTACCATAAATTATTTAAAGAGTTTAATCAGTGGAGGGAATATCCACACTAATGAAATCATGGTCCCATGAAGAATTGAAACATCTAATGAATTAATAACAAATAATAATGTCAGGAAGTTATTAGATCCATTATGCAACAACAAAAGAAACAATAACTAGTAGTTAGGTCTTTATGGTTATAAAATATTTTCATATCCATTTTCTCATTTGATCCTCATAATAGCAACAAGAAGTAGACGGCACAATAATTATTATCCTTCTCATTGTGTGGAGGGCCGCTAGGTGGCACAGTGGTTAGAGTGCTCAGCCTGGAGTTCGGAAGACCTGAGTTCAAATGTGACCTCGGATACTTACTATGTGACCTTGGGCAAGTCATTTAACCCTGTTTGCCTCAGTTTCCTCATCTGTGAAATGAACCAGAGAAAGAAATAGCAAACCACTCCAGTATCTTTGCAAAGAGAATCCCCAAAGAGGTCACAAAGAGTCTGACATGACTGAAAAACAGCTGAATAACAACAATCTCATTGCGCAGATGAGGAAATCGAAGGTCAGAGAGGCAGGGTAGTTTGCTCAAAATCTGTAAGGCCACATAAAGACTATTAACCAATGAATGGTGGTACTAGAAACAAAACTCAGTTCTTCTGATTTCTAGCAGTATGTGATTTCCACTACACTTTGCCAATTAGTATTGAGCTATTTTTATGAGTGCTTTATTAATACTCAATTTTAAGAACCCTTCCAACAGCAAACCGCATTCAACTAGAGCCAAGAGGTGAACTACAGTCATTAAATACACAATGTTCTTTAGCAGCTGATACGACTGCCAGTTCCTTAGCAACTGACAAGTCACCTGCATTGCAAACTCTACAAAAAAACACCCTTTCTTTCTGAGAGCTGCGTATGCTCTATTTGATAATTCTCTTTTCTTTCACATTAGCCATAAGGACATCCACAATAAGTAAAGTGAATACAATTTATGGCAAATACTGAAGGAAACTCACAGTTCCTAGAGAGTAATAAAACACTCTAAAGAGCATCTCAAGCCAGTGAAACACTATGTTCTTCTTTTGTCCCTTAGGGATTGTAAGTATCCTGTCTTACAGAAATGCAGACTACTCTTATAGCATGTGGAAGGGTAGGGATGCCAGCACTTGGTAAGTCAACATTTCTAATGTACTGATGTTTCCTACAGTAATTCATTCATTTTTTAAAAAAATTTCTTAATCATATTTATCTACTCAATGGGAAATTTTTGTTTTCAATTTTGTTTTTCCTTGATTTTTAGATCACTCTTTTATTTCATCAGTCTTTTAAAAAATTTGTTGCTTTTCTAAAGTGTAATTTTTCCAGTTGCATGTCAAATTCATTGACTTGTTCTTTTTCTCTTTTATTGACATGAGCATTTAGAGAAATAGATTTTCCTCTAATGACTGCTTTAGGTGCATCCCAAAAGTTTCAGTATGTTGTTTCATTGTTATTTTCTTTAGTGAAATTCTCTATTGCTTCTATGATTTGGTCTTTGACCTACATATTCTTTTGGATTATCTTATTTGGTCTCTATATAAGTTTGAATCCTTTTTTCAACTGCTTTTTGTTGATTGTAAGTTTTATGGTATTTTTAGTCAAGAAAGGTTGTATTTAGTATATCTGTTATCCAACATTTGCTTATGAGATTTTCTTATGCCTAGCACATGGTCAATTTTTGTCAAGGTATCGTATGCGGCTGAGAAATATTTGTATTCCCTTAAATTCCCATTCAGGAACCACTAGAGATCTATCATGTCCAATTTTTCAAAACTTTTATTCAGGTCCTTAATTTCTTGCCTACTGTTTTTTAGATTTGTCTAATTCTGAAAAGTACATTATGAGATAAAGCCCCAGCTATTTTAGTTTTACTGTTTATTTCTCCCTGAAATTTGATTAGCTTTTCCTTTACATTTATATTTAGATGTCATGTATGCCCTTCAGTTCATACATATTAAGCGCTGATATTTCATTGTCAATGGTACCTTTAAACATAATATAGTTTCCTTGCTTACCTCTTTTTGTCAATTTTTATTGTTGCCTTGTCTGAAATCATAGTTGCCATCTTTGCTTTTCTTAATTAGTCTGAGGCATAATAAATTCTGTTTCAACCTCTCATTTTAATTCTCATTGAATGCTTATTTCAAGTATGTTTCTTATAAGCAACATGTTGTTGGATACTGTTTTCTAATCCATTCTCCTGCCCCCCTCCATTTTGTGGGTGAGTTCATCCCACTCATAACCATGTCTGTAATTGTTCATTGTGTTTTCTCCATCATATCCTTTCATAATTTTTTTCCCTCTTTTCTCTGCCCCACTCCCCTTTTTATAAAGAGAGAAAAGGGTGATGAAAGAAAAGAGATGTGATTACCCCTAGCAATCAATAGTTGAAGTACTCTGATCCTAGACCTTGATCACTGGTTCTTACACTTCTGTCCTTTTAATTCCACTATTACGTTCCACTCTCCAATGCTCATTTGTTTTGCTTGTGACTTTTGCTACCCCAATTATACTCTCCCTCTTAACCCTTCTCCTCCTTTTCTGCCCTACATGTTTATCTAATCTATTGAATTTAATGTGTTTTTATGCCAAATTCTTTTTGTGTGTGTTTTAGCTTTTCCCAGTTCAGATAAGATTGAAGTCAATTAGGTGCTAACTATCCCTGCTCTTTCTCCATGTTTTTATGCTTTTCTAATTATTAGAAATAATAAATTCCTCCTTTTTTGTCCTCGTTTTTTTAATCTAGTGGATTTCTTTCCCCTAGACTTTTCTTTCCACTTTTAAAACCACCAAAATATAACAGAATCACACCTACATTCTGTATATTCTTCCTTCACCACCTCTGTGACTTTTGAAGACAATAAACTTCTGAAAGGACTGTTACTCCTTGTTTCCTTGTTAGAATGTAAGAATTTCATCTTTATTTAGCTCCTTCTAGTTATTCAGATGTTTTTGCCTATCTAGGTTTTTCTTGTTCTCTATGTGTGCTATTTCAAGTATCTACCCAGTTCTGGTATTTTTCCGAAAAAATGTTCTAAGCTCCCATATTCAGGTAGCTAGGTGACACAGTGGATAGAGCATGGAGTCAGGATGACTTGAGTTTAAATTTTGCACACTTAATGGCTGTGTGACCCTTGGCAAGTCACTTCTTTCAGCTTCAATTTCTTCATCTATAAAACAAGTATAAGAAGAGCACCCACCTCACAGAATTGTGAGGATCAAATTAGGTAACATGTGTAAAACAATTCGCAAATTTTACAACATTACATAAATGCTAAATAATATTAATGTCTCATTAAAGGTTTATTTGTTCCCTTTGTAGGATTATATTACATTTCATAGAATGTTTTTCTTAGCAAGTCTTTTTCTTTTACATTTTAAGAATCATATTGCAAAATAACCTCTCATTTATAGAGTTTACATCACAATTTCATGTTATCCTGAATGTGGTCTCTTGATCTTTGGTTTCTTTCCTTTTGGCTTCTTTTAGTATTTTTACTTTGTCCTAGAAGCTCTGGATTTTGTTTATGACAATCCTGGGTGTTGTCAATGTGAGATCTCTTTCAGAAAGTGACTGGTAAATTCTTTCTATTTTCATTTTGACTTCTGGTTCCAATGGATTTGGGTAGTTTTCTCTTGTTATTTCTTCACAATATGGCATTCAGGTTTTTTGTTTGGTCATGATTTTTAAGAAGTCTAATGATTTTAAAAATTATTTCTCCTCTATTAATTTTCTGGGTCAGTTGTTTTTGTTAGTAAGCACCTTACATATTCTTTTAATGTTTTATTCTTTTGACTTTGTTCTAATATTTCTTGTTGCCTCATGGAATTATTAATTACTGTTTGCTTTATTCTGTTTTTTGGTAAGATTTCACACCTTGTATACTATTCTCATTCCAATTTTTTTTCTTTAAGAGCTCTAATTTCATTTCTAATTTTATTTGTTATTTGTTGCTTCATTTCTTCCAGTCACTTTTGGAATCTTTGTAGCTATGCCTTTCTTTTTTCCCTGAGGTTCTACTTGAATTTATGGGGGAATTATTCTCTTCTTTTGGGGTTTAGTCATTGACTTTTTCATGATCTATAGTATGTCTTCATCATATTTCGAGTTTTCTTCCATTTACTCACATCTCCAGCATCAGTTCCTAGATTGAAATGTTGTGCCAAGTTAGGCTCTAGTCCTCGTTACATTCTTAGATGGAGTGGTCAGAATCTGTTTGGTCCTGTCTTCTCTTCAGTCTGCATGCTGCATATATGGGATTGGTTGGAATCTGATCTTGTCTTCTTTCCTAATTCCTAGCTTCTTCACCCATGTGGGTGGTGGCCTCAGCTATATTCCTGTCCCTTCCTCTTCACGTGACCCCTAACCAGGAACTGGCTCCAAACCTTCATATGGCCTTGACAAGTTCCAATTTCAATTTCATGGAAAAGGATAAAAGAGTTTCAAGATGGAAGCAATGTTAGAGACCCATTTGTTCACTCCTCTCTGTTTATAGTTGAAGAAACTGAGGTCCATAGTGATCAAGCAACCTTCCAAAGGCTGCCCAGGTACTAAGAACTGGATTGAGGACTCAGATTCAATGTCCTCTAACTCAAGATCCTGTGCTCATTCCACTAAACCAGTGGTCTCCAAAGTAGAGGTCATGGCCTGACCCCCCAGGAAGCCCCATAATGACCCCAGGCTGTACATGATCAACCAGTTAGATGATTAACAACTATACTACCTCCTGTTGTAGTTTAATGCTCTTTTTCTTTGCCTCTCCCATGGCTGGGCCAACATTGGTTCCTCAGGGCAGTGATAATTTAAGTGGGATCCAGGCACTCAAAGTAGTTGCACAAGCAAAATTCTCTTCTTTTTCCGGCCCATAGAGTATGTTGTGGCTTCTTCAAATGATTCTCAATAGGCAGGTTCTATGCACTAGAGCAGTTGCTAGTGATAAGAATCTCCTTTCCCTAACCTTCTACATGCTTTTCATTTTTTTTTTCTGAGAAAGAATGGTAGCACAGGATGACTGGCATGCATAGTTACAACCTGCATCCCAGATTTCCTTACAGTACCTTTCCCCAAAACCCATCCTTCTTCCTTACTTCCCTATTGTGATGGATGGTACCATGGACAAGTAGGCAGAGGAAATACAATGTATATTTTGTATTAATTCCACTCTAAGTCAAATTTCTACCAACTTGTCATTTAGTAGCTTTAATCACAAGAAGGGCCCTCATAGTAGCAGTTCTATGGTAATGTCTGGTGTTTTAGGGGGTTTTGTATATTATTCATAGGCCAGGATTATTATTTTTTAAAAATTAATTAATTAATTTTTAGTTTTCAACATTCACTTTCATAAGATTTTGAGTTCTAAATTTTCTCCCTCTTTCTTTTCCCTCCCCAAGATGGCATGCAATCTGATATGGGATCTACATATACATTCATATTAAACAAATTTTCACATTAGTCATGTTGTAAAGAAGAATTAGAACCAATGGGAGAAACCACAAGAAAGAAGAAATAAGGACTAAAAAACCCACAAAAAAAAGAGAAAGCAAATATTATACTTCAATCTGCATTCAGACTCCATAGTTCTTTTTCCGGATGTGCATAGCATTTTTTATCATGAGTCTTTTGGAGTTGTCTTCGATCCTTGCATTACTCAGAAGAGCTAAGTGTATCGAAGTCAGTCATTGCACAATGTTTCTGTTACTGTGTACAGTGTTCTCCTGGTTCTGCTCACTTCACTTGGCATCAGTTCATATAAGCTTTTCCAGGTTTTTCTGAAGTCTGCCTGCTCATCATTTCTTATAGCACAATAGTATTCCATTACATTCATATGCCACCACTTGTTCAGCCATTCCCCAATTGATGGACATCTCCTCAACTTGCAATTCTTCACCACTACGAAAAAGACTGCTATAAATATTTTTGTACATGTGGGTCCTTTTCCCATTTTTATGATCTCTTTGGGATACAGACTTAGGAGTGGTATTGCTGGATCAAAGGGTATGCACAATTTTATAGCCTTTGGGCGTAGTTCCAAATTGCTCTCCAGAATGGTAGGATCAGTTCACAACTCCACCCACAATGCATTAGTGTTCCAATTTTCCCACGTCTTCTCTGACATTTATTATTTTCCATTTTTTGTCATATTAGCCAATCTGATAGGTGTGATGTAGTACCTCAGAGTTGTTTTGATTAACATTTCTCTAATAGATAGTGATTTAGAGCATTTTTTCATATGACTATAGATAGCTTTAATTTCTTCCTCTGAAAACTGCCTGTTCATATCCTTTGACCATTTATCAGTTGGGGAATGATTTGTATTCTTATAAATTTGACTCAGTTCTCCATATATTTTAGTAATGAAGGCCAGGATTACCCTTGAAAGACAAATCTACATTGTAGCCTACCGATAACAATAAAACAAACTACAATAATAATAATTCACATAAAATTAAGGCTTTCAGGTTTGCAAAGTGCTTGCCTTACAATGACTTTTTAAGGTTGGGAACGCTATTTCAGCACCATGCAGAGAGAAGCAACATGGAGGAATGCAGAATGAGCATTGGGACCTGGGGTCGGGGTTTGAATTCTATTTCTGATACTTATTTAGGTGAGTGACAATGGACAAGTCATTTAACCTCTCTAAGTCTGTTTTTTCAGATGCAAAATCAGGTTAGTTCTCTGATTTCAGGACCATTGCTTTTTCCATCAAACTATGCTGCATTCTTCTTCTGTGAATTCCAACATATTTGTTGAAAAGATGAATTATCACTTTAACATGTCATCAAACTTATCTGCATATGTTACTTTGAGTGCAATATTTGAAAGGAACCTTAAAACAAAGAATATTAGAACAAAGGACACAGAACATCAGAGATGGAAAAGATCTAGTCCAAACCCTTAATTTTATAGACTGGGACACTGATGCTCAGGTTAAGACATCTCTGTTGTTATTTTTATTTAGGATAAAACTTCATTACAAGCAGATTTTGTAACTTTTTAGCTTAATTTTTTTGTTTTAGGTCCCTTTCCAGATCTGTCTGAAATCCCACTATTTTTACTTATTCCTCCCTCCTTTCCTCTCTCCCTCTTTTCTTTCCTTCTTCCCTCCCCTTCTTCCTTACCCCTCTTCCTTCTCTCCTTCCCTCCATCTCTACCTTCTTTCCTTCCTTCCTTCCTTCCTTCCTTCTTCTTTCCTTCCTTCCTTCTTTTCTTCATGTAAGGAATATATATGTGTACACACACACATACACACACACACACACACACACAGTCTGCACCTGTGATTTTACTGGTATAAGGAAGTCCTGGGTAAAGGAACTCTCTCCGCCAATGCAGTTAGGCATCTTCTAGTCTTAGAGAATTGCCTAGACAATATGACCATATTGTCACTCAGTCAGTAGGATGTTGGGACGCAGGAGTGGGATAACTTGAACACAGGTCTTTCTGTCTTCGAGGCCAGTTCATGATACTTTATTACCTCTCAGCTGTCTTATGTAGTTTTAGTCAATATGTATCCATTTCTGATTCTCCTGATCTTCCTTTGCATCACTTCATTCAAAAGATTCCCTCTGTTCTTATATGCTTCATATTTATCTTTTTATGGCATCATTTATAGACTTCTATTACATTGATCTATCACAATTTATTCTTTCTGATCAGACATGTCAGTTGTTTCCAATTTTTTGTACTTTTGTAAATAGAGAAATTATGAATAGTTTGGTACAGATCCAACATTTTCCTCTGTATGTTATTTTTAGGACAAAATTCCAAGAGATGGAATTCCTGAGTTAAAAATATGTTTTAACTCTTGTTATATATTGCCATAGTGCTTTCTAAAATGTTTGCACTTATTTTCAGCCTTACAAATAACGTATTAGATTGCCCATCTCTCTATATCTCTGACAACACTGAATTTCATCTTTTTTTGCTATTTTTTACTTGGCTTTATTTTGGATAGGTTTACGGCTCTTGCCTTAAGAATATTTGGACAAGTAAATAAATACATACCACAGGAGAGAAATTCAATTTGCAATTCATTATTGTGGTTGATTGAGAAATGTCAGTTGGAAAATGGATCTTTCAAGGATGATTCTGACTATCAGCCAGTAAAATTACAGGTAAGGAAACCATATGAGGAGCAATTATTTCTATTAACAAGTCTGAGCCCAGTTCTCCAGCTCGTGTTGGAGCATATGATGAGAAGAAAAAAGAAAACACTTTGTCCTCATAGAGAAATCTTCCATCTGAGGGAATAGGGGCTGTCAAAGGCTACTCTCTACAGCTATTCTAACATGCCACTCTCTCTATGGAAGAGATGGTGATGAGGGTGAAGGGTCACAGTCCCTTTCCCAACACAATTGCCATTCGTCACTTCAAGGCAGCCAGAGAGAGAAATCCCTTTGGCCTAAAGTTAGTGCCTATTGTATACACACTCAGTTCTGACTTGGGAGCTAATCAAAAGACTTTTTTTTCCACCAGCAATTAGGGGACAAGAAATAGTCACAGAATATCTGCATTTACTCCGAAGAGGAGAGGTGGCCCCCTCCCATCAGGCACATGCAGAAGCAGGCTCATAAATGTGCATGTTTCCAGGACTGGATCCTCACTGGCTTGTTATATAATGAATCAATAATTTATGAACAAATTTTTATAAGAGTCCACAAATACTATACTTTACCTGAGATGAGAGATAAAGCCAAATATAGGATATCAGTTAACTAGAGATATTGGAACCTGTTTGGAGGTTAGAACTCCAAGGTATGAACAAGGTCTGAATGACTATAGAGTTTGATAGCGCATTTTTATATAACTGCTCATAGTTCATAAAACACTTTCCCCATCTTGAGAGGTAGTCAAATTATTGTCATCCTTTTACAGAAGAGGAAACTGAGGTTCAAAGAGGAAACTGAGGCTCAAAGAAATTAGAGACTTACTAACAGTCACATAGCTAATCAATGGCAGAACTGAGACTCAAACAAGGGCTGTGGATTTCAAATCCAGTGCTCTTCCTACTGCATTCGTTATTTAGCAGTCTATGGCATTGACCCTGCATACTTTGGATATTCAGAATTGAGACTTTCAAACCATAAATCACAGGGGTCTCCTGAATAAGGGTAAGGATTAGACCTTTGATTTTATTGTCCTAGAAAACTCTCTCTAGCAATGCGATTCTGTACCTTTTCTACAATTTATAGTCTTAGAAAGTTGCCTAGAGATTAAGTGACTTGCTCAGGATTACAAAGCCAGTGTACGTTACAGACAGAACTTGAACCCAGGTTTCCCTGACTCTGAGGTCCGTCTTTAACCACTATACCTGGCTTCTTCACACGCACACACACACACACACACACACACACACACACACACATACACATATATATGTAAAACCATACTATACATACTTCTATTTATCAGTTCTTTCTCTGGATTCAGTAGTGTCTTCCTTCACAGATCCTTTGTAGTTAATTTGGGTATTTATAATAGTCAAAATGACTTAGTCACTCAAAGTTGTTCTCAAAACAATATTATTGTTACTATATACAACATTCTCCTGGCACTGCCCATTTCAGTCTTCGTTATTTTATGCAAGTCTGTCTATGTTTTTCTAAAATCATCAAGCTCGCCATCTCTTACTGCATAATTGCATTCCTTCATGATCACACACCACAACTTGCTCAGCCATTCTCCAACCGACAAGCATCCCCACAACTTCCAGCTCCTCGCCACCACAGAGAGAGCTGCCATAAACATTTTAGAAGATGTAGGTTCTTATCCTTTGGCAACAGACTCAGAAGTGGTATTGCTGAGCCAAAGGGCCTTTCAAGAACTCCTTGGGCATAATTCTAGATTGCACTCCAAAATGGCCTTGTCAGTTCACAATTGCACCGACAGTGAATCAGTGTCCCAGTTTTTCCACAAGGATCTCCGACATTTGTCTCTTACCCCTTCAATCATTTTAGCCAATCTGTTAGGTGTAAGATGGTATCTTAAAGTTGTTTCAATTGGCATTTACCTAATCAACAATGATTTAGAGAATTTTTATATGATTATAAATTGTTTTGATTTCTTCATTGGAAAACTGCCTGTTCATATCCTTTGACCATTTATGAATTGGGGAATGATCTATATTTTTATAGATTTGACAAAGTTCTTTATGTATTTGAGATATAAGACCTTTATTTGAGAAACTATAAAAACTTTCCCCCAATTTTCTGCTTTCCTTCTGATCTTGGCTATATTTGTTTTATTTGTACAAACCTTTTTAATTTAATGCAATAGAAGCTATGCATTCTACCCGCACACTGCTCTTTATCTCTTATTTTTTCATAAATTGTTCACCTATCCATAAGTCTGATAGGTAAGATGTTCCATGTTCTTCACATTTTCTTGTAATATCTCTCTTTATATCTAGATCATGTATCCATTTTGACCTCATCTTGGTAAATATGTAAATAGAAGCATTACATTTAAATCATATGTTTAATCATATGTTAAATCATATTTTAAATCATTTGCTGTTTTTTTTTTAGGGTACCATACCTAAAGACACAGAAGAAAAAGCTAGATATCTCACAGCCTTTACTCTTATTGGAATGAGAAAGTCATTTGAAATATGTCCAACTGAGGTAAGTGGTTTTAAAATTTGTTCAAGATACATATGCCCATCACCCAAAGTTATTCCATGTGCTTTGCCACCAAAAGACCACGCATCAAATTTATATATATAATATAACATTTTATATATATAATATGACATTATATATGTATATATAATATAACATTTTATATGTATATATTATATAACATTTTTTATTTTCATATATATAGTGCAGGGCTCTCTATATATGGTCCAGTTCCATCTAGCATTCCTTTTTTTTTCAATAACAGAATTCTTATCAAATTTGAGAGTCATGGGAAGCTAAGTGGGACAGTAAATTCATTGGATGACAGACACAGGATCCCAAAAGATTTAGATGTCCTAGAGTCTCAAATGGGCTGAGGCTAATAAACTTAATTTTTTTCTTCTGTACCTCAAGGATCTATCATGTCATAGGTCTGAATGGTCCTTCCACCAATCACAGTCCCTCTCTAACTTATTAGGATGGTCTTCCTGTACTACTGTGACTGAAATATTCATCACACTGAGGCCAAGCTGGTGCCAGGTTCATACTCAAATACCTTTCCAACTTGGTAGGATGACCTGTGAGACCTTTGCCAGGAGGTTCTTAGCTAATCCATTCTAATCAAATTGGCATTTATTGGAGTTGGCTATGTGCTAAGTCCTCTAAATACCAAGATAAAATGAAAAACAGTTCTGCTTTCAAGAAGTTTGCATTCTACTCAGGATTCAACATGTAAACAGACAAATATATGTGATTATTTGAGAAGTGAGAAAGCTAACAGCTAGGGGGATCATGAAAGCCTCCTGTAGGATTTGGAACTTAAGGAAGCCAGAGATTCTAAGAGATGGAAGCAAGGAAAGAAAGCATTCCAGGCATGGTAAATAGCCTGTGCAAAAGCCTAGAGACAGGAAATGGGAGATCATGTCTAGGAAGCGGCATATACAGCAGATTGGCGGGAACACAGAATATATGCAAGGAGACTAATGTGAAATAATGTTGGAAAGGCAGATTGGAGCCAAGAAGAGGAGAGCCTTAAATGGTAAGTTATGGAGTTTGTATTTTATCCTAGAGACTAAAGGGTGTTTAATGGCTTTCCCCCCTTCCTTTCTTCTCTATTTTATTCTTTGTTGTAAGAATAGTTCCTGAGGCATGGGGTGGAGGGTAGGGTGGGGAGGGGGAGGAAGGGAAGATAGGTTGAAAAGGGAAAGTAATTTCAAAACAAAAGATTTCAACAAAAATTCAACAGTAAGAATAAAAGGATTTCTGTGGAACAGTGAAGGCCTTCTGGAGATTAGATAAATAAATTTGTAATGGATCCAATAAGAATGACTAGGCAATTATCTCTAATAGCACTCAGTAGCTTGTATGTAGGAACAGAAAAGGCATATAGGGAGTATGGGATTTGGTCAAGCATGCATGGCAATAAGACAAGAATATAAGGAATTCAAGAATAGAGAACCAAGGACAGGGTAATAAATAACTGGTTGGGGGCAGAGCCAAGATGGCAGAGTAAAAGCAGGGACTTGTTTGAAGTCTTCCCCAAACCCCTCCAAATACATGTAAAATGACTCTAAACAAATTCTAGAGCAGCAGAGCCCACAAAATGACAGAGTGAAACAAAGTTCCAGCCCAAGATGACCTGAAAGGTCGATGGGAAAAGTCTATTGCACTGGCTTGGGAGAGGAGTGCAGTCCAATGCAAAATGGGCAAGCACAGACTGGGTCCCAGCAAACCTGGACAGGCCTCGGGAGACTGAATCACTGGCAGCTGTGGTGGTTTCCAGAATTCTCAACCTACAAACACCAAAGACAACTTAGAAGCTCAGTAGAAAAGGTCTGTCAGACCTGAGTGAGAGAAGGGCATGGTCTAGCCCCAGCCCTGGGGCTGTGGCAGCAGTGGTGGAGGCAGTGGCTGCTTCCGGAGCTCTCAGCCCACAGATGGTGGGGGAATCGAGCAGCTGATCAGAGGGGGATTGCCGGGATCTCTTTGTTGGTACTGAGGCAGGATTCTCTTGCTTTGCCTGTGCTTGGATATGGATTGCAGTCCTGGGTGGTGGTCTTTGGTCAAGGAGGAGTGCTGGCATGGCAGAGCTTGTGGTGGCAGTGGAGAGGGAATCCTCCTCACAGTTCCAAGGCAGAAAAGAGTGCTTGTGGTCACTCAGAGACCAGAGCACAGGCCAGGAGAGGAGTAAACACCTTTCCTTTGATCATACCACCTTGGAGGAACTGAAAATTTACATGTCCCTAGAAGTGTCTCTGAAAACAGCTATCCCTGAAGCTTGGGACAATACACTCTCCACACTGGAAGCAGAGTCCTACCTTAACAAAGAGTTAAAAAGTCAAGTAATTGGCTGGGAAAATGAGCAAACAGAGGGGAAAAACTCAGACTACAGAATCTTACTTTGGTGACAAAGAAGATCAAAATATACAACTAGAAGAACACAACAAAGTCAAAGCTCCTACATCCAAAACCTCCAAGAAAAATATGAATTGGTCTCAGGCCATGGAAGAGCCCAAAAAAAGATTTGGAATATCAAGTAAGAGAAGTAGAGGAAAAGTTGGGAAAAGAAATGAGAGTGATGCAAGAAAATCATGAAAAATGAGTCAACAGCTTGCAAAAATACTGAAGAAAATAACACCTTAAAAACAGACTAACCTAAATGTCAGAAGAGGTCCAAAAAGCCAATGAGGAGAAGAATGCTTTAAAAAGCAGAACTGACCAAATGGAAAAGGAGGTCCAAAAGCTCACTAAAGAAATAACTCCTTTAAAATTAGAATGGACCAAATGAGAAATCCAGAAATTATTAAGCAAAATCAAAAGAATGAAAAAATAGAAGATGGTGTGAAATATCTAATTGGAAAAACAACTGACCTGGAAAATAGATCCAGGAGAGATAATTTAAAAATTATTGGACTACCTGAAAACCATGATACAAAAAAGAGCCTTTCAAGAAATTATCAAGGAAATCTGCCCTGATATTCTAGAACCAGATGGTAAAATAGAAATTGAAAGAATCCACTGATCACCTCTTGAAAGAGATCCCAAAAGGAAAACTCCTAGGAATATTGTAGCCAAATTCCAGAGCTCCTAGGTCAAGGAGAAAATATTGCAAGCAGCCAGAAAGAAACAATTCAAGTATTGTGGAAACACAATCAGGATAATACAAGATTTAGCAGCTTCTACATTAAGGGATCAGAGGACTTGGAATATGATATTCCGGAGGTCAAAGGAGCTAGGATTAAACCCAAGAATCACCCACCCAGCAAAACTGAGTATAATTCTTCCGGGGAAAACAATAAATATTCAATGAAATAGAAGACTTTTCAACATTCTTGATGAAAAGACCAGAACTGAATAGAAAATTTGACTTTCAAATACAAGACTCAAGAGAAGCATGAAAAGATAAACAGGAAAGAGAAATCATAAGGGACTTATTAAAGTTGAACTGTTTATATTCCTACATGGAAAGATGGTATTTGTAACTCATGTAACTCATTCTCAGTATTAGGGTAGTTGGAGGGAATATATATATGTGTGTGTATGTATATGTATACACACATTTGTATATATATACATATATACATCTATACATACGCACACATTATATATATATATATAGAGGGAGGGAGAGAGAGAGAGAGAGAGAGAGAGAGAGAGAGAGAGAGAGAGAGAGAGAGAGCAACCTCAGGGTGACTTGAATATGAAGGGATGATATCAAAAAAATAAAATTAAGCAGTGAGAGAGGAATATGCTGGGAGAAGGAGAAAGAGAGAGGTAGAATGGGATACATTGTCTCACATCAAAGAGGCAAGAAAAAGCTTTTACAGTGGAAGGGAAGATTGGGGAGGTGAGAAGGAATGAGTGAGCCTTACCCTCATAGTATTTGGCTTAAGGAGGGAACAACATACACACTCAATTAGGTATGGAAATCTATCTTACCATACAGGAAAGTAGAGAGGAAGGGGCTAAGAGAGGCGGGATGATAGAAGGGAAGACAGATTGGGGGAACAGGTAATCAGAAGCAAACACTTTTGAGAAGGGACAGGGTCAAAGGAGAGAATAGAATAAATGAGTGAAGGATAGGATGGAGGGAAATATAGTTAGTCTTTCACAAAATGATTATTATGGAAGTGTTTTGCATGACTACACATGTATGACCTATATCGAATTGCTTGCCTTCTCAGTGAGGCTGGGTAGAGAGGGAGGAAGGGAGAGAATTTGGAACTCAAAGTTTTAAAAATTAATGTTGAGAATTGTTTTTACATGCAACTGGGAAATAAGATATACAGGAGTATGGAAATCTATCTTGCCCTACAGGAAAATAGAAGGGAAGAGGAGAAGAGAAGGGGGTAGTGATAGAAGGGAGGGCAGACTGAGGGAAGAGGTAATCAGAATGCATGTTGTCTTGGGGTGGTGGGAGGGGAGAGTTGGATAGAAAATTTGGAGCTCAAAATCTTGGGGAAGTGAATATTGAAAACTAAAAAATAATTAATTAATAAAAAGAAAAAAATAACTGGTTAACAATAGAATCAAGACTTTCAAGTAAGAGCTTAATAGGCATGGCATATTGTGAAAGGATAGAGCAGTAGAATAATGGGGAGTCACAACAGATTTAGGAGGAGAAAAACAATGAGAAATGGAAAGATAGTAGATTTTGGTGTAATCAAGGAATTTTAATCTTTGGTGTGTGTGATTAAAATGGAATAAAGTTGAAGGTCATGGAAACAGGGAAGGTTGATGAACTGTGAAGCAAGGGTGTTTAAGAAAACATCAATACATATATTAAAATCTCTAAATATAAGGGCAGGGGAAAGTAAGACTAGAAACCGGGTACTAGACTCTTTGAGAAAGGAGGGAGAATAGCTGTGGGGCTTATAGATGACAGCAGTCAGGATTGGGATAGAGTAACACAGAATGGTGGCAGCAGGAGAGCCTTCTGGAATTGGCAATGAGGAGCAAGGAGTATTCATTTCTACTTTTCTCCTCATCCAGAATTTCAGAGGTAGTGGGGGAAAGGGTGTGAGAGAAGAGGGATCTAATACTGGAAAAGGTTACCATGGACTTAGTGTTTTCTGGGGAGAGCCAGGTTTCTGGAACTGTAGGAATGTTCAAAGTCAATGGAAAAGGTCTAAGCTGAAGGAAAGTTTGTTAATGGTAAAATGAAGGTTTCAGCAGGCACAATGGAAAGGGAGGACAGAGCAGAATAGAGACTTAGGAGGGGGAGTGCTAAGGTGGATGAAGATGAAGGAGGGAGGAATAATGGCAGGAGAAGGGAGCCAGTGACTGCATCCTGGGCATTAGGAAAGGAAATGGTAGGAGTATGCTAGCCAAAGGAATGAAATATAGAACATTCAATGGTCCTCTGACCCTCAAGGGTCCAGCATCTACAGAGGATGGTGCCAGTTCTCTCTCAAGAGTCAAGGGAAAATAAAGGAATATGGGTCAATAAATATTGGTAATTAGGCTTCCTGGGGCCTGACTAAAATTTACATTTAGGACCAGTTCCTTTATCTCACACTAAGATGGTGGGAGATGATGCTGAACAACCATGTTGAAAAGATTCTTTGCATGTAGAGCCATATGTTGCACCTGGTGCCTGTGCCCTACTTCTAGATGAGGTCCTGATGATAAGTAGCCTAATGTTCTAGTCTTTGGTCTCAAGCAAGTTCCTGGTGGTAAGAGACCTGGTGTCTGAGGTGATTGATGTCTTTGGTCCTGGGTGAGGTCCAGTTTAGTAAAGGTTTATCCTCTGCATCCCAGTTCAGTCATCATGGAAAACTGTAGCATTTTTGCATTGAATCAAGGCAGAACAACAGTGTTCCAGGATTTTGGTGGCAGGGTTCAGGTGGCAGGGTTCTAAACCAAATTCTGAACAGGGTTGGTGGTAGGGCATACCTACCTTGGCTCCCATGATAGTGGCTGGAGAAATAGTCATCCTCATGTTCCTGATTGTGGGACCCTGGAGATGTTCTTACCTCTGTATTCTGGCTTCTGCCCTCATCAGTCAATGAAAACTGTTCCTTCCAAAGTTACCAGTGATCTCTGAATGGCCAAATCTGAAGTCTCCATGTTTCTTCAACATAAAGGTGTAAGAGTAGGTGGTGTCAGTTGCCAGGACAATGCTGGGCAGCGTGACCAATGTGTCTTCCTCACTTGTTTTCAGAAAATCAACGAGGGGATCATCAAGGCTGAGTCCTACCTCCTGGAAAATGCTCTACATGCCCAGAGCACTTTTACTTTGGCCATCAGTTCTTATGCCTTGGCCCTTGGGGTTCCATTTCACCCTGGTTTTCGTGCCATCTTTACAAAGCTGAAGAGAGAAGCTTTTGTTAAAGGTATGGCAATTAATTTCTCCATTCCATAATTAGTTATTGATTATTTCCTATGCCTGAAACCTTTTACTAGGCACTGAGAGGAATACAGTGACGGAGTGAGGATGGTGATGGCTGGAAGTCAGGAGACCTGGGTTCATGTTCTAGTTCTACAACTCACTAGCTACATCACCTTGAACAAGTCACTTAACCCCTTTGAGACTTGTACTTCTTCTGGGAGAAAACAGTCATAGTCAAGGGTCCCCAAAAGCCTGTAGAATTTCATAGACTAGATTCAGTCTTGGAGGTTTACCCTGATGGGTCAGTATCTCTCTTGGCTTATTGTCCCCCATCTGAAGTTATTGCAGAAAAATGTCTAATATACTCATATTAAAGCTCATGGCTAGACTTCACCAGATATAGTAAAAGGGACCCCCAGCTCCTACAAGAAGTTAAGTTAGCATAAGCAAATTGAGGGTGGTATAGACTTTATTTCACTCCACCCAAAATTCAGAAGATGCGAAAGCTTCGTGGACACCATAAACAGGTATAGAAAGCACTTAAGGCCCTCAATAACCTATGAGCTCTCCCATGAAGCAAATTGAGCTTGGATTTGCTATCAGGACAAACCTTTAACATTCCTGCAAGTACTGTTTTCCCACAGAGTCCCACACAGCTCCCTCCCCACAAAACCTATAGAGCTACTCTGTTGTTAGGATTTCCCCTAGAAGGCAAATATACCTTGGGGACAGCTGAACAAACAACTCCCTTCCCACTGACCTAGCCCTGTCCATGTAACTTATTGACTTTACTCTCCAAGCAGAATACGGTGCAGGAGCTATGTGGATTCTTGTCTTCTTTCTTTATGCTATATCAGGAAGACTCTAAATATATAATCCAACTGCCTGACTCTCAAACCTGTGAGGCAACTCCCCCAAACTGGCACTACTCAGTTATTGTTCTTTTCTGGCTAGAAGGCTAGATTCCAGGATGCTGCTGCCTTGGGCATTCAGAATCTCCCCTCCTCGCCACAGGAGGTATGCGTTCAACGCATGCCTTTCTTTGCCATATACTTCTGCTGCAAGTCACTGTCAACTGCTCCTGGGGGCCAGGGGATCTGCACAGGGCCACAGATTCTCTTCCCAATGCCATCCCCCAAATACTGCTCTATTGTTGTCTGTATTCTCAAAGGCCAGACTGCAAGAAAGAGGGAATTGGTTTCCCAAGTTATTTTTATAGGCCACAGATAGGAATAGATGCTCTGATAAGAACATGTTCCTCAGAGTCTCAGGCAGACAATCAACAAGAATTCCTTATGTCCTATCAGCAAGTAAGGTACCCATGGATCACTCCTCAAGGGGTGAAACCTCTCAGGTGCTCTCAGACAAAGGTCTATACCCTGTGACCTCATCAGGTCACATCAGATCAAATTAATCAATTCCATTGATTAAATCCATTTATAATCTATTTTCCAAAGTTGTTCCAAAGTAATTCATAAACACAAGGGATTTCCCTTACCTCTCCAGGGACTTAAGTCTGCTCTCTCTGTGCAGACAAAGAGTTCTTAACCTTCTTGGGGTCATGGACCCTTTTATCAGTCTAGTGAAGCCTATGAATCCCTTCTGAGAATGTTTTTAAATACACAAAATACACAAGGTTACAAAAGATGGTATTATAATATTTCATTGCAATAATGTATTATAATTTATATGACCATTCCTCTATCAATGTTGCATTTGTGTGTGTGTGTGTGTTTGTGTGTGTGTGTGTGTGTGTAATTAGTGGGATAATAGAATAATAGATTTAGAACTAAGGGGAATCCCAGAGGTCATCTGGTCCAACCACTTGAAAACTGCAACACAGATGACAATTGACTTGCCCAAGGTCACAAAGCAGTAAGTACAAAGTCAGGATTTGAATCCAAGTTCTAGATGAGTAATATAGATACTAACTAGCATTTAGAGAAGGGGGAGATCCGAGGAATTTAAATTCTACATAATTTCAGCAAATTTACTTTCCATTCACTTCTTCTAGGCAATCCACCCTCTTACCGTTTTTGGAAAAATGGTTTTAAAAATAAAGATAACACTGTTCCCAGTGTTGCTACAGCCCAGATGGTAGAAACCACTGCATATGCTTTACTTTGCAGCATACTTCTGAATGACATAGATTATGCTAACCCCATTATCAAATGGTTGTCTGAAGAACAAAGATATGGAGGTGGATTTTATTCTACCCAGGTAATACTTCTTAATGTTGTTTCCTCATCCCTCATTTACTTTCATGGTCCCCATGTATATTCCGTTTTCATGTCTTTGCTGCCACCAGTTCCACCAGAAATATAAAAATATGTTATTTCAAAAAACTTTTGGATAATGGGATTTTAGAGTCAGAAGGGACCTTACAAATCACCTAGTCCAATTTGTTCATTTCACAGATAAGGAGACTGAAGTCTAGAGAGGATTTGTGACTTACCCAAGGTCACACAGAGGGTAGGGTAAGAAAGCCAATATTCAAACTCACCTCTTCTGACCAAGATCTATAAAATTCCTTCCATAGTTAACCTGTGGATCAGAATCGGATCTCTGGGTGTATTTACATTGAGTTTGATCTTGGGAGCATCACAATGGCCATATACTCTTTGATTCATGTCCTACCCAGACTTTCTTCTGGGAACATCAGATGGAACTCACGTAAATTTCCAAAATAAAGGGTGAAAGTGCCTTGATTTCTATACGAGCCCTCGGATTAATAATTCAACTCAATTAAACAAGTGTTTATTAAGTGAATTCCATCTATATTTACAATATATATGTATATTCTATGTATCCATTATATACATATGGATCTACTTGTCTATGTTATCTCCCTCATTAGGATGTAAGCTCCTGCTTTATGTTTGTCTTTCTGTCTTTAGCACATGGCACACAGTAGCTACTTGGTAAATGTGTATTATTGAGCACAATGTAGGTTTTGCTTAGCTTTTGTTGTTTATTGTTCAGTCTTTTTCATCATGTCTGATTCTTTGTGACCCCAGTTAGGGTTTTCTTGGCAAAGATACTGGAGCAGTTTGCCATTTCTTTCTTCAGCTCATTTTACAGATGAGGAAACTGAGGCACACAGGGTTAAGTGATTTGCCCAGGGTCACACAGCTAGGAAGTGTCTGAGGCCAGATTGGAACTCAGGAAGATGAGTCTTCCTGACCCCAGGTTTGGCACTCTATCCATGGCACTGCCTACCTGCCCTTTTGTTTAGCTGGACTGACATAAAATGCAAAACACTCATATCAGAGTCAATTGACAGTCAAGGCAACTCTCCTACCTGCTCTAGTGGGCCTCCATCTCCCCCAGGGACCTGTGTAGTGTTCCTTGTTTATGATATTACCCAAGGCTTAAATGTCCTTTTACAAGGGCAAAGCACTCAGGGTCACTAAAGAGTTAACCCTTTTCTTTCTGAAGAGAACCATTTTCTCATTGGTTCATTCAAATGTACTGAAACACTTCTAATACTACCCTGGTTGCCTCCCTCCCTAAACATGTGAAAACCCTCAGTGGTGGTAGAGCCTGAAGGAACTTTTCCTTCTGGAGAGCTCTGCCTTTCTAAGGACCATCTACACAGTCACAGGATCATAGACTTACAGCCAGGAGGGACCTTAAAGTCCAACTCACTCATTTTATAGATGAGGAAACTGAGGCTCAGAGAAATCACACAGCTAGTAAATCCCTGAACCAAGATTTAAACTCAGATCTTTTTACTCTAAGTCTAATATGCTAGGCACTGCACCATAGTACCTTTGAGTAGTCCACACCTCTCACAGCCCCATTTGAAGAGCAAGGATCAAGGTCTCGCCTCTACATCATGGCTATTACTCCTTGACTCCAACTCTAAATTAATCCTAAAACTCCTTTGTTTGGTCCCTAAATCCTTCTGCCTGGTCTCCAAACTCTTCTGCTTGGTCCAGGAGCTACCATTCCACTGTTGTTATTTGAGACCAAGAGGTTTCCTGGGGACCTGCATGTATGTAAAGGATTTCTTCCACCCAGAGGGAATGTGCTGATAAATGTTTAACAACTGGATCTCTGAAAAAATGTATGCATGACACAACTTTATGTTTAATCTGCATTATTAAAAATTTTTTCCATCACTTTCTTAAGTCTGGATAATCAAGAAAACTATAAATTAATCCTAGATTTGTAGTTTTTGCCCATTTCTAAGGTATAAATGATCACAATAAAAATTTAACAATCAACTCTGAGCTAAGCCAGTATGAGCTAACTCCAACACACCTCTCCCCCCTTCCCTCCAGGGACCCTAGACTGAGTAGGCCAGAGATTTTAAACTTATTTTATTTTACATACTCCTTTTGTCAACCTACTGAAACCTTATAGACCTCTTCTCAGAATAATGTGTTTAAATGCAAAAAATAAAATGTGTAGACTTACAAAGGAAACCAATTATATTGAGATATAATTGTCAAAATATTTTAAAAAATAAAAGCCAGGTTCATAGATCCTGGCTTAAGACCTTCTCTTCTCTATCCTCTATCTCTCCAGCAGCTCTCTAGGCCACTAGGCACACCCACTATGTTTATATCTAACACTAACTATCCTAGTACCACTGTCTGAAGGCTAGGTTGGTTAGATTTCACCCCTCACTGAGGGTTCTTCAATACCCTTAAGGTAGGTAGAGTTGTGTAGGCTCTCTGCAAAGACTTGAACCCTAACGAGTGGTGTCCCTTCAAGTGTAAGGTTGGTCCCCTGCTCCATTTAACCATTAACAGATTAGCTTTTACAAAGCAATTTACTTTAAAATGTATAGTCATGAATGTACAAACTTACTTCACAACACATAGGAGGTATAATCTCTGCCACCCCCCCACACTTATACCGCCTCAATCTCTGGGGAGAGAAAGGGGATGAGGTTCATAGCTTAGCTTAGTTCCCATAGAGCACAGTCCCACTTCCAAGTTCAAAACCCTCCTAGGGCTCAAGATCTAGACATCCTTGCTTTTCAGGGCATTCCTGTTGGGCTGGCTGGCTCTAATATCCTACCTAGAATCCTGGTTCCAAGACTGCCAATGCTCAAACTCCCAGGTCCAGTGGGTCAGGTGGGAACTACTGCCTGGCACTTGAAACTGAAAAACTGAGACGAGCCCCATCAGGGCCTACAGGTTAGGTGATCAGAACATGATGCAGAGGCTCCTTACATATACATGATGTAATTTGAGCCCCACGGGCTTCCTTTGAGGTTGTTACTACAGATTATATTCTCTCCATTTTGCAGATAAAGAAACTGATGTTCAGAGAGGTTAAGTGACTTGCCCATGGGTACACAGCAAATGTCAAAGCAGGGTGGGAACTCAGGTTTCTCCTAACTGCAAAGCCAGTGACCTCTCCCATATGCCAATCCATCTCTCATTGTTTCCGTTCCTATGATCTTGGATGAGTCGTTTAACCTCTTGTGGTCTTGCTTTCTTTTCTCTGTAAAAATTACAGGTTTGCTGTGTGACCTGAGAGAAATCACAAACTCTCTGGTCCTCAGTTTCCTCACATGTAAAATAAGGGGGTTGGACTGATTGATTTATAAGATTTCTTCCATTTCTGATAGTCTGTGATTCTGTAATAGTAAGAAGTCAGTCAGTCAAAAAAGCATTTATTAGGCACCCATTGTGTGCAAGGCACCGTTCTAAGCAAAAGACAGTCCTTGCCCTCAAGGAACTCACAGTCTGATGGATTGTAGAATTGTAGGTCTGTTTTAGGGTGGCCAAGATTGTGAGGGGTCTGAAGACCATGCCATGACCTATGAAGCTGAAGGAACCAGTGATGTACAGCTTGGAAAAGAGAAGAACAGAGGGAGGAAGGGGGAATATGAACTTGTCTTCAAATATTTAATGGGCTGTCAAGTGAAAGAGTTATTAGACTTATTTTACTTGTCCTCAAAGGGAAAAGCAGGGAGCAATGGTTGACTCCAGCAGAGAGGAAAGAAACAGCTAGCTAAAGGGAAAAACTTCCTAATAATCTGTGTTGAATCTGTAGTTTTGTGAAATAGGGCTTATTGTGACTGTAGTCTAAGCATAGTTAAGTATTAATAATAGCTAGTATTTATATGGTACCCTTGGGGCATCTAGGTGGTACATTTGGTAGAACACCAGGCTTGGAGTCAGGAAGACTCATCTTCCTGAGTTCAAATCCAGCCTCAGACACTTGCTAGCTGTGTGACCCTGGGCAAGTCATTCAACCTTGTTTGCCACGTTTTCCTCATGTAAAATGAGCTGGAGAAGGAAATAGTAAAATACTCCAACATCTTTGCCAAGAAAACCCCAAATGCAGCAACAAAAATATGGTACTTAAGGTTTTCAAAGCACTTTACAAATACTATCTTACATTGACTCTTGGAGGTAGGTATCATTATTAACCCCATTTATAGAAGAGGAAACTGAGGCAAACAGGGGCTGTGACTTACCAAGGGTCACACAGCTGATAAGTATCTGAGGCTGGATTTGAATTCAGTTCTTCCTGACTCCAAGTCTAGTTCTCCACAAACAGTGCCATCTAGCTACTATTTTGCATTGTAACGAATGTCATATTAGATGAAAAGATGCTTTGCGGCTTATAAAGGGTGAAGCAAATCTAAGCAATTATTGCTGTTGGTCATCATATATCTCTTCACTGATTTTTCCCAGGATACAATCAATGCCATTGAGGCCCTGACTGAGTATGCACTCCTGATTAAGAAGCTTCAGTTGAATATGGACATCAAGGTTTCTTACAAACACAAAGGTGACTTCCTCCGCTACAAAATGACGGACCAGAATTCTCTGGCGAGACCAGTGGAGGTAACTCAAAAAAAGTGTTTAGAAATTAAATATGAACTCCATAATGGTTTCTAAGTTGACTTTAAAATGACATTAAAAAAAGATTATAAATCTGGTATTACAGAATATCAGAGTTGGAAAAGACACCAGAGGCTTCATTTAGTCCCAATCACACCTAAAGGACACTCTCCACTATACAACACCCTTGGTTATTGTTCTTCAAGCTTTGGCTCGAAGATGTCAAAGGATGAGAAACTCTCTTGTTCTCCAGGCAGCCCATTCTGCTTCTGGATAGCTCTAGGTGTATGTTAGCTTTTCCTTACATCAAACCCAAATCTGCTTCTCTATAATTTGTAGGCACTGCTCCTAGTAACCCTGGGGCCAACCTGGTCTTTTTTCCAGGCAGCAGCCTTTCAGATATTTGAACATAGGTATCATGTCCTTCACTGTATCTCTCAGACCTAACTATTCTCATTGGTTTCAATCAATTCAATCAGTCTTCCAGTGGCATGATTTCAAAGTTCTATAACCCTCAGTTAGATAGCCATCAGTTTCTCTGTTTCCTCCCTAAAATATAGTGCCCAGAACTGAACACAATAGTCCCCATGTGCTCTAACCAGGGCAGAGCAAGAAGGACTGTCTATCATCTTCCTTATTCTGGGAACTAAGCTTCTTAATGGGGCCTGTGATCATATTAACCTTTTTGACTTCCATATAAAAATGTCGACTCATTTTTAGGCTATAGTCCACACAACTCACTTCTATCCCCGTTCCGCCCCCCACCCCCCATTCCTCAATAGATCTTTTTCACAAGAACTGTCATTTAACTTCCCCTGACTCTTTACCTGGGGAATTGGCTTTTTGAATCCAGACAGCAGACTTTACTTTTATTAGGGAGGCAGTTGCCAGATCAGCATAACATCTATGCCCTTTATTCAAGTCACTGATAAAAATAGAAAACACTCTTGTAGACAAAATAGATGGCCGTAGTTAATTAATGGTCTTCTAGATCTAAAATTATTTAGAAGTTCAAATCTGAATATTAAGAAAATAAGGGAAACTTTTCACTGTTTGGTTCTCACTATGAGAAGCAATGCCATGCGGTGGAAAGAACATTAATGTAGAAATCAGAAGACGTAGGAGCTAGTCCTCCCCCTGCCTCCACCTGCTGTGTGACCTTCCCTCTAGAGCCAATGCCAATGCCAATGTTCATCTCGTGTAAGTCATTCACACCTGGTTACTTTACTCATATTACCTAGCTGCTGTCCAGGAAATGGGCAAAGCTGCATTTCAAGAAAGAGAGTTTAACTTCTGGGTTTTTCCTTATGCCAGGTCTGGATGCTATTTGTCATGATTATTGAGTTTAATTTTTTTTAATTGAGAAAGGAAAGAAAAGTTGGGCAGAGATAGAAGAGAGATTTCAAAAGATGTAGGAGATTAAAAAATTATCATAGATTTATAGCTGGAAGGGGTCTCAGAGGACGTCTAATCCAAACCCCTCATTTTGCAGGTGAGGAAAATGAGGTGTAGAAAAGTTAAATGATTTTCCCAGAGTCCTACACCTACTGAGTATCAAAGCCAGGATTGGAACTCAGTTGTCTCTTTTTCAAAGGGAAGCTCTTTAGCCATTACACCATATTGCCTTTTATCCATTTTGGAGTTTTATCCTGTGCCTCTGGTAATGGCAGTCACCTTAGGTCCACGGAAAACCATCACACTGCTATGGATTGTGAAAAAACTGGATCTGTTTAAAAATGAAAATTTGTGATTATGCACATTGGTTAGGTTATTCTCTCAAATAGAATGAGTTAACTCTGTAAGAATGCCAATGGAGCCATAAGGAAGCATTTGGGTGTCAGCACATTTTCATTTTTCTGGCATATTCAGCAAACCAACCCCAAATAAATGTCAATATTTCAATGCAAGCATAATCATCCTGGGTATTCCCTTCATCAGTGCAGACATCCCCCATCTGCGTCCTCTCATCCTAGGTGAGTTTTATCCTCATCTTTGCATAAATACTTCAAAGAAGAGCCACAAATCAGACTTAAGGCCTTCCCCGGGCTCTTTGTAATAGTCCATCAATATCATTGCTAACAATCTGTCATCCATCACCCTTACTCTGTGTCTGGCCAGCCTCCTGTTCCAATCATACATGACCTTAGTGATACTGTTTTATGACACTTTTTAACGTGTAAGTCATTGCAGGTAATTTGCTGTAGCAAATTGCTTTTCCCACCGCGTCTTTACGTTGTGCTTAGGCCGCTGCCGTTGTATTTCTTCTGAGGTGACGATGTGATCTGAATCTGAAGCCATATTCAAGTACAACCCTGGAAGCAAACAGCACTTCCTCTTTGAGAACCAGTGTAGCTAAGTGCAGAGCAGCCAAGTGGTGCAGTGGATAGAGTGCTGGGCCTGGAGTCAGGAAGACTCATCTCACTGGGTTCAAATCCAGCCTCAGACGTGTACTAGCTACGTGACCCTGGGCTCCCTGTTTGCCTTAGTTCCTTATCTGTAAAATGAGCTGGAGAAGGAAACAGAAAACTGCTCCAGTATCTTTGCCAAGAAAATCCCAAATGGGGTCATGAATAGTCAGGCACTCCTGAAACGACCCAACAACAACAACATAGCTAAGTGCAAAGGGCTCATCGACCAAGGGGGTCATCTAGGTGATATTTTGCTATGGAAGCTACAGCAACCCATAAGGCAGATTTTTAATATGTACTTTAAATGTTGCATTTATTTTCAATGTCAAATGATAAGAGCCATGTTTCTTTACCTTTTCAGGTACCTTTGAATGATGACCTAGTAGTCAGCACTGGATTTAGTAAAGGCTTAGCCACTGTACATGTAAGTAAGTGCTCATCTGGAAAATATCAGTGAGCTAAATATTTGCTTCTGCCATTTCACACCCACCTCATAAGGGAGTAATTCACCCAGGGAATTCTGTCTCTTCTTCCATGGAAGCCTCCATCCACAGGGCTAATGTAAGGCTTGCTGTTAATTCTGTCTGGAACTATAGTAGCTTCCTACATAATTTTCTGTTGAAGAAAATTAATCATAGCATACGGAGAATAGTACATAGTCAAAGTTTCTCTCCAAATTTTGAATATTTGTGTAAATACATGGATCAGTTTTTGTACATTATTTTTTTGCAATGCTCTACGGAGCCCTGGTTTCATATAAGGTTTCATGAAATAGTAGAGAGAATGCCAGATCTGGAGTTAGAGCACCAAGGTTTGCATGCTGTGTTATTTATTCCCGGTATAACCTCAGGAAAGTCTCTTGGCTTCTCTGGGCCTTACTTTACCCATCTATAAACTTAGAGGGTTGGACTAGACTCTGAAGGTTCCTTCCAGTTTCAAGGCTATGATCATACAATCTCATATTCAATGTAGAAACTCCCTTCACAAAGAGGGATTACTTCCCAAGTCCTGGGTCTGAAAAAATATTTTGTTTTGTTTTTTCTGGTGGTCAAACTTCCAAGGATGAGCCTTCTCTGAACTTAGCTAAGTTGGTCCTTTGGATTACAGGAAATCAATGGTCAGGCCTGTAATTAAGACTGTAGCTTTGAAGGAGTTTGTACTATACTGGCCCAGACTTTGAGGATCCAGAATGATTTTCATTCCATGATGAAGCAATGGAGTATGACTTAAGTAGAAGTTTTTTTTAAAATCTATTTTAGCATGTTGAACAGAGGCAGTATGGAGAGGCTGATAGAGACCTGGCTTCAGAATCAAGAGTACTTGACTATGAGACCCTGGGCAAGTCTCATTCACCTTTTCCATGCCTTTGGCAACTCTCTAAGACTATGAGTTGCACAGAAAATACTGATCTTCATTGGTAGAATAGGTTCCTCACCTGTAGATCCTCTCCCCGATCTAGTAAAAAAAAATGAATACAGTATTTTTCTAGAGATTTTTCTCGACTATGTTACACACATGCCTATGTTGTTGAGTAGAACACAAAGAAAATAATTTTAATTTTTCTTATTTGCTCATAGTCATCGTTCTAAACACTAAATCTCCTTGGAACTGTACTGCAACAAGGCCTTCAGAGATGCTTGAGCTAAAAAGGCCTATTTGTCCCTTTACTGAATGGCCACAGACTGTTGAACTTTTGGAGTTATTATATCTGCTTTTTATTGTTGTCGTCAAATTGTCAGAAGTCATTTTTCATCATTAATGTTCTTGTTTTACCCCCACTGCCCCCGCCTCAAACTCTTTACTCACTTGCTGGTTCTAATTGGTTCTGAGTGGACCAGCTTCATCTTGCGCCCTGACATTCTGCCTCAGATTCCCTTGTATTCCATTACTCCATGCAGACATTATTGGGGGTGGGGGGAAGAATTGTGCCGTTCGGGTATACCACATCTGACAGGACTCTTTTTATCACTGTCCCAGAACTGGAATTGCTCAGTGGGAAAAACAGAATCCCAGGCCTGCTTAGTCTAACCAATTGGACACACAAGCTAGGCCTATCTGCCTGCTCATGTTACCTAAAGTCTCCACTCTCTCAAAAATATATACCGCTTTGGCATTACTCCCAGAGTAAACCCAGACCTCCAGAGATCTAGAAAGGGACGCCTCCAAAACATTGACATAGATTCACATTCTCTCAGCTTCAAATAGTCCAATTACTCTCTAACCATCTTTGATCTCTAACAATTGATTGTCCTAAATATAACTTGAATCCTTTGCCTGCACACTATTCTCTGCACACTCTATTCTCTCCATCCCAAGGGGCCATTTATCTACTCATACTTACTCAGATGATTGACCAGGAGGAATGAATGAAAAGCTAAGTTCTGAGAACAAATAAAAAAAGCAAAGACAATCCTTGCCTTAAGTTGCTTACATTCCAATAGGGGTGGAGACTTCAAATATAAGGGAAATAGTGGCTTAGGAAGGGTATTCTGGGTTGGAAAGTAACAGAGATGGTAAATGGAGCTATAGAAGAGGAGACTGGCACAACTTTCCGAGGAGATGAATTGATTAAGGCAGCTAGGTAGTGCTGTGGTTAGAATTCTAGGCCTGGAGTCAGGAAGACCTGAATTCAAATTTGACTTTAGACATTTGCTAAATGCTAAATGCTAAATGCACTCATTTTCCAGCCTATTTCTTGACTTTGAACTTTATGCTAAAGTTGGGGTCTGCTCACCTGGGGGTGGGAAGCACTGTGCCAAGCTTTGGGCTTTTCATGTTGCTGCCTTCAGAGGTAATTCTGGGAGTCTGCAAGTTTTCAGTACTTCCAGGGTGGTGTGGTCTAGAGAGAGGTGTGGTCACTGCTCTTCTGGCCTGCACTCTGCTTTTTACCCAGGAAAGACTCTGTTCTCCTGCAGCCACAAGTGTGAGGCCCTGAAACTGTGATCAAGGCCCCTCCTCCCTTGTGACTGATCACAAACGCCTCCTCTCTGTCCTGGAACCGCAGCCCAGAACTACTTGTGGGCAATAGGGTAGCCACTCAGCACAAGCTGCACCCAGTGCCACAAAGGGTCTTGTGTAATCTCTTTCTGACCAGTTGTCTAACCCCCTTAGTCTCTCTGGGCTGAGAGCTCCCAAAGGGGCTGCTCCAGCTATTGAGGAGGCTTTCAAGGCCTACCACTGTTGTTCCTGCCCCATTCCAGGCCCCATTGTTACAGACCTCTCCTGCAGACATCCTAAGTTGTCTTAGGCTAGAAAAATGTCTCCCTCTGACCTTTCTTTGACTCTACCATTCCAAAATTTGATTCGAGGCATTATTTTAAAATTATTTGGAGAGAAATGTTGGGAGAGTTCAGCTGGATCCTGACGTTCTCCCTTCCATCTTGTCTCTGTCGTCTCTTCCTTTTTTTCCCTTTTAAATCTAAAATCTTTATTTTTTCTCTCTGTAGGTAAAGACTGTTGTTTATAATATTGGTACTTCTAAGGAGGTCTGTAACTTTGAGTTGAGAATTGAATCCCAGGACATGGAAGGTAAGTTAGTCACATATAACATTGACAATGTTTTGGATTAAGCACAAGATTGCCTCTGTGAAAATCTACTTTGGATTAAAAAAAAAGTAGTCCAAAGTTAAATGTTCTCAGCTCCATTCTCTAGCCTGTAGGATTGTGGGTTGAGATTCCAAATGGGCACTGCTACTACAGCTAAATGAATTATTTGCAGTAATCACTGATCAGGAATCATTCTGACCAATATATTTGGTATTTTGATGGCTCAGCAATCTCAGTGGTACTGTTACTTCCATTATTGCAGACTGGAATCTCATCATACTTTCTCATTCTGTGTAATCTTTCCACAAATCATCCTCCATTGGAGATTTACAATACCCCCAAGGAGCTGATTGTCTTGTAGGACAATGAGACATCAACACAGAAAGCTATTATAATTCATAGTATTACATGACAAGGCCCTTAGAGGATTACAAAACAAAATCCTATATGAGGTTTGAGAGGGAAGGTTATTATCAATAAAGGCAGAGATAGGGAGAAGCAAGGAAGGCTTCCTGGGGGAGGAGGCACTTAACCTGGGTTTTGATGAGTGGGTAAAATTCACAGGGTGCAGACGGGAAACAAGAGCACTCCAGGCTTAGAGAACAGCCTAAACAGACACAAAGACATGAGTATGAGATCTCCTCAGAGAGCAGTGAGCTGTTCAGCCTGGTAGTAATGATGCCTTCCACTTGTTCTTTTAATATCTTGAACAAACCCCAAATAGTCAATTAATAAACATTTTATTAAGCACTACTATGTGCTAGGCCCTGTGCTGAGTGCAGTAGATACAAATAGGAAAAAGAAAAACAGTCCCTGCCTCCAGGAGTTTACAATCTAATGGGGGAAGACGACAGACGAAATAAAGATCAAAAGTGGGGGGTGAGAGGAAGAGAAGGATAATACTATCCATCTGTTGTCTCTCATCTTCGCTACCTGATCAGTCGACTTCCTTTTCTGATCAGACACAGAAGTCACGTGATGTAGGGAGTTTTGTGAACTGGCCTGATACAAAGATAATTAAGAGTCATTTTATCTTTGTGGGGTTTACACTCTTGCAGGAAGAATTTGACAGATATTTAAACCTTACAATGGGCTTTATAGAGGTGCAAAGGTCCTACAAAGGTCAAATGGTAGAAAAATTATTGATCTTAGTCTTGACTCCATCTGGTTCAGGCTTTCTGATCATCTCCCATCTGTCTATTGCCACAGCCTCCTAATCAGTCTTCCTCCTTCCCTTCTCCCCCTTCCCCAATCCATTTTCCACACAATTGCCAAAATTAATTTGTGAGTCACAGGTGTGACCAGGTCACTCCCCGCTCAGAAACCTTCAGTGGAGACCTTTTGCTTCTGGGGTAAAATACCAACTCCTTGGCTTGGCACCTAAAGTATTTCCCATTCTGCTTCCATTTCCAGCTCAGTTCATGTTACCAACCTTTTACACTTTGCACATTCCAACCAAATTGGCCTCCTTGCCACTCCTCATACATGGCATTCTCTCTTCTGCCTCCAGGACTTTGCACAGACTGTCCCCCATCCCTGGGACTCACTCCCTCCTCACCTTCACCTCTCCCACCTCCTACCTCCTGCGGGAAGCATTCTGTTATCCCCTTAGTTGTTCATGCACTCTCCTTCTTCAAGTTATCTCATATTTACGTACCCGTTTACACATTGTATTTTCCCAGTATAATGTAAACTCTTTCAGGGCCTATATTGTTTTGTTCTTTTTTTTTTTGTATCTTCAGTGCTTGTACATAGTATTCCCCTTAGGCTTAGAGCTTAAAAGTCATCTACTCCAACCTACTTATTTTACAAGAAGAACCTGAGACCCCAAAAGACTAAGTGACTTGGCCAAAGGTCACATAGGTGGCAAAACACAGAGTCCAAATTTGAACTCAAGTCTGACTTCAAAACTATCGATCTTTCCGTAAATGCTTGTCGAACTCAACTGAATTTTTTTCAGGAAAAGTATCTTATCTAATGAGTTAAAATTATCTTGAGTATTTAATTTGGTGCCATGTAGGGTCTTATGATCATAGATTTCAAGCTGAGGGCAGAGGCCATCCAGTTTAATCCCATCATTTTACAGTTGAGGAAACTGAGTCCTAGGGAGGTTGTGACTTGCCCAAGCTCATACAGGTTGTGAGTAGCAGGGGTGGGATTTGAGCCCAGATGCTCTGACTCCAGAGCTAGCATTCATAATTGATCAAAGCAATTCAGCCAACAACAAGCACATATTAATCATTTATTATGTACTATGTTCTTTGCCAAGTATTGGGGATACAAAGGAAGGCAACCCTGCCCTCAAGGAGTTCTCATTATAGTTATGGAGACAAACATGAAGATAACTGAGTGTGTACAATATATCTGGGAAGTATTCTCAGTGGTAGAGGCACTAGCAGCTGGAGAGATTAGGAAAGGCCTCCTGTTGAAGGTGAGATTTGAGCCAAGTCTTCAAGGAAGCCTGGGAAAGAAGAGGAAGAGGTGAGGAGGGAGGGCCTTCCGGAGACAGGAGACAGCCAGGGCAGAGGTGTGGAGGTAGGAAATGGAGTGTGAGGAGGGGTTAAGATAGGGAAAGATGGAGGGTATAACCAGTACAGGAGTAATATTCTGGGAAAGAAGCAAGGGATGGAACAGTTGGAGGTCACAGTGAGGATGAATAAAGAGGTTAGGTACAAAAGGCAGAGGGAAAGATGGAATGCAAAGAGATTATGATTTGGAAATAGAATTGCTGAGTTCATGAATATTTAAGAGGAACATGTGTAGGTGATGGCAAGATCAAAGATATGACCATGAATAGCTAAGGTAGATAAACATATCTATAATATATGTGTGCATATATATATGTGTACATATATCTCTACATAGATGTGTATATGTATATGTATATAGATATCTACACACATGCATATACACATATACACACAAACTATATATAGATATATGTACATATACATATATGTAGATATAGAGCTATCTACACATATATATGTATACACATTTATATAGAGATATATTAATGTATTATTAATGTCAATAATAGAGCAATATATATTCCCTAGTATGAGGGCAGGAGTTATGGTGAAAAGAAAGACTGAACCAGTCAGGACAGGAGAATGTCTCCTAGCTCAGTAGATAATGGCCACTAGGATCTGACTAGAGTGATAAATTTGAATTGAATGAACCTCAAAGGAGAGGTTTCTAAGTGATAGTGGTAGACAGAGAAGTAGCACTGGGGAACAAAGAGTATTCCAATTTTCCCCTAAGACAAGTGAGTCAGGAGGTATATAGTAGAAAGGGTGTGGAGGAAAACAATAATCATCTGAAGGGATTCAGGTCTCAGTGAATGCCAGGGAATGGACAGAGTGAGAAAAGAAGAGTTTTAAAATGAAAAAAGCTAGTTAGTTATGAATAGAGCAAGCATTCCAGAGGGCACCATGGAAGGCACAGGCAGAGCTGAAGTGGGACATTGGGAGAGGAGGGGTGAGGTCGATAGGAAAGTTGGAAATGGGGACTGGAGTTTGTACACTAGAGCTAAGAATGGAGGATCACTAATCTGGGAAGACCATCAGGGGCATGGGAATGAGCTAAGCATTGAGGAATGAGTTCAAGAAGAGTGTAAGGGGTTGGAGAAAGGTCCGTGGAGGGATACAGGTGACTAGACTGCACAAGGACCGCCCGCAAGGGCCTGGCTTAAGTTCTTGTGGCTAAGGCAGAAGTCAAGAGGTGGGTAATAGGTAGAGGCTAATCCCTGGTCTGGTCACAAGGGCTTGGCTGAGACCCTAGGGAAATTCAATCTTATATTCAGATATAAATGAGGGGGGGAAGGAGAGGGATAGTCAAAGTTCTTATTCTTCTAGAACCCATAAATTTTTATTAAACTTTACTATCAATTTCCAAATGACATATAAAGCTTCATATCATATAATATTTATTAAGGGGAATGCATATTAAATGTAACTCAATTCAGTAAAACTTTATTAAACACTTACTATATAAATGACCCTGTTTACTTTTTATGTTTTCTAAATAATTAAGAAAATGATGTTTATATAATTCTATTTTTGCGTGTGTGTTAGTTGACAGCTATGGAAGATCTAGTGAATCAGGAGATAAGCTCATAATAGCTTGTGCCAGGTAAGTTCAATTCCTTTCCTATAAATAGAAGTTATAGGGCTGAATTTCTCCTTTAGCCAACAATATTCTCTTCTCTGTAAAAGTACTTGGAATAATGAAGTACTTTAACTACAAGGGAAGGGAACAAGTGTTCATAAGGACTTACTATGTGCCAAGTATTGTACCAAGTGCTTTATAGATATTATATTATTTTATTCATACACACCCTGGGAAGTAGGTGCTATTATTAGCATCTCCACTATACGGTTGAGGAAACTGCGGTTAAGTGACTTGCCCAAGGTCATATAGCTAGTAAGTATCTGAGGCCAGATTTGAACTCTGGTCTTCCTGACTCCAGGCCTAGTACTCTAGTCACTGAGCCCCCTAACTACTATAGAAAAGAACTATGAACATAGAATATTAGCAAATAGAGCATGGAATATTAAAGCTTAGAAGCATCTTAGAAGATAAACTGTAAAAGCATAGATTATTACAATGGAAGTTTCCTTGGAGGTCATCTCTCTCACATTTATAAATGAGGAACTGAGGATCATGATGGGGAAGTGACCTCTTTAAAGTCACTTGAAAGTGGAACACAAGCAAGAAAAAGTCAGACAAGAATCCAGGACTCCAGACTCTCAATCCAGGGCATGTCCACTATAAATGCCCTCTTTCTGAGGAGGCAGATGAGCTAAAAAATTGGGAATGCCATAAAAAGTAGAGACTAATGCCACTTAAATGTACTATTCGATATACCTAAGCTGTCTTCACAGATGATATGTAGAATGTTAGATGCTTGAGAGCAGAGACAGGTTTTTTTGTTTGTTTTCATCCCCAGTTCCTCGCACATTTTTTGCGTGTCTCAACCTATGAGTCCATTAGAAAGAGGAATTCCTGGTATAGACGTCAATCCCATCCATCAACAAGTATACACTGAGAGCTTACTCTCTGGGGATAAAAAACAAAAATGAGACTGTTCCTGTACATAGAAACATACATCTATTAAAGGAATGAATAGTGATAGGAGAAAGCATCAAGGGGGTCAAAAGTATAGCAGAATGTAATATTGAATGACAGGGTCAAGATTGGGAAGGGAGACAAATATAGCCAAAGGAGGAGCTATAGCCGAAGAAAGCCTGAGGGGTGGAGAAAGCCTGAGGGGTGGAGAGACCGGAGGTCACAATATAGATCAAGTAGGTGAAGTTAAGAGGAGAGAGATGTGGAGAGAATTAGCATGACAGGAGGCTATGGTCAGAGAGAGGAATTTCATAATTCTTAATCCTTGGACCCTTCTAGGTGATTTTAGGCCCCACTCATCCTGTAGTCCCTACCCCTATGTAGATCAGCTGTTGTCTAATTTACAGTTTTAGATAGCTGCCTGAGGATTCTGGGAGTTTAAGTGATTTGTTCTTGGCAACACAGCTAGTGGGGCAGTGAGGTGGCACAATGGATAAAGCACCAGGCCTGGAGTCAGGAAGACCTGAGTTTAAATCCAGCCTCAGACGTTTACTAGCTGTGTGACCCTAGGCAAGTCCCTTAACCCTGTTTGCCTCAGTTTCCTCATCTGTAAAATGAGCTAGAGAAGGAAATGGCAAACCACTCCAGTATCTTTGCCAAGAAAACCACAAATGAGGTCACGAGGAGTCAGAAACAACTGAACAACAACAAAAAACACACTAGTATGCATCGTAGAAAAAAACTGAACCCAGGCCTTCCAGATTCCAAGGCTAGCCCCCTGATCCACTATGACACAGTGCCTGTGCATAATAGGCACTTAATAAATGTTTGTTGAATTGAATTATGGTTTCCTTTCATTGTCTTGAGACTTCTCAGAAGATGTGGGAAAAAATTATACTTTTTTATGCTTAACTCAACAAACATGTTACAATAGAATATTTATAAATAGGACGCATATAAACCGTGTGACCTTAAACAAATCCTCTCTTACTCTTTGTCTGTCTGAGCCTCCATTTCTTCGTCTGTTAAACGAGGGAAAATCCTTGCACTACCTACCTCACAGAACTTTGATGAGGAAAGTCGTTTGCCAGCCCTGGTGCCTTATAGAAATGTTAGTTACAAGGGACTTGATTACCAAAGAAGCTTAATTGCCTATTGTGAAAATGAGGAAAGAGAGCCAAAAAATGTGATTCTTCATTATTTTAAAGTAATATCTTTTGATTTTTACGACTTTGGGACAATGTGTTCAATGAAGGCTGAGTGAATATGGTTTTGGCTCAGACACAAAAGTTGGGTCGAGTGAATTCCAAGAGTAACTGAGCCGTTCATGTCAGAAACTCTGTCCTCAAGTTTTCTGATGATCTTTCTCCAGATTAAAAACATTGTTACACAATCAGTATGTATGTCCAGGAGGACTTCTTCAGTCATTTTCTCTCTTTGTAGCTCCTCTGGCAAGTTCGTAAGAAAAGAAAAAGCGTTTCTCCCCTCTTCCCACTCCTTCTCCCTGAACAAAATTGCCCTGAGGGAGGAGTCCCGCCATCTTTGGCACCAGCCCTGAAAGCTTTGAAAAGAAGGCTCCTTTTCCACAGTTTAAACATTCTCCATGGAAACCAGTCATAAGGGCTCCAGCAACCTTTTCATAGAAACTCTGCCCACAACTCCGGGGCCCCTTTTGGGTACGGCTAACAGGAGAGTTTGCATCTGTGAACTAGAAATAACTGGCTGTTCCACAAATACTTCACTCCAGCTAGGAGAGGCTGAGGTGCCCTACAGGTGTGCCTTTAAATTGCTAATTTGGCTGAATATCATTAGTCAGAGAATTTACAGTCTAAAATCAAATCCTTACCTTAGAGAGCCCATCTCAAATCTCAGAGAAGGCATGGTGTGATTTAAGGGTCAGCAACCTTGTCCTTTGACTCTGACAACTAGGCATACAATTCTTGGCCTAGGAACCAGGAAAACTGGGTTCAGCTCTCAGTTCTGCTGCCAAGTAATCATGTGGTACTGAGAAAAGTCATTTTGCCTCTCTGACCCTCAGTTTTCTCATCTGTGAAATGAGTTGCTAAAAAACAAACTCTAAGCTTCCTCCTCACTCTAACAGGTCTATATTTTTTACCTTGTAACACATGAAATCACTTCCAAATCTTACATTCTCTAATACATGCTCTAATATTCTGTGCTCTAAGCCTTAGAGCCCAGCACAGTGGCTCCCAACCTGTGAACCATGAATCCCTTGGAGCCTGCAAAGTTACTACAAGGGATTCATCTCAGGAAACGGCTAAAACAAATAAGCAAATAAATATATCTTCTGTAGGCTATCTACACTATTAGTGTAAAAAAAGTCTCATATCTTCTGTAGACCAAATAATATCTCGTATATAAAGCTTTTAAATGCATATGGATGCGATTTATAAACTATAAATTAATTTAAAAATATTACTGAATTAATAGTATTTTTATGTTATCATATATTTCCCCAATCACAGATTTAACAGTGAAAAGAGCCTTAGATGTCATCTTGTCCAACCTTCTCATTTTACATTTGAGGAAAATGAGGCCTAAAGACTTGTCTAAGGTCGAACAGTATAGTAGATAGAAAAACCAGTATTTGAATATAAGTCCCCTGACTCCAAATTCAGTTCTCTTTCCATTGTATTATATTGCCTCGTAACTCAACAGATGGCAATAGTTCAACTACTAGCCTGTGAGGATCTGCAAGATTTATTTTGACATGTAAAGATACCTCAGACCCCAACATATCATGAATCACTGTTCTAATATTTTTCTCAACACAAATATCAGATGTTCCTATTGTCACTTCCATATTTAACATTCAAATTAAAGTCCCTTCCTGCTTTATTACTATTCTATAGCCTGATAACAATGAATCAAAATTCATTCTTCCTCATAATGAAGTAGTTTCATTAACTACTAGGCTTAAAGAAAATATTTCCTTTATTTTAATTTAATTTTTCCTTTAACATACCGGTTTACGTTTACTCAATGCTTTTAAGTTATCAAAGCCTTTCACACGCATCAACACGTTAGGTTCTCACAACAGGGCCATGAAGTAGGATATACATGAATTATTACTCCCATTTTACAGGTGAGGGGACTGAGGCATATAGAAGTCAAATTACTTTCCAAGATTCACAGGGCTATAAGTCGAAATCAGGTCTTCTGACTACAACTCCCATTTAATTTTGCCACATCAGGTTATAGTCTATGAAAAATGAAGGTGAGTTTAAAATTTCATAGTCAAAAGGAGAGGAAGGTCTTTAGTTTTCCTGAGGTATTCTATCTACTAAAATATTTACTTTCTTATCCAATTTAGCTACAAGCCCAGTGAGGAAGAATCACTATCTGGGTCTTCCCATGCTGTGATGGACATAGCTTTGCCTACTGGAATTGGTGCAAATCCAGAAGACTTATCTACTGTAAATATCAACAAAGCTTTTAGTTAAATATTTTTGTGGGCCCTAACTTTTATAATGTATTGGATTTAATCTTCTTTTTAACTGTTTTTTAAATTCAATTTTATTTTAAGTTTTGAGTTCTCTTCCTCTGCCCTTCTCCACTCCTCATTGAAAAGGCAAGAAAAGCAAAACCCATTACAAATATGTAGTTATGCAAACCACATTTCTACATTAGCCACACCCCGAAAAGAAAGGAAGAAAGAAAGGAAGGAAGGAAGAAAGGAAGGAAGGAAGGAAGGAAGGAAGGAAGAAAGAAAGAAAGAAAGAAAGAAAGAAAGAAAGAAAGAAAGAAAGAAAGAATAAAATATGCTTGAATTTATACTATTAGTGTTCTCTATCAGTTGGTGGGTAGCAAGAGTAGATCAGAGTTACCAGGTCTTTCAAAATTGATTATCTTTACAATGTTGCTGTCATTTCATAAATTGTTCTCCTAGTTCTGTTCTTCACTTGGGATCAGCTCATACTTCTCAGTTTTTTCTGAAACCATCACCTTCATCATTTGTTACAGCACAATATTATTCCTTGAAATTCATATGCAGCTACCTATTCAGCTATTCCAACTCATGGGTACCCTTTCATTTTCTAATTCTTTGCCACTGTAAAAAGAGCTGCTTTGATTTCTTTATGGTATCAGCTTTGTAACAGTACTGCTGGGTCAAAGAGAATATACAGTTTAATAGCTTTTTGAGGCATAGTTCCTTCCAAATTGCTTTCTAGAATGTTTGGACTATTTCATAGCTCCACCAATAATGCACTATTGTACTTGTTTTTCAACATGCCCTCTAGCATTTGTCATTTTCCCTTTTTGTCGTCTTAGACAGTCTGATGTGCACCAGTTATTTTAATTTGCATTTCTCTATTAGTGAGAGTATTTTTTATATGACTATAGATAGCTTGTATTTCTTCCTCTGAAAATTGCCTATTTATATCCTTTGATTTTCAATTGAGGAATAGTTATTTTTCTTAAATACTTTAGAAGTGAGACCTATATGATAGAAGCTTACCACAAACATTTTTTTCCAATTTCCTCCTTTCTTTTAATTTTAGCTCCATTAGTTTTGTTTGTGCAAAAAACATTTAATTTCATGTAATCAAAATTATCAATTTTACCTTCTGAGAACCTCACAATCTCTTGTTTGGTTATGAACTCTTTCTCTATAGATCTGACAGGTAATTTCTTCAATGCTCCACTAATTTGCTTATGATATCATATTTTGTATCTAAATCATGTACCCATTTTGAGCTTATCTTGGTATACAGTATAAAGTATTGGTCTATACCTACTTTCTGCCAGACTACTTTCAAGTTTTTCCAACAGTTTTTGTTTATCAGTGAGTTCCTCCTGGGATCTTTGCATTTATCAAATATAATGTTACTATGATCATTTGCTTCTATAAATTATATGCCTAATCTGATTCACTCCTCAACCTATCAACCTCTATTTCATTTTCCCCCCAAACTGAAACTGGCCCATTTATTATTTGAAAACTGACCAATACAAATAGTATGAATGTGAAAAAAAATGACTTAAGTAAGCCCACACAATTAGTCAGGGGTCTTGATGCCAAATTTCAATCAACTGGTTACATTTTCAACATTTTTCTTTTCTATTATACTTGCTATTTCTTTCATTTTTTAAGTCAATTTTATTTTTAGTTTCAAATTCTCTTCCACCCCCAACCCACTCCCCACCCATTGAGAAGGCAAGAAATACAAAATTCATTACAGGCATGAAGTCATGCAAAACAAATTTCTTTATTAGCCATGTGCTGAAAAAAAACTGCATTCTTAGTCCATTAGTTCTCTATCTGAAGATGAGAACTTTTTTTGTGGGTCATTGTGTTAATCAGTTACTAATTCTTTCACAATTTTTTATCTTTACAATAATGCTGTTACTGTGTAAATTGTTCCCTGGTTCTGCTCAGTTCACTCTGCATCAGTTTATATAAGTCTTCTCAGGTCTTTTTTGAAACCATTCCCTTTAATATATCTTATAGCACAATAGTACTTTATCATATTCATATAACACAACTTGTTCAGTCATTCCTCAATTGATAGGCATCCTCTCAATTTCCAATTCTTTGCCACTACAAAATAAGCTGCTATAAATATTTTTCCTTTTTCTTTGATCTCTTTGGGGTACAAACCCAATAGAAATATTGTTGGGGAAAGGGTTTGCACTCTGATTATTTAGATCTGTTTTTGTTTGTATGAAGAGTGTTTTATGATTATGTTCCTCTAGTGCCTGTGTGTGTCAGCAGGTAGGCTCCCAAGTAGTTTATATTGTCTGTAGTTATTTTAAATGGAGTTGCTCTTTTATCTCTTCCCTGTTAGATTTTGATGGTGATAGAAAGAAATGCTGATAATTTGTGTTGGCTTACTTTCTATCTTGCGACTTTGCTGAAGTTAATTGTTTCAAAGAGTTGTTCAATTGACTCTCTAAGGTTCACTTTATCATCTATAGAAAGTGATAATTTTGTAGACTTATTCTTTCAATTTCTTTTTTTAATCTGTTGCTTTAACTAGCATTTATAGTACAATATTGACTAGTAATGGTGATATGGACATCCTGTTTCACCCCAATTTTGTTGGAAAAGTTTCTAGTCTTCTCCCATTACAGATGATACTTACTCTTGGTTTTATATAGATATGACTTATTTTAAGTAAATCTGCATTTATTCCTATGCTTTCTAGTGTTTTTAATAGGAATGGGTATCGTATTTTGTCAAAAGAGTTTTTTCATCTGTTGAAATAATAATATGATTTTTGTTGATTTTGTTACTGAAATGGCCAATTATGCTTATAAGTGTATATATTCTGTTCTTTGATCAAGCCATTCTTTAGGATTAAGTTATTTAGTTTTCAATTAATTTTTAATGTTTTTAATGTTTAATTGTTTTAAAGGACCTTTATTGAGTGTAATTGTATTGTGTTATGGTAGGGAAACAATGCATTGAATATTTCTGCTTTTCTGCATTTGGTTGTGAGGCTTTTATGCCCTAATATGTGGTCAATTTCTGTGAAGGTGCTATACATAATTGTGCACGGGTATATTCTTTTCTATTCCCATTTAATATTCTCCAGAGGCCTAACATATCTAACTTTTCTAAAATTCTATTCAAGTCCTTAACTTCTTTCTTATTCATTTTTTGTTCAATTTATTTAGGTCCAAGACAGGTAAGTTAAGATCCCCTACTTTTATAATTATACTGTTTCTTCTTCTAACTCATTTAACTTTTTCTTTAAGAATTTAGATAACATGCCATTTGCTGCATATGGTACCTTTTAGCAAAATGTAGTTTCCCTATTGAGCTCTTTTGATTAGGTTTATTTTTGCTTTGTCTGAGATCACAATTCAGCTGAAGCATAATAGTTCTGCTCCAGGCCCTTACTTTAACTCTATGTGTATCTTTCTGTTTCAAGTGTGTTTCTTGTAAACACTGTATTGTTGAATTCTGATTTCTAATGCATTCTACCATCCACTTCCATTTTATGGGTAAGTTGATCCCATTCATAGTCACAGTTATGATTACTGTGTATTTCTCTCCTTTATCCTTCTCTTTCCCCTCTGTTCCTCCTTTAAGAGTTTAGTGGCTTCTGACTAATGCCTCCCCTAATCTACCCTCTCTCTTACCCACCTCTCTTCCTTTACCTCCTTTCCTATTTCCTTTTTTGGGTAAGAAGTATTTCTGTACCCACCTGTGTTACATGTCTTTTTCCCTCCTTTAGCCAGTGAAGATGAGAACGAAGTTCAAGTGTTATCCACTATATCCTACTGACCCCTCTTTTTTATATAAACTTCTCTTTCCTCACCCCATTTATGTGAGATATTTCCCCCCATTTTCTCTTCCCTTCAAACCTCTCCCAGTGCATTCCTCTTCTTCACCTATTCCTTTCTTTTTTGATATCATCCAAACCACAACAGAATCACTCTGTCTAATTAGAAATCCTCTATGACACCTTGTTGATTATGAAGTTCTGAGTATCACCTTCCCATATAAGATGTTAACAGTTCAATCTTTTTTAGTCCCTAATGATTTCTCATGCATGTTTGCTTTCTTATGCATCTCTTGATACTCTGATATACCTGTTGTATATCAAATTTTCTACTCAGCTCTGATCTTTTCTTCAGGAATGCTTGTAAGTTCTCTATTTTGTAAAAAAAAAATCCATTTTTCCCTTGTAGTACTATACTCAGTTTTGCTGAATAGGTTATTCTTGGTTGTAAACCTAGCTTCTTTGCTTGTTAGAATACCATATTTCAAGTTCTCTGCTCCTTTATTGTAGTAGTTGCTAAATTTTCTATGATCCTGATTGTGGCTCCTTGGTACTTGAGTTCTTATTTTCTGGCTGCTTGCAATATTTTTTCCTTAACGTGGGAGCTCTTAATTTTGACTGAGAGTTAATTATATTGTATATATTATTTCTGAGAATTTTCATTTGGGAGATTCTTTCAGGAAGTGGCTGGAAGATTTCTTCATTTTCTACTTTGCCCTCTAATTCTAAGATACCCGAGCAGTTTTATTTTATGATTTCCTAAAATATGATGGCTAGGTTCATGGCTTAAATTATTTCTCTCCAATCTGTTTTCTGGACAGTTGTTTTTCCTATATTTCCCATAGTTTTTTATTTCTTTAGTCTTTTGACTTCAGTTTATTATTTCTTGATGTCTCATAGAGTCATCACCTTCCATTTGGCCAATTCTAATTTTCAAAGAGCTATTTTCTTCAGTAAGATTTAGTACTTATTTTTCTGAGTTATTCTCTTTTCGTGTCTTTCTTCCCTAGTTCTTGCCTCTTTTCTTATTCTTTCTTCTACTGCTCCCTTTTGGTTTTTAGCTCCTCCTTTTAGCCTTGCTTTAGATCTTCTAGGAATTTTTGTTCAACTTGTGTCCAGGCTGCATTAATCTCTGAGATTTTGCTTTATATTTTTATAAGTCATTCTTTTCTTCTGCATTTGTGTCCTGAGCTTCCCTGTCACCAAAATAACTCTTTACATTTGTGTTCTTTTTTAGTTTGCTCATTCTTCTAGCCTACATTTTGACTTTGGACTTTGTTAATTCTGGGCTCTGCATACATCTGGAGGGTGAGGGATGTCTGGCCTGTATACTCTTCTGAAGCTTTCAGAGCTCTAGTTGGGGGATTGCAATATTTCAGTGCTTCCAAAGTGATGGGATTTGAGGGGAGGTCTGTTTACTGCTCTCCTGGTATGAATTCTGCAAGTTCCTGACCCATATTTGAGTCTACTGGCTTATTTTTGATTGGGAATTTCAATACTGTTGCCTGACTCAATCATTATTGGTCTGCTAAGAGACTCTGCAGGTTCAACTGCTGGCTTCCCTTTGGTCTGGAACTCTGTTCTCTGCTCCAGGGATCAGAGACATACAGCTACTATTTGCTTCCCAGAACTTCTTCTGCGCTCAGAAGACAGCTAAGGCCAATGCTCCCAACCCCTCATCTCTACTGGTTAGTGAGTGGGCAACAAAGCTGCCAGATGGTATCTGTTCCTGAACTAAGTGCTTGCTTAGGGATCCTCAGTCATCTCTTCCTGCTGTCCTGTCTCAGCTAACTCTCAGTCCCAGGCCACTGGAATGCTCTATGCCATGTGCACTTAAGGTCAGACCTCCTTCCCAGAGTTCATCTCTTTCTCCATCTCCCTAAGCCTCCCTGGGATGGAAGAAGTGACTCACTGTGACTTTTTGGCTTTCCTGATCAAAATTCAGTCTGGTACATTCTTTAGATCTTTTTAAAAAATATTTATTTATTTTTACTTTTCAACATTCATTTCCATAAGCTTTTGAGTTTTAAATTTTCTCACCCTCCTTCTTTCCCTCCCTCCTCCCCAAGATGGCATGCAATCTGATATAGGCTCTACACATACATTCATATTAAACATATTTTCACATTAGTCATGTTTTAAAGAAGAATTAGAACGAGAAAGAAGAAACAAAACAAAAAGAGAGAGAGCAAATAGTCTGCTTCAATCTGCATTCAGACTCCATGGTTCTTTTTCTGGATGTGGACAACATTTTCCATCATGAGTCTTTTGGAGTTATCTTAGATCCTTGCAATGCTGAGAAGAGCCAAGTCTATGAAAGTTAGTCATTGCACAATGTGGCTATTACTGTGTACAGTGTTCTCCTGATTCTGCTCACTTCACTCAGCATCAGTTCATATAAGCCTTTCCAGGTTTTTCTGAAGTCTGCCTGCTCATCATTTCTTATAGCACAATAGTATTCCATTACATTTATATACCACAACTTGTTCAGTCATTCCCCAATTGATGGGCATCCTCTCAACTCCCAATTCTTGGCCACCACAAAAAGAGTTGCTAAAAATATTTTTGTACATGTGGGTCCTTTTCCCATTTGTATGATCTCTTTGGGATACAGACCTAGGAGTGGTATTGCTGGATCAAAAGGTATGCATGGTTTTATAGCCCTTTGGGGATAGTTCCAAATTGCTCTCCAGAATGGCTGGATCAGTTCACAACTCCACCAACCATGCATTAGTGTTCCAATTTTCCCACATCTTCTCCAACATTTATCATTTTTCTGTTTTGTCACATTGGCCAATCTGATAGGTGTGATGTGGTACCTCAGAATTGTTTTGATTTGCATTTCTCTAATCAATAGTGATTTAGAGTGTTTTTTTCACATGACTATAGATAGCTTTAATTTCTTCCTCTGAAAACTGCCTGTTCATGTCCTTTGACCATTTATCAATTGAAGAATGACTTGTATTCTTATAAATTTGACTCAGTTCTCTACATATTTTAGAAATGAGACCTTTATCAGAGACACTGGCTATAAAAATTGTTTCCCAGATTTCTACTTCCCTTCTAATCTTGGTTGTATTGGTTTTATTTGTGTAAAAACTTTTCAATTTAATGTAATCAAAATCACCCATTTCACATGTTCTCTATCTCTTGTTTGGTCATAAATTCTTCCTTTCTCCATAGATCTGACAAAGTAAACTATTCCTTGTTCTCCTAATTTGCTTATAGTATCAGCCTTTATATCTCAATCATGTACTCATTTTGACTTTATCTTGGTACAGGGTGTAAGATGTTGGTCTGTGCTTAATTTCTGCATACTATATTCCAGTTTTCCCAACAATTTTTGTTAAATAGTGAGTTCTTATCCCAGAAGCTGGAGCCTTTGGATTTATCAAACAATAGATCACTATAGTCATTGACTATTGTGTCTTGTGTACCTAGCCTATTCCACTAATCCACCATTCTATTTCTTAACCAGTACCATGTAGTTTTGATGATTGTGGCTTTATAATATAATTTAAAATCTGGCATGGCTATGCCACCTTCCCTTGCACTTCTTTTCATTAATTCCCTTGATATTCTGGACATTTTGTTCTTCCAGATGAATTTTGTCATTATTTGTTCTAGCTCAATAAAATAATTTTTTGGTAGTTTGATTGGTATGGCACTGAATAAGTAAATTAATTTAGGTAGAATTATCATTTTTATTATATTAGCTTGGCCTACGCATGAGCAACTTATATTTTTCCAATTATTTAGATCTGACTTTATTTGTGCAAAAAGTGTTTTATAATTATATTCATATAGTTCCTGAGTTTGTTTTGACAGATAGACTCTCAAATATTTTATAATGTCAGAATTAAATGGAATTTCTCTTTCTATTTCTTGTTGTTGGACTTTGTTAGTAATATATAGAAATGCTGATGATTTGTGTGGGTCCTTCTTTTAATCTTCATTGAGGAGGTATAGAGGGAGAACTGGACTCTAATGCTTCCTCTCACTCTGACATCTTGGCTCCACCTTTTAAATTGTTTTTAAAGATGCTTGTTGTTTCCTAGAATTTCAGTAGTTGGGTGTAGCCCCATATAAAATTGCCCTGACCAGCATTATTCCACAATAATTGTTAATACAGTATAACCAAAACCTCACTGTAAAGTTGCAATACCTCCTTAGTGATGTCATTTGGCCAATCACCCTCTTATAACATTGTTCCTGTGGAAATAGGTTGTCCCACAGAATTATTTCACCTTGTTTTCCTGGAATCAATTAAAGATGATAGAGAGCTCTGTATCACAAAGCTGGTTGAAATTTGCTATCCAGGGCAGAATTCCATCTTAGATCAGATTGCTTTTGTGGATAATCTGCATGCCTAGTATGTAAAGATCTGTGAAACGATTGCATGTGTAAATGTAATGGGACTTTTTCAAAATCCATAAGGAAAAGATGTGTAGCTCTCCATCTCCTTTAGAAGTTAGATTAGTGCTTTAAGATTGATGAATACTTTACAAATGTTGTTGTCCTCCTTTGTTCCTCACTACAACCCTAGGAGGTAAATGCTCTTATTGTCCTGATGTAAATAGCTGGCCCAGGGCTACACAAATAAGGCAGCATTTGAACTCAGGTCTTCCTGATTTCAAATCTAGTACTCCATCCACTGAACCATATTGTTGCCCTATAATTACTGTGCCATAGTTGTATGAAGAAGTAAAAGCAAGATAAAATTAAATTTGTCCTTTTCCTTCCCCCATTTAGCTCACCAATGGGGTTGATCGACTATTGACAAGTTATGAAATCAAAGATGGGCATGTAATTCTGCAGCTGAATTCAGTAAGTCCTTCATTTATTTTTTTATTGCTGTGATTAAAATATATTCAGCCTAAAAAAGATATTTAATGAAGCTAAATTTTCTATGTGATTTCCTTAAATTTTTAAATTTGTTAAACAGATTCCTTCTGATAAGTTCCTTTGTGTTCGATTCCGGATCTTTGAGGTTTTTTGGGTTGGACTCCGTAGTCCTGCTACGTTCTCAGTATATGAATACCACAGACCAGGTACCTGCTTCTACTAAAAGTTTAAAACTTCCTCAAAGCTATCTTTTGTAGTAACAGAACATAGGATATGACTGCCGAAGAAATCATTAGAAGAGAGAATGTGAGATCTAGTAGGGATTCTCAAGAGCAACCCCCCTACCCTTATGTAACAGACAGGGCAGTTGAAGCCAAAAGAGGGTACATGGCTTGTCCAAGGTCTCGTGATGAGCTAGGGGAAGTGCTAACATCAATGCCCTCATCTCCTAATTCTTCCCTTGTTCTGTCCAACGTATGACACTAATTGTCTTCAAATCAACCATCACTAAGTGTGTGAAGCTGATGACATTTGTTTTGGGCACTACCCCTACTCAGAGGCCCCTTCTCCACCTTAGGATTTCCTTTTTCCTTTCTGCACCAGGATTCCCCCACTGCTGGGCCCCTCCTAGGCCTTCTCACTCCGAGCTGTGTGCTGGACTTCGCACCTGTTTTTCTACACTTTCCACCAACCCAAACTAATTTGCCCTATGTCCCATTCCTCTAGCAATTATAGTTGGAAATTGATACAACAAGCTAAGCCCCTGCTAATGTATTAATAGCTAGTAAAGATGGAATGCTTTACTGCTCTGGGAAGGTGTTTGTATTTTTATAGAGAAGTTCTGGAAAAAAAAACCAAGTAAATGAATGAATCTTTAATAACTGTAGGCATTGAGCCAACCTGATAAGGGAGCAAGAGAGACTTTCTTAGTATCCTCAAGAAGTGTTTGTTGACATCTGCCTAATCTTTCATAGTGTATAAAATCTCTCCCCCTCCCCCCCCCCCCCCCCACCACACAGACATTCAAATCATTTCATTCCAACAAACATCTCAATACCTAGCATTCTCTAGAATAGAAGTGGGCAAGAAGTGGAAAAAGTTCACTCATATTCTATTCTAGGGCTCCCTCGCCTTGATGAGCTGGGAAATAGCCATCATCTAATGGCAAAATAGAAAGGACCATGCTTCCTTTCACCCCATGACAAACAATGATGCATTTCCTAGCTCAAACCATTTACTCCAACCTCAAAACATTGTCATCTAATATCCTCAAAGGTCTTGTCTCCAGGGCTATCTCCATGCTAGGACATTTGGCGATTGTGCCCCATAGGAGAATGCCCAAATCCCAATTGTAGCCTGCCAACTTTCCACCTCCTCTACCCTTTGCTCATCCCTATTCAGTTTCTTACTTTTTATTTACCTGGGAAAAACCCCATAGCTCTCCACCAAATCCAAGATAACCTTGAGGATTTGGGTCACATATAGCTCTGGTCCTAAGGGGCCAAAGGGATTTTCTGATTTCCCTCCTTTTAATTCTAAATATCTGAACAACCCTGTTTAGTCTGATTCCCAATCTCATTCTCTTCTTTGTGGTACCTTCTCACTTATACATTGTGACCCTAAATATCAATCTGCTTGGACATTCAATGCCTCTTATACCTTTCTGACCCAAGACATTGTTGAGGGTTTTTTACAGGATGGTAAAAAAAAAAAAAGTAATCAGAATCCTTAACAGTTAACTGAACAATAGAATTAATTAGTTCTTAGCTTCCTAATCTAAGATTGTCTCATCTCAACTACTGCTCCACTTTTCTTCCAAACCTCAAGCCATAAAGCTCCTTCTTTCTGAGATATTCCCCCCATTTCCTTAGCTTTGCCCTTTTTCTTTGAGAAGACAGTGGCATACTCGTTACTACATTCACATTTGTCCCATCCGTAATGTTTGGAATAATTGTTCACATTTCCATAGTGTTTTAAGATTCACGAAGCACTTTCTTCACAATGATCCAGTGAGACAGTTAGTACCAGTATTTTTATCCCCACTTTGCAGATGAAGAATTTGAGGTTCAAAGAGATTAAGTGACTTGCCCAGGATCATACAGCTAATGCTGAAACCAGGATTCAAACCCAAATCTTCGGGCCTCCAAAGCTAAGGTTCTTTCCTTTACATCATGCTTCTAGCAAGGTTTCAATATGCATGTCCCAGAGGATAAAAATGGCAAATACTTTTCATCTATGTTTGTACAACTTCCTAGGAATATGTTGGAACCAGCTTGGAATAGTTCACAGAGATAATTGTTAAATTTTCATTGTGAGCATTTATACTTCAAAAATCAGCAAATGCTACAAATCAGGGCTTGATTTATTGTTTTGTTGATTGTTTTGACTTCAAAAAGTAATGGGAAAATGTTAACATTGTAGATTAAACATTAAGGTATGTAATACATAATTTTTTTGGAGACCTGGTTTTTAAACATTTATCAGCATACCACTGAGGAAAACCATGTCATTATAGGAACTCCTACTATTTCCTGGGCCCCCAAATTACAAAAGCCTTCTTTGTACCCCTATCCTTCCCTCTATTTGATAGGAAGTAAGGTAACTATGTTAAACATTTGAAATCCTCTCCTTATTATCTTCCCAATTCTTTCTTTGCTTCAGATAAACAATGCACCACATTTTATAACCTTCTCCAGAGCAAACTGGAAAAAGTATGTGAAGGATCAACCTGTGGTTGTGTGGAAGGTAAATTCTACATAAAGTGCTTATTTTTGTGCATATTAAGGAAGAGCAAGGGAAGGGAATAAGCATTTATATAGGACCTACTATGTGCCAAGCACTATTCTAAGCATTTTTTCCTGCATAAATGTATTTATTTATTTTAAAATTTATTTTATTTTTTAATTTATGGAATAAAACAAGCATTTCCATAATGCAGTATAATAAAAAAAATGATTGCACATGAAACTGCAAATTTATTATGTACAACTTGCTATTCTTTTAAAATATACAATAAAGTTATTGTGTAAATTTCTTTTTTTCCCTTTTTTTCTTCCCTTCCCCCTGCCCTGCCCTAGAGATGGCTATCATTAGACACACACACACACATATATATATATATATATATATATATATATATGTATATTTATATGCATATATGTATGTAAAATTATTCTACATATACTTCTCTTTATCAGTTCTTCCCCTGGTTGCCGATAGTATCTTTCTTCACATGTCCTTTATTTTTAATTTGTGCATTTATGATAGTCAAAGTTATTCAAAGTCATTCTTAAAACAAACTTGCTGTTACTGCATATGGTGTTCTCTTGGTTCTGTTCACTTCACTCTTCATCATTTCATGCAAGTCTTTCCATGCCTTTCTAAGATCACTGAGTGCATCATTTCTTACAGCACAGTAGTATTCCATCACAACCATGCACAACAACTTGTTCAGCCATTCCCCAATTGATGGGGATCCAGGCAATTACCAGTTCTTTGCCATCACATAGAGAGTTGCTATGAACATCCCATTCACATTCAAAGCTATGATTACTATTTGTGAATTCCCCTCCTTCATATTTTTACTCACTATTTTCTTTCTCAGCCTTTCTTTTTACCCTATCCCTGTTATCTTATTTTCTCCCCCTACTCTCCCACTCTCCATCCCACCTACACCTCCAAAAATCTCTCCCCCATCCTCTCTCCTTAATCTTTCAAATCCCAGTCTACACACCCCATCTAAAAGTCCCTCCCAACCCTGTCCCCCAGTTTTCACACCTCTCTCCATGTTCAGAAAACTTCTACACCCTTCCATTAAAATTTTTTTTGAGATCAGTCTTAAAAAAGAATGATGAATTCATCCTAGGTTTGCAGCTAGAAATCATAAGGGGGAGGTTTCTTCTTCAACCCAGATGAGAGTAAGGTTCCAACATTACCAGCCCTCCACCCCCACCTGCTTCCTCTGTATTAGTTCTTCCATTCACTCTCCATTTTTATAATATAATTGCTCCCTTTTACCTTTTTTTAACCCAATTTTGCTTTTTAGAATCACCCCATCATATACAATTTGAACCCCTGGACAGAATTCAGAAAATAACAGTAAGGAGGATCTGAGGTGTAGGGCAACATTACTCACAATTTGGGATTAAAATCTGATTATTCTAAGCATTTTTGACAAATAATATCTCATTTCATCCTTACAACAACCTTATGAGGTAGCTTCTTTTACTATCCCCATTTCACAGTTAAGAAAACTGAGGCAAACAGAAGTTAAGTGATTTGCCCAAGGTCAGTGTCTGAGGCCATATTTGAACTCAAGACTGTAGTGATTTGAGATCTTCCTGATTGAAGCTTCTATCAGAAATTTTCCATGTAACCTGGGGCTCAAGCATAAGCCTCCTCATTGATGGAAAATGATCATTCAATGCTTCATTCCTATATGAGAGGCAGAGTCGTTGAGAGCTTGGGAGAGGAGAGGTCCTATTTCTTCTGGCTTTTGACATTGAAAAAGGACACACATGGGGCAGCTAGGTGGCGCAGTGAGTGGAGCACTGGCCCTGGAGTCAGGAGGACCTGAATTCAAATGTGACCTCAGACACTTGACACACTTACTAGCTGTGTTTCCTTGGGCAAGTCACTTAACCCCAATTGCCCTGCCTTCCTCCCTAAAAACAAAACAAAAAAACAAACAAATGAAAAAGGACACACATGGTTCTAGGCTCTCTCCAAGGAGAAGTCTCAGGAGGGAAAGAGACTCTGGGAAGACACCAACATGTAGAGGTGCCAGATCCCTGAAGAGAGTCTAGAACTTTGAGTATCTTCTCTCAGAGTCAGAGGCCAGAAGAACTAGAATCTCTCCTCTCCCATACTTTCAACAACTCTGCCCCTTACACAGGCATGAAGCACTGAGTAATCATCCTCCACCAATGAGGAGAGTCTCATGCAAATAGTTTTAAACTCCAGTTTATAATCCAGAAGAAGAGACATTTTCTTAGCTGAATGTGACCCACTGGATATTGTCAGACCCCCTCTCTAAAATACCTAAACAAGCGGGCGCTTCCATCATTTCCAGGAAAACCTGGTCAGAGGAGTTGTGAGGCACCAATTTTTTCACCCTTCAGCAGGTGTATCAGCCAGTCAACAAGTATGTATTAGGTTTTTTAAACATCTCTACACAGTCCAGAGTCAGTGGTGTGACAGTGGATCCAAATGTATAGAATGCGAGTGCTAGGAAGAAGCTTAATAAATAAATTTGGAACTGGAAGGAGCTTTTGAGGTGATCTAGTCTGCCTCCCTTATTTTACAACGAGGAATCTAAGTCTGGGAAGTGACATGCCTTAGTCAAGGTCACACAGTGAGTTAGTAGTGGCAGAGCTGAGGCTAGAACTCAATTCTTCTGCTTCACTATGCTATGCTGCCTGAACCACAGGTTGCACGGTGCTCCCCAAAGGAGATGCTTGATAAGCATTTCTTGATTGGTTGTTAATTGTGACAAGACCCCTAATCAATCTAACTTTTTTAATGATTGTGATCCTATCCAGCTATTCAGACACCACTGGTGTGCAATTTAACCAAGAATTCACAAAGGGCAAGGACACTGGTAGAGAACAGAAATATTTTTTCTTCAAAAATGTCATTTCCTGACCCCAACCCTTACTCTCCTGCACGTACCCTGTGATCCAGCTACACAACACTCCATCTCTTGTGTTCATGCTTTTACGTGCCTGGAATGCTCTCCCTCCTCATATCTGCCTCCTAGCTTCCCTGGCTTTCTTCAAGACTCAGCTCAAATTTCACTTTCTATAGGGGGCTTTTTTCATTTCCTCATCTGCTCATGCTTTCCCTCTGTGATTTCTGTTTATTCCCACCATGTATATTTTCAACGTACCTAGTTATTTGCATATTGTCTATCTCATAGTATGCGGGGCTCCTTGAGAGCAGGGACTGTTTTTGCATTTCTTTGTATTCTCAGCATTTAACATAGGTCTGGCACATAGTAAGTCCTTAATAAATGCCTCTTGACTAATTGATTCCTGCTAACTTGTTAGAATGTTTCCTTCTTTGTATATTATAGCATTTAGTTCTTTTGAAGATAGGACTTTTAACCAAATTATCAATAAAATAATTCATTCAAAAACCCTTCAGTTGCTATAATCATGTGCAAGGTCTTTGTTAGGCCCCAGAAAAAGATATGAAGATTAGACAAAGTTCCTTTGCCCTCAAGGAATTTATGGTTCAGTAGGGGAGATAAATCTATGCCCAAATAACTTATACAAAGTAGAATATGACAAATATGTGAGGGGCATAAAGTGGTATGTACTCAGGTGTGGAGAGGTCAATTCTAGTCTGTGAGATACAGCGAAGTTTCACAGAGGAGTGTGATTTGAGCTGCACCTTGATGAATATGTAGGATTTCAACATATAGGGAAGGGGATAGGCATTCCAGGTATAGGGAGCACTATGAGCAAAGGTGTAGGAGCAGGAAAATATGTTGTGTGTTTGGAGTTAGCAGTTGGTCCAGTTTGATTAGAGTATAAAGGACATGATTGGAAGTAGTGTGAAATGAAGCTAGAAAGACAGTCATAGTGGGGAGGACCTTCAATTCTAGGTTGAACATGTGGACTCCAATGTAATGGAGCATATAGGTAACCATGAAAGTTATCTACCTTCTAGGCCAACACAACAAAAACTTATGAAGTACCTACTGTGTGCAAGGCACTGGGCCAGGCCCATGGAATGGCCACTTCTGCTAATGATATAACTGCTTGCTCCTTCAGAAATGCTATACTATATTGGGGTGGGAGCTCAGGAATTGAGGGATTCCAAAATTATATTGGCTTGAACATGAATCCATGGGAAACCCTGTACTCTTGCAAAGACGTTGTGTTGTTATTGCCTCATACTGACTCTATATATTTCTTGAAAAAAACCAACAACAACAACCAAAAACCACACCAACAGCGGATTGTGGGCAAATGAAGAAAAAGTTAGACTTAACAATCTCTGCAGATGCCAGAAAGGAAGCAGCTTGCCAAAAAGACATTGCATATGGTAAGTCTGAGCAATAACTCCCATTTCTATAGCCCTTGGCGTACATTATTTCATTTTGTCCTCATAACCGCTCTATTAAGTAGGTAGTGCAAGTATTATCAAATCCATGATATGGTTCTGATGATATACATTTCTGTCATGCTTTCCTTGCAACAACCCTATAAGTCAGACAATGAAAAGGTAATATGACCCCATTTTACAGATGAGGAAACTGAAAACTCAGAGGTGTAAAATAACTTCTCTAACATACCAAAGTGAGAAAGAGCTAGGATTTAAATCCAGACATTCTGACTGAAATCCCACTGTCCTTTCCACTATGGCATTTTACCCAACTTACCTACTCTCCTGTGAAAATGGAGCTCAATAATACAATATTTCGAAGGACATTTAGAAGGACCCAAAATTCAGTACAGAGATTCTATCCTATGTGTTCTTTAGGAAGGAAAGGCCATCATTTCCCAATTGTGTGTTCTTCGGTGCAGAAATGTGATTTTCATTAGTAGTAATAAGACTAACATGCACGCACAACTGAGATGCTTTACCCCACTGAATTCCTTTGGATTGCAAAGATGAAAATATATTCCAAGAGAGCTTTTCAGAAACCACAAAGAAATAACGTTAGCGGAATGTGTGCTGCCCACTGATTCAGAAGGGGCAAAGGCAACTCGGGAATTTCAATTTAAAAAACAACACTTCAAACATAAAAAGTAAAAAGAAAAAGCAGTAAATAAATCTCATACACATTTATAAAGAAAACTGCTTCGTTTCATTCCTCTCTCCTGCCCCAAAGGTCTGGTGTATTTTAATGTGCATTTTAATGGAAGAATGGCATTTAGACAGATTTCTGCACAGATACACAACATGGGTGGTTTATAGTTGCTTTTATTTGTTCTTCTTGCCCCAGTAGGAAGGGGGTTGTCCTAGAATGTGAGAGCACGAAGGTTTTTTAGAACATAAAATGTTGGGCCACAAAATGTATGAGCCTTTAAAGGCTCTTAGTGTCCAGCTAATCCAGACCCCTCATTTTGCAGTGTGAAAAAGAGTCCTGGAGAATGGCAGAGTCTGGCACAAAAACACACAAGTAGTTAGGAACAGAACAATAACTAGAACCTGCCCTCGGTGTCCTTTCTTTGACACTACACTGCCTCAAATATTGTACTTAGCAAAGATCCTTTGCAGACTTTTTAATAAGTTGAAACCGGGGGATGGGGGGACGTTGTCTTATTGTGACAGTCACTCTCCTCAATCTATTTCAGCAACAGATCATGTCTTAAATATTAGCAGTACAGTTGAGAGCAAAAGGAAGAATATCCAATGTGGATTTATTTGACTTGGTTAATTTTTTCTAGAGACAGCAGATTCACAACAGAAACGAATTTAATCGCTCCCTTTCCCCTCACCAACAATGGAAACATGTCCTACTCCCCACTCTCTAAATCTTCACCCTTCCCACGCTCACCATAAAGAGAAATGGTCTAAAATCCAGAAGCTCCATAGATTTGTTGGATATATAAAAGTATAGAACCGGGAGGTTCATGGAATGTTAGAACTAGAAGGCACCTCCTAGTGTAATAGACGAGAAAACTGAGGCCCTCCCAGCAATGGGTTTGTATATCCTTTTCTTTTCTTTTTAAAATTTTACATTTTGTTTTTCCTCAATTATATGTAAATAAAAATTCTTAACATATTTTTGAAAAAATTTTTGAGTCCCAAATTCTGTCCCTACATCCTTTCCCTCCCATCTACTTGAGAAGGCAAGCAATTTGATATAGATTCTAATGTGCAGTCATTGCATGTCCTTTAGATGAAGTCTTCTTGGATGTGTCTTTATATTTCTGAGCCTAGAAAACCTAGGAAAAAGGTACTTGAAATTAATGAGACCCTTATTCTTATTAGCCCAAGTTGAGATTTACAAAAAAGGTGAGGAAATCCCGAATAGAGGTGTGTGTGTGTGTGTGTGTATTATGTGTGTGTGACTGAGTCTCCCTATCTCACCCAAACTGATGGATCCTTGTTGACCCACATAGAAACTTTGACCTGTTCTATTTCTGATCTGGGCTAGTTCCCTTCTCCTTAGGCATCCTAGTGTCCCCTACTCCTGGGGGCTCACCATCTTGGTGCTGAACTCAGTGCAGATACCTGATCAGCTTTGGTCCTATTGCAGCTCAGAACTCCTGAGCTCAAGCAATCCATTAGCTTCCATTTCCCCAGTAGCAGGAAGTGGCAGCTAGGGGGCACAGTGGATAGAGTGTGGGGCTTGGAATCCGGAAGACCTGAGTTCAGATCCAACTTCAGACACTTACTGGGCTGTGCACCCTGGGCAAATAACTTAACCCTGTTTGCTTCAGTTGCCTCATCTGTAAAATGAGCTAGACAAGGAAATGGCAAACCACTCCAGTATCTTTGCCAAGAAAACTCCAAATGAGGTCATGAAGAGTTGGAAGCCACTGAACAACAAGCAGCCACTATGTGTGGCTAAAGTGATATTTTAAGAGCATGAGAAACATGTCCATGGCCCTTAAAATATACCAATTTATTTAACTTCCCACCCTCACCCCAAAACAAAGTATCATCAGTTTAATAATTATCCTGGCTTATAGGCCATTAAGATATCTCAGGATTTTTAGAAAAAAGCTTACTAAACTTGTATAATGATATATTGTTGTTGTATCAGAGGAAGTGTCTTGACTGTTTGTTTTCTTTTTTAGCTTATAAAGTCAAGATTTCCTCTATCGCTCAAGAAAATAGTTTTGTTAAGTACACCGCAACCCTTTTGGATGTCTATAAGACTGGTAAGAACATATTCACTCATGTAATAAATGTCTTCCAAGTACTTGCTACACTTCTCTGCCATAACTAGGGCTTGGAAACTGGAGCTTTCCCCAAAATTTACAGGGTATTACCCTTGTACTCCTTTAGCTGGTAGATTCAACTGAACTTAGCACCTGGCTCAACAGTTACATAAATATGCAAGCTTCCCCTCCTGCCTCCTGCCTCCTTCACCCTGCTCTGCTCCATCTCCCCAGCAACAACCTTCCCAACAGGAGACCTGGGATCTCCCTCTATCCCCACCCCTATGGTTGTGGTATGCCCAGGTGTATCTTGGGATGCTTGCCCCATGTGCCAGAACCCCTAGTTATCATTCTACTTCTCGGCATAGGGCACTGGGAGATTTGTAAAGCAAAACTTCTCCCCATAGATGAGGATCCTGAGGCCTATAGTGGGTAAACAACCGGACCAAAAGCACACGGGTGATAACAGCAGAGCTGACGTTCAAATTTAGGCTCCAGAGCACTTTACGCTGTATCTTGAGGCCTCCTTGCCCTCAAGGAACTTGTAGACTAATGGGAGAGATAAGACAGAGACCAAAGAACTTTTAAAAAGGACAATGTGTCAGCCTCATAGGAAAGACAGAAATAGAGTGCTATGTAAGCGGTGAAGGAGAGAACACCTCTGGCCCCTTAGAAATCAAGGAAGGATTTATGAAGGGGGTAGGATTTGGGCTGGTTCTTAAAGTGCCAACTCAAAGGTTTCCAGAAGGCTCATTGATTTAGAGATGGGAGGGCTACCTTAGAGGTCAGCCAGTCCAACCCCCTCATTTCACAGGTAAGGAAACTGAAGCTGAGAGGGTTTAAGTGGCAGTTAGGCTATAAAATAGATAAGAGTTCTGGACCTGGAGCTAGGGACATTGAGTTCAAATCTTGCCTCACTTATTAGCTGTGTGACCCTGGGAAAATCACTTGACCTCTCTTAGCCTCATTTTCCTCATATATTAAACAGGGCTAAAAATAGCACCTATCTCCCAGGATTGTTGTGAGGATCAACTGAGATATTGTGTGTAAATTGCTTTATAAATTGTAAGGTGCTATATATGTCTTAGCTGTTATTATTATTATCATCATCACATGACTTGTCCAAGGTCACACAGGTTATAAGTAGCAAGGGCAAGATTTCAGTCTAGGTGCTATCAGACTCCCTACTTCAGCAAGGGTCAGCTGCAGAGAGCATGATGTAGATGGGTACAGGGGGACAGGGGAGGAAGAAGGGGTGGTACCCTTGCACCCTCAGGATGTCAGAACATTCACTTTACTACTTTGTATTCCAGGGGAAGCTCTTGCTCAGAAAAATGCTGAAGTCGTCTTCATTAAGAAGAACACTTGTACTAGCACTAACATTGAAGAAGGGAGTCAATATCTGATCATGGGAAAGGAAGCACTTCAGATAAAATACAATTTCAGTTTCAAGTAAGTCACTAGTGCTTGGAGAAGGGGAGCTCTCCTCCAAAGCATAACTGAATTGACAGGAAGGTCATCTCCATTCTGACCTGCAGGAAATCCCTGAAACTTTAGTTTTAATCGTTTAAGTGAGGTCGATTCTGATATAACTACAATTTACCCTCGTTAGTATTAACAACATGAGAATTGCCAAAAATGGCAAGTTAATTTTTTGTAACTTTGGAAAAGAGATGTAGCAACGCATTATTTATCTAGGATCCCCTGGGAATGAAGATTGGAATCTAAGTGAGTTCTTCAGTTGCCTGGAACCCTTCTATATCTCTTTTATAAAATGTTATACACTCCCCCTTGCCTTCTTAAATAGTATATATAGAACACAATTTAATTTAAGTGTGATGACTTAGGGTCACCACTAGTACAGCAGTTACTACACCATCCAACAAAATGGGGGTGGTTGGTGGGAGAAACATGTGGATACCGATGTGTGTGAGGACTATTTCCTCCTATGACAACTGATTCTTCCTACTTCCACTGCATTGCATCTCCATTGTCCTGTCTCCTCCCTCTACTGTCAGCCTGTCCTGTGATCCTTTTAATCTTACTTTACCAATAACTGCATGGCTGAAGGCCTGAGCATGGTTTTATGCCTATTCTGCTGAGGGAAAAGCGTGAGCTCGAAGACTTTTTTCTCACACCTGAATTCCTAGATGTGTTCTGCAAGATGGCAGCTTTTGGGAGTCAGATTCTTGCTAAGGGGGATGTGTGAGCACTCATGAAGAATGAAAGGCATCAGCCAAAGCATTTGTTGAACACTACTAGGCACTAAAGATAGAAAGCCCAAAACCAACACAGTACCTGCTCTTGAAGAGCTCAAATGCTAACAGGGGAAACAAGAACATATGGAAGGATATACAGAATGAATACAAATCAAAAGGCTTCATGCAGAATGTGCTGCTTAAGCTGTATCTTGAAGGAAGAGTGGATTTCTTTGAGGTAGAGGCCCAGAGATGGAAAATGGAGTCTTGTATGTAAGGAACTGCGGCTGCCAAGTGTTACAGTGGATAGAGTGCCAAGTCTAGATTCTGGAATACTTATCTCTCTGAATTCAAATCCAACCTCGGACAGTTACTAGTTGTGTGACCCTGAGTAGGTCACTTAATTCTTTTTGCCTCAGTTTCTTAAACTGTAAAATGAGCTGAAGTAGGAAGTGGCAAATCCATCCAGTGTCTTTGCCAAGAAAACCCTAAATGGGATCACAGAAAATGAGACACAATTGAAAAACAACTGAACAACCACAAAATGTAAGGAATATTGAGGAGTCCAGTTTGGCTGGTTCACAGGGTGCAGGAGGATAAATAACGTCCGATGAGGCTGGAAAGAAAGTTCAAGGAAAAGTTGTGAAGTTTTCCAAGCTAAACAGAGGAGTTTGTATCTTAAGACCTTGGAGTTCATTGAGTAGGGGAATGGCACAGTCATAAGGAAAATCATCTTGGCAGCAGTGTGTAGGATGGATTGATGTGGGGAGAGACTTGAGGCATGGAGACCAATTGGGATGCTGTTGTAATCATCTAGGCACAGGGTGATGAAGACCTGAACTAGATTTGTGTGTAGAGAAGGCACTGGATATGAGAAATATGGTGGAGGTAGAAATGGCGAGATTTGACAACTGATTGATTATGTGGAGTGAAGGAAGGTGAGCTGAGAATATCACCAAGGGCACAAATCTGAGAAACAGAAAGAGTAGTAGTACCTTGGACAAAAATAAGGGAAGGTTGAAAAGAGGAAGAATTTGGGGGAATCTTTTAGATAACAAGTTCAGTCTTAGATATGTTGAGTATAAAACTCAACTTGTTTCTGAAATATCCAGCTTGAAGTATATGATAGACATCAGTTGGGGTGTGTGGGTTGTTCAGGGAGAGCTAACACCTCTGGTGTAAGGGCTTGCTAAGTCCTTTTCATGGGTACTCATCTACCTTTGGTCTTCACCTGATTTACCCAACTCTCACCTGTGGCTCTAAGAAGCTCTAGCATGCACAGCAGTCACACCCCAGTAAAACCATCTCAGCAGATGAGCTTAACTAGATTGAGGGGAACTGACAGGCCTCAAACCTGTCAGTGAGTTAGGGGGATGTCTATCCCAACCATGTGAATACGTCCCCTGGCAAAACAGGTGAATGAGAACAATTTGATCCAACACCATGAAGGTGGTTGTAGCAGGAGCTCTGGAGCACTTAGAAGTTGGTCAGCCATTGAAGATGCCAAGATCATCTACAGCATTCTAGACCATCACCAGTGATCTTGACTTTTGTCTTGCCACTGGACTCAGTGACTCGGGGAAAAGAGAGTATGGCTGATGACTTTATTCCACTTATATCCAATCATCTCCAATCACACCCAAGTTAAGACATCACCCTTTGTCATTGTTCCTCTTCAAAAAAGGACAATTGTTAATAAGGGACTGAAGTTCAGGGAAGAGAATGGGGCTAGATATTCAGATATGGGAGGTGTTAACTAAACACAAGAGAGCTGATGGTGTCTGTAAGGGCGTAGAATAGGATAAGAAGAGAAGAGGGCCCAGGGCAGACCCAGGGGAACTCCCGTCATTAGAGAACAAGATGTGGATGATAATCCAGAAGAGGAGACTGAAAAGAAGCAGTTCTTTAAATAGGTATGAGGAGAACCAGGAGAAAACAATGTCACAAAAGCTCAGAGAGGAAAAAACTATTCTGGAGGAAAATGTAGACAACAGTGACAAGCGCGACACAGAGGTTGAGAAGGATAAGGCCTGGTTTTGAAAAAAGCCTTTAGATTTGGAAATTAAGAGATTGTTGGTAACTCTGAAGATGTGATGAGATGAGAAGGCCAATTGTAGAGTTGAGTGTGTGAGTAAAAGCAAAGGCAATGTGTAGACTGTAGCAGTAGTTTGGCTGTGAAAGAAAGGAGAACTATAGGATGATAGCTTGAGGGGAGAGTTGGGTCTAATGAGATGGTCTTGTGGTTGTTTTTTAAGGATGAGGGAGAGTCGGATATGTTTGAAGTCAGTGACTAAGGAACAAATAGATAGGCAGAAGTTGAAGACTGGAGCAGGAGGCATGCTTGAAGTTAAAATCTACTACAGAACATAGAAGATGAGACCAAAGGTACTTGATCAACGGTCCATATGAATGGATTAGCCTAGGCAAGGAACAGGGCCACCTAATTGTCAGATACTGGGAAAAAGAGGGAAAGAGAATGGAAAATGATGTCAAAGTGTTCTGAGATGAAGCGAATGAGAGAAGAATGAGCTCACATCAAATGGTCTCAACTTTCTCAGTAAAACAGGAGACAAGGGCTTCAACTGAGAAAGAGGAGAAACATGGAGATATGGGAGTTTTAAGAAGAAAAGGTTTGGGAAAAACTATTGTCAGAAGTGGACTAGATAATCAATTAGGGAAGAATAAATTGATTGCCTTGTTGCAGTTGAAGATGGATGACATGAGTTTATAATGTACCCAGCCAGCACTTCCTCCAGCTCTCTTCAATGGCATGTGAGAAGGAACAGAGGAGTCAGGCGGTGGGAGTGATCCAAGGCTGAGGTGTAACGTGGGGAAAATGTCAGTAGGACAAGGGGGCAAAGGATTTGAGAATACAGAGAAATGTTGAGTTGAATTGGATCAGAATTGGAGAGGGAAGGTGGTGAAGTCAGAGCAGGGGTAATGGCCTGAGAAACTGCTGAGGGACAGAGGACATGGAGGCCTTAATGTTATTGCATTTGAGATTTAAGAGGTGAGAGACACAGGAAGAGATGAAATGTTAGAAGGTTATGGTCAGATAAGGGAATGTTGGAGTTTTTAATTAAGGAAATGGAACATTTCTGGGTGACAGTGAGATCAAATGTGTAACCATACCTATGTCTACCCGAAATGAATTGAAAGAGTAGGTCATGGGATTTTAAGAATTGTTAACTCGATATTTTATCACAGAAGCTGGTTGTTTCTTGCATGCCAAGTTATGGCATTGTTTTCTCAGGTTTTTTTTTTATTTTTGTTTGCTTGCTTTTTTTAAGCAACACTGAGAGGAACTTAAAGATTCTGGTATTCTCTGTTCATGGTCATAGCTGACAAAAGTCTTCATTTCTCTTGGCAGATACGTGTATCCTTTGGACTCCCTGACTTGGATTGAATATTGGCCTTCAGATGAAACTTGTCCATCGTGTGCAGATTTTATAGCTAATTTAGAAGAGTTTTCTGAAAGCATCTTTTTATATGGTTGTTAAAACACCTGAACAAATCCAGCTCTGTTTGATATCCACATTGGGCACTGCAAGAAAATTAACCCAGGCAGAAAAGAGGATCTGAAATTTGTAGCCAAACCTAGAGGATGCTCTTTATTTCCTCTTTATCTGACCTGAACCCCAGGGCTGTCATCAGAGCCTTGGGATAGAGGAGAGAGCAAAGGGAGGCCATGTGTCTCTCATAGAACCGCTGACTGGTAAACCCACGCAGGCCAAAGACCAGCCCTTCCCATCCAGAGCTGAGACCTTTCCTGCTTGGATTTGTTACTTTCCAGGCTTCCTTAAAACTGTATAGTTTCATTTGTTTTTAGCCATTTTCTCTGTGCTCTTTAGCATTCAAACCTGGACCAGCTTGGAAAACCCTCTTCATTTCTATTCTGTGGTACTTGCTTTGATAAGATAATGATTTTAAGAGCTGTAACTTTCTACAATAACATGGCCTTGGGGGGACAATGTAGAAAAATACACCCAAGTCATTGGAAACCAGAAGCAGTGAATTGGAACCCCTCCTAAAATAAACTGCTCAGGAATGCTTCATTGAGCCAAAATAACAGACACATTGAAATGTAGTATCTTACCCAAACATGCCCACTCCTTAGAGGAAAATACAGGGAAAGAGAGAAGTGATCATTAAAAACTGTTCTTGGCATTTAAACTCTGCTTGAAAAAAAATGTGTTATTTTACGCAAGCTCAGCACTATCGGTACAGACCTTGGCAGAACAAAGCAAGAACAAAGGCATTGCTTTGGAGGAGGAACAAAGTTTCTAGAAAGCTGAGTGCTGGGTATCATCGGTGTTTTGGATGTACAGTCTAAACAGGTCTAAGTCAGCTCACATGTCACCAGGAAATGTGGAAATCACTTGTCCCAAAGTCACAAAGAGTTCATTCCCTTAAGTCTGCTTTGTTAAAGTTAAGAATAAACCTACATTTTTACAAAGGAAAATTAACTACTTCCTGAAAGCCTATGGGCCCTTCCACCTACAGATGTAGTAGATTCCTCTTTCTGTGTGACCTTGGGTGAGACACTTTCCCAGTATGGCCTCAGTTTCCCCTTCTATCAAAAAAGGGCACTTGCTGTATTTGATGATGTCATTTCCCTTCCAGATCTCAAATGCAATAATATAGAAAGATGGGGGATCATTTGGGAAGAACATCACAATTGGAACTGGTGGATCTGGATTTAAATCCTGAGTCTATTGCTTTATTAACGATGACACAAAAAAAGACACTTAATCGTTCTCAAACATTAATTTCCTCCACTGTAAAAGGGGAATGGGGAGTAGAAGGGAGTTTTAACTAGTATAGTTTCTAAGTTTCTTTTCAGCTCTAAATCCTATGATTTCATGTAACTAGTACTGCCCACCTATAAAACTGTGCATTCCCTTTGACCCAGCAATACCACTAGTAGGTCTATATCCCAAAGAGATCAAAGAAAAGAAAAAAGACCTTTATGTAGAAAAATATTTATAGCAGCTCTTTTTGTGGTGGCAAAGAATTGGAAATCAAGGGGTTGCTTATCAACTGGGGAATGGCTGAATAAATTGTAACATATGATTGTGATGGAGTACTACTGTGCTATAAGAAATGGGAAGGGAAGCGGTTTCAGAAAAAACAAAAACAAACACGGCAAGCTCTATATGAACTGATGCAAAGTGAAGTGAGAAGAACCAGGAGATTATTGTTCACCATAACAGCAGGGTTGTAATGATGATCAATTGCAAAAGACTTGGCCACTCTGATCAATACAATGATCGAAGCCAACTCCAAATGACTCGTGAGGAAAAAATGCTATCCACCTCCAGAGAGAGAACTGATGAATTCTCAGTGCATATTGAAGTATAATTTTCTGACTTTTTTTGCTCTTCTTGAAATATGGCTAATATGGAAATAGGTTTTGCATGATTTCACATGGACAATGGATATCATATTGCTTACCTTCTTAATGGGTAAGGGGAAAAGGGGAAGGAGAGAGAGAATCTGGAACTCAAAATTTAAAAAGAAAAGAATGTTAAAATAAAGAATAATAATATGTAAAATATATGTAATATATAAATAAAAAATATAATGTAAAGGTTGGGCGGGGGGGGAGACAAGTAGGCCTAATTCATGAACAGTCATGACATGCAAGTCTCCATTGGATGCTAAATGTGGGAAAGAACTCTCTCCATAGCTGGATTTCTTAAGACAATATTTTCCCTTTGCCTAAAATCCAGGAAAAATCAAGAGGACCAAAAATCACAGAGACTTGAAGAGCTAGAATATGTGTAGCAATACATTTCCCAAAATTCTTGGTAGACCCCATAGAAGGAGAATCACAAAGTCCTGGATCAGCTAATGCTTCTTTTCCCATCTCTCTGCTTATTCAAAAGTCATAAGTAGAAGTCCCCTGAAGGCCAAAGGGATCGAAACCTGGAAATATATGATCACACATATTGTAGCATTTTGAAGACCTTTAATATTTATATTCATTCACACATTAAACAAGTATTTATTAAGTACTTACTGCATATAGAACACTTTGCTAGTTTCAGAGGGAAATGGAAAGTTTAAGACAGACATTGCTCCTGACCACATGGAGCTTACTCTCTAACTGGAGAATCAGTCACCAATATAGATAATTATGTAGCACAGCTTCCACAGGATTCATTCAATTCATCCATTTAGGAAGGCTGAATAAGCACCTGCAGCGTGCAAGGCTCAATGCTAGGAACTTGAGAAACAAGCAAAAAAAATGAAAGCTATCCTCAGAAAGGACAGCTACGTGGAGCAGTGGATAGAGTGCCAGGCCTGGAATCAGGAAGACTCAGACACTAGTTGTGTGACCCTAGGCAAGTCACTTAACTCTGCTTGCCTCAGTTTCCTCATCTGTAAAATGAATTGGAGAAGGAAATGGCAAACCACTCCAATATCTTTGCCAAGAAAACTCCAAATGGGGTCATGAAGGGACAAACATGATTGAAAAACAATAAAAACAATCCTCAAGAAACCTGCATTTTACTTAACTTCCCTAGGTACAGTGTGGAGAATTTTGAACAATCATAATCACACAAATGAAATTGTATGATTTGTCCATAGAATCTTTATCCTACATAGAAATCATAATTATAAAGAATGATACTCAATTGATCAGAATAGCATCAAAAATCCTGAGAATTTCCCTCCCCCGCTCAAGAGTTGTGCCGGGGATTTCATCAACCAAATTGAATACACTTTTCAAGATCATCTGGTTTGTCTTGGAAAATACTGATTCATATTTAATGAAGTAAGAGTTTTTTGAGAGAAGTTATTGCAGATATTTAGATCAATATGAATAGTGTTTATAAAATAGCAGGAGCAGTTGTTGCTGTTGTTCCTTTCAAACAAGACCAGTGACATCACGTGTGAGTGGGGTTTTGACTTGCTCCTGAATCGGATTTCAGTGAGGCAGAGTTGCACAAAGTCATCAGCCTCACTCTCTCTTCCAGAGTCCTTGAAGTCCAGTGGCAAAACAAAAGTCATGATGGGATGCAGTGGATGACCTTGGGGCCTTTGATGTCTGACCAAGCTCTAAAGCCCTTCACAGCACCTACTTTAGTCACCTTTCTAAGGTAGTATAGTTCGACAGAAAGACTGTGAGTCAGGAAGGCTGAGCACCTATACTGTCACACTGTGACCTTTGGCAAGTCATTCACCTTCTCTACGATGAGTTTTCTTATCTGTAGAATTGGAATCAACACCTATGCTGATTATGACCCAAAAAGAGGACAAAAATGTGATAATAGGAAATACTCTGAAAAGAGTAAAATGCTGCATAGATGTGAGGTAGGGACTGTGCCTGATCTGTCCTGGCATCTCCTCCAGACTATTACAGTGTTATTCTTGCCTGGGAGAATGAATGAATCGATGAATGGCTGAATTGGGTTAGCTACAAGTTCATCATAACAGAACTCTAACCTTGACAGTAATATTAATATTGAATCTCAGATGATTTTTTCCCCTGTAAAGTAAGTGTCTTTGAAATTTAAAGGAAGGATTAAAGAAACATTTCCCTTGTTTCAGGAGAGAAGTAGCAAATAGTGAGTATGATATTGCCTATGCTTAAGATGTGGTCATTGTGTCACTTTTTTTAAATTTTATTTTTAATTTATGGAATAAAACAGGCATTTCCGTAACATAGTATAATAAAAAAGATGATTGCTCATGAAACTGTAAATCCATTATTTACAGCTTGCTATTCCTTTTAAATATCTAAGAAAGTTATCATGTAAATTTCTTTTTTTCCTTCCCCCCCCATCCTAGAGATGGCTACCATTAGACACAAATAGGTATATATATAAAATTATTTTACACATCTATTTATCAGTTCTTTCTCTGAATGTAGTTTGTTTTGCTAAATTTTTTCTTTATTATAAGGAAGGATTCACATCAAAAGATGTTAGTAGGATGTGACTGTTATAAAAAAATACGTATATATATATGTATAGTATCATTAATAAGGTATTTTTTTAAGTTTAAAGTAAGAGGTTAAAGTAATTCTCAATAGAACCCTCCAGTAAGTACTCTTTTGGGGATCCCTTCTGGTCAAGGACTCAAGAAGGCTCTACCTTTCTTCAAGTTTGATACATTTGAAAGACCCTTTCCATGAGACGGGCTAATCTCCTCATTACCATGGCAGGAAATCCCCGGGTACTTGGAGGTTCAGAGAAGCTTGCGTCTGGATTGAGGACCTTATCCGTCAGTGGCTGCTCTGTTCCCAGTGGGGCCATGGAGGGGTTGCTGACAGAAATTACTGCAGAATGAAACTAAATATTATGTACATCTAGGCCTCAATGAGTGTGAATTATGAATCCTGTGAAGTGGTCACATTATTTAAATACATACTGCATATTTCCATTGGGCTGGAACTAATTACCATGTTATATATAATTATAACTTTGAAAAACATGAATTCAAATATATATGAACACCTTGTGTTCACACATTAATCACATTAACCAGGACTTGGATATAATTATAATGGCCAAGATTGGCTCTGAAAAAAAGTTTAGCAAACACACCTCCCTTTACTGCAGAAGTAAAGAACTGTGGCTGTGGACTCTAGCATACATTATCAGACACTGTCATTTATTGGTTAGTTTTGCTAAAATGGCTTTTTTTTTCTATTTGCTTATTAACCTTTGTTATAGGGGAGAACTTGTTGGGTAGGGAAGGAAGAGGGGATACATTCAGAATTAATGTGACAAAAGAAAAGGTATCAATGGAAAATAAGATTTTATTTGTTTTATAAATTCTACTGAATATATTTATTCTCTCTGCAAAAAAAGTCTTTTGTAGATCCCAGTACAGATCCCATTCGGACATTACTGAGATGTGGCCTATGATAAGTGGGTAATAACAAAGGCAGATTTTTTACAATTAGTGTTATAGTCACATTTACAGAGAGTATTGGTGAATGTTTACTTTGGAAAAATTAAGATTTAGGAGGTGTAGTTATGAAGTTCAGGGCACTCCTCAGAGCATAGGTCTGAGAAAGTTCCATGCACAATGAGAGGTTCAGGGGCAATCAAAGGACACTATTCTTTTGAGAGGCAAAGAGAAGGACGTAGAAAGGGAGGTTTGAGAGTGTCAAAAATAAACTTCACCTGGCTCAGAATTTTGTCAGCTGAAAGGATCTTTTGTCATCTGAGTTTAGAGTTTGTGAATTGTGAAAATGAGTTCCAACACACACACACACACACACACACACACACACACACACACACACACATGAATTCTAGGCAGCTGCTGGGTTGTTTTATATGTGTATGTGGAGTGTCTGTGTTTGTGTTTTGCTTTTGTTGTGTCTTTTCAGTCCTGCCTGACTCTTCTTGAGGTTTTGGGATTTTCTTGGCAAAGGTACTAGAGTGGTTTGTTGTTTCTTTCTCCAAATTCTACAAATAAAGAAACAGGGTTAAGGGACTTGTTCAGGGTCACACAGCCAATAAGTGTCTGAGGCCAGAACTCAGGAACATGAGTCTTCCTGACTCCAGGCCTGACTCTCTATCCACCGTGCCACCTAGATACCTAGAGCGAGGACGGACCTTTGGAAATAAAATGCTGGATTAACTGGCATCATGGTATAGTGGAAGGAGCCCTAGAGTGAGAGTCATAGGATTACATTTACTTGTGCTATTTATTTCCTGTCCTGAAAAAGCCCTTGGTTGTTTCTTCAATCTCTGCTGACCGTTGTCCTCTTTCCCTTCTGCCTTGGTAGCTAAACCTCTCACAAAGATTTTCTAAATTGGTGCCTCCGCTTTCTTCCTCACTCTGTTTCCAACCTCTTACAACCTGGCTCTGACCTTATGATTACACCAAAATGCTCTCTCCGAAATCACCAATGATCTCTTAGTTGACAAATCCAATCGCTTTTTCTCAATCCTCATTCTCCTTAACCTCTGTAGTTTTTGACACTGTTGATCACTCTTCTCCTTTATACTCTCTCTAGGTTTTGGGGACACTACTCTCTCCTGCTTCTCCAACTACCTATCTGACTGCTTTGCTGGATTTTTTGTTGGATCCTCTTCCAAATCACCTCCTTTAACCATAGGAGTCCCTCGGGGTTCTGTCCTGGACCTTCTTCTCTTCTCCCTCTATGCTACTTCACAGGGTGATCTCATCAGCTCTAATGGATCTAATTGCTGTCTTTGTGCTGGTGATTCTCATATCTACCTTTCCTGCCCCAATCTCTCTGCTGACCTCTAACATCACATCCCCAACTGCCTTTCAGATATCTTGAACTAGATGTCCAGTAGATGTCTTAAACTCACTATGTCCAAAACAGAACTCATTATCTCTCCCCCTAAAACCTCCTCTCTTCCTCTTTTCTCTGTTACTGCAGAGGGAAATACTATCCTTCCAGTCCTGCAGGCTGGCAGCAAATGAGTCATCCTGGTTTCCTCATTTTCTCAAGCTCCGCCAACCCCTCCCCTCAAACCCAAGCTGTTAACAAAGCCTGCCGATTTCACCTTTGCAACCTCTCCTAAATACCCCCCTTCTCTCCTCTGACACTGCCATTTTTCCAGTGCAGACCCTTGTTACCTTAAGCCTCAATTATAGCAATAACCTGCTGGTGGGTCTATCCACCTCAAGTCTCTCCCCATTCCAATCCATTCTCCATTCAGCCACTAAAGCGATTTTCCTAAAACCCAGGTGTGGTCATGTCACCAATAAACATGTCTCAATAAACTCCAGTGGCTCCCCATTGCCTCCAGGAGCAAATACAGAATGCTCTGTTTGGCATTCGAAGCCCTTCATAACCTAGCCCCCTCCTAGCTTTCCAGTCATCTTACATCTTACTCCCCACCAGTAGTGGGGTTCAGCAAGTTCACAGCAGTTCTACCAAACCAGTACCTAATTTTAGGTTGAGTTGTCGAACTGGTTGTTTGCTGGGGCGCTCTGGCCACATGAGCGGCGGGGGTGACGCCTCTGATTGGTTCCCTGGAGGACCAGTTGTTAATTCATTTGAATCCCACCACTGCTCCTGGCTGTTTCACAAATAGCCATCTTTTGACTCCAGGCATTTTCTCTGGCTGTCCCCCATGTTTGGAATGGTCTCCCTCTCCTCCAATTACTGACCTCCCTGGTTTCCTTTAAGTCCCAACTAAAATCTCATTTTCTACAGGAAGACTTACCTACACCCTCTTAATTCTAGGGCCTTCCTTCTGTTAATTATTTCCTACTTACCTTGTATGTAACTTGCTTTGTATATATTTGTTTGCATGTTGTCTTCCCTATTAGATTGTAAGCTCCTTGAGGACAGAAACAGTCTTTTACCTTTTTGAATTCCCAGCACTTAGTGCAGTTACTAGCACATAGTAGGTGCTTTACAATTGAATTCTTACCTGTGTGACCACGTGCAAGCCACTTACCCTCTCTGGGTCTCAGTTTCCTCATCTGTAAAATGAGCAGGTTGGATTAGATGACCTAAAAGATCCCTACAAACTCTGAAATCACAGGCACGTGGGTTTGTTAAATCAATCTGGGCCTGTTTTCTAATCTCCAAAATGAGAGGGTCAGACTAGATAATTTCTAATTTCTCTTCTACCTCCCAAGTTCTTATAATTTAGAGTTGGAGAGAAAACTGAGGCCTGAGAGGTAAAATAAATTTGCCCAAAGTTGCCCAAATGGCCGAGCTGAGATTAAAACGGAGGCTTCCTGATTCCAAGTTCAGGGAGCCTGTCATTAGACGGCCTCCTACTAACTGCTCCTGAAGTTTCTACAACTCCACTGGAGTTCAGGGAATGGACGGCTGCTTGGGGGTCGGGGCAAGACTAAACGGGTGGGGCAGGGGAGGGTGGAGGGAGGAGAGGAAGATACATGAGAATTGCCTATCAGTTTGTGGCATGCGAGTTTGAGGGTGTTTTTAATGAAATGTGGTGGGAGTTGTTCTTTCTTTGCTTGTCTTGTTCTTCTGAGAGACCTTAAATTGTCTTTATCTAGCCTATCTCCAAGATCAATATGTTTTGCTTGAGTAGAGATCGTGTTTTCTTTTATTCTTAATGCTTTTTGCTTTGGTTCTTCTAGATCAAAGGTTCTCAAACTTATTTGGCCTACTGCCCCCTTTACAAAAAAAATCGCTCGGTGTCCCCCTGGAAATCTACTTTCTTTAACACTTTAGCAGTTTTTTTTTAAAAATTTGCATCACTACAAAAAATACAATTTTTTAAAAAAATGATGCATCTTAAATTTAATAATTTATTGTAAATTTGTGGGGTTTTTCCTACATTGAAATTTTGATGATCCAACATTGCATCATGTAATGATATAGTATATTGTAAACAAGTCATTACATACATATATTCCTGCCAATGCATGCTGGACTTCCTGACAATGTGTGACACAATAATGTGGGTCATGCTCATCTGACAGCGCTTGCTTGTTAAGACCTCTTGGCAGACTTGACCACTGATCAGTTCTAACTTGCATTTTGTGTGTTTATTTGGAAAATAATATAATTACTAAGACTTTAACTCTGTCATACAACAGATGAAACATGTACGAACAGTTTTTCAAAATTTTCTTCTCTTCTTTCCTTATGCTTCCACCTCCCCCTTATTTTTATTCAATGGTCCACAATTGCACCTGAGGCTACTACCACCTTCCTGGATGTCTCCAGTGCTCTCCAGGCGGTGGTATCACCCACTTTGGGGATCTATTCATTGTCTTTCACTTCTACGTATTTGAATTCCCAATCACTTGCCTTCTCTTTTGTTTCTTTAGTAATATTTGCTACCATGGTTTTAAGGTTTTCTTTCTGCCAATTATTTCTGCTGTGCAAGACATAATTTCTGCTTTTGCAATTCTTATTTCTCTCTCAAACCATTAAAAAACATCCAGCTGTTTCCATGCTCACTTGAGAATCCACAGAGCCCCCTGTGTCTTCAGGTATTGATTAATTTATCCTTTGCCTAGCAATATTTATTCAGAGATGTTTGGACTCATTTAGACAGCTTGGAAGCCATCTTCCCCTCTGTTATCAACTTCTTCCTTGTTGGTTTAACTAAGTTTCCTTCCTCTTGAGATCTTCGGTAATTCAATTTCCTCATCAAATGTAGATCATAATAATTGTAGTACCTACATCATAAGATTATCATAAGGAAGATGATTTATAAACATCAAGTTTTGTAGAAATATGAGTTATTATCAATTGTCAATTACGCTGAGAACAAGGCCCTGTTCTAATGGGATAGATCAGGCCTGATGAGACATGATAAATCTTTAGGAGTTAAGGAGGAGAGGTGGAAGTAGGGTCAGTGGGTAGGGCCAAAGACACGCTTCCCAAAGCCACCCTTGTGCCCTGGAGGAGAGAGGCCTATGAAATGGGAGATATGGTGACTTGCCTGAGAGGTATGTGAATACACATTATAATTATAGCTCACATTTTTTGTGTCCTAAAGTTCTCTTCTCACAACATTCCTGTGCAGTAGGTAGTACAGATACATTATTAATGTAGCATGTGAGGCACTTCTCACACGTGGGACCCAACAATACTACCCTAAATTTGAGTCCTTCGGTGGGTCAATACCTACTCAAACCCACAGCTAATAAGCTTCCACTAACATGTTTACTTTTCTTCAGCCAACCAGAAGATACATTATTCAAAAGCAAAAAATATTTAATCGAACAGCATAGCAAATTAAGTGACAAGAACATATTCCTCTCCCATACATAACATGGTTTATAGTCTTCCACAGGTTACCATATCACCAGGGAAGACCCACATGTGAAGAACACAGATAACAAGAGAAGACACATGAAGGGCTTACATATACAGAACACCTTGCCAACAAAATTTTACAAATCGGACACAGGCATCAGGAACTGATATGACCAGGGCATGAGTAAGTGCTTACATAGTATTGGAGTTAATTCTTATCTAAGCGTTGTTAGAATTCACTTGTAAATCCTTCTGATGTTGGTTCCCACCCCCAACTCCCCTAATTTCTCCACCTCCCAAGGAGTTCATTTATGATTTGTTCAAATTCTTTCTCTAAGATAAGTATTCCATTTCCTGTTCTGTTGATCTGGGCAATTTAAGTTTTTGTAAATATTCATCTATTTCATTAGATTGTCAGTTTTATTGGCATATAGTTAGGCAAAATAGCTCCTAATAGTTGCTTTAATTTCTTCTTCATTGGTTATAAATTCACCTTTTTTCATTTTTGATTCTAGTAATTTAGTTTTCTTCTTTCTTTTTAAAATCAAATTAGCCAATGGTTTATCCATTTTATTGTTTTTTTTAAACAGCTCCTACTTTTATTTATTAATTCAATGTTGTTGTAGTTTTTACTTTTAATTTTGTTAATCTCTCCTTTGATTTTCAGGATTTCTATTTTGATGTTTAATTGGGTGTTTCAAATTCGTTCATGATTTAGTTGCATGCCCAATTCATTAATCTGCTCTTTCTTTTATTAATGTGAGCATTTGGAGACATAAATTGTCCCCTGACTGTGGCTCTGGCTGCATCCCACAAATTTTGGCATATTATCTCATTTTTGTCATTATTGAAATTACTGATTATTTCTATGATTTGTTCTTTGACCAACCCATTCTTTAGGATTGTTACTTAGTTTCCAATTAATTTTTAAATCTATGCCTCAGCAGCCCTTTATTGAATATAATTTTTATTACATTATGGTCAGAAAAAGATATATTTAATATTTCTGCTTTTCTGCATTTGTTTGTGAGATTTTTATGCACTAATATATGATCAATTTTTATGAAAGTGCCATGCACAGTTGGGAAATAGATATGCTTTCTATTACAATTTGATATTCTCCAGAGGTCTAGCATATCTAACTTTTTAAAAATTTTATTCCAGTCTTAAACTTCTTTCTTATTTATTTTATGGTTCAACTTATCTAGGTCTGAAAGGGATAAATTGATGTCCCTCACTATTAAAATTTTACTATTTCTTCCTGTAATTCATTTAGCTTTTCATTTCAGAATTTAGACACTAGGCCATTTGGTGCATATGTTCTGTATTGATATTAATTCATTGTTTATGATACCATTTTAGAAAAATGTAGTTTCCCTATTTATCTCTTTTAATTAGGTCTCTTTTCACTTTCGCTATGTCTAAGATCACGATTGTTACCACTTCCTTTTTTTCCCCTTCAGCTGAAGTGTAGTAGATTCTGCTTTAGCTCCTTATTGTAATTCTTCTTGTGCTATTTCAAGTAAGTTTTTTGTAAAGAATATATTGTATACTTGGAGAATCCTAGAGAATCAACTAAGAAACTGAAATAATTAACAACTTTAGCAAAGTTTCAGGATATGAAACATACCCACATAAATCATCAGAATTTCTATACATTACCAACAAAGTCCAGCATGAAGAGATAGAAAGAGAAATTCCATTTAAAATAACTGTAGACAATATAAAATACTTGGGAGTCTACTGCCAAGACAAACCCAGAACTACACAGACACAATCACAAAACACTTTTCACACAAATAAAGCCAGATCTAAATAATTGGGGAAATATTAATTGCTCATGAGTGGACCAAGCCAATATAATAAAAATGACAATTCTACCTAAATTAATTTACTTATTCGGTGCCATGCCAATTAAACTTCCAAAAAAATTGTTTTAGAGGGCTAGGAAAAATGAAAAAACAAAAGGTCAAGAATATCAAGGGTATCAATCTTTGAAAATGCAAAGGAAGGTGGCCTAGCTGTACCAGACCAAAAACTTTATTATAAAGTGGCAGTCACCAAAACTATTTGGTGCTGGTGGTGGATCAGTGGAATATGGTGGTAGATGACCATAGCAATCTAAAGGTAAATGACCATAGCAATCTAGTGTTCAAAAAACCCAAAGATCCAAGCTTTGGGGACAAGAACTCACTATTTGACAAAAACTGCCAGGAAGACTAGAAAGCAAGTTGACAGAAATTTAGGTATAGACCAACATCTCACACTGTATACCAATATAAGGTCAAAATGGACACCTGATTTAGACATAAAGGACGTACCATAAGCAAATTAGGAGAGCATGGGATGGTTTACCTGTCAGATCTAGGGATAGCCCAAGAATTTATGACCAAATAAGAGATAGAGAGCATTGTGGGATGTAAAATCGATAATTTTAATTACATTAAATTAAAAAGGTTTTGCACAAACAAAACCAATGCATCTCAGATAAGGAAAAAAGCAGAAAGCTGGGGGGAAATTTTTTACCATCAGTTTCTCTGATAAAGGCCTCCTTTCATCAATATATAGAGAACCTAGTCAAAATTATAAGAAGGTAAGTCATTTCCCAATTAATAAATTGTCAAAGGATATAAACAGGCAGTTTTCACAAAAAGAAATCAAAGCTATCTATAGCCATGTAAAAAATGCCCTAAATCACTATTGATTTGAGAAATGCAAATTAAAACAACTCTGAGGTCCCACCTCATACCTCTTAGATTGGCTATGACAGACAAGTTAAATGACAAATGTTGTAGGGGGAGTAGGAAAATTGGGACACTAATGTGCTGTTGGTGGAGTTGTGAACTAGTCTAACCATTCTGGAGAGCAATTTGAAACTATTCCCAAAGGACTATAAAACTGTGCATACTCTTTGATTCAACAATACCTCAACTAGGTCTATATCCTAAAGGGTTTTTTTTTAAAGGAAAGGGACACATATGTACAAAAATATTTATAATATCTCTTTTTGTGGCAGCAAAGAATTGGAAATTCAGGGGATAACCATCAATTGGAGAATGGCTGAACAAGTTGTGGTATATGATTGTGATTAAATGCCATTTGTGATATAAGAAATGGCAATTAGGATGATTTCAGAAAAAACCTGGAAAGACTTCTATAAACCGATGCAAAGTTAAGTGTACAGAACCAGGAGAACATTATACACAGTAACAATAATAATGTATGATGGTTATTTGGGAATGACTTGGCTATTTTCACCAATACAATGCCAAAGGACTTAGGATGAAAAATGCTATCCACTTCCAGAGAAAGAATTGATGGAGTCTGAATGCGTATCGAAGAATACTCCTTTTTACTTTCTTTATTTTTCTTGGGTTTTTTGTGGAGAAGGGGTCTGTGTTATCTTTCACAGCATGACTAATATTGAAATATATTTTGCATGACTGTACATGGATAACCTATATCAAATTACTTGCCTTCTCAATGAAGGGGGGGGGGCAGAGGGAGAGAGAGAATTTGGAACTCAACAATTTTTTAAAATGAATGTTAAAAATTGTTTTTACATGTAACTGGAAAATGTATTTTTAAGGAATATTTTGTTGTATTCTGGTTTCTAATGCATTCTGCCAATCTCTTCCATTTTATGGGTAAGTTTATCTCATTTACATTCACAGTTATGATTGCTTAACTGTGTATTTTATTCCATCCTATTCTCTTATAGTTATCCTTCTCTGCTTTTCTGCCCCTTCTTTAAGAGTTTCTTTGGCTTCTGACTAATGTCCCCCTTTATCTACCCTGCCTCTTCTTTCCTCTCTTCCTTTACCTCATTTCCTCCATATTTCCTTGTTGGTTAAGATTTATTTCTGCACTGGCTGTGTGTACGTGTATTCTTCACTCCTTTAACCAGTTTAGATGAGAGTGAGATTCAAGTGTTACCCACTACATCCCATTGACTCTCCTTTTTTGTATAAACTTTTCTTTGCTCACCTCATCTATGAGAAATGTCCCCCATTTTTCTTTTCCCTTCAATCACCTCCAAGTGCATTCCTCTTCTTCACATGTTCCACTCTTTTTTGAGGTCATCCAAACCATAGCATAATTATACCTAAGCCTAATTAGGCATCCTCTATTACCTATTGTTGATTATAAAGTCCCGAGAGGTTACATGTATCATCTTTCTATATAAGAATGTTAAGAGTTTAACTTCTTAAGTCTCTTATGATTTCTCACTCACATTTATCTTTTTATGTTTGATTCCTGTGTTTATATGTCAAATTTTCTACTCAGCTTCAGTCTTTTCATCAGTAATGCTTGAAAGTCCTTTGTTTCATTAAAGATCCATTTTTTCCCTTGTAATAGTAAATCTGGTTTTCTTGGGTTGTAATGGGTTATTCTTGGTTGTAATCCTAGGTCCTTTGCCTTCCAGAATATCATATTTCAAGCACTCCATTCTTTTATAATGGTGGCTGCTAAATCTTGTGTGATCTTGACTTTGCTCCCTGGTACTTGGAATTATTTCTTTTTGGCTGCTTACGGTATTTTCTCCTTGATCTGAAAGTTCTGAATTTTCAGTACAATATTCTTAAGTTTTCATTTTGAGGTTTCTATCAGGGCATGATGGGTAGAGCCTTTTAATTTCTACTTTGCCCTCTGGGTCTAAGATATCTGAGCCGTTTTCCTTTATAATTCATTGCAACATTATGTGTAGACTCTTTGTTCATGGCTTTCAGGTAAAGCAATGATTCTTAAAGTATCTTGCCTTGATCTGTCTTTCCAATTCATTTGTTTTTCCCTATCAGATATTTGATATCTTCCTCTAATTTTTTAGTCTTTTGACTTTGTTTTATTATTTCTTGATGTCTCATGAAGTCATTGGCTTCCATTTGGCCAATCATAATTTTAAAAAGGTTTTTTTCTTCAGTCAGGTTTAATTATGTGTGGTAGAGATACCAGATGGATCCAATCTTGTTCCAAATTCAAGGGGTCCCCTGAGATCACTTTCTGCCCTGGTACTTCCTTCCCTGGTGTTCTTTCTAAGTTCCTGTTTTGTCCTTGGGTGCTGGAATACTCTTGGTTACACCACTGTCTCCACTGCCACCATACTGCATTCCTGACCAGCCTCCACCCCACTGTCTGAAGACCTCTCTGTCTTCCTAAGCTTCCCTAGGTTGGAAAAAAATTACTCATTATGACATTTTCTTAACTTACCTTGATCAGAATTCAGTCTGCTGTATTTTCTAGGTCGTCATGGAGATGTATTCGAAAGCTAGGTAAAAATATTTCTCCTCACTCTGTCTGCTTAACTCCATCCCTCTGCCTCCGTTTCCTCATGTACAAAATGGCAGGTTTGTATTAGATGACCTCTAAGGTCCTTCCAGAGCTAAATCTGTGATGCTACTCTTGTGAACAACACTAGCAGAATACTGGTATTAAAAATATAGACATTTTTGTGAGAGGAGTTTGGAGTCTTTAAGTGAATTCTGTAATTTCCCAATAGCAACCCAGCCTGTTTTCCTTCTCCTACTCAATTATGAGATCAAGCAACCAGTCAACTAACATACATATATTAAGTATTATGTGCCAGGCACTCTACCAGGCTTGGAGAACACAGGGACAAAAATGAACCTTCCTGCTCTTGAGGAACTTACATTTCATAAAATTAGACCAGTGATTCTCAAATATTTTGGTCTCAGGACTGGTTTACACTTTTAAATTATTGAGAACCCCCTCCCCCCAAACTTTTGCTTATGTCGGTTATACTTATATAGATATTTATAGTACTATAAATTAAAATGTCCTAATATTATTATGAAAAGAATTTTGACTTTATAGACTCCATGAAAAACTGTCAGGGACCCCCAGAGTTCTCTGAACCACATTTTGAGAACCACTGAGATAGATGTGTACATAAATAAATGTATACACAATAAACACAAAATAAATTAAAATAATTTGTGGATAGAGGAAGGCACTCACAGCTGGGAGGGTGAAGAATGGCCACTTATAGGAGGAGGTACACACTGCCCATTTTAAGAATCTGTCATATGAACATATATTTGCGTATATTTAAATTATATAAAAGTATACACGTACAAATAGGTACATATATGCACACTGATGAACAGTGTGTGTATATATGTGTGTGTACATATGTGTATATATGTATATATGCTTTTTATATGTAAATATATAGATAGAAAACTTTAAAAAATGTTCATTCAACTGTATTGCATAGTCTGAACAAAAACTATTCTTCAACAACCTGATTTTTCTTGCATAGATAGTTAGGCCAAACTTTCGAATACTTATGGCACTTATCAAGGTGGCTTTATAATGTTCTAGGACTTGATACAATGAAACTGCCCATATCATCTGCAAACAAGAGCACCTGGAGGATCTCGCCATCTATAAAGAATCCCTGTTACCCCTGTACTCTTCCCTGGAACTCCTCCATGACAGTAACAAATGTCTTTGGTGAGCTTATATCTCCCTGTTTTATACCTTATCTGATATTAATGATCATAATATCATCAAAGTAATCCCTGTCTTTAGATCTTTCAAAGAATTTAGTACCATTCTAACACAAGCGTAAGAGACATTTTGTTAGAGGAAAGTCTTTGAGGCAATGATTTGCTCTAAGAAACCAACAGTTTTTTTATGGTCAACAAACATTAATCAAAGTCAAAGTTTGTATCCTCTACATCTCTCATTCAATTTTAGTAAACATGTGATTTAGTGTGTATTATCACTTGCAAAAATCTGCATAGTTCTTTCTGATACCTTCATCAAGGATGCCCTCTATGAATGTGGCGATTATTTTAATAAAATTTTACATAGATGAGAAAGTATGTATATAGGTTACTAATTATTAGTGATGTTCTCTCCATTGCCTTTCTTTCTTTCTCTTTCTTCCTTCCTTCCTCCCTCCTTCCTTTCGCTTTCTTTCTTTTTTTCTTTCTTTCTCTTTTTCTTCCTTCCTTCTTCCTTCCTTCCTTCCTTCCTTCTTTCCTTCCTTCCCTCCTTACCTCCCTCCCTCTCTCCCTCCCTCCTTCCTTCCATCCTTCCTTTCTTCTTTCTTTCCTTCCCTCCCTCTTTTCTTTCTTTCTTTCCTTCTTTCTTTCTTTTTTTCTTCCTTCCTTACTTCCTTCTTCCTTTCTAACTTTTCTTCCTTAATTTTCTTCTTCCCTTCCTTCCTTCCTTTCTTCCTTCTTTCCTTCCTTCCCTCCCTCCCTCCCTTCTTTCTTTCTTTCTCTCTCTTTCTTTCTTCCTTTTCTTCCTTCCTTTTCTTCTTTCCTCCCTCCTTTCCTCCCTTCCTTCCCTCTGTCCCTCCCTCCCTCTTTTATTTTTTTCTTTCTTTCTTTCTCTTTCTTCCTTTTCTTCTTTCCTTCCTTCCTTCCTTCCTTCCCTCCATCCCTCCTCCCTCTTTTCTTTTTTTCTTTCTTTCTCTTTCTTCCTTTTCTTCTTTTCTTCCTTCCTTCCTTCTTTCCTCCCTTCTTTCCTTCCTTCCAGAAGGCCTGAATTTTTTCATGTTTGGGGGATCTTCTTCTCTTTCAGAATCTACCCCCTCAACATTTTTAAACTTCATCACTTCTAGCATGAACCTCTGATGTATGCTTGCTCAAGTCTAATTGCTTTTCCCATCTTTGTTTTCTTTGGTACCGCTTCCACAAGAAGCACATCTGGTACTCTACTGTTAGGGTCCAAGTGTGATGGCTCCGTTCTCCTTAATGATGAAAATTCTTTGTATAAAAGTTTTTATAGGTCTTTTAAAATTTTTTGTTGGTAGAACCATATGCTGAGCATTGCTATAGAGATATCAGGCTCTTTCCCAGAATTCACCGGTTTGGTGACATGAAATTTAATCTCGTGAGTGACGCTTGTGGTAAGAAGATGGAGGAAAAGTATCCATCTTTCCAATTTGCACTGAAGGAGTTGGAAAGGGTCTGAGCTCCAGGCATGCCAGTCAGTGGCATGAAAGCTGCAGATTAGCCAGCTGGCCAGCCAAGAGCCCAAAGTGAAGACTGGTGAGACAGACAAAACCATACGCATCCATATACACACACATATATACCCCAAACCCTTAACACCTTCTTTTCCCCTTCCTCTCTCCCTGGAAGGGGAGCCCACCTCTATTTATGGTCTGAACTGTCCCATTCTTGTTCTCCCTTCTTGCAAGCAACTCAGACAGCTGTTCTCTTAAAAACAAATTGTTCCAATTGCTAATCATTGTTATTATTATTTATGAATCTATTCCCCTATTATGTAAATGGAAAAAATTAGGTCATCACTAAATTCTTATGTGGCATCATTAATGATGGCAGCAAAGAGAGGTTTGGGAGAAGGGGCTCCTTCTGTCCTTCAAGAGAAAAAGTCATGACCCGCCCCCCCCAACAATTGTTGGTGGTGTATTTTTACTAAAGAGAGAAAGTGAAGTAACTGATAATATATTGCCCCCCCACCCTGACCCCTCCAGACTAAAACGACCTACTGAGGAGACATTAAACCTCAGAGAAACAGACAGACAGAGCACTGGAAAGCTACAGCAGACAGTCACTTTATGCTGGACAGATTCCGAACATTTAAAGCCAGACCTCACCAGATCCTGTCTGTGGGGCAAGATAAATGTGCATTTCTATAAACCCAGCACCAAACTACACAGAATTGGGGTCTTTATTACACAGAGGGTCCAGACCTAGTGGCTCCCATTTGCCTTTGTGGGCATTCTACAAACTCCAGTAGTATTGAATTCTAAACTTCTCTTAATTTTTTATTTTTCACATTTAAAAATACATTTTTATTTTTTTTTTGTTTTTATATGGCCTACATTTCCCCCTTTATCCCTCTTCTTCACTGCTATCAGAGAGTTATCCTATATAATGGGATTTTAAAAAAGAAAATAGAAATAAGAGAATATTTTTTAAAAATCTGATCAGAATATTGAAAAAAATCTGAAAATATATTTGATGTTCCACTCTGTCGATCTCCCCGCTTTGGCATCCATCATGGTGGAAGGAGATATAATTCTCTGGCACTGCTTTAGGACCCTGCTTGTTCTTGGTACTTTGGCAACATTCATTTAGGTGGTTTTGTGAGGTTGTTTCTGTTGACGCTATTGTAATGACTTTGCATGTAGTTTTCTTGGTTCATCACTTGGCATCAGTTCAGGCAAGTCTTTCCACGCTCCTCTGTAGTTGCATTTGTGGGTTTTTACTGCACGGTACTGTGGTGTTCATGCACCAGAGTTTATTTTGTCACGCTCTAATGATGAGCATCTACTTTGTTTCCAGAACTTTGCTACCACAAAAAAAAAATGCTGCTATATTTTAGTGTATGTAGGGACTTTATCTTTTTATCTTTCTTTTTATACCCCTTTGGGGTATATGGTTAGCAGTAAAAAAAATTTTTTTCTAATTTATTGTATTTTTAAATTTATTTTAAACACTCTTTTCTTTTTCAATTTTGAATTTCAAACTCTTTCTCTTTCTCCCATCCTTCTCTCACCCATTGAGAATGCAAGCAAAATTTTATCAATATATGTGAAATCATGTAAAACATATTTCCATATTTGCCATATTGCCAAAAAAATGAAGCAAGAAAATTATACTTCAGTTTGCACCTAGAGCTCATCAGCTCCCTTTCTGGAAGTGGATAGCATTTTTTCATCAGGAATCATCTGGAATTGTCTTACATCACTCACTTTATTGATCGGTGTAGCCAAGTCTTTCACAGTTGATCATTATTACGACATTGCTGTCACTGTACACAATGATCTTCTGGTTCTTCTCACTTCCCTTTGCATCAGTTAATGTAGGTCTTGCCAGGATTTTGTTTCCTGAAACCCCACCCCCATTGTTATTTCTTATAGCACAATAGTATTCCATCACAATCATATGCCTCAATTTGTTCAGCCATTCCCCAAATGATGAATACCCCCTCTATTTCCAATTCTTTGCCACCACAAAAAGAGATGTTGTAAATATTTTTTTACATATAGGTACTTTTTCATTCTTTTTCTTTATCTCTTTGGGGTATAGACCTAGTAGCGATATTGCTGGACCAAAGGGTATGCACAGTTTTATAGCTCCTTGGGCACAGTTCCAAATTGTTCTCCACAATGGTTGGACCAGTTCACAACTCCACCAATAGTTAATCAGTGTACCATTTTTCCTCATCCCCTCCAGCATTTGTCATTTCTGATAGCAGTGAGGTGGTACCTCAAAGTTGTTTTAATTTGTATTTAATCAACAGTGATTTAGAACATTTTTTCATCTGACTATAAATAACTTCTCCCTCTCCCTCTCCCTCTCCTTCTCCCTCTCCCTGTCTCTCTCCTCCCTCTCTCTCCCCCTCCCCCCTTCTCCCCCCCCTCCTCCTTCTTCTTCTTCTTCCTCCTCCTCCTCCTCCTCCTCCTCTTCTCCTACTTTCCAGGTCAGTTGTTTTTCCAATGAGCCATTTCACATTTTCTTCTACTTTTTCATTCTTTTGACTTTGTTTTTATTGTTTCTTGAAGTCTCATGGAGTCATTAGTTTCTACTTGCCCTATTCTAATTTTAAGGAATTATTTTCTTCAGTGAACTTTTTAAAAATAACATTTTATTCCCCCCCAACTACCTGTTAGAACAATTTTTAACATTTTTTTTTAAAGTTTTCAGTTCTTATGCCCAAAGAGCTATCAAACTGTGCATACACCTTGATCCAGCAATACCACTGTTAAGTCTGTGTCCCGAAGAGATCATATAAAAGGAAAAGGACTCACAGGTGCAAAAATATTTATAGCAGCTCTTTTTGTGGTGGCAAAGAATTGGACATTGAGGGAATGCCCATCAGTTGGAGAATGGCTGAACAAGTTGTGGTATATGAATGTAATGGAATACTATTATGCTATGAGAAATGATGAGCAGGCAGATTTCAGAAAAAACCTGGAAAGACTTACATGAGCTGATGCAAAGTTAAGTGAGTAGAACCATGAGAACATTGAACACAATAACAGCAATATTGTGCAATGATCAACTATGATAGACTTAGCTCTTCTTAGCAATGCAATTATCCAAGACAATTCCAAAAGACTCATGATGGAAAATGCTATCCACATCCAGAGAAAGAACTCTGGAATATGAATGCAGATCAAAGCATACTATTTTGACCTTTTTCTGTTTTTTGTGGGTTTTCCCTTTTGTTCTGTTTCTTCCTTCACAACATGACTAATGTGGAAATATGTTTAACATGATTGCACCTGTATAACCTATATCAGATTGCTTGCTGTCTTGGGGAGGGGAGAGAGAAGGAGGAAAGGAGAAAATCTGGAACTCAAAATCTTATAAAAACTGAATGTTGAAAACTATCTTTACATGTAATTGGAAAAAATAGAATACTATTTACACAAATATATATAGTTTTGCATTCCAAATTCTATTCCTCCCTCCCTTCCTATCCTCCTCCCTTCTTGAGATAGTAAGCAATCTGATATGGTTTATACCTGTACAATCAGGTAAAACATTTCCACATTAGTCATTTTGTACAAGAAGACTCAAATTTTAAAAAAGAATGAAAGAAAGAAAGTGAAAAATAGCATGCTTCCATCTGTATTCAGACAGTATCTGTTCTTTCTATGCAGGTGGACAGCATGCTTCATCATGAGTCCTTTGGTATTGTATGCTGAGAACAGCTAAGTCATTCACAATTCTTAATTATACAATATTGCTGTTACTGTGTACAATGTTCTCCTAATTCTGCTCACTTGACTTCAGTGAGCTTTTATACATATTTTTCCATTTGACCAAGTCTGCTTTTAAAGGAGCTCTTTTCTTCAGTGAATTTTTGTGCCTCTTTTACCATTAGGCCAAGTCTGTTTTTTAAAGTGTTATTTTGTTCAATATTTTTTGTGCCTCTTTTCATAATTTTTTTGCATTGCTCTAATTTATTTTCTCAATTTTTTCTCTAAAATCTGGATCTTTGTAACTCTTTCAGGGATTCTTGCTGGGTTTGGGTCCAATTAGCATTTTTCTTTGTGCCTTTGTTTGTAGTTGTTTACACATTGTTGTCTTTTTCTAAGTTTATGTCTTGTTTTTCCCTGCTACTGTAGTAGCTTTTTTATGGTCAAGTTTTTTTGTTGTTTGATTATTTTTCCAGCCTATTTCTTGATTTTGAACTTTATTTTAAAGTTGGGCTCTGCTCATTTGGGGTTGAGGAGGCACTCACCCAAGCTTCAGGATTTTTTGTTCTGCTCTATTCAGAGCTAGTTCTGGGAGTCCACACATTTTGGGCACTTCCCAGATGGTGTGATCCAGAGAGGTGTGGTCACTGCTGTCTTACTTAGAAAGGACCCCTGCAGCCACAAGTGCTAGTGTTCTTCTTGGTCCTAACACTGTGACCAGATTCCTTGCTCCCCTGCAACCATAAATGCTGATGCTTTTCTCTGCCTTGCAGCTGTGACCTGGGCCCCTATTCCCTTGTGATGGACCAGAAGCTATCCTCTCTGCCCTGGAACTGTATATGTACAATAGTTACCAATCAGTGCCAGCTGCACCTATGGCAAGCAAAGGGTTCCATGCAATTCCTTTCTGACCAGTTGTCTGACCCTCTTCCCATGCCTGGGCTGAGAGTTCCTGAAGCTGCTGCTGCAGTTATTATAGCCTCCTCTAAGACCCAACCACTGCTGGTGCTGCAACCACATGCAGCCTGGACTGGTCCTCCACCCTGGTGTCATAGACCTCTCCTGCTGACTTCTAGTCTTGGGCTGGAAAAATATCTCAACCCTACTTTTTGTTGACTTTGCCACTCCAGAATTTGATTTGAGGCATCATTTTACAGAGGTTTGGAGAATACAGGCAGGTTACTGCCTGTATTCAGCCATCTTGACTCTGTCCCTCCAAACTACTTTACACAGGGGAGTTGGATTCCCTGCCTGTTTTAAGTGCTGCGTTCAGGTCCTCCACACTGCCCCCAGGCATGCTCCATGCTGCTCAGGTGAGGGAGCTCATATGTCTCTTTATCGTCCTACCAATTTAACCCTTAGTTGAGTGTCTCACCACACTTTCGTTAAACATCCTTCTCCTCTCATTGCTTCTTGTTACATGGCAATAAATATTGCTCACGATGTTAGGTAATCTTACTCTGGAAGCCAGCATTGCCCTTGGTTGCCATATCTCTCTGATTGGCAGGGTGATCAAGTATTTGTTCATACATACACACACGCTAAACTTCTTTACAAAATTGTTATGGTAAGTGTTGATATTTTCTTCCTCAATCCATTTCTCATTTTGAGGATGTTGATAACTTGCTTTAGGTCAGGTTCCACATAACTGCCCTTATTAGGGGTGTGTGCCAGAAAAACACTGCCGTCTTCTGTGTTGAATTCTGGGTCGCACAAAAGTGGTGGTCAATCCACATTATTATCCCCGTTTTAAAGATGAGGAAGCTAAAGTTCAGAGATGTGAAGAAATTTGCCTAAAGCTTTACGGATAGCAGTAGTAATGGTAATTATAACCATAACACTAATACCAAGAACAACCACGATAACTATGCTAATAGCCAGGCATGGCTGTGCATGGTCCACACTGTAATCCCAACTACTAGGGAGACTAAGACAGTTGATCTCTTGGGCTTGAGAGGTCCAAGCCTCTAAAGGCTAAGCAGATCAGGCGTCAACATTAAATTTGGCATTATTAGGGTGAGGTCTGGAGAACAGGTGTGGGGGTGGGGGGCTATCATTTTGCCTAAGGAGAGATGCACTGGCCCAGTTCAGAAAGAAAAGATCAAAACTCCTGGGAAAAGCTCCAGAGTCAGACTGGGCCTGTGAGTAGCCCCTGCAATTCCAACCTGAAAAAGGCAGGGAGACCAGTCTTAATAACAATAGTAATATTGAGAGCTCATCATCAATGACTGCATAATTTATAGCAATTTCTTCACTCATAACCCTGTGAGGGAGGTGGTACAATGAACGTTAGCCACATTTTATACAGGAGGAAATTAAGGCCCACAGAGGTTGAGGGCCTTTCCTGTAGTTAATTTCATGGTGTGGCTCAAGCCTTTCTGATATGATGTTTTCTTTCTTTATGATGTCCAGTGTTCTTTCCACTGCACCATCCCAGCTTTCTCAGGAACCTGGAGCAGACATTATCCAACAATAGCCACAGAGAAGACAGAATCCTTGAAGCGCCCACAGCCTTATAAACCCCGGGAAGGTAAGAAAAGAATCTTCCTTCATGGGAATATAGCTGGGCTATGCTGCTAAGCTTCTAAAATGGACCATCTCGGACCCTCCCCTCCTCCCCTGAGTTTCCATTGCCTTGGTCCTTTTCAGTCTGGCTGGTCTGATCTGCATGCTGAGTTACATAAAGTAGTTCTCTGTTACTGTCTGGTTTATGTCCAGAGGCATTCAAATCACCCAGTGTTCCAGACTACGTCCCGACAAGAAAACTCTAAAGATTCCTAGAAAGCAACTTTGAAATGGGGCACTCATGAATACTCCCCAAACCCTGTACCACTCCCTACTCACCTCCACCCATCATTTCCTGTCTCTGCCCATGGTGTGGTGCCCTCCATTCAAAGTAAAATGCATTAATCAGAGGCCTCTTCTCTTTTCCCTGGCTCCTACAGAATTAGCTAGCCAAAGAGCTGCCTAAAAAGAATCGTAGCTATATCAAAGCTACAATTCTATCATAAAGGTCAGCAAACCAGCGGCCACTTTGGCAAGGTTATCCTTCAGTTTATGTTCAGTGACACCGGCTGGTCACTGATTAACCTCTATGAAATAGCTTTTACCTCCCTTCTGCTGTCAAGGGTCCTTGGCTGGGATCACCCCATTTCCTTAGAGCAGGGGTTCTTAGCCAGGGATTGGTGAGCTTAAAAACTGACAACTGCATTTCAATGTAATTGGGTTCCTTTTGTAATCCAATAGATACTGTTTTATGCATTTAAAAACATTACTCTTAAGAGGAATCCACTAAGAATCACTAGGCTTCCAAAGGGGACCATGACACAAAAACGGTTAGGAAAACCCTTGCCCTACAGAGACATTGTTGCCGCCATCCGCTGTCCACCCACTCCCATCAAAAGGACAGAAGAAAAGCTTTCAACTGAACACTTAGATCTCAGTCAGCTCCTCTTTGTCTTTCCCAGGGCCAAAGATGCCGGGACCAAATGACAAGTTGTACGTTGAAACTGTGATCTGCGAGATCCAGAGAATGTTTTCTTATTTCTCAGAAGATTCAAATACTCAACTCTCCAACAGATCTGTGATCTTGTCAATACAAGTATTCACTCCAACAATGAAGAACACGACCCATTCCTATCTGTCCATTCTGCATGATTTTGTCCACATTCTCCCACAAGTTTGCCATGGGGGCTTCATCCAACATACTGAAGGTCTTTCTTGTTTTCACTCGACATCCCAAGGACACCCATGAAGTACACTGGCTATCTATAGATTATTGCTCACTCTCACCACGTGACCCACCCATTTCCTTTTTTTTTTCTTTTGCATTTCTTCACTTAAATCTTTTACTCCTCCACAGTTCCCCCTTGTAGTATGTTGCAGCCTACCTACTTCTTCTATGTGCCTATCCATGTCCTTGGTGTCATATTCACTTTTAGTTCTTTAGAGGCTATGATGTTCTGTCTCTTCATCAATATCTTTAGAAGATATAAATATATTTCTTATGGAAGAAGCCTTAAGCATACATCTAGTAAAACCCAATATAAGAATCTTCCCAACAGCATCCTTGCCAGGACATGTTGCCAATCTCTGCTTAAAGCCCACTCCACCCAACTCCCAGTTATGAGACGCTTACTGTTGATTATTAGAGCAAACCATTTCACTTTTGGACGGCTCCAGTTGCCAGGAAAATTTTCCATACATTAAGCCAAAATCTGAATGCTCTTTTTTTCCTCCACTCACCCCACTGTTCTTATGCCAACCTATGGGGACCAAACACAGCAAGTCTAATCCTTCTTACACGTGACAGCTATTTAAATACTTGTAGACAACTATCATATCCTTCCTAAGGCCTCACATCTCCAGGTTAAACCATCCCCAGTTCTTCCAATCAGCCCTCAGTATTGTAAGGGTTCCTGGATATTCCACTATCCTGCCACCACCATGGCTCAGGCCCACATCACCTCCTGCCTGGACTATTGGAATAACCTGCTAATTGATCTCCCAACTTTAAGTCTCTCCTCAATCCAGGCCATCTTCCACTCAGTTGTCAAAATAGTCACAGGGCTGACCATGTCACCCCTTCCCTATCGGATAAACTCCAATGGCTGCCTCTCACCTCCAGGATCAAATATAAAATCCTTTGTTTCTCATTCAAAGGCCTTCATAACTTGGCCTCTCTTACTTCTCCAGTCTTCTTATACCTTATTCTCCTTTGTTTACTCTGTGATCTTGTGACACAATGGCTTCCTTGCTGTTCCTTAAATATAATATTCCATCTGACCATTCTGGGCATTTTCTTTTTTTTTGGAGGGGGGAGGCAGGGCAATTGGGGTTAAGTGACTTGCCCAAGGTCACACAGCTAGTAAGTGTGTCAAGTGTCTGAGGTCAGAAACTCTGGGCATTTTCACTGGCTATTCCCCATGCCTGGAATTCTCTCCTCATTTCTGCCTTCTGGCCTCCCTTATTTCCTTAAGTCTCAGCTAAGATCCCACTTTCTACAAGATGCCTTTCCTGATCTTCATTAATGCTACTGTCTTCCTTCGATTGGTTATCTCCAATTTTCCTATCTATATCTTGCTTGTGCATAATTGTTTATGTGTTATCTATCCCATTAAAATGTAAGTTCCCTGAGGATTGAGACTGTTTTCTGCCTTTCTTTGAATTTACACAGTACCTGAGGTGGCCCAGTAGATAGAGTACCAGGCCTGGAGTCAGGAAGACTCATCTTGCTGAGTTCAAATACGGCCTCAGACACTTACTAGCTGTGTGACCCTAGGCAAGTCACTTACCCTGTTCTCCTCGGTTCTTAATCCATAAAATGATCTGGAGAAGGAAGTGGTAAACTACTCCAGTATCTGTCAAGAAAATCCCAAATGGGGTCATGAAGAGTTGGACACAGCTGAAATGACTGAACAACGATAAATGCTAGTTGACTGTATAACTGACCACTCTCTTCAGGACATGCTCCAGTCTTTCAGCCTTCCTCCTAGAAGTAGAATGTTGACCTAGAACTGGGCACAGTAATCAGGTGACTCTTCTCTCCTCCAGGCAAAGTATGACCTATCTTTCTTCCAGAATTGATTTTTTTCCCCGGCCTCATCAGACAATCAGTCAATAAACCATATTCATTGAACACCCATTGTGAGGGCCACTATACTAGTCACTGATGAGTGAAGAGGATGGAGAAAGAAATGGATAATATAACCCATGCCCTCCAGAGATTCATAGTCTGGTAGCAGAGGGTGGGGAAAGGCACACATGAAATAACAAAAGAGCTTACAATCTAATCTGATTGCTCAACCTCTCTGACCCTCAGTTTCCTTATTGTTAAAATGAAGGAGTTAGACCAAATGATCTCCAAAGCCCCTTCCAGCTCAAGATCTAGGTACCCATGAACAAGTGTAAATCAGTGGAGTACAAGTTGAACATGAATGTAGAAAGGAACCCCAGAGGGAAAGGATCATCAGAGCGGATGATGCCAACAGAGGAAGGAGACTTTCTGTAGGTCATTGAGATTTTCTTTTCTTTCCTTTTTTTTTTTTTATAAAAATGAGCCCTATTCAATTTTCTAAAATTCTAAATGTCAGAGAAGGTGCTGCCTGCATTAGGAAAGGAGCTACCTTGCCTGGTAGTTGCTTAGACGTTGAGTTCCTATCCCTTCTAATGGTTGAGGTACTGGGGAATTGGAGACAAAAAGAAACAGACCTAGTTTCAAGTGTGTTATGTTCTATTAGGGGAGAACACAACAGTCTATCATTGTCTCCTCTTAAAAGGCAGTATAACATAGGGAGGGGATATGGTGAATTATCTGGAATCACAAAGACCTAGGTTCAAATCTTACCCCAGTGCCAGGATTATACTAGAGCCATTCTCAAACCTGCTGTTTATATTTCAGAAGTCAGTTAACATGACAAAATAGGATTTGATTTATAGTCTTATTGATTGTCCAGACCAAAGAAAGTGTTAGAGAAAAAGTTAATAATACAGAATAAATTTTAAAATGTATTAAACTTTTTTGAGAGAGCCGGTTATTAAGCATTTACCGGCACAAAAATAAAATAAAATAACATGAGTCCTATCAATGTTTTCTGACCCTACCTCACAGTTATTTCCAGACCCAGTACTCCCTCCCTCCCTCTACCCCAGCACTGAACCCTCCCCAGGAACAAAGAAAAACAATTAAGCGTAAGCAATGACCATATCAGACACTGTAATTATTGCCCCCCAAACTCCTCTCCCCCAAACTGTCTGTCCTCTGTCCACATAGAAAAGAGAGAGCTCTGGCTTGTTAACCGTTCTTCAAAACCAAGATTTTGCTCATTACAATGACTCAGAGTTTGGCTTCCTTTTAGAGTTCTCTTCGTTTATATTATTGAAGTCATTGTGTATATTATTCCCCCCTCATGTCTCTCTGCATGTCTCATATTTGTCATTTCTCACACTACAATAATTTTCCATCACCACTGTATATCCTGGTACATTCAGCCATTCCCTAATCAATTGGGTCCCACTTTGTTCCCAGGCTGTTGCAACCACCAAAAGTGCTGCTATCAATATTTGACACATGTGAGGTGGTAACTGAATTTTGAGCTGGGTTCCGAAGAGAAAGACACAGTCTGGTGAAGAAAGGAGGGTGTGTCCAGGTGCAGAGGTGTTATTTTTCTGTATACACAAGCATACTCGACATAAAGTGGTCTCCCCTCCCCAATGCTACATTTTGCAATTCGATAATACAATTTACCAAACATCTATTGAACACCTGCTAGTACAGAGCAGCCCACCCCAGACATTGGGGGAAATAAACAACGTAGAAAAGACAGTGTCCTCTGAGAGCCAAAATCTAATGGGTGATAAGACATAAACAACAAATCCTGCTAACATACAATAATAAAGTGCATTAGAAATTTATAACATAAAGTATAAATGGGATTATAAAAGGGAAGATCATTCCATTATCTACAGGGAGAGAATTAGAGGAGATTTCCTGTAAGTGATAGCCTATGAGTTGGGGTTTAGAGGATTAGTAGTAATTCAACAGGCAAAGAAAGGGAAGAGGTACATTCCAGGTATATAGAATAACAGAAATGATATGCTGAGAGCATGGAGGAGAGGAAAATGGGAGAAGTCTTGAATCATAGGGTGGTGCCAGATGGTAGAGGACTTTGAATGCCAGCAATGACAGAATAGCAGCATTCATCATTATAACCAAACCTCAGTGCTAAGATAGAAAACCTTGCTTAACATGATCCTTAGCCAGGATGTAAATCAGAGAGTCAGTAACAATCTGAGCTCATGTCCCATTAGTATTAACTACTCTAAGAATTATTCTGCTTAATATCCCACTTAGAGCATTGTTTCTATGGAATCCACTGCCTCCCATATGGCCATTTTGCCCTACATGTGCCTACAGAATCAATTCATGAATTAAAGGGGGGGGGTAATATGCCTGTATATTATGAGCAAATATTTAACAACTAGATTATAAACTCTGTAAGAGCATAGAACAGTCTCATGGCTCTTTGAAACCCTACATAGTACCTTCCACACACGAGGCGATATAGTGTACTAGTTAGAGTACTAGACCTCAAATCAGGAAGAACTGGGTTCAAATGTCACCTCAGGCATCTACTTAGCTGGCTGAACATGGGCAAGAACCTTAACTCCTCTGAACCTCCGTTTCCTCATCTAATAGGTTTGTTGTGAAAATGTGGATATACTGCTTTACAAGTGCATTATATAAATAGTTGTTACTGTTACTTTAGCAGATGTTTAATCTGTTGATCTTTGAACAAATCATTATTTTTAAACTCAGAAAAAATGTCAGTAGCTGCTAATTACCACAATTTTATGTTTTGGGTGTCTGTGAACTAAGTTTGGCAGTTGAGGATCAATCTCCCTATACCTTCTAACACGTAAACTTTTTACTACAGGAACTAATCCACAGCAGATCAGTGTTGTCACCAGCAGCCAGTTTGCTATCAACCCCACCGGCATCAAGAGGCCATCGAGTCCACCAGACAGTCGGTAAACTCTGGAAAACTTTCCTCTGAGGCCATGGGGGTTCTGTAAGACTGCAGAGATCCTAGAACCCAACGTCCCCTAAATGGAAGCAAGACTCTGCAATTTGGAGAAGATATTATTAAAAAAAGAGTGGAGGACCGTTGCTGATGATTACCATTGGTTCTGCAGTCTGAAGCTAAAGATACCAAGACATGATATGGTCCTAGGTTAGTTCCCACAGTCCATATGAGCATGTGAAGATGAATAGTACTGACTCTCAAATTCATCCAGAAAGATTAGTCATTCTAATGAACCACAAAACTGATTTATTACAGTCATGGGAAATATAATGCCCCTGATTAAGTGACCCAGCACCAGTTGTCCTTGTTTCTAGTTCTGGAGCCCTTGCCACATAGCAGGCACTAAGTCAATGATCACTGATCGATTGATTCACTAAATCTTCCTCCTTTCTGAAAAGAATTTTGATTTTTTTATTAATGTATTAGTCATGTTGTGAAAGAAGACACAGACCTAAAGGGAAAAAAAAACACAAAAAATACAGAAAGTGAAAAATAGTACACTTTGGTCTGCATTCAGATTCCACCAGTTCTTTCTCTGGAGGCGGACCATTCCTTTCGAATTGTCTTGGATGGCTGTATTGCTGAGAATAGCTAAGTCATTCCTTCTCAAGTTGATCATCCTACAGGGTGTTCCTAAAGTCTGGACACATAGGCAAAAATGCATATTTTCAAGAAATGAAATGAATGAAACTTTCAACAACATTTTATTTAATTGGAATATTAACAAATAACATCTTCAATATGATTTCCATCATTTGTGATGCAAAGGTTGATGCACTTTAAAAGATTCACGTGAACTTGATGCAATAACTCCACATTGCCGTCAACTTTAGCACATTCACTCTTTATGCATTCAGTCAAGTGTGTTGCATCTGTGATTTTCATTGAGTACACTTTCTCCTTTAGCATACCCCAGAAAAAGAAGTCAAGGGGGCTAAGGTCTGTTAATATTCCAAATATTTCAAAATATGCATTTTTCCTATGTGTCCAGACTTTAGGGACACCCTGTACAATGTTGCTGTTACTGTGCACAATGTTTTCCTGGTTCTACTCACTTCACTTTGTATCAGTTCATATTAAGTTTTTCCAGGTTTTTCTGAAATTATCCTGCTCATCATTTCTTACAGTACAGTAATATTCCATTACAATTATATAACCACCACTTGTTCGGCCATTCCCCAATTGATGGGCATCTCTTCAATTTCCAATTCTTTGCCACCCCAAAAAGAGCTTCTATAAACATTTTTGTACAAATAGACCCTTTCCCCCCTTTTTATTATATCTGTGAGATACAAACCTAGCAGTAGTACTGCTGTAAGTCCTCCTCCTTCGAACCTAGAGACTTTGGAGCTACAGACTATGAAGGGTTTTATTACAGAATCATAGCTGTGGAGTCAGAAGTGGCTTTAGAGGTCTAAATCCTTCCTTTTAAAGATGGGGAAACTGAATCTCATGGAGATGAAATGAGCTGACCAAGGTCACAAAGGTCCTTTGGCTCCAGGGCTGTTTTTATGATGCCATCTAGCTTCTCATTAAAGTAGCTCACAGTATAATTTTCCACAATATGTTTTTATTAATGATGATTTTAACCACATCTTTCATATGATGATAGCTACTTCTCATACCTTTCAGTTTAATAAAGTAAACATTTATTAAATGCTTACTGTTTGCAAGGCCCTAGGAATACAAAGATTAAAAAAAAGTGTCTACCATCAAGGAATTTACATTCTCCAGGGTGAAGACATTGTGTTCCCTGGATTCCAAGACTGATTGATATGCTAAGGTTTGGGCTGTGGAAGGGCCTGACCCTTATCCTCACATGAGTCACTGGAGAGATAAACAGCAGCACAGGAAGGAGAGACTTTTCATTCAAGGCCTACTTTCTTCCTTCTTCCTCATTCTCTCTGGCAGCCCTTTATGCAGTTACATACACAAGACAGTATGGATACAAGATGCTTTTCCTGCTTTTCCTGAATGGAGCCCATCTGGGGAAGAGAAGCTGCATCTCCACGACTATCCAGCTGTTGAAAAGCAGCTTTGATGCTTTTATGTTGCAGCTGTTCCAAGCCAAAGTAGTCGAAGCTGGGACTCAAGAGGACCAATTGTTTCAAGAATGAAATAGCAAATAGTTATGCAAATGTCCTGCCCTAGCTAAACTCTCTCAGATTTATCAGTGGTGAAATTCTCTCTCAAAGAAGTGTCAGGGCTATTCTATGTCAGTCAATAAACATTTATTAAGTGCCTTCTGTGTACCAGGCAATGTGTTAAGTCATGTCTAGGGGAAAGGGGGTGGGGAGAGGTGGAATTGACAAGGAGGGAGATCTAGGTTCAAACAGAAAAGAACTGTCCCAAAATGAAGTGGGCTGCCTTTATATCCAATGAGCTCCCTGTCACTGGATATGTTTGAACAAAGGCAAAATGACCACCTGTTAGGGATACTGTAGATTTTATTCCTGCACTGGGTAAGAGGTTAGACTAGCTAACCTCTCAGATCCCATTAAACTTTGAGATTCTGTGATCTTCCTCCTGAGATCCCAGACACTAAATTATTTTTTGGTTGCTGAATGGCCTGACAGCCATATAAAAAAGGGGAGGGGGAGGGGAATGAGGAAGAGGAAGAGGAGAAGGAGGATAGGTAGCAGGCAGCTGAACATAGATTCCCAAACCATAAAGCCCCATTTCCCAAGATAAAAAGAAAACAAACTGTGACCTTTTGTGCTCTTTCTGCCCTCCAGTGGCTCCAGAGTCAAAAAGAGAAAACAGACAAGAGAACTAAACACACACTGTGTTCTCTTTTCTGGTGTTATGTTTTACTATTATTTTAAGATAGAGAAACCCAGGCAGGGTGGCTAAGGAAGTATTGGCAGGATGAAAACTGGAATTTGGAACATAAAATTTTGACGCTAGAAGTGACCTTAGGAAATATCAATCAAACACTCAGTTGACAAGCATCTGAGTGTCTACTCTCTACAGGCACTGTGCCTGTGTCACTGAGGAGCCCCTCCACCTAAAAAAAACTAACAAACCCAAAAGCCAACACCCTGCAGGATAGAATGTTAGAGCATCAAAAACTAGAAATGGAAGGCAATTAGAGGTCATCCAGGTATTCGACAAGAGCAGAAATTCAGGCCCAGAGAGTGGTAGTGGCTTGCCCAATGTCACGCAGCAATCACCATGTCTTGTGAGTCCCAGGGCAGCAAAATTCCATAGGCAGGACCCTACTGTCTTCCCTTAAGCAAGCTCTGGGACCTCTGGAAGCAGGGTGCTTTCCATGGCCCCACCCAGCTACCTCCATTTCCACAGATTAGACTTCTCATGTTGGCTTCTCTTGTCTCCAGGTAACAGCCCAGACACAAGGGCCTGAGCGGTATTTCTGACTGAGGGAGACTTAGAGGGACAGGTGAGGGGAGAGGCAGTTGGCTGGTAACTGCTTCCCATCTGTATAGCCTTTTATTATTTCTAGACACTTTAAGGCTTCATTGTATTCCCCCGCAAAGCCCTGTAAGAGAGGTAGGACAAATATAAAAAGGGAGGCTCAAAGCAGGGACTAAGTCAATAGAGATTGACTTAGCAACACCCACACACGGAAATACTCATTAGAGAACTGCCAATCAATCAAAAAGCATTAATTAAGCACCTGCTGGATGCCAGGTGTAGTAATAGTCATGGAGATACAAAGACTTATATACAAGTATATACACTTAGCATATTCTCCAAGGAAGCAGCTAGGTGCCCAAGTGGTTAAGAACTGGACCCGGAGTTAGGAAGACCTGAGTTCAAATACAGCCTCAGACACTTACTAGTTGCATAATCCTGGGTAAATCACTCACCCTCTCTGTACCTCAGTTTCTTCAACTGTAAAATGGGGATAATAATAGTACCTACCTCCCAGGATTGTTGTTGGGATAAAATGAGATACATTTATAAAGTGCTTGGTGCCTGGTACGTAGTAGGTTTTTTGATAAATGTTTGTTTCCTTCCCCCTCCCCAAGGGTTGTCCTCTCAATTCACACTCATGGGTGAGATCCCACTGTGGGCTGCTACTAACCTTGAGTTCAGAGGCAATCTGTGAGTCTACATTCTCAAATCCCTCACGAGCCCCCGCCTATAGCCTTACCCTTAATAATCAGACCATCTAATTAATCCTTGCGTTTTAGAGAAAAAGAAACTGAGTCCTAAGGACTGTGTCTTGTCTATAATCACAGAACTGGTAAGCAATGGAGCCAAGATCTAGGTCTTGCAGTTCAAGTCTACCACTCTTGCCACACCATCATGCCACGCCACGCCACGCCACGCCACGCCACACCACGCCACCACTCATAACTACAGACACAAACACATAGACAGACACACAGCAACATACAGATAGACATATGTACAGAGACACAAACACACAAATATAGGGGCTCACACACATATACACACACATGTAGCGACCTGGTTCATTTGTACAGCTCATTTGTTATTGAGAGTGGTGTGAAGGAGTTAATGGTGTGAATTTTGTCATCTATCAGAAAGGCTGAGGAAAGGAAGGGGACATTCCTCTGCATTTTCATTAGAGATTTCAGTTACTAAGCGTGTCAAAGAGACCTGGACTGAAGCCAGCTGGCCAGGCTTGGGCAGTGACTATCTATTGGTGAAACATGTTCTCGATCTCCTCTTTGACTCACACATGGAAATCTGCCAGGACAAGATTTTTTTTTTCCTAGCCAAAAAGAAAAAAAAAACACCTCCTGGAGTTTCCTCTATCTGTAATTTATGATCATATTTTAGAAAGTTTCCTCCCTCTCACCGTGGTAATTTTGTTCTGGAACTTTCCCTAGCTTGAGAGGCCTTCTCCTTTCTCTACTGCTAGTTCATTTCCAGGACCCCTAGGCCCAACTCTAAGGGAATAAGTTTTAAGTTTCTACTGAATATTAGCCTTGGATCCAAATCTGAGGAGCAACCACAACTTCCCTGGAAAACATGGACATGGAGTAACTCCCACATCTTATGGGGAAAGAACACTGACAGCTCAGCTCCAGATAAGTCCAAGAATGATGATGGTAATCCTGAAGACCCATTTAACTCTCAGCACCAGTGTAAACATGAATGTGCACAAGAGCCCAGGAAAATTGTTTTATAGGACTAGGCTCCCAGTATTTGGAGCTTAAAGGGACCTTAGACTTCATCTAGTTCAATACCCTCATTAACAGAAGGGGAAACTGAGGTCCAGAGAGGGTAAATAGCCTAACCAAGTTCACATCAAACTTGGTCCCATCAGCCTAGACCTTCTCATCTCCCTTTAAGCGTCCTCCCACCCTAGCAACTGAGAATTAAGTTTCATATTTCACTGAAAAAATTTGTAGAATGCTCTCTCTTCATCCCGCCTCCTCATCTCACATCATTCAGATGCCTAATGCAACCAAATCCTCCTTCACCCAAGTGACCCTTCTCCTTTCCAAGGCAAACCCTTCTACATGCAAAAATGATCCCATTCCGTCCCATCTTCTCCAACAGATTGGCACCCTTGTCATCCCCACTCACTTGTCTTCAATCTCTTCCTCTCTACTGGCTGCCTATATGCCATCCACCAAAAACCCTCACTCAATCTGCCCATCCCCACTAGCTTTCATCACATATTGTCCCCCCTTTTGTGGTTAAACACTTGGTACCTTCACTTCCTCTCCTCTCACTCTCTTAAGTCTCTACAGCCTGGCTTCTGACCTCACCACTCAATTTTAACTACTTTTTTCAGAGTTACTGATGATCTCATAGCTCTAGAAAGACTGGAATTTAAGAATACTTCAAAGACTCAAGCCATGTTAATAGGCTGCATTTTTTATGCATAAGGCAAAGAAAATAGAGATAGTAGGATAAAAGTATTTATTTCATAGTAAAATGATAATATCTGCCTATAGTTATTTGTGCTTACAGTGCATTTGCACAAATAAGAGTATTTACTAGCAAATATATTTCCTTGTAATTGCTTATTTGGGAATTACATGTTGCACACTTTTTCACCCTGCATTTGCTACAAGTGGGCCTTTTGCAAATGATAGTCCCGTCCTGTTTGTAGCATCACAAGTAAGCCTCATTTTGAGTGGAAATCATCCTTGACTTCAAACATGGCTACTCTAGCCTTTGATTTGCTGGTTAGACAATCTCCAGAAGGCTCCTCACTTCCCTCTTGGGTGCATTCTCAACAGCTGTTTGAATTACAAACTTCTCAATACATGACCCAGCTGTTGATGAGGGCCATATCTAGAACACTGTAGGAAAATGTATAGGCCATCTCCTACTTGCCTCTTTAACTGAGTTACACCTTGTCATTTGGTCAAGAACATCAATTCTTAACCTTACTTTTATCGTAAAGTAGGATAGTATCCAGCTTTTGCTTTGGGTTGTTCTTGGCTGGAATCTGGACATCTGGAAGGAGGGAACTCATAATAGTTATGGATTTGGATCTCTTACACCGGTATGAAGTCACTGTACGCTTCTCTGTCAATTTTAAAACCAGATTTTCATGCAGTGGCCCTGATGCTTTGGTTACATCTAGAGGTTCTCTGTGGTTCTGATGAATAGTCCCAACTATTCTGCACCTTTGCTCTGCAAGTCTCAAAGAAAGATCAAGGGATACAAAATAATTGTCACAGGTTATATTATGGGACAGCTAGATGGGGCATTGGATAGAATGCCAGGTCTGGAGTCATGAAGACTCATCTTCCTGAGTTCAAATCTGGCCTCAGACACTTACTAGCTGGGTGACCCTGGGCAAGTCACCTAACCCTATTTGCCTCGGTTTCCTCATCTGTAAAATGAGCTAGAGAAGGAAATGGCAAACCACTCCAGTATCTTTACCAAGAAAACCCCAAATGGGGTCACAAAGAGTCGGACACAACTGAAAAAATGGCTGAACGATAGGTTGAACAGTTGAACAGTGATTTCATTTCAACAACAGGTTGAACAGTGATTTCATGAGCTTCAGCACTATATCTGTAGGTACACTGGTATCATTGCTCCTAGTAGCATCTTTTCTCAAATAAGGGAATCCATTGAACGTGTGTTTATTTTCAATGCCTACTGCCAACCAAAATTTGAGGCTCCATTTGTCTGCTTAATTGACATATGTTAAATAAATTGCCTTCCAAGGCTGAAATCGCTCATCAACCATAATATATATTATGCATAATGCTATATAGAACATAAAACATCATTATAATATATTATATATAACAGTATGTACAGCATAATAACATTACATAATTTTATTGAACAAAGGACCCCCAGGAGCTATTCTACGTGCTTTTAATTGGGAGATTTTTTTTCTACTGATAATGCCATGGGTAACAGTAAGACTAATGCACTTTTCTAATTAATTTCATGTAACAGACCAGTTAGCATTGCCTGTTACGTGTTGGCCCTCAGTACTTGTACATCTCTGAATATTTCTAAGCATTAGCTCACTAAATAAAGTGCAAAAAGAAGAAATGGGACTTTTCTTGATGACCTGGGTTATAGACTATGTTATGAGTCCAGAGGGAAGTATAGCAATGAATATTTAGCTGTTGCAAGTGCCCTCACAGCGACCGAGAAGCAGCCACACTCATAGTGGACTTTCAAACGTTGAAGCTCTCCATGCCTTGTCGTGAACTCTAATCCAAAAAGAAAGTGCATTCATTGCTTATGGCTTTTTAAATTGTTAGCTGTAGAAGGAACTTCACCGATAGACTCAGTGGAGTCTGGAATCAGATAAGGGATACTCTTTCTCTGTTTCACATATTGAAATTGTATCATTCGTGTCAACAAGTTCACTATCTGAAAGTTCATCATTGGATGAGTCTGATGAGGTATTTCTTGTTTGTTCTAAAATCTGTTCATGAGAAATTTCTCAGATATTTTATCAGTAAGGATGCAAACAAGCTATATTATCATGACAACAAAACTATAAATGCTGAAAACAGAAAAATAAAAAATAAGTTTGTAAAATTATGTAAAATATTCACAAAGATAAGATTTTATTTTACTCTATAAATATATTTTTCACAACATTTGGTGAATTTTTTTGGTGAATTCCACTTACACTCACACTTGCAATTCCACTTGTACTCCAAGAGGCAAAGAAATGGCCCAATAGAAATCAATGTGGGAGTATTTCTCTTATTTATTTACAACAACAAAAAATAAATAAGGCCATATCTAATGACCTTTTCTTAATCCACACCCTTCTTGACCTCTCTGCAGCCTTTGACATTGTCAATCACCCTTTTCTCCTTGATACTTTTTTTCTTTCTAGGTTTCCATGACCCTGCTCTCTCTTGATTCTCCTTTTACCTATCTGACCACTTCTCAGCTTTGCTGGCTGGATCTTCATCAGGGTCACACACACACTAATAATGGATGTCCCTTAAGGCTCCATCCTGGGCCTTTTCCTCTTCTCCTTTGTCATACTCTTTCACCAGGCAATCTCATCAGTTTCCATGAATTCCATTATCATGTTTATCTAGTTGGTTCTTGGATCTATTTATCCAGGCCCAATCTCTCTCCTGATCTCCAGACTCACAACTCCAATTGCCTTTTGGACATCTCAAACTAATTCCCCATAAACATCTTAAACTTAACGTATCCAAAACTAAACTGATGTTTCCCTCCCCACAAACTCCAACCCCCTTTTTAACTTTCCTATTCTTGTCAAAGGCACCGCCACCCTCCTGATAACCCAGGCTCACAGCCTAGATGTCATCCATAACTCCTCACTCTGTCCTACCCCTCCTCTCTAATCTGTTACCAAGTCCTGTTGATTCTACCTCTGTGATATCTCTCCTGTACACAGCCTTCTCTCCTCTGACACTGCTACTACCTTGGTGCAGGACTCCTCATGTCATACCTGGATTCTTGCAGTAAGCTTCTAGTTGATATGCCCACCTCAAATTTCTCCCCATTCCAGTTCATCCTTCACTCAGCTGTCAAATTAGCCTCCCTAAAGCACAGTTCTGACCATGCCTTTCCCTATTTCAATAGGGAAATTTCCATTTCAACTTTCCCTAGTCAAATAATGGCCCTGCCACCTCCCACTTCAAATATAAAATCCTCCATTTGGCATTCAAAGCCCTTCATAACCTGTCCCACTCCTACCTTTCCAGATTCCTCCACTCTCCCTGTGATAGTGACAGTGGCCTCTTCGCCACTCTTTGAACAATATTCTCCATCTCCCCACGGACTGTCCTCCATATCTGGAACTCTCTCCCTCTTCCTCTCCTTCAAGTCCCAACTAAAATCCCACTTTCTACAAATAGTCTTCCCCAGTCCCCCTCAATGCCGGTGCCTTTCCTCTACTGATTATCTCGAATTTATCTTATACAGCTTGTTTGTACATGGGTGTTTGCATATGGTCTCCTTGTGGATACCTTGAGAGCAGGGACTCTCTTTTGCCTTGCTTTGTAATCCTAGAATTTAGCACAATGTCTGGCACATAATAATGCTTGTTGACTTCATGCAAAGGTGGAAAACAATAGGTGTGAAGTATTGCGAAAACTATCAGACATAGTTGAAAAATTGATAGATTTCATTCTCTTTGCTTTTTAATCTTTGTTATAATGCAGAGATCTCTAGGTTAGGGGAAAAGGTGTATATTTAGAAATGAATTTGAAGTCACGGCAAAAATCATCAAAACAAAAATTGAAAAATCAAACAAAGAAAATGTTTTTCCTTATACTGAACCAAAATCTCCTTCCTTTTTCTTTTCTTTAAAAATATTATTTGTTATATTGAATGGCTTTCTGGGAGGTAGAAGGGGAGGGATATTGGGGGAAATTATGGTGATTAAAAAAAGACATCAATAAAAATTTTATTTTTTAAAGTAGAACTATAATTACAATAATATATTCTGCTACACCCTTTTTCCTTTCAGGAAGCTTGTTATCAGATCCTGCTCTCTTTCTGGATCCACAACCCCTCCCCTCCCATACACAAATACCCCCTAAACCCACCAGAATAATTGTTTGCCTGAAGAGAGACAAAGAGGCCCATCCCCGGTATGGATGAGCTCCAAAGTCTGGTTTTTCTTCACATATACATATACACACTCACACACACATATACATACACATACACACACGCACATATATTCCTCAGTAACAAAAATGTGAAAGCATGTTTAGTTCACTGGAACGCGTACAAACTCTCAGACAGCCCTCAGGCACTGGGGAAAGACGACAGAGGCTGCCTGTCCTGGGTGGCCCTAGACTCAATATTCTCCAAACTTTGCCAAGCTCTGTGACACTCTTTCCTCCCCATGAGGCAGAATCAACTTTGGCCCCTGGGGAAATGATTTCAGGCCAGAGGGGAACACAGGAAATCATCAAAAGTAGACAGCCTCTGACTCGGCCCTGTCCCCTCTTCCTTTCCCCTTGTCCCTCAACTATGAGAATTAAAGAACCATATAAGATGTTAGAACCAAGAGGGACTTTAGAAACCATCTCTTGCTCTGACTTTCTCAAGGGAAGATTGCTTCTGAATGCTAATCTCTTGGCTAGGATCAAGGTAGAGAATCCCCAGGAAGGAGAAAAGCATGGAAGGTACCCTAAAGATCATAGGATTTAGAAATGGAAGGGATTTCAAACATAACTAGTCTAGCCTCATTAACTCTGATCACACTTTACAGAGAAGGAAATGTTGTTCTTGTTTGTCCTTCATTCTTGAAGAGGACTAATGACATCATAGGGTGATATCTTGACTTGCTCATCAATTGGATTTAAGTGAGAAAGAGTTGAACAAAGTCATCAGCCTCACTCTCTCTTTCTGAGTCATCAAAGTCCAGTGGCCGGACAAATGTTAAGATGACTGGCAATGCCCCGGGGTTGTAGTGGATGACTTTGGCACCTTCGATGTTTGACCAACCTCTAGGCATCCTGCAGTGCCTGCTTCAGCTACCTTCATGGACATTGGAACAAATTGTTCCCATCTGCCCATTCTGCTGAGAGAAGTCTTCACATGCTTGGGATAGACACCCCACCCCCAACTCACCAATGGGTTTGAGGCCTGTCAGTTACTCTCAACCTGGTTTAGCCCATCTGACAGAAAGTTGTGTGCGCTGTTCATGCTACAGCTTCTTGAAGCCACAGATCAGAGTTGGGTGGCAGGTGGACACCAAAGGTGGGTGAGCAGCCCTGAAAGGGGTTCAGCAAGCCCTCACACCAGAGGTGCTAGTCCTCCTTGAATACCCCATGCACCCCAAAAGGTGTATAAGGAAATAGGGAACCATAGAGGGGAAGATGAGATCACACAAGTGAACCAGAATCTGCACACATGTCCTCCAAATTTAGGTGCCATGTCTCAACCCTATGTGTCTTGATTGGACTGTGGTAGTAATCTCCCTTCCTGCATGACTGCAGGTCCCCTGTGGCCAAGATAAAATTAATGTGTAGACAAAGCAACTAAGTGATTACCATGTGCTGGGTACTGTGTTAAGAATGCAAATACAAGCAAAAGGAAAGAAAGTCTCTGCTTTCAAGGATTTCTAATAAAGGAAAATAACGTGTAGAGGAATGAGCATAAAAAGGACAGAGAGGAAAGAGATGAGCTGGGTTAAAAGTGAGCATGGTAGGTCTGGGTACTTCTACGGATAATGGTTCTGGGCAAGAACTCAGCAAACGAGCTGATCCATTTCCTTTATAGGTTCCTAGAAAATCTGTTTTATAATTCACAGCCTTGCTAAAGGAAAGCAGTATTTTGTGAATTTGGAGTCCTGAGGACCTGGGTTTGAATATTGATTCTAGGACCATAGTCATCTGTGTGACTTAGAGCAAGTCAATTAACCACTCTGGACCTCAGTCTCCTCATCCATATAATGAAGGGTTTGGGTTAGACAGCCTCTGAGGTTCCTTTTGGTACTATATGTATGACGCTATGAAAAAGCATAAGATCTTTGGTTGAATATTGATGTCCATGACCAGCAAGTACATTGCTTTACCTGTGTAAAGCTATTTAGTCATTGGAGAATCACAAAATATCATATCTGAAAGGGACTTCAGAAGTCAACTAGTCCAACCCATACCCTTCTACAGTAGCCCTGACCAATGGTCTTTGAGGCTCCACCTCTATATTGCCAGTGACAAGGAACTTAGTACCTCCTAAAGCAGTCCAGTCTAATCTAATTGCCTTGCATCATATCTAAATCTACCTCTTTGTAACTCCCCTCCTTGGTTCGTAGTTCCACCCTCTGCAGGCAACCAAAAAAAAAAAATCTATTCCCTTTTCCAAAGAACACTCTTCAACGCTTGAAGACAGCTCTCGTTCCCAGCACATCCTCCTCAAGTCTTCTCTTCTCCAGATTAAGCATTTCTAGTACTTTTAATACACACATAAAATAATAATAAAGTATGTGGCATAGTAAAGATAGCACTGACCAATTAGGAAAACTGGGTTCAAGGCCTACTATTTCATTAAGTTCCTTTGTGACAATGGGTAAATAACTTCCCCCTCTTGGCTTGGGCTTCCTCACCTATAAATCAGAGATCATAATGACTGCCCTGTGTCCTTCCACCAGCTACTCCAGTGAGGGAAACAAAATGAAAGTAGTTTATAAAATGTAAAGGGGTCTCTGACTGTAAAGGGCGCGCGCGCGCGCACACACACACACACACACACACACACAAGAAGCCCATAAGGAAACTCCAATATGCAAAAAAAAAAAAAAAATACAGCCTAACAGTACAAACTGGGGTAATTCTTAGTATGTGAAAGCATTATTCATTTCACAAAGCTATTCACCATAAGGTGGTTGTAAATAAGATGTCCCATTCATTTGCAATACGAAAAGCAGTACATGGCACAATGTAAAAACTCACTGGCCTGCGAACTGGGAGGCCTGCTAGTTCTGACTGCCAGCAATGTGGCTGTGAGCCTCAGAATGCGCCTCACATTCACCAACCTCACTTTCCTCCCTTCCAACCAGAAAAAGTTGGTCTAGATGTCTCCAAGGTCCCTTGCAGTTCTGAGCACTAGCTTTCACTCTCCCCAGTGTCTCCCTGGGGGCCCTTCTTCCTCTCTCTTCCACTGGGGAGATTCCCAGTGGTCAGAGACTGAGGCCCCGGCAGAGGGCGCTCTGCGAGAACCCTTCCAGGGAGTTTGTGGTGCGGGGAGGGGGAGCCAGACATCATTAGAGTGGAAAATATGAGGCCAAGCTGCTACTTTTATGAGTCCCAGACTTTGAAAAGCAAAAGTGCTGAGTTGTCTTCCTGAACCTGATAGAATAGGACCCGGCAGCTGCCCAGTAATTTCCAGGAAACCATCAGCTAAAGTGCTGGCAAATACTCCAGGGGAAACTGCTTGGAGTCCAAGCCCAGTTTTTGCTGCACTGTAGGCTCTGAGTGTGTATTTATGTGTGCTTATGTATGTGCGTGCATGCACAGAGTTATGCACTGTGCGGGGGCCTCTGCGCATACGCACATGGGGAGTGGATGTGTGGGGGCACACATGTGCTGTGCATTCTGGGTATGGATGCTTATGAATAGACTGGGTGCCTGCATACATGTGTGCACATGTGTACATGCATGTATTGGCTCATGGTGCATAACATGGATTGTGTACATGCATAGATATTACATGGTATGTAGGGGCATTATATATATCCTACATGTGTGAGCATTCCAGTATGTGGAAAGAGTTACGCATATTTGCGCGTGATAAAATATCTGACTCAATACCTGATGTCCTTTCAACTGTACCATACTGCATCTACATTGTATGTGCATGGATATGTAAGCATGTTTACATGTGTATTCCAAACGTATAGTGAGCATGTGTGTATTTGCATGCACATACTTGTTGCACATGGTTGCATGTGTGCTTGTGTGAGACCTTTGTGGCAAAGAATCCCTTCTGACATGAAGGGACCATGTGCACTTTGGAGACCTCTTGCTTATCTAACTCATTGGTTCCAACACAAGTGGGTCCAGAGGACTGCGAAAGTTGACATTTCCCCCATGGTCACAACATAATCATTCAAGTTCAGGCTTACAAGAACTCAGAACAGAACAATTTTATTTACACAATTAAGCACACACAAAGGACTCATTTATGAGCTGATAGAAAAATCTCAAGAACACCACCCCACCGTCTCCAATGGGTCACATTGTTCTGATAACCTAGATAATACCTGTGACCTACAGTTCTACCCCGGGTGGGCCCCAGTAAGAGGGAAGGCTGGGTTCCCTCTTCCACCATTCTCCTGCACTCTCCTTTCACTCTCCTTTCATGAATAACTCTCCTCCTATTTGGGCTTTGCCACCAGAATGGGGGCAGCAGAAATATGTCTGGTCCCAGGGGTGCTTCCTTCCCTCCACTCTCACTTTCTTTACTGCTGTTTGGCTGCTCCACATGTCTTTGATCTCTTCAGCTGAAGTCAACAGTGTGACATCTCTTTCCCACCTCTGGGGCATTACGTGCCTTCAGACTATTTAGACCATGGCCTGTTTTACTCATGGCTCCCACAGCTTCACTTCCTACAAAAGGGTCTTTTTGGGTCAATGTAGGAAAATTTCTTTCTTGGTCTACTCAACCAGGTTTTTGTTTTGAGCGTTGGGGAGTCCATAATTATTTAATGCCTCCTTCTCCTGCTAGCCAGAACGTGTGCTTCTCATTCATATCGGCCCTTCCTACCAAGTCTTTGGAGGTTTAGAAAGGCAGTCCTACTCTCTTTACATTTTTCCTTCCATCTCTCCATCTTCCTGTGGGCGGTTGGATACGTTCGTGCAAATTCCCTTGGGAGGCTTCATTTTTAAGTTTTCTAAAAGGGAGGGAGAACAGCAGAGCCAGAAGCTTCCACCAGCTACTCCTAGTACAGACCTTGTTACTCAGAAAGAGAGGGACAGCCTCTCTCTAGATGTGTATTAAGTGTACATCTATACGTATGTATACACAAATTTGTATGTGGATTTTTTGTGACCACATTTGAACATGTGTGTTTCTGATTCCCATCAATGGATTTATTCATTCTCAACCATCGGAGGAGAGAACAGTCCATCCTGAACACAATGCCTGGCACATAGCAGTCACTTAATAAATGTTTATTGATTGATTTATTGCCCAGACCATTCCTATTGTCTTCAGAGGGTAACACCAATGTTCCTATGCTTTATTTCAGGCCCTTTCCATGTTTGTCTCCAATAGGAAGTTTTAGGACTACTACTGGAAGTTTGTATGTGATGCTTTCCTTTGCAAAAATCAAAGCAAAACCAACCACTGATGATACCATAATGTACTTCTGACTTCAAAAAAGGATTCCAGTTTCTGTAGGAAGCTGTCCATGGAGATCTGTCTTGACTTCATGATATATTTTTGGTTTTTAGATAGAATACTCACTATACGAGATGTCATAATACCCCAAGTAGAAAGGAATGCATTTAAATTAAGTGATTTCTGAGCCAGGATCATTCAGCCAACCAATATGGAGAAGAGCTGATCACATCCATAAGCCTTTCCAGGAAATGCAGTAGGCTACCAAGAGTTACTATGATGGTGTAGGGGAAAGCATGTTAGACTTCACATCAGAAGACGGCTGGGTTCAAATTCTATCCTCTGACATTTGCTATGTGGCCACAGGCAGTCACTTAAACACAGTTTCTTCCTCTGTGAAATAGGCATAATAATAAATACTTGCACTATGTACTTCACTTGCCAGTCTTGGGAACCTTAAAGTACTATAGATACTGCTAAATGAATCAGCCAGACATTTTGGGACTCTTAAGTATGTGTGGTCCTTCTGATTTCCCTAGAGCTTGTCACAGTGGTTTTTAATTAATTGAAAAGCATTTAGTAAGTGCCTACTATGTATGAGACTATTTCATTACGTGCTAGTATGAACCTTAAAATAAATCCTGAAGGGCAAAGAATGCCTTTCTCTGCAATATTCTCAGACTCTATGGATCTAGGTTCTATGTGTCTATTTTCTTGCTATTTTCACAAAAAGACTAGCCCAAAAGAGTGGACTCCAAAGGAAAGCCTTCTATATATCTTGCAGAGATTTCTAAAGCCTAAGTCCAGAGCAAGCTTTTGAGTGGGTAATGTCAGCTCCCCAACATTCATGTCTCTGGGCAGATTTTATCTCAAGGTTATATTCATTCACCAAACATGTGTTCAGTGCTTAGGCTGTTGCATGCACAGTCCTTTCCTAAGAACTAAAGGGAATCCTGAAGTGATTAAGACATGCTCCCAGCTCTCAATCAATTTAGTAACAGGGATAAAGACATGGATGTAAATAACTCCAGTATAAAGTAGGTTTTAATGTATGCATAGGAGGCACTACAAATAAGCAAAAGAAAGAGAAAGAAGTTCTGACTGGATTGGGAAGGGAGGTGATGAATAAAGTTCGGGAAAGATTTCCTAGGGGAGATAATATTTGAATTGAGCCTTGAAGGGTAGGTTAGATTTCAAGAGATGGAGGTGGGAGAAGGCATTCTAGGTATGAAGAATGACATGAACAAAGCTATGAAGGCAAAAAAAAAAAAAAAGAATGTGCTTGGAGACAAATTGGACAACTTCCCAAATTATCCAACAAGGAAACAGCCCGCCATGTGAAGTAATAACTTCTGGAAGTATCCACACGGGCACTTGATTGTCAGGAATGCTACAAGGGCAATGCCTGCATTGAATGTGAGGATGGACTGGATGAGGGAGCAGAGTGGAATGAAAAGGGCCCTGGAATTAGAGTCAAATCACATGGATCCAAGTCTCCATTCTTCTGTTTTTGAACAGTGTGACCTTGAATAAGTCACTTATTCTCAGTCTCAGTTTTCTCACCTATAAAATGAGTGTACTGGAATCGATCCCCTCTATGATGCCTTCCAGCTCTAAATCGATGATTGTCTGATTTCTGATGCCCATTTCAGCTCTGAGTTTGCTCCCAAATCTAGCATTTCCCTCACATACAAAGGTTTCTCATAGAATGTAGACCATGAGATTCTTTCCACTCCTCCTCAATAGGTGCCCCGCCTAGCATAGAACAGAGAGGTGCTCACTTATCAGAGCTCACTATAGCCACAATGACATCTTAAATCTCTTTATAAGCCACATCCTGTTTTTGGTTTACTAAGTTTATGGGGAGGGGGAGAGTGGGAGGAAATTTACCAGAGGAAATAGTTTAATTTTGGAAAGTACCAAAAACTCATGTTGAATTTCTCAACTTAATTTTGGGGGTCCTTAAAATAGAGGGGAGTAAAGCAGGAGACCATCAAAGAGCTCAGAGAAGGGATGGCTTAGAGAATAGAAACCGATTCCCATAGGGCCTCAAATTGACTCAGCAGAGGCAATGAAACTCTTAGGACATCCCCTAATAAACAGAATTCACATTTCTATAGTTTTAACATTTACAAAGGGCTTTCCTCACAACAGCCCTATGAAGTGGGTAGTACAGACAGTTCTCGTTATTCCCATTTTATAGATGGGGAAACTGAAGCTCAGAGAGCTGAAGTGATTTGTACCAGGTCCCATAGCAAATAAGTATCAAAACCAGAACCTGAACTCAGGTCTTCTGACTCTCAAGTATTTTGACTAAAGGTCTAGCTAGCACTCTACCACTGGTTGTCAGTGTAGGCGGGCATATGAAAAGTCCATGTGGACTGGCACAAAATGGAAGTGTCTAAGCACTGAAGAACCAAAGCAACTGAGAAAGAGCAAAGTTTGATCCTCAAACTCTGCCTTTTTTGTGTGATCCTGTAGGGGTCCAACCAGATTTTGTGACTTGCTATGTTATACTTAAAGGAATAACTATATTTTAATAAGCAGGACCACAGAGATAAGGCAATATTTAATCCCCCCCAAAATGAAATTCTATGGTTAGAATTTTAGGCATGGATAGGATGAATATTTTGAGGGGGCAACTTTCTAGTGCCCCTCAAATCCCACCAGTAAGTGATAACCTACTTCAACCCTTATTAGGATATAAGAACCTTGAGGACAGGGAGCCTATGCTATAGCACTGAATATATTGCCTTGAATGTGGTAGATAATAAATTTACAGCAGATGGATGGATGGATGGATGGATGTTGACCCAGCCCAACCATCTCTCTACAAAGTTGTGAAATTGGCTACATTTGTTTTTAGATACTCCTTTATCCTTGTTTCTATGCCTCGCTTGTCCCTTCCAGGAACTGGGAGTCAGAACGCTAATGTCTGTTAGAAGGTAGATCTTTTACCATCCTGCCTTTAGATATGTTTATTCTATTCCCCAAATCTGCAAAACTCTTCCTTTCCAGTATAAACTACTTGTTGAAACCTTACCCATTTTCAAGACCTGGCTAAAATCATGCTTTACCCAGGAAATGTTTGCTGATCCCTCCACCCTGAAAAATAGGAAAACAATTGTGTTTGCTTCATATTAGTTATGTTATCTTAGATGTCAACTTTTCTGAGCTTTCATAATCTATTAAAAATAGAATAATAATACTTTGCCTTCTCCATAGGACTTTCAAGAGGATCAAACGAGAGAATGGAGGCGCTTTGGAAACTATAAAGGGCTGCAGCAACAAGAGGTATTATTATTAGACTTAGACTTGTATGGAGTCCCCTCCTCCCACCCTTCACAAGCTGGTCCTCCCTAAGAAGTGTTCCATGTCCCAGACCTTGCCTTTGTCCCCTTCCCTTTCCAGCTTCTTCTTGACGTCAAGGACTGACTTCCTTTCTGCTTGTATTTGTATTCCCGGTGCTCAGCACAGTGCCTATCCTATAGTAAGCATTTAAGTGCTAGTTGACTAATTGGCTATAATTGACTATAAATTAATTGACTATAAAACAAAAGGATTAGACTAGAATCGGGGATTCTGAGGTCTATGGCCTTATTCTTTTAAAAATATTCTTATAGTTCTATTTCCACATAATTAGTTTCTTTGATAATCCTTCATATTTTATTTTATGTGTTTAAAAACACTATTTTGAGAAGGGGTCCATGTGAGTGGCTTGACTGTCAAAGAAGTCCATGACGCAAAACATGTTAAGAACCTTGAAACAAGATGATGTCTAAGGTCCCCTCCAGCTTTAAGAGCCTATATTCTAAGGACCATTCCAACTTTAAAACTGCATGCAAGGTTAGGTCTTGGAGATACAAAAACCAAATGAAATATTCCTTGACTTCCAGAAATTTACCTTCCTTCTACTAGAGAAAGGGATGGTGTGAGTTACATTCAAGTAAGTAAACAAATACAAGATAATTTAAGGAGGAAGAAAGCATAGAGATAGCACTCCAGATGAACAAGTCAACTAGGAATTTGAAGAGGTGGAGGAATAGGAGGGAGGGCATCCCAGGCAATGGGGATAGCCTATGCAAGGACACAAAGCAGAGACAGGAAATGCTATGTCAGATTCAAGAGACAGCTGGTAGATCGGTTTGGCTAAAATACAGAATGTGTGTTTGTAGAGTGAAATGAAATCTATTGAAAGGTAGTCAGGAGGAGTCAGATTGTTCATGGCTTTAAAAGCCAGTTTGTACTTTATTTGGAAGAAAAAGATAGCTGGGAGACAGAAGGCCTGTGTCACTGGATGGCAGAGGACATGGGGCAGAGGTTGGTGGGGGGGAGTGGAGGGGGAGAGGAAAGTATAAGACTGGAAAAGGAGGGAAAGAAGGTTATGAAGGGCTTTGAATGTTAACCAGACCATTTTATATTTGATTCGAGAGCCTTGAGAAGAGCCAATGAAGGTTTCTGAGAATGGAGAAATATGGTCGGACTTGTGTCTTAGGAATATTCATTTGTAGTTGTTTGGAGGATCAGTTGAAGAAAAGATGATCTTCCAACTCTTATATATAGTTCTAACATTCTATGTTCTAAAGTTCCTTCTAGCTCTAACATTCAACGTCTTAATATTCTGTGTTCTCAGGTCCATTTTCAGATCTAACATTCTATGATTCTATAACCTTGATATTCTATAAATGGGCTATTTGTAGCTGTATCTTAAAAGCAATTGTTGTTTAGGAGTCAATATTGGTGAGTTTGTTTCAGGGGAAAGGAAAGGAGGGAGGGAAGGAGAGAAAGAAGAAGGGAAGAGAAAGAGAGGAAGTAGGAAAGGAAGAAAGAAGAAAAAAGAGAGAAGGAAAGGAATAAAGGAAAAAAGAAAGAAGGAAAGTGATAAATAAGGAAAGGAAGGAAGGGAAAGAAAGAAGGAAAGGAAGGAAGAAAAAGAAAGAAAGAAAAGAAGGAAGAAAAAGAAGGAAAGAAAGAAAGAAGAAAAGAAAGAAAGGAAGGAAGTAACAAAGAAAGAAAAAAGGAAAGAAAGAAAGAAAGAAAGAAAGAAAGAAAGAAAGAAAGAAAGAAAGAAAGAAAGAAAGAAAGAAAGAAAGAAAATGTGACCAGCTGGCAATCTGTTTATGTTCTGGGAAAGATACACCATCCAGTCCCCCATAAACACTTTTTATTTGGTTTGGTTTGACGAATGTTTTTCATCTCTAGTGGATGTTGAAAGAACCCAGGGCCTTTGGAATACCAATTGGATTCTCTGTGAGCTATTTTCTTCCCTGTTCCTATGAGAAATGGAAATGGTCAAGGTATTTTGGTGGCCTTCCAACATCTATTGCCTTGCACACTAATGAGAATTGAAGACATCATTGTAGTTCCAGAGATAAGATGTGTTTGTTTGTTCCTAGTTTCCAAAAGAAACATAGAACGGGGAACATTTATCCTGGCCTTTTTTTTTTTAACAAAGCAGACAACATTCCCAATTAAATGATAGGTCTCAGAGGAAAGTTCAATTGTATTCCTTAACCCAATGATTCCCTGATCTGATGAATCCACATCCTCAATCTTGTACGATTTCAAAGGACTATGTAAAATTCTCCAAAATTCCCCATCTCAAAGAAAAATATTTAACCATGTTCAGTTTTTAAAGCCTCCATAATAGTCCTCCTCCAAGGACTGTGGGAGATGTGCTTGACCCCTGAGTTCAAAGGATCATAGATTTACAGTTGGAAGGGATCTTAGAAGCCATCAAGTTCTCTACCCACTAAGATGGTGCCTGCCCTGACTCATACAGTGCTTGTGTGTGTGGCAACTAGTGAGTAGAGCATTGAACTTGGAGTCAGGAAGGCCTACATCAAAATTCTGCTTCAAATGCTTACTATTTCTGTAACCCTGAGTAAGTTACAGCCTCACAGCCTCAGTTTTCTCATCTGCACTTTAGAGACTATTAATAATAGAACCTCTTGCATGGGGTTGTTGTGAAAGTTAAATGAAATAACGTATGCAAAATGTTTTGCAAATCTTAAGAGTGCTATAAAAATGCTAGCTAACATGATCATTTTTAAGGTTTGCAAAGCACTTTACATATATTATCTTAAAGGCTATGCCAGAGGAGCTCAAGATGGGCCAGGATCTACCAAGGAAAGGCTTCGTCAACAGGCCTGATGACAGACTAGATGTCTGTCCTTTAAGGGCAGCTCAGCTAAGTGTGAAAACTCAGCCCCAGAGAACTGAACTCCAGGTGAATTTATTTAGCCACAGCTGCCTGTCATGATGGCCATCTATCAAAGTTTGGGGGAAGGGGAGGGGATGGGGAAGGGGTTCCTATCTGCCCAGCCAACAGGAAGATCCACACCAATGAAACCACGGTTCCTTGCAAGTATTGAAAAACAGCACTGGGGGGACAGAGAGGGCACTGGAGTCAGATGATCTAGCCAGAGGTGGGGAACTGTGGCTTCCAGGCCACATGGGGCCCTCTAGGTCCTCAAGTGCAGCCCTTTGAATACAAACTTCACAGAACAAGTCCCTTAACAAAAGGACACCTTCTGTAAAACTTGGAGTGGATCAAAAGGTCCCACCCAAGGACCTAGAAGGCAACATGTGGCCTGGAGGCCACAGGTTCCCCACCCCCTGGCACAGTTCAGCTAGTAAATGGCCAATTTTCTTGATTTACTCTCTTGACAATCATGGTCATAAAAATAACTGAAATAAACTTTAAAATGTTTTGTCATGGCTAGAGGAACCTTAGACATTTGCTGGTACCATCTCAGCATTTTACAGATGAGGAAACTGAGGCCCAGAGAGGGGAAATAATTTTGCCCAAGATCACAGGGTTAATAAATGCCAGGACCCTGATCAGAATCCAGTTCTCTCCTGGCTCCTAGCCTAGGGAGATCTTCACTGCAGTACTCAGTCAATTGGTTAGGCAACTAGCATTCATTAAGACCCTACTACGCTCCAGGCACTGTGTCGAGCGCTGGGAACACAGCAAGGTAAAAAGCAGAACCTGCTCTTAAGGAGCTCACAGTCTGATGGGGAAGACAAAGAGGCAAACAAACCAGATAGACACGGGATACACTGGAGGTAGCCTCAGAAGGAAGGCACTAGTAGATTAAGGAAGGCTCCTCGCACACGGTGGAACTTTAGTTGAGACTTGGCCGAACCAAGCCAGGGAAGCTCCTCTCCGTGGGGGCACACAGACAGCCGCAAAGTATGAGTTCGTGGAAAGGGGTATTTCCCTGGGGGTGGCAGGGAGTTGCTATCGACTAATAGGGCCAACACTCCCTCCTCTAGATTCCCCAGCCCCTCCCTAGGGTCCCACCAGGCTCAGCCTCCCTTTTTTCAGGCCGCACCCTCCCGGAAGGGGGTTGCGGGGGGGCGGGGGGGAGGTCCGCGGGGGAATCCGCCAGGACCTGTGACAGGCAGATGGCTGAGATGCAAATGCTCCAGGTAAGCCCGATCCCTGCGGAGGCAAAGGGTTGGGGTAACAGCTCCCTCGGGATGACTCCTTAGTCTCCCTGATCTGCTCTCAAGGCCACTTCATAACAGCTGGCCTTCCCTCCAACCCCTCCGACTGAGCACGACTCCCCTCAACTTCCCCCCAACTTCCTTTTTACATCTGGACCCTAGTGGTCGCGCCCAGAGGCCACACCTGGACCCATGTTCCCCGGTTGAAGGAGTCCTCCTACACATCTGGACTTCTGCCTCGTTCGCTTGACTTCCCTAGTCGCTGAACATCTGGTCTCCTTCCGCCCGCTATCGACCCCCCTCCCCCGCCCCCATCTTCCAGATCGTGTCTAAGTGACCTTAATCTTTGATCCTGTGTCCTCCCGGAGACTGGTCTCCTGAACTACCCTACTCTCGAATTGGATTAGGGCAGCTCTTGACAGGTGTTAGGACCTACAAACCGGCAAACATTTTAGGCTGAAGTAAAACTAGGTGGTTTTTCTCGTCGCCTGTGAGCACACCCTCTTCACAAGATCACAAGTACGCATAATTACACCGCCCCCCACCCCCAGCTCCCTCAGAATCTTATTTTTCAGCTGCATACATCTTTAACTGAAATGGGAGGAACACCGTCAGTAGACTGAGGGGGAAACCAAGGGTCCGGGGGAGGAAGAAATTTGGCCAAAATCACAGAGGAAACTAGAGCCAAAACTGAGACTGGCACTCACTACCCAGGCAGTGCTCCCTCCCCCGTGCCGCAGGAGTGTCTCCTGTCGTGCAGCGCTGTTATTACATTGTTAAAGTTTTTCCTATTGTGGTTTGATACATTTTGTCGCATATATTACTTACATACAACATGTCCCCAAAGTCTTAGTGCCGTTTGAAGCTTTGATAGCCTTGGGGGAGCCATTTAAGCTTTAATCGCTTCAAACGGCACTAAGACTTTGGGGACACCTTTGTATTTGAGTATAGGTTCCAAGGCTACACTTCTCACATTCTCATTAATGAGTAATTTACCATATTTGTTACATGGCCATTTTTCATGTTTGCTGTATCGCTTTGTGTTTCAGACACTTCGGCAAATTTAAAAAGTTTTTAAGTGTGTACCTTCTGTGCTAAATGGCTACAGAGATAAAATCTGCCAACAATCCTTGGTCTCAAGGAGTTGAAGTCAGCCTGGGAAGCAGCAGGCCTGCTTAGAATAGCAGTGGTAGCAGTTTAAGAGGAGGCAGGCTTTGTTAATGTTTTGTTGTTTTCCAGTTGTGTCTGACTCTTCATGACTCTATCTGGGGTTTTCTTGTCAAAGGTACTGGAGTGGTTTGCCATTTCCTTCTCCAGTTCATTTTATAGATCAAGAAACTGAGGCAAACAGAGTTAAGTGACTTGCCCAGGGTCACATAGCTAGTAAGTGTCTGAGGCTGGATTTGAACTCAGGTCTTCCTGATTCCAGGCCCAACACATTGTCCACTGTGCCACCTAGCTGTCTATAGGTGGGCTACTTGTGTGCAAAATAGTGAGACCTGATTATCAGAACTGGAGAACCAATAACATTAAATTGGTATATCACTCCTGTCAGCTGATCGAGAATGGATTTTCCAACCTGATCTACCACTTGAATTTTTAAATAAAACATAGAATGTTAGATCAGTAAGGCACTTTAGTACATAGAATGTTAGGACATGGAACAATAGAGAAGGAATGGACTTGAGGAGGCCCTGACTGAGAAGTAAGCTACTATTCAGGGCTCCATATAGCTCCTCAGCCCAGAGGGCATGAATAGAACACATTCTCCCTGGGGAAGATGCCAGGGCCAGACTGAAGATATCAGTTGATCTTGATATCTACACTAAGTCAATGTTCCTTAGCTCTGCAACTCAACCTTGAAGGGGTTGGGTCAATGAACTTGGGTGGCTCCAGCTCAGAAGAGGGACCTGTGTCACCTCAAAGCCACACCTCTTTCAATGGGAATGGGAAGGAAGCGCTGCCTTCATGTTTGGGTAGGTATTTCCCCTCCTCCACTCCGTGAGAAGCATTAGAAAGCAATGTACTCACCTCTAAGGTTTTTGTACTTTTTTGGAGAAAAAAAATAAAAAATTTAATCCAGAAAAAGTAAACAAGGGAGAAAGTGTTCCAGTCAAACTGGACAGCTAGCTGGACCCTGAACTTGACATTCTATCTCCTGTGTCGATAACCAAGCCCTTCTCCATGCCTGGAATGTGTTCCCACTTCATCTTTGTCTTCCAGTCTTTATCTTCCTTCAAGGCTGAGTGTAGGTGCCATCTCTGCTAAGAAACTCTCCTTGATCTCCCTGTCCAGCTTCCTCTTCAGATTTTACTAATGCCCTTTTAAGTTTTGTATTCCAATTATCTGCATACATTTTATATCCACACCCCCTTCAATCCCTATAGAATATAAGTTCATTGAAAACAGGAACTGGTTACTCTTGGTACCCAACCCACCTAACACAGTGGTTGTACTTAACAAATGCCTGTTGAATTGAATTCAAACAGAGAGAGATCATAAAACATAAAATGTCAGTGTGGGAAGGGACAGTCATTAGAATACAGAATGTCAGAGCTGGAAAGGATCTTATGACTTAGAATATTAGAACTGAAAAAGACCTTACATAGAGAATGACTGTCAGACCTAGAGAGGACTTGAGAAAACAGAATGTTAGGATCTGAATGTTAAGCACTAGATCTAGAAGGGACTTTAGAATACAGTCAGCCATAGAACCACTATTTTAAAATATTCTTATTGCCACAGACCCACTGGTAAGATCACCCTTTGGCTGGAAAATTCTGTTGGGTTACCTACTGGGTAGTTACTGGGAGTTCTGGCCTGATGCTGTCTGGGACTTTCTTAGCCCAACTCTTGCCCAGGGGAAATGATTCTGCTGAAGCAAGGAGGGGCTCTGGTCGAGGTTCTCAGATGATATGACTCGGTTCCTAAAGTCTATGACAAATTTCTTTGTCTTTTTTTTTTCAATCAGAAGGAAGACTGGACTTTTTTTTCTTTTTTTAACCATTACAATTCAATGTCCAGGGGACTTTTCCACCCAGCAGGGTAATTTCTTACTCATACTTATTCCCTCCCCCTCCCCCCATGACATTTCACCATAGGCTAGGACTCATCAAGTGGCTGAACAAAGACATCAACATCTCACCTCACAAGAGAGTAAGTGACAGGAATCACCTCTCCTCCAAGCACCTGCTTGCCTGCTCCTTGGGACCGGTGGAAATCAGAGGACCTACCTTCATTTGCCAAGAGCTCCCCAGATGGCAGAGAACCCTACTGATATTGCCCCTGTGGGCCCCCGCCTCACCCCTGATGAAAATGAATTTCCCTTTGGATACCCTACCAGTATCTGCCAGAGGACCCCTGAGCCCAAGTACTTGTGCTGTGGTTGCCACAATGTTCTGAAGAAGGCCCAGCAGACCCTATGTGGCCACCGATACTGTGCTGCCTGCCTCTCCTGGATAGTGAGGTGAGGGGGGAGGGGAAGGAATGGAGGAGGAACTGGCTGATCTGTCTGTCTGTCTGTCTGTCTCTCCAGGGGAAGGGGAGAAAATGGACTGGCTTAAGGTTTGACAGAGACAACCCCTTGAAGACAGACAATAGTCTCCTTCCCCCATTCTACATATGGATGCTTGAAACCAGTACTGTAGTTTAACGTTCCACGTTCTGTATTCCAACATTCTTTGTCTTTCATCTGCTTTAGCTTTGACATTCTGTGTTCTAACATTTTATATTCTGAAGTCTTTTCCAGCTCCATGATCTAGGAAATACAAATGTCTCTGAGAAAGGGAACTCACTGACTTTTATTCATACTCAGATATAAATGTCTGATATTAGCTCTCCTCCTCAGAGCTGAAGTTAAGAGAGCTGTGTTCTAGGCCTGGCTTTACCACATTACTGTGTGGCTGTGAGCAAGTCATTCCAATTTACTGAGCCTGTTTCCTCATATTACAGTTCTGATACTGTACGAGTTAACATTCGATGCTTTAAGCTCCCTTTCAGGTCTAATGGTCTCTTTTCTCAAGTTTCTTTGTACTCTGATACTGTGTGTTCTAACCTGCTTCTAAACTCTAATATTCTGTATTTCTGTAATTCTATGGAGTGATCAAGAGCCAGTCTTGACTCTGTGCACTATGTTATGAGTTTAAACCTTCAAGTTAAATAATAATAATAATGAATATTTACATAAAGCTTACTATGTGCCAGGCACTGCACTTTACAACTCTTATCTATGTTATCATCTATCCTAACAACCCCATAGTGCTTTTGGGCCCAGAGTTTGGTCTTGCTTCATGGCTTTGGTGCTTCTAAATCTTTCTTGGACAGGGCTTGGGGTGGTAACCCATCTCTATTTGTTGCAGAGGGTGATTTCTAGGTTTTCTAGTTTGGGATCAAGACAGGTAATGAAAAGGACAAGTTGTATAAACCAAACTTGCTGAATGTATTTTGCCAGGATCAGCAAGAACCCCATATGTTCAAGGTGCAAGGAAGAGAATCCACGGTCTGTGGAAGATGAAAGTTTCTTATCGGAAGAGAAGGTATGCTTGTGTGAAAAAGATCCTTATGCTGCCTTTGTTTTGTCCCGTGAAGGATATGAGACAGGCCTTCCTTATCTCATCAACAGTCACAGTGCCTAAACTGTCACTATTTATTCCTTTGGTAATCAAAGGGTTTTTTGTCCCTTATTAAAATACAAAGCCCTCTGGAGGGGGAACATATTATCAAAAATGAATGATTAGAGAACAAAGAACCTTTGGGGATGGCATACAGTATTGGCTTCCTAAAAGGGAGGGAGAGAAAGTACAAAGAGAGACATGAGCACTGAAGGGGAGATGAGAGATTTACAATTATTCCTCAAGCGAACTTTTCTATATGTTTGTTTGTCCTAAGAGCAGGCAGAGTCTTTTCAGATAATTTATTCCAACTCCCTCATTTCGCAGATGGGAAAACTGAGGTCCAGAGAAGTGATGTGGCTTCCTCTCTCCTTGCTCCCCTCCCTTCCACATACATTAGAGTTCATTTCCCCACTTTATCCTGTCTGGAATATAGCTTCTTGTACATAAGTATAGACCATGTCCAGGCTCTCCCAGAGGAAGGCCAGATTAATAGACAGTGGAGGTTAGAGTTAAGTGGGACAGGGGATTCTGACAGAATCAGGAGTAGATCCAGAGTCTCCCAATTCTCCCACCAAACTGCTAGCGGTGCTCTGCTCCCTCCCCATGCTCTGGACCGCCATCTTATGTCCTGTTCTTTCAAAGCTCTGCTAGATGACTCAAGTTGTTCATGTGTTAAACTGAGTGACTAGTGATGGGCTGTTATTCCCAGGTAACACAGTTACATTTTGACAAGGGCCTCCCTCAAAGGTGACACTAGTGGGGGAAACCCAGGCACTGTGGTCAAATTGGTCAGAGAGATAGTTTGAGTGTGGGGGTAAGGAGGAGGGGGACAGTTTTTAAAGTAGAACCTAAATTACACTCAAGTCCATCATTCTGCATAGGGTGAGTACGAAGGAAACCAATGGTTCAGTCTTAGTCACAGACTCTGTGGGGAAGTACCAGGGACTTCTCTGACTCCTGACCCAGGCCTGCACTTGCATGAGACATTTAAGGATCTGAAGGCAGCAAGACTATAGTACAGTGTTTTGCATAATGGATATTTCTTGGTTATAATGGATATTTCTCTAGCCTGGGCCGTAGACCAAGACACAAAATGGAGGTCATCTCCTCCAACTGCCTCATTTGATAGAGGAGGAAAACTGAGACTTAAAAAAGTTAAGAAACTTGCCCAAGTTTACTCTGCTAAGAAGTAGCTGGCGCAATCTTTAAAGCCAGGGCTTCTGTCTATAAGCCCAGTTCTTCCCATTATATCAAAGCACAGAAAAGTCCACATCCATGTGGCTCAGACTAACCTCTTTGTGAAAAGACATAGCTTACCAGCTGGTTATCAGTTTGTCCTTATCCTCTTATCTAATCAAGCTAATTCTGCTCTAAAGTGTACTTAGAATTCATGAGGTGATTGGCTGAACAGAGGACACAGACATGAAAGGATTAATTTTAGGCCTTGGTAGAAGCTTAGTTTGTCTGAAATGATGTTCCAGTAGCTGATAGGGTGTGATAAATGTGGCCAGGCCAGGTGAAGAACTGCTTTTTTCAAGGTGGCCCATACTGTGCCATGTATCTGAGACATGTGACTACTTTTCTTCATCCCTTCCCCCACTTTGCGTGGCTCACAAAGGGGACAGTATGGTACATTGGAAAGACCACAGGATTTGGAATTAGAAAACCTGGATTCAAATCTTGCCTTTGCCATTTGTTACCTCTAATCCCTTTCCCTTCTCTGGGCCTCAGTTCTTTGATCTAGAAAATAAAAGAGTTGAACTAGATCAAAGGTTCATAACCTGTGATCTGAGCTTTTTTTTTTAATATATATTTTGATAACTATTTCGATAGAATTGGTTTCCTTTGTAATTCTATGCATTTAAAGTGTTTAAAAACATTATTATGAAAAGACTTTCCCAGACTGCTACAGGAGCCCATTACATACACAAACATGTTAAGAATCCTTGACTTGGGGCAGCTAGGTGGTACAGTGGACAGAGCACTGGCCCTGGAAGTCTGGAGGACCTGAGTTCAAATCTAGCCCCAGACACTTGACACTTAATCATTTAGCCCTGATTGCCTCGAGGGGAAAAAAAAGAATCCCTTGACTAGATGGTCTCTAAAGGCCCTTCTAGATCTAAATCTTATAAAATGGTCAAACGATGTTGAAAATTTGTCCGCAAAGTCGAGGAGCCTTGGCTTCCATGGCATAGGGCACCAAGTGGTGGTGGAGAGAGCTCTAGGATAGCCACTAGAACGCTGGAATCCTGATCCCCACCTCAGTCATTGCCTCGCTGTGTGATTTCAGACCAGTCTCTTTCTCTCTTTGGGCTTCTGTTTCCTTATTTGTTAAGTTAGGTGGCCTTTTAAGTCCCTGTGATTTAGTTTCCCATATTAGAGCTTGGGGCATTAGACTAGACAAGGTCAGGACTGTCCTCTGATTGTCTTTCAAAGTTCTCCCTCTGAACGCTCAGTTGAATGGTGAGAAATTACTTTGGCCACATTAGCCAGCTCAGTTTTGTTTGTTGTTCAGTTGTTTCAGGTGTGTCTGACTCTTTGTGACCCCATTTGGTATTTTCTTGGCAAAGATACTGGACTGGTTTGCCATTTCCTTCTCCAGCTTATTTTACAGATGAGGAAACTGAGGTGACCAGGGTTAAGTGACTTGCCCAGAGTCACTCAGCAAGTAAGAGTCTCAGGCTGGATTTGAACTCAAAGATGAGTCTTCTTGACTTCAGGTCTGGCATTCTATCCACTTTACCACCTAGCTTAGTTTTAGGCAACAATTAAAATCAGTCTCTGGACTAAAAGAACAAAGGCTGGGTAGTCTCTGATCATGGCCCCCTAGAGGCAACTAGGTGGTATGGTGAATGGAGTGCTGATACTAGAGTAGAGAAGACCTGAGTTCAAATTCTGCCTCAGATCGTTCCTAGCTGTGTGACCCTGGGCAAATCACTTAGCCTCTATATCTTTCAAGTGTAAAATGCAGATAATAATAGCACGTACCTCCCAGGACTATGGTGAGGACTAAATGAGATAATATTTGTAAGGCACTTGGCATGATACCTGGCACATAGTAGGTTCTGTATAAATGCTTATTCCTTTCCCTTCTCACAGGCAAGAGTACCACAAGTGGCCCCAGAGAAAGGAAAGGGAAAGTGATAAGAAGACTTGAGAGATGGTGGGGGGAAAGAGTTTCTGTGAAACAGAAGGGAAGTACATTTAGCAGAGCACCTTCTTTCCAGAGGTTTTTAGAACCAATAAGTTGTAGCAGAAAGAGGGCTAGATTTGGAATCTGGCCTTGAATACTACTTCTGCTACTTACAATTTGACCTTGGGAAAGTAACTTTATCTGTTTTGGCCTCAGTTTCCTCCTATGTAAAATGATGAAGGCGGACTAGATCTCCAAGGCTCCTGTAAGCTTTAAATCTCTCCCAGGATAAGTATTATGTCAGGTCTTAAGTATAATATAGTTCTCTGTATAACATGCTTTTTCATTAATTAAACCTCCTTAGACAAGATTTTTGGGAGCAGAGTCCATTTTAATAGTGCAAAGCATTACAGTGAAGTCTATTAAGCTATTCCACCAAACCTGACTTTTGGTTGACTCCATGGGAAGACTATAGTATCCTAGGAGCGTGGGATGGTAGAGAACCCAGGTTATAACAAAATGCTAGAACTAAAAGGGACTTTAGGACACAGATTGTTACAGCTGGAAAGGAACTTAGAACATAGAATGTCAGAGCTAGAAGGGAGCTTAGAACCCACAATGTCAGCACATACATAGAACAAAAGAGCTACAAAGGGTTTTAAAATAGAATGGCAGAGCTGGAAGAGAGCTGTTAGAACCCAGGATGTCAGTGCCAGATAAGAGCTTAGAATATGGGATGTTAGAACGTAGAATCTTCTGGAAGGGATCCTGGAGCTTGTTTTGTCCAACCCCTTCATTTTACAGTTGGAGAAACTTAGAAGTGAAGTGGCTTGTCCTGGCTCATTCAGTGGGATTACTGCATAGCAGTGACTAGAACCTCCCTCTCTCAATTTTCCTTCTAGACTGCTTTATAGAGGCGAGGAGCATTTAGCCAGGTCCTACAGGTTAGGTGGGATTTTGCTGAGCAGAGGGTAACAAAGTTGAGCTTTCAGGACTCCAGGTGGAACAGCATCAGCGAAGGTGCACAGCCCTCCTGGAGGTCCTTTGCTCTTGAAATGGCACCCAGTTACCCCACCGGGTCTTCCAAAAAGAAGTTCTTAAAGCCCTCAGCAGTTCCCAAACAAAGTAAACAACTCTGGAGAGACAAATTCTGAGGCATGGGGCCAAGGAGCCTCCTACACCCACTCCATTCTCTTTGGGGACAGGTACTGTTGCTAAGTCTGTACAAAAGCAGTATTGACACTCCCTTTACTTTATAATACTAGTATTCATGAAGGCAACAGCCTTCATGCCTAAGCAAGGCACTCCTGGCCAACCCCCTCCAGCGGACCCTGAAACTGTAGCTTTCTCCAGCTCTTCTGAGAACACACTGGGAATCCATCTGTCATTCAGAATAGCCTAGACAGAAGAACAAGTGTTTTCCGTGTGTGTGTGTGTGTGTGTGTGTGTGTGTGTGTGTGTGTGTGTGTGTGTGTTCACCTTAGAAAGTCCACCCAGACTTTTATTTTTAGTGATCTCCAAGTATCTGGGACAGTTCACGGCATTGAGCACAACCCCCATTGACATAATGGTGGCATCTGTCCTGGGGAGGATCCAGAAGCCTGAGGCCCTTTCTCGTAGGGCAAAAAGCTTGGTGTCCTCAATCTTCTGCACCCCAAATATCATCATAGAAGTCAGAGCTAGCAGAGTCCTTAGAGATCATCTGGTCTAGAGAGGAGGAAACAGAAGCCCAGAGAGAAGTTCACAAGTGTTAAATCTGGGACCCAAACTCAGGTCTCCAGAAATGCAATACATCAAACCATGCTGCTTCTTTTCGCAATGCTGTCTAAGACAACAATATCACCACTGCCACCAGCAATAATCATTACTGACATACTAACAACTGGTTTTGGAGTTTATAATGCATCTTATACATATCTGTCTAAAGTTCAGAGTGGCATTGTAGGGTAATGGAAAGATCATTGGCTTTGCAATCAGGCAAATCTCAGCTCTGGTACTTAAAGAGTGGCCAAGGTAAGTAACTTCTCCATTTCCTCATCTGTAAAAATGGAGGGAGGGGAGTTGTGTGTGATTGATATCTATATTATTTACCTCAAAGAGATGTGAGGGAAAGACTTTGTAAACTTTAAAGGGCTTTAGAAATGTGAGCCACTATTGTAATCTACAACTCAGAAAGGTATGTAAAGTACTCAGTATTTACCTGAGTACATCAAGTATCTCCCTGGTAAAATGCAAGCCCCTGAAGAGCAGAAACAGTAGTGGCCTTTGGTGTCTTTAGATCCCCAGCACCTAGTGCAGTGTCCTGTATGCAGCAAGAACTTACAAATGTTTGCTGAATTGAACTCTAAATTGTTCAATTGAGGTAGGTAACACATTTTACAAAGAAGGAAACTGAAAGTCTTGCCCACTGTCACATGGCAGTGCCCACATTAGAGCCCAAGCCTTTCCTACTTCAGATTCAGTGCCCTGCCCCACCCTGCCGTGCCTTGCTGGGGACTGAATGTGTGTCCTCCACCCAGCCCTGCCTCCCCTGTCTGGGTTCTGCTAAGTATTCAATAAGATAATGGATTATGTAAATGTAAAATATTATGTATTTTACATAATATAAAAGTGTTTATGCAACGGGTTATGATTCTCTCTATTCTCCAGGCTTTTGTTGATGCTGCCATTAATAAGGAAATCTCTGAGCTGAGTGTGCATTGCGTGATTTCTGGGTGTGGCTGGACTGGCCTCATGAAGAATTTTGAGGTCAGTTGAGTTTGTGGGTGGTTGGTTCAACGTAGCCCCAGAATTCCAGGGTCTCTGAGTAGAAAGGGATCTCAGAGATAATCTAATTTAGCTCATTCTTAAAATAATTCCCATCTACAGTGGGCAAGTAACTACTCCCAGCCTCCTCTTGAGAGCCTCTTATCTCCTAGTAGAGCTCATTCACCTTTGAGGTACTTCCTGCACTTTTTGCTCCCAGGAGAATGGTCGGTCAGTGAAAATAGCTAGCATTTACGTTGCTCTGTAGGGTTCCAAAGCGTTTTAGAGCTTTGTGAGTATTATTTCCTCTGATTACCACAACAACCCTTAGAGGTAGGTGCTATTATGCTCTTCCTTTTACAGGTGAAGAAAGTGAGGTTGACAACATTTCGGTGATTTGCCCAGGGTCACATAGCTAGGATGTGTCATGGGCAGGGTCTGAACTCAGGTCTTCCTAACTCCAAGTCTGGCAGGCCATCTAGTCACCATCAGAGAAACTCCTGGGTGCTAGACGCTAGCAAAGGCAGAGGAAGGCAGGGCAATAGAGTAGACAGAGCACTGGACTTAGAGTCAAGAAAACTTGATTTTTAGTCCTTCTTCCTACACTTACTGTGTGACCCTTGATAGGTAACATAACCTTTCTGGACCTTGTTTCCTTCATCGGGAAATTTTCAGGGCTGGACTTAATGACCCCTGCAGTCTCTCCCAACTTTAAACCTGTGATTCTATGGGAATTCTTATCCTTGTCTCAATAAGAGGCTTCTTTTTGGCTCAGAGTAGATGTATCCACACATTGACTTATCGAACCTGAAGGGTTTGGGGAAAGTTCACTTGGGTTCAGACATGGATCCTGTAGGAGGTTGTTTCCCCTACTTGGAATCTCTCCCTTTCCTGACACTTATCCACACCCTATTCAGAGATTAAAGTCCCCTGTTCCATTCTCCATTCCAATGCATGACTCCTCCCTACAACAGCCCTCACTACTACACAGTCAACCTCTCTCGGAGCCTTTCCAGGGACACAGAGCTCGCTATCTCACAAGTCATCTTATTTTGCTTGTGTACAGGTCTAATTACTAACAAGTTCTTCTTTAATCTCAAGGAATGACATTCTAATAGTAAAATTTAAGCCAGTATTAATATTAACATGCAGTACATAGTAGGGATACTTGCAATGGGCAGGCCTCCCTGGAAGTCCTCAAATCATACCAAATAGACTAAACTGAATTATATGTCAATTATCTATCAATTAGAATTATTTATCAATCAACAGTCATTTTGAAAGCACCTACTCAGGTGTCTGGTACAGGGCTAGGGATACAAAGACAAATATGAAATAGTATCTGGCCTTTAGGACATTATATTCTATCAGAAAAGGCAGCAGGCACATATAATTAGTTGTGTTTAATCATTTCAGTCGCGTCTGAATCTCTGTGAACCCATTTGGGGTATTCTTGGCAAAGATGCTGGAGGGGTTTGCCATTTCCTTCTCCAGCTCATTTTACAGATGAGGAACTGAGGCAAACAGGGTTAAGTGACTTGCCCGTGGTCACACAGCTAGCAAGTGTCTGAAGCTGGATCTGAACTCAGGTGTTCCTGACTCCTGGCCTAGGGTTCTATCTACCGTACCACCTAGCTACCATATACATATAGAGCTATAAACCAAACAGAAACAAGGTAACCTTGAACAGGAAGGCATAGCTCTTGTAAAAGGGGGTACTTAAGCTGAGTCTTGAAGGAAATTATATATTCCAAAAAGTGGAGGGAGGAGGGAGACCTTTGCAGGCATGGAAGATAACCAGTGCAAAGTCCCAGATAGAGTGTCTTGTATGAAGAAGAGCAAGAAAGACAGATTGTGATATTTAACAAATCTGGAAAGCCGGTAGCTGGGTTGTGAGAAGCTTTAAATACAAAACAAAGGAGTTTATATTTGATCCTAGAGGAAATAGGGAGCCACTGGAGTTTATTGAGGCATCTAGGTAGTTCAATGGATAAAGCACTAGACCTCAAGTCAAAAGGACCTGAGTCTAAATATAGTCTCAGATACTTAGCCGCTGTGTAGCCCTGGGCAAGTCACTTCTATCTGCCTCACTTTCCTCATCTGCAAATTGGGCATGGTGATAGAGCCTACCTCCCAGGGTGGCATGAAGATCAAACACGATAATATTTGTAAAGTGCTTTGTAAAGTTGAGCATGCTATATACGTGCTAGTTATTATTAGTTACTATAAAGTGATATAATCAGGCCTGCAATTTGGGAGATTCACTTTTCTGGCTGTGGAAATGAATTGCGGCTGTAAAAGATAGAGACAGAGACCTAAGAATCAGGAGTCTCCTTCCACAGTCCAGGCAAGACACAGGAGAAGTAGGGCAGCAGCTGCATGGTTGGAAAGAAGGAGCCACCTGGGGAAAAGGTCCTGAAGCCAGAAAGGGCAAAACATGGCAACTGATTAGATACTGAGGAATTGAGGCCAACACCATGGTTACCCACCTGGGTGATTAGCAGGATAGTATGTACCTAATGGATTCTAGTCCTGGTTCTGACACTAGCTAGTTGTGTGACCTTCAGCAAATTAGTCCCTCTCTGTGCCTCAGTTTCTTCATTTGTGAAAAAAACCATTATAGACTAGAATATTTTAAGGCCTCTTCCAGTTCTAAATTCTCTGTGCTGATATTCTGTGCTCTAAGGTTTCTCCTAGCTTTTGTTATTTCATGGTTCATACTCTAAATGAGGTGAGCCATGATAGCCCCCTCCCCTTTTAAAAATATTTAGTTCTTCTACTAGTCCCCAATCCCTCAGCCTGGTGTTGCCAAATGCTACATTTTTTTTTTCCTATTTATTGGTATCTGTGGTTTCCTGTTTGAAAAGGTAAGAGGCCAAGCCTTCTTGCTCAGAAGTCAAGCTTTTTTGCACTTTGAGCTAGTGTGCCATAAGCACAAGCCCCAAGGATGATATTTTCCCTGCATATGCTCCAGGTGGCTTACCAGAGGGACAATGCTCCCAGGCAGCTGAAAATGAAACATGTAGTGCTCCAGAGAGCATGGCCACAAGAAGAGCCAAGGAATAGGGGAGAGAAGATGGGGCCCACAGGGGTATTTTGTTCTAGTTAAAAGCTAGAATTTCTAGGGTTTGGTTTAGAGCCCTTCCGAAATATTATAATGGTTTGAATCAAAAGCTAAGTCATTCTCCAAAGAAGGCAGACAGATAAAAGCCCATGTCCATCCTGAAGAACCTTTAATGGCTCCCTATTACCCAGAGGATAAAAATCATTCACTGTCCTTTCTCTTTCCCTTTTTTTTTAAAAATGATTCCATAAACTTTTTTTTTAAAGACACATTTGGCTCACTCTTTTCCCAAAAAAATTTTGACCAAAAAACTCCGAATATATCTCAGGCTCTAAAGGGACAAATATTACAGTATTTCCTCCCCTTCTCTTGGCTGAGACAGATGTTCTGGGGTCTAGGGCTAGAAGGGAACTTAGAGATTGTCTAGTTAAACCCTATTATCTTATAGAAGAGACTTGGTTCAGAAAGGTCATAGGATCATAGATTGAAATTTTAGATGAAGAGGCCAACCCCTTCATTTTAGAGATGAGGAAAGGGATGCCTGGAAGTGAAGAGACTTGCCCAAAGTCATACAGATAGTGAATGTCAGAGGTGGGATTTGAGCCCAGCTTCTCTCACTGTTCTTGCTATAAGATCAACTCTGCCTCCCCTATGGAAAGATAAAGGGCCTTTGCCCCAGATCACACACAACTAGTGTCAGAGCCAGGACTAGAAATTAGATCTCCTGATTCCCCTCTTTCCCATACAACACACTGCCTTATATCTCGCAGGTACTTTCCAAGATGTGCACCACTGTCATTTCTGGAGGCCTTTGGTACAAAAGGTAAAGCGTAATGGTGCTGGAGTTAAAGGCCCGGGGTTCAAATTCTGCCCCTGACACTTCCTACCCACATGACCTTGAATAAGTCATTTCCTTCCCCTGAGCTTTGGTTTCATCATCTGTAAAATGTTGGTATTGGATTAGAAAGCTTCTAACCTCCTTTCCAACTTGAATTCTGTGATTCCATGATTCTGTTGCCTACCAAATCAAACTTAAACTCCTGCCCTCCCCAGTGTGGTGCCAACCTCCCTTTCCAGACGTATCTCATATCATCCTCTGTCACTCACTCTCAACCCAATCTAAATTTAAATTACTCTGAATATGGATCAAGCTCTCCTGCTGTGGTCCCAGCAGCTCTTTGAAGATTCTCTGTAGAGACGGGTTTCAGGCACTTCACCTGAAGCAATGCCAATGATTTTTGGAGGGCACAAAAGGTGCCTTCAAAATTCTGTGCAGTGCCTTGGGGGCAAAAACACCTTCGTGCTGCTCAGGTTGCTGGCATCGCTTCTGGAGGAGGGTACTATCTGGATTAGCCTCCAGTTGTACCTACAACTGTCTCCACTACCTGCCAGGATTGGCTGAGGCATAGCAGACTTCCTGCTTTGGCTCAAACCCCGCCCCCTCCGACTGCCCTCCTTCTCTGCCCCCTCCCCGCGGCTGCCCTCCCCCCCCCCCCCAGAACAGCTGTTTTGAGCTCCCTGCTGTTTTCGGCTCCTGCGTTGGGAACAGCATGTCCCTGGAAGGGGGAGCAGAGCCCACGGGGAGGCACCCAAACACGGTTTCCTGCGACTTTGGCTGGGCTGGGTTCCACATCCTTACCCACTTTGCTTAATTGTCCACAGAACTTTTTCCTTATTCCACTTTTGAAGGAGAACTAACAGTGTTGCTACGGATTAGTTCAAATTAAAAGCCTATAAAATATTTGGTTCCTTCTCTTTCCTCTCCACCCCTTCCATTTAAATCCTTGTTTTAAATCTGCCCCAGAGGCTCCTTGTCCACAAATATTTACAGAGGGCCCACTATGGGTACAACCATGTGTTGGGCATTATGGGGGATACAGAAGAGATGTGAAAATCACGGCCCCTCCCTTCTAGGAGCTTATAGACTAGTCAGGGAGACAAGACATTCACATGGAAAATTAAACAATACCAGGCAGACAGGGTATAATCTAGTACTCAGTGAGTGCCATAGTGAGCACTACAGGAGTTCAAAGGAAAGAGAGCTCAGTGGGGGCATGGCTGGTGAGGGAAGACTGCAGAGAGCATGTGGCATCCGAGCTGGGCCCTGCAGAATAAGCAGGGCTTGGTTGGACTGAGAGGGGGTGGAGGGGGGCATCATGGGAGGTGGATTTCAGCAGATAGATGGGGGCCAGATTATAAAGGGACTCAACATCTCTAGAGTTCCTACCAGTTCTGAAAGCCCTTTTACAAGTTTCTCTTATTTAATTTTCACAGCAGGCCTGTGAGATAGATAGGGCAGAGACTGTTATCCTCATTTTACTGATGAGGCCTAGGGAGGTAACTGTAAACTTGCCCAAGGCTGCACAGCCAGGAAGTGGCAGAGGCAGGACTTACGCTATCCACTAGATCAGAACTTGCTGGAGAAGCTGGATCCTTGAGCATCCAGACATTAGTGCGTCAAGGAGCACTGCATGAGAAGTCAGAAAAAGACTAGCTCGCACCTCAGCTTGTCTCTTTACAAATAATAGCTATATTGACGCGGCACTTTAAGGTTTGCAAATCACTCTACAAAATATTATCTCATTTGATCCAGACAGCCCTGTAAGGTAGGCACTGTTATTTCACCTAATTTACAGATGGGGAAACTGAGGAAGACAGATGTGAAGTGATTTGCCCTAGGCCACACAGCCAGTAAGTGTCTGTGGCAGGATTTGAACTCTTCATGACTTTGTCATCTAGATCTCTAAGCCTTCGACAAGTCCCTTCACATAGTTGGGCCTCAGTTTCCTTGTCTATAAAATAGGAATTGGATTAGATGACTATTGTTATTCAGTCGTTTCAGTCATATCTGACCCCATTTGGGGTTTTCTCGGCAAAGATGCTGCAGTGGTTTGTCATTTCCTTCTCCAGCTCATTTTATAGATGAGGAACCAAGGCATACAGGGTTAAGAGATTTGCCCAAAGTCACACATCTAGTAAGTGTCTGAAGCCAGATTTAAGTCATGAAGATGAGTCTTCTGATTCCAAGCCCAGTGCTTTATCCACTGACTACATGATACCTTAAGCCATTTTCTTGGTTATGAACCTGGTATTAGCAACCCTGTTTGTCTTGGATGCAAGAAGCAACAAATATACTAAAGATGATGGGGCAGGGTGGGGAAGAGGGAAGGAATCTTTGTTCCTAATTTTCAACAATTTTCTTTTCCACGATCCCTCTAGTGAAATGGTCTCATTACAGTCTCCTTTTCACCTATGAACAGACACATGTATGTGGGGGAATCTCCTTGAAGGACCACAGTCAGACCGTGACCAAGATCGGCACAGAAGAGAAGGTAGATAAGACCATTGAGATGCCTTTTTGCCTTCCTTGGATCCTTCACACTGCCCAGCCTAGGGCTGGACACCAAGGAGAACTTGCTCACTTAGACTTCGTAGAGCTGTCTCCAGCTTTCTGCGACCATATCTGGAGGGAGAGTTTCACAATGATTCGGCCTGCGCCGTGAGGGTATCTGGAATTTCCAAAAATGCAAAAATAGTAGCTCTTTCTGGTGATTGCCACAGACCAGGGAAGATTTGTAAAAACATTACCCAAGTGATGGAACTTTGTTTTTTCCAGGATAGTTTGGTGCCGGCTGAGGTCCAGGGTAGGTGCTCCTTTGCAGACATTGGCTGTTCCTTTAAGGTAGGCATCATTTTGAACTTGGGTCCCAACATAAGAATAGATAGGCTGGACAAAGAGCACTGACCCCCAGGCCCAATCTCTTTCTCCCCACCTCTTCCTCCCATCCTTCTTTCATATGCTACCAGATGGATCTGAAAGTACAGCTTTGATGATGTTCCTTCTTTGATGAAGAGACTTTTTTAATGTTTCCTCATTGACCACAAGATCGAAATGACTATATTTTGTCTTACCATTTCTTTCTCCTTTTGAAGTATTTCTATAAATTCTTTCTCTGAAGCCATAATTGGCCCAATCTATCTCAGAATCTTGGGTGGGATTTCCCAAGTATCTCTCAGGATATCATGATCAAGTCTCTCTCCTGGGAGACAGCACTTAGGATATTTGAAAGCCATGCTCATGTCAAGTCCTTTCATACCTGATTCCTTCAAATGGCCCTTATGACATAGTTACAAGCCCCCTAATGTTTCCAGTACTAGATTTGGAGTCAGTTTTGTTACTGTTATTTAGTCGTCAGAGTACCTGGGTTCAAACTCCAGCTCTGCAACCTACTACCTGTGTGACCTTTGCTAATGTCATTTAACTTCTCTGGGCCTCAGTTTTCTTATCTGTAAATTGGGTAATGGGCTATTACTCTTTCAGATCTTTTGCTGCTGTGACCCTCCTCTTGAGGCACTCCACTTTATCAATGTTCTTAAAATGTGGTACCCAAGACTAAACTCGGGTGATAGGGAATACTCTAAATGTTGAGTTTATATAAGATTTCACTGCTGCTTTGTTACCTAAAAGATCCCACATGACATCACTGCTTGTTCTAATTCTCTCATTTTCTATAATCTTTTAAAGATCTTTTAAATACTGAAAACCTTTGGTCTATCATTTTTGATGTGATATTCCGTATTTAACATTCCTAAAACATAACATCAGAGTGTCTCACTCCCCCTTCATTCAGATGTTCTGCATGTTTGATGACCACCCTCCCCCATTTCAATCAAAGTCCCTTAAGGTCCTTTGTAACTTTGGCAGTGTATCCAAGTTACTGAGCTACCTCTGCCCTTAGGGATAAAGCAGCAAGCTGTTTCTCTGGGGATCTTCCCAGATGTGAGCTGTCTCTCAGTCTTCTCTACCGTCTCACCTTGACCACCTCCCTCCCATCTCTCAGCAGGGTAGCCAGGAAATGGTGAAGGAGCATGAGGCTTCCTCACTAAGAGAACACCTAAGGCTGCTGTTACAGCTCGTGAACCAAGTAAAGGCGCAGTCAGATCCCAACAGAGGGAAAAGGAAATCAGGCCTCAGTCATACTAAGCCTAATGTGAATCCCCTGGAGGGAAACCTGTCCGACCTACAACTACAAGGAGCTGTGGAGGTCAATGGTGACTTGGAGGCTGACTACTTCCATGCCACCTCCTCTGACTCTGAGGAAGAGCTGGCCCTTCAGAGGTTCATGAAGGAGAAGCTTCTTGCTGAGCTGGAAGAAAAGCTGCATGTCTTTGAGAATATTGTGACCGTCCTGAACAAGGAGGTGGAGGCCTCCCACCTGGCCATTGCTGCCTCTGTGCACCAGAGTGGACTGACCCAGGACCTCATCCTGAGCTTAGAGCAGAGGGTGAGATGGCACGGGTGATCCAGCCCTACAGTCTGCACCAGCCAGAGACAGGCTAGAGCAGGCCAAGTTCATTTGTTCTAGACACAAAAACATTTGTTAGGTGCCAACAAGGTCTTGTGCCAACCATAGGGGGAGTCACAGAGACAAGGGAGACCTGGGCTTATAATCTAGTGGGGGAGATAAGATATGGACAGAAGTAACAGTTCTGTGTGTGTGTACACATACACACACCTGTATGAAAGCATATGTATGTTTGTATAGAGTATGCTATTGTATATTAGTATGCGTTATAAATTATATTATTTGCATGTTACTGAGTGTAGCAGTGGAAAGGAATGCTAGATTTGGAGTCAGGTGATCTGGGTTAAAATCCTGACTTGCCTTGTATAAATTACTTAACCTCAGTCTCCTTACCTGTCAAATAAGGTGATGGAACTGAATGACCTCTAAGGTCCATTCCAGCTATAAAACCAAACTCCTCATATGCTATAATTTATATTACCTTAATTATATATGATAAGTCTTCCCTGATCCCCTCACGTGGCAACCCCTTCCCCTCCCCCTCCCTAACCCTGACTTTACCAGGTACTTCCTTTTGGACATTTCTAAAGCATTTAGCGTATAATATCATGTACAATAGGTATTCTTTAACTTCTTTTAGACTATCCTCTCCCTGAGGAAAGAAGCATATTTTATCTAAACCTTGCATCTCCCCCAGTCCGTAGCGCAGCATCCTGAACACAGGTGGTGCTTATAAAATAGTTGTTGAACGTTGTTGGAATAATGAGAGGCAAAAGGCCTTGACTTGGAGTCTGGAAAAACCTGGGTTCAAATCAAACACTAGTTATATAACTTTGGGGCAAATCGGTTTCCGCATCTGTAAAACCGGCACAGTAACATTTTCACTGCCCACTTCACGGGGTTTCTGTGAGGAAGTCAGTTGGTAGACCTGAAAACGCTACACAAACATGAGTTAGCATAATATGTGTTATGTTATCTGTATAATTGAGGCATAGGGATAAAGAGCCAGCCTCAGCCAGGAAGACGTGGGTTCAAGTCCAGCCTCTGACATATGCTGGCTATGTGACCCCGGGTGGGTAAGTCACTTTACTTCTCCATGGCCCAGGTAATTCCCTGAAACTTGTTGCAGATGAGCTGCCTCTCTGAACTGACAGAGTGAATTTCCCTACTTAGAGTTTCCTTCACTAATGAAATCCAAGGGCTAGACCCCCCAAAAGTTATATAATAACTAACAGCTGGAATGCTAGAACTCTTGGGGTAGTTGGGAAGAAAGCACTTCTCCAACCTCCGAATGCTGTAGAAATGTATGCTCTTCCTATGATACAAATGAGGCTCTGTGTGTGTCAGAATACTAACAACAGCATATGCAGCTATGATGATTGAAGACGCACAGAGCACTTTCCCCACAGGATTATTTCCAGGTGTATAGTGAAGATATTATTATCCCCTTTTTGTGGACGAGGACATTAAGTCTCAGAGTGGGGAAATGATTTTCTAAGGGTCACACAGCTAGAAAGTAGCAGAGATAAGACTGAGCCTAGGTCAGAACCAGTACTTTTTCCATTCCACTTTTAATAACTCACATTTCCTTGGTACTTCACAATTTACTAGAAAGCTCTTTTTTCTGTAACAATCCCACAGTTATTATTTTCCCTGTTTTTCACATGAGGCAACTGGAGCTCAGAAAGTTAATTAAAATTGGTCCATGGTCACATGACTGATGAGAGCCAAGACTTGAACCTAGGTATTTTAACTCCCACGTACAGTATTTTTTTTTCCACCACCATGTTGCTGACGTCTACTATGCTCCCAAGAAGCCATGGGGCTCACCAGATGATGGATAATATTGGAATGCCCCCGGAGCTGCAGAGGTTGATCTGGGATGGGGTCCCTCTATTCCAGGTCATGGATTTGCAACAGACCTTGGCCCAGAAAGACCTTGCCCTGACCAAGTTGGAGCAGAGCCTCCATCTCCTGGAGGAGGCTTCCTATGATGGTGTCTACCTGTGGAAAATCACCAACTTCACCAGGAGATGTCATGAGTCTGCGTGTGGAAGGATGGTCAGTCTGTTCTCACCAGGTAACAGCTTCACTATTTTTTAGCATGAAGCACAAACACGGGCATCTAGCTATCAGTGCTTCTAAAAGAATAAGGGCTCACATTCCCATAGGGCTTTAGAGTTTACAAAGTGCTTTCCCCACAATAACCCTATGAGATAGATGATACAAATATTATTATACAGATGAGAAAACTGAGGTTCAGAGGTAGTAAATGATTTACTCAAAAGTGATGGAACCTCAACTCAAGCCTAATTCCAAGATACCACACTGTTTTTTACCAATGATAATAGAACCAACCGAGTATCTCTGAAATTCTTTTCTAACATATCTGGACATGTCCATGGTGGCATTAATTGGAACATACAGACAGAATAAAGAGCATGATGATGTTTTTCACTGGGAATGTACTTGGGATTTCTGGAGGGAGAAGGAAGAGGAGGTAATCCTTAGCTAATAAGTTTGCCCAGGAGTAAAATTGGTCCCATTAGGAATGTGGTTAGTGAAACGTTTATGGACTGGCGTGATTCCAGCTGCCTAATTGGACATCTACACCCACCTGTCCCATGAGCACTTTAAACTCAAAATGTCCAAAACCAAACTCATTATATTCCTTCACGATTTCCCTGTTCTCTACCACTAAAAATAACCCTGTTCCTTTTTATCATTCCCTTAGTTTTCTTTGTGGTGCCATCCTCCCAGATACCCGAGGTTAACATTTCAGGGCAATTTCTGATGCCTCTTCCTTTTGTTTCCACATTCAGTCATTTACCAAGTTTTATTAATCTATCTCCCCCTTCCCCTATCCATATAGCCACCACCCTAGTTTAAACCCTCTTTACCTCTCACCTGGACTATTACAATAGCTTTCTGAGTGGTCTCCCCATTTCTAACTCCTGCCCCTTCCAATTCATCTCACATACCACTGCTAGATTAATCTGCCTAATATGAGGCTGTGATGGCCTCACTCCCTTCTTCAAGGCTTTCAATGGTTCCTCATTAGCTAAAAAAATCAATAATTCAGAGACTGGCCCTCAAGGTCCTCTAAACTGAATCACATTGTTATGGATCTTTTGTTTTTGCAACACCATCTCTTCCAAATATATATCTGTAACTATCTATATCTATCTATATGTATATATATATGTATGTATGTATGTATGTATGTATGTATGTATACATACATATATATCCCCCTTTCCTATCTAGTGAGCCATCCCTTATAACAAAGACAAGAAAAAGGAAGAGAGAAAACAGTTCAGGAAAAACTAACAAAGATGCCAACCAAGTCTAACAATATATGCAATATGCCATACCCACAGTCCCCCACCTCAGGAAGGAAGTGAGTGAGACACATTTTCTAAAGTCTTCTTTAGGGCCAAGCTTCTTGGTCATTATAATTATAAAATTTCAGTTTCATGCTTTTGGGTTTTTCTTCATTGTTGTAATCATTGTGTTTATTGTTTTCCTAGTTCTGCTTATTTCATAATTTCTGATGGCATTAGTAATATTTCATTGCAGTATAAATGTTATATATTAATGCTACCTTAAAGTGCCTGAGAATGACGGAATTTCAGGTTATAGACTGCCCCACTGCGTTGTCTATCCCCTAAGCAATGTGACTGACTGAATCCTTAGACTTATAGGCATTTAGAGCTAGAAGAGATTTGGAGGATCGTTGAATCCAGCTCTTCCATTTTTGATAACTTAGATAAGTAACTTAGATAAGTTACACAACTTTGGAAGAATGTTTCCTCATCTGTAAAATAGACATAATAGCCACTTTCACTATGCTTCTCACAGGGCTTTTGTGAGAAAAGCAATTTGCATTTTGTAGATGAGGACCTTGAGATCTGTAGGGAGGACGTGACTTACACAATCTGATTCGTGGAAGAACCCGAGTCTTCTGACTCCTAGCCTATTGTCCTTCCTACTGTACCATCCTGCCTCTCATACATCTGCAGTCTGAATACTATTGTGTATACTTTTGTGCTTGTATACAAATGCTCATATATATGTATTCATACGTGTGTGTGAGTACATATATGTCTATGTAATGAGTATATGTGCTTTTCCGTTTTTCTCTAAAACTAGGGAAATATTAAGCACCAGGAAACCTTAGCTTTAGAATGCCCTATTACTGTTGCATACAAATATATATATGTGTGTGCGTTTATTTGTATATACATGTACATACGTACAGAAATCTATTAGTTTATATACATGAGCTAATGAATGAGTGTATGTGAATACATGAGTTTGTGTATGTGTATGTTATATGTGATCATATGGCCATACGATCATAGAGCTAGAGCTGAAAGAGGTCATCTTAGAGGTAATCTAGTCCAACCCCCTCATCTTCAAATGGAGAAACCGAGGCCCAGAAGAGTAAAGGATTTGCCCATGGTCATCCAAGGATAGCCGTAACAGAACAGGGATTCAACTTGGGTCTCAAGAAAGGCAGGACCCTTTCCACTGCTCTATACTCCCCGTATATGTATTTTTGTATAGAAATGTGTATGAGGGAGTCTGTAAGCATGCGTGTGCACGAGTCCATGGTCCTGCCAAGAGAGCTAAGGGCAGCTCCAAGCTTGGGGTGGGAGGCCCCAGCAGCAGGGACTGTACAGCCTTAGACAGGACACAGCTCTAATCCCCACACACATGCAGCTTTTTACGTTGAGGTTTGCCAAAAAGGGAAAAGACAAACTGTGCCTGAGGCTTCCTGCTATTCAAAAACTAGAGAGAAGAGATGAGTCAAAGCCTTGCCTGGGTCTCTCCTCCGGCCTCCTCGCCTCCTCCCTCCCCAAGCTTACCAAAGGTTCTGCTCCCAGCCCTCCAGAAACTGCTATTTACAGTGACATCTGTTGGAATGTTTCTCTAACCCAAGTCCAAGAGGCCCCATGCTGTCTCTCTCCCAGGCTAGTGTAACAGCCTCCCTTCCAATCCATTCTTCATATAACTGCCAAAGTAATCTTTCTAATGTATAGGTCTGGCCATGGCACTCCCTTTCTCAAAAACCTTTAGTGGTTCCCAGTAGCCTATAACATAGAAATCTCTTAGCCTGGCATTTTAGGCTCTTCCATTTAAGGCCTTAAGCCTTGGAACTTAAGGTACCTTCTTATATTTGTCTGGATCTCTCCTTTTCCCTTTTACATGTGCCATACCACTGCACCCCTTCCCCCCCTTAATTAGATTGTAGGCTTCCTGACAACCAGGATCTAATTTCTGTATTCCTGCCCCCAAGCACATCATACGTATTGTATGTGCTTAATAAATGTTTTCTTAGTGGCGCAGTGGACAGAGCTCTGGACTCAGAATCAAGAAGACCTGAATGCAAATTCTGCGTCAGATACTTTCTAGCTGGGTCTCTTATCTTCTGTCTGCTCCAATTTCCTTATCTCTAAAATGGGGATAGTAGTAGCACTTATTCCCCAGGGTTGTAGGAATCAAATGAGACAAAGCCCTTGGTAAAACTTAAAGTGCTAGCTATTATTCGAATTAATTTTAATTTGTTATGGGAGATTGTGTGATTGTTATTTGAAGGGATATGGGAAAACCAAGCATCCACAGAACTAAACCCAGACTCCTTTCTTGATTTCAGCTTTCTACACTGCCCGATATGGCTATAAATTATGCCTTCGGATCTACCTGAATGGAGATGGGACAGGAAAGGGGACACACCTTTCACTCTTTATTGTGATCATGAAAGGGGAATATGATGCTCTCCTGGACTGGCCTTTCCGGAATAAGGCAAGTGGTATAAGAAGTGGGAGGGTCTGGGAACCAGATAATCTGGGTTCTGGACCAGCTTAGTTACTTACTTTCTGTGCCAGCTGGTTGCTTGGTCAGATCATTTAACTTTTATGAGTCCCAAGTGGCTCACTGGTGAAATGGGGGTGGCAATGGTTTCCCAGTTGTAGGCAAGATTGGACCAGATGATGCTGAAATACCTTCCAGGTCTAAATTCTGTGATTCTATATGTTTCTTCAGTTTACCCCAAGCCCATCCAACAAGTCTTGATCCCATGTTTCATTTGTGTGGCCACCTGGGCTTGATGCTGTTGAAGGATGAAGAGAAGATACAGCCCCAGACTTAAACTGGGGAGATAAGGCTCCCACTAGTGTGACAATGAGAGAGAATAATGTGCGGTAGATGCCCAATGAACAGCACAGATAGTTGGTGCTTAGGGTTTCAGAGGAAGGAGAGAGAAAATCACTCTGAGTTGGAGTGGTCAGAGCACACTTCACAAAACAGATGGAACTTAAACTGGCCCATAGCAGCAGTGTAATGGAGTGAACACACACACACACACACACCCCAGCAGGGAGACTCCTGGAATGTACAGAGGACCGTTTGGCTAAAGCAGAAGGTTCATATGGGGAAGTCATAACAGATAAGCTTGGGATTCATGGAGCATCTTGAATGTCAAGATAAAGAACTTAGCCTTGATTCAATAATCATGAAAGCCAATAATTATTCTCTAACAATGTTTCTTTGATAGGTGATATATATATATATATATATATATGTATCTCCATGTGCCTACATATGTATGTAGATAGATAAGTAGATAGATAGATAGATGGATGGATATAGATGATAGGTAGGTAAGAATATAAAGTATAAAGATAGAAACACACTCGAAGAGAGAGAGAGAGAGAGAGGGAGAGAGAGAGAGAGAGAGAGAAACTTTCTATTATGTATCTTGTCTTCCTTTAGACTAGTAATTGGTGAACTATGGCCTGGCCAAATTCAACCCACTACCTATTTTTGCGTAGCTCTGGGAGCTGTGGTCTTCACATTTTTAAATACAATAAAACTTTATTTAAAAATATAAAAACCACTGTTAGCTCACAGGCCTGTACAAAAAGAGGCTTCAGGCTGGATTTGTCCCTCTAAATGTATTTGCCAATCCCTGCTTTAGACTGTAAGCTCCCAGATGTAACAGTGACGTCTCCCATTTCCTGAATCAAGCACCTGGTATGACTGCCTCCCTGCCTCACTGACTGATGGCTGACTTGGTCCCCTCTCAGTTAACCCAAGCTAAGCTGCCCCAGGAATCCTTGGGATCAGAGAACACAAAACCTTAATTGTTAGAAAGGTCCACCTGACACTTGAAGAAAGCATCCCACCCACAGCAGCCTCAGGAAGGCTATGTCATCTTTCAGACTTTGTCTGTAGATGGCCAGTGATAGCCCACGCACTACCTCCTGAGATAGCCTATTCCATTTTTGAACAGTTCTTACTATTAAGGAAATCTGTGAGAAAATGGTCCTTATAATCCTAAAGTTAAAAAATCCCTGAGAACATCAACTGTCAGGGTAGGAGTGACCATATAACATGGAATGCCAAAGCTGGAAAAGAATCTTAGAACATAGGCTATTTAAACACTGAATATAGATTCCCAGGGATAGAAGGCCCCGAGTATCATCCAGGCCAACGCTTACCTGAGCCAAGAAGTACTCTTCCTGTTCTCAGAGTGTTCCTGTGCCTCCCCTCTGTCCCCACCTCACTCCAAGGCCCCATCCACTGAGTAGTAACATTCCTTGTAGCAAGCCTGGTTTTTAGCCAGTGATCAGCTTTGACCCAAGGACTCCAGCAGAGCACCTTACAGCTTTTCTCCCATTATTCTCCAGGTCACATTCATGTTGCTGGACCAGAACAACAGAGAGCACATTACTGATTCCTTTCACCCAGACCCGACTTCAGGCTCCTTCCAGAGGCCTCAGGGAGAAAGCAACGTAGCCAGTGGCCGCCCTATGTTCTTCCCACTGAACAAACTACAGTCCCCCAAACATGCCTATGTGAAAGATGATACAGTCTTCCTCAAGTGCATTATAGAAACTAACTTATTAAGCTGAGAAACAGAGGCCTAGCCAGACCTTAGAAGAATACAAGAACAAGAAAACACATAGAAAGAAGCTGATGTAAAGAATCATTCTCACTGTTGGAAAGAACCTCAGAGGCCATCTAGCCCTGCAGAAATCCCTTCTTTAACATTCCAGACAAGTGGTCATCTGGGCTCTGCTTGAACACTTCCAGTGATGGGGAACTCACTACCTCTAATGGCTCAGCCCATTCCATTGTTGGACAGCTCTGTTACTAGGAAATTCTTCCTTAAACCTCCTTCACAGTGACTTCCATTTACTGCTCTTTGTTCTGTCTTCTTGAGCCACACAGAACAAGTTTACCACATCTTAGAGAAGAAGAAGGCTTGGTCCAAGGCAAAAAGTCCAAAAACCTAGGTTCAAGGCCCCATCACATGACCCACCAGCTATGTAATCATGGGCAAAAAAAAATAATTGAACTTTCTGAACCTCAATTTACTCACTTCAGGAGTAACTCACAACTCTGCCCCCCTCCCCACAAGAACTGTTTGGCATCCAGTGAACTGGCTACTACCCATGGGACTATTAGGATGGAAGTATTAACCCCACACCACCCTCATCCCCATTGTGCTGTTCAAATTCAGAGTCTGTGTGTGCTCTTTTAAGCAATCAGCTGTTACTTTATGCTAGCTTGGTGTACTCTCTGTCCCTGGCCTGGTGGTCTGCTTGACTAGACAGACAGACAGACATCTGTCTAGATAGATGTAGACAGAGTAAGCATTTATTAAGTGCTTACTGGAGAAGAGGACCAGAGAGTGAGTTAAGGTAAGAGGAAGATGAAGCATGGATCCACTTGAAATGGCAGTCCCAGGGACAATAGGGTAGCGGAAATGACATTTCTCAGGAGATAAACAGACCTGGGTTCTAGTATCTACTTTGCCAGTAATAGAGTTATTGTGAAGAAAGTGCTTTGTCAATCCTAAAGTGTTAGAGAAATGTGAGTTTTAATTACAGGGTCTCAATTAGTGCAAATAATGAATCCCATGAAGTGGTCTCATCATTTGAATTTGCACTGTGTATTTCCATTGGTCTGGAACCAATAACCATATTTTAACTTTGAAATTTGAATATATGCAACTACTTCATGGAATTCATCGTTTACACTCATTGGGACCTAGCTGTACATACAGCAGACAATCCATTGATGTAGATGGTGGCTCACATCATGAGGCCTGGAGTTTTGCAAGGTCCCTGGGCTAGAAGGCCCTGATGAAGGGCAATTGGAAAGGGGAGAAGAAAGGATGTGGAAAAGGAAGACTGAAAGGGATGGGACAGATGGGTGAAGTGAAGGAAAAACAAGGTGAAACTGTTCATGAAGGTAAGGAAACAATGGAGGGGCCATTTGGAGAGAAACAAAATGCCACCAGAGACCATCAGAATTTATTTAACCAAGGTAGAGCTGCCAGCTGGGGACAGCTTAGGAAACATTTCTGATGGGGTAATTGCCACCTATTGGGATAATAATGTTTTCTAAAACCATGTGATAATACATATAAAGTGCTTTGCAAACTTTGAAGCACTATATAAAGTAAACTAATTTTTTAATTATCATTTTGTTGGATCCTCATGAAACCTCTTTGAGAGAGGCTGGAGAGATATGGTTATCCTCTTATAGAAGGGGAAGCAGACTCAGAGAGGTTGCACAACATACCCAATGTCATGAACCTCTGGTCATTGTCCAAGATGAAACTTGAACACAGTCCTAGTCCTATCTTTTGTCTCTAAGTCCAAGGCTCTTTCTACTATGTGTGTATAGATATGTGTATAGATATTTGGAAAAAATAACCCTAAAAGCCAAACCGTGTTTTGCATATCACCAACCTTTCCTTACGAGTATATCCCAGTGGAATCATTTTATATCCCCAGGACAACCCTGAAATAGAGTCACCAAAGCGGAGCCTGAGGAGAGCTTTGAGACAGAAGCTGGAAGGGTTATTTATTTTGAAGCTGATCAGCTTTTAGCTGGAAGCACCCACACACCTCCACCACCCCCCTTCCTGCTTACATCACGTAAGCAGGAAGCAATGCTAGACAATCTCCCCTATTGATTGAGGGGGGAGACAGTGACATGAAGACTGTATAAGAATCTGAGAACTTTTTTCAACTACAGCTGGTAGAACCCTTCCTTCCTGTTATTGGGGGTATGCCTAAATTATACCCAAGTCACTACTAATTAAAGGAAAGGAAGCCCACAGTCCAGGGCAATCATTTCAATTCTCAATAATCTGCATTGCATTCTAGAAGATTATTTTGATGTCTTGCTTTTTCTTTCATATTAGAGGTATAGCTTTTCCCCTTTCATCCACAATCAGAGAGGTCAGATACATAAGCAGAATGTTTTTCTGTTTTGATTTTCTGAGAAAGAAACAAGTAAGTCAACTTATCAGTAGCAATAGTTAATTCCAACGATCAACTTTTCAGAGCCACTTAATAGAACTAGAAGGGGCTTTAGAACTTTGAAGATTCAAATACCACCAAACCTTAGAACTAATTTTACAGGTGGATGGATTTCTATCTCTAGATGATCTGGTTGTATTAACACTATAATTACTCTTTAGAACCCATAGCCCCCTCAGGCTGATAGGGAGGGTCCTAATGGACAGTGAGGGTGGGAGCAGGATGGTAATATTTCTAGCCCAAGAAATGGTAAAGTCAGAGAAATAAAGAGGTGGCATATCACTTGAAAAGTTTGCCAACCCCTGTAACTGAATGAACAGACTCTGGGGGGTATGCAAGGGGGAAGAGAAGGGGATCCTCTTTTGTGGAAGCTCTGCCTGTGGCAGGGGGCATAATATGGAACAAACTAAACTGCAGCTGCTTTTTGGCATGAGTTGGCCTTGATTTTCGGTTGATGCTCCCCAGTCCCGCCCCACCCCCAATTCCATCATAAACACATAGTTATACCGGCAACTGCCAAGAAAGCAAGATTTAAAAAAAAAAAAGAAACAAAACTCAGCCTATATTCACGTGGCAAGGAGTCAGCTTTCGGTAACATTCCAAAGGGGGATGGATGTTGCAATCGCCTGAGCTGGGATGTTTTCTTCTTTCTTTTCAGTGATTTCTTTGACTTTCTAGGGGATTTGTTGAGTCCTGGGTTGGGTCAACTCTCTCCTGCTGAGCTGAATCTCTCTTCTCTTCCCCCCTACTCCTGCCCCCAAGAACTTACAGAGGGAGTGAACCAAGTCAGGACATGCTCTTTCTCTGCCTCTTCTGATCACCCAGGATCACAATTTGATTTAAATGACTGCTCAAGTTATTCTAGAAGCAGGACAAAATGGGGGCCAGGTGACAGGGTCCCAGCTTTCATCTCTAGTCTCAGCCCTTTTCAGAGGCCAGACAGACTAGGCGTGAAGTAGGCATTTGTTGAATTGAATGATGCACACTCCACTTATTCCCCCTCTAGCCTTCTTAGCACACACCACAAAGCATCCACTGGGTGACCCCAAAAGAGGTGATTAGAAGGTAAAAAAAGGCCAGTAGAGCCCAACCTTGTATGATACAGTGCTAGATTAAGAATCAGGAGGCCTATGTGCTAGTCATGTTCTATTAACATCTACTCTATGACCTTGCACAAATCACTTACTTTGGCCCTTAGTTTCTGTAAAACGATAGATTGAACAATAGATGACCTTAAGGTCCCTTCCAGCTCAAATGTCCTGTGTCCTACGGTCTATTCTGGCACTAACGTTCTCTGCTCTAAGAAGCCTTCCAATTCTAACATTTTATGTCCCATGGTCTAATATTCTGCATCCCAAGGTCACTCCCACCTCTCACGTTCCGTGATTCTATAATTCTGTGACCCATTGCAAACAACTGGTTTTGTCTTTCCCTCCTACCCCACAGAGGGCAGCTCCCTCCATCTGGCAATAAATTACCCCCAGACAGCGTTAATAGGATCCACTTGTGAGACAAGCCACTGGCTCCTAAGTCTAAGGCAATCCTGCAATAAACACTCACTCAGCTGTGGCTGCGGGTTTGGGTGTGCACATGTACTACATGGAGAGGCAGCTGCAGCCCCACTGACCAGCTGTGAACCAGAGAAAGGGAAAGGTGATAGTGGGAGGAGGGGAGGGATGGGTGAGGATGATGAGGGGGAGGGGCTCTCATGGCCATGAGAGAGCTTTCGGGGAGGGACTCCTGCGCCCTGATTTGTGGCGCTCAGGATTGCTAGGAATCCAGATTATTAGTATAATTTGTAGTGATAATAATTATACTGACACTGTACATTGTACAGTATTTTACAGATGACATGGAACTTTCTCACACGTTATTAGTTCATTTAATCCTCAGAATCTTATGAGGCCTGCTACTAACTCACTGTATGTCAAAAGCGAGTTATTTCCCTCTTTGAGTCCCAGTTTCCTCTTCTGTAAAATGAAGGAACGTGTCAAGCTAGATGGTCTCTAACGTCCCTTTTAGCTCTGTTGTTAGTTCTCTTTCAGTTCTCCCATTCTGGGCTCCTATGTTCTAAACTCCTTTCTGGTTCTAGAATTCTATGATAGATGGGAGGAACAACAAGATTTGGCAAATGATTGGATCTGGGGTTGGGGAGAAGGAAAGGTGAAGAATGAATGACTCCAAGGTTATGAACTTGGAGAAGTGGAAGGATAGTGGTATCATCGACAAAAACGAGGAAGTTTGGAAGAGAGACTGGTTTAGGAGAAAACACAGTGAATTTCAGTTTGGTAGTGTTGAATTTGAAATGTCCAGGTTGAGATACCCGGGAGAAAGCTGCTAATATTGGACTGGATATAAAGAGAAACATTAGTGGTGAGAGAAAGCGTCCTACCCTCCCAGGGAATATTTTGGTAAGGGTCTTCTGGAGACAACGTCTTAATCCTCCAGAAGGAAGTTCATGTTCTCTCTTCCAACCATGCTACTTTGCATGCTATTCTCAACTAAGACCATTTGCATCATGGCAGTATCCTAGACATTAAAAAATTCGGGCTGAGCGGGGCGGTGCACACCTGTATGTAGCCCCTGATAACAATAACACCAACTAATATTTATATTGTACTTTAAAGTATGCAAAGCATTTTACGTAGATTCTCTCATTTGGTCCTCGCACCCACCCTGGGAAGTAGGTACTATTATTTCCCGTATTTTACAGGTGAGGAAATTGAGGCATGGAGTGGTTAAGTGACTTGCCCAAGATCACACAGCTAGCAAGTATGTGAGATTTGATTTGAACTCAGATCTTCAGTGCCCTCTCTACTGTACTGCTACCACAGAGACTGAGACTCCTGGATCATTTGAGTTTGGGAGTTTTGAGCTGCAAGTAATTTAAAATCAATCGGATGTCTACATTATCCGGCACTAATATGGTGAGCCCGTGGGACCTGGGGGACCACCGAACTACCTAAGGAAAGGTGGACTGACCTAAGGCGGAAAAATAACAAGTCGAAGCTTTCTTGCTAGTCATCAGCAGGTCCACCATGACTAGCCACTGCACAAAAAGTGGCTCAGATGAGGACGGGACTAGGGAAGACCTGAGCGGGAACGAGGAGATCTAGAGGGCACCCTAAGAGGCTGAGTGTGCTCTGGGCTCTAAATGAGGAGTGTAACAGGTATAGTCGAGGGAAACAGCAATATGATGGAAAGAACTCTGTCTATATTCTTGTATTCTAACATCTGATATCTTAATGTTACAAGGTCCCTTATAGAGCTAACATTTCATAAAATCCTAAGGTAGGAGGAGATAGCAGGGGTCATCTAGTCTGACCCATTCTATGCTATTTGTTTTAACATTCTATATTCTAAGCTGTAACAGTCAATGTCCTCTGTTCTAATAGTCTCTATTCTAAGATCCCTTCTTGTTCCTACATTTTATGTATTAAGAAAATCCTTTCCAGCTCTAACATTCTATAGGTTAAAATTCAGTGTTCTAGGGGTAGCAAGGTGGCACAGTGGATAAAGCACCGGCCCTGGAGTCAGGGGGACCTAAATTCAAATCTGGCCTTAGACACTTACTAGCTGTGTCACAACCCTGATTGCCTCAAAAAGAAAAGCAACATTCAGTGTTCTAAAATCATGGGCACTAACACTCTCCATTTCTATGGTTATAGTCTGTATTCCCCCTTTCCCCATTTCACACATATATACAAACACAGGGATCTCTTAGGGTTGACTCAATAGAATATCCTGTTGAACCATTTCTTCCTGGGACAGATAATCTTTTCGGGAAAGAACGGGGAAGATTTGAGAGAATGAGGACCAGGGTAGCTATCTTTTCCCCAATACCTAATGCCCTCAGTTCCTTTGGTCCTGTATCCAGTCTGAATCCCATATTGATAGACAAGTGAGCATATATTAGTAACATAGAAAATTCCATAATTTTCCTGCTCCCATTTTCCCCTTCAGTCAGCCAGGCTCAGCCTAAAGACAGGTGAAAGAATAAACCAATCATATCTATTTGCAAAGACTTTTGAGGGATATATTGGGTATATGCTCTGAATCCTAGAGTGTCACAGCTGGAAGGTGCCTCAGAACTTATTTGGCAAGAAGATGCAATCTAGGATGTTAGAACTGGAAAGGTCTTAGAACAAAGAATGTTAGCGCTAGAAGGGGCCTTCCATATTTTGGCAGCTTTTGATGCTGTTTGACCGTCCTCCTGGATTTTTTCTCCTATCTTGCTTCCCTAAAGCTGGCTCTCTCCTAGTTCTCCCACCTATCTGATCATTCCTTTTTGGCATCTCTATTGGTTTTTCAGTGCATTCCTCCCCCTACCACCCTAACACCCCTTACGTGTGGACATCCACCAAGGCTGAATCTTAGGCCTCCTTTTCTTTCCTCTATTCTTGGTGACCTCATCAGCAACCATGAGTACAGTCTTTTCTACACAGACGACTTTCAAATCTAAATGTCCAGCCCTCATTTATTCCCTGAATTCTGGTCCCTAGTTACCAGCTCTGCCTGATGAACATCTCTAGACAGTTCCATAAATATCTTAAGTTAAACATCCAAAATGGACTCATCTTTCTCTCCTAATCAACCCCTTTCCCAAACCTCCCTTCTTATGACCAAGGTAGCACCATTCTCTAGGTATACAACTTTGAAACCATATTCTTCTGTGTTCTCCCTCGCCCCCCACATTCAATCAGTTAACATCTCTTGATTACATTCCCTTTTAACCATTCACAAAGCCACCACCCTAGTTCAGGTCTTTATTATCTCTCTCCTAAGGTATTGTAATAGCCTCTTCATTGACTCCCTGAGACCAGACTCTCCCCCTGTCCAATCAAACCTCTCAAATAGCAATGAAAATTCTTTTTTTAAAAACCCAGACCTGATCATATCATCCCTCTATGCAAAATCCTTTAGCAAATCTGTATTGTCTCTAGAACGAATTCCTCAATGTGGTGCTTAAGACTTTCCATAATATAGCTCCAAACTACCTTTCTAGACTTACTCTATGTAACTCCCCCACCTTCCAGCCAAACAGAACTAAGAATTGTTCTCTTAAAAAAGCCACACTGGATCATTGCTTCTCCCACCTCCGTCATCTGCACGAGTCACTCCCCATGCCTGGAATACATTCCCTCCTCTTCTTGGCTTCTGAGAATCCTCATCTTCTTTAATTCTCAACTCAGGTGCCAGCACTTCTGTGAAGCGCTCCCTGAGATTTTCCCTTGGCCCCATTTCTGCCAGATGTTAATTCTCTCTCCAACCTCTAATTATTTTGTACTTACTTAATCTGTGTATGTGCTACCCACCCCCATCCCCAACCCCAGTAGAATCTGAGCTGTTCCATCTTTGCTAAAATATCCCCAGTGCCTAGCACAGTGCCTTGTACTGTACTTGTGCTTCCTCGATATGTGTGTTTAATGAACTGTTAGAACATTAGATGTTAGAACTGGGAGGGATTTTAAAACAGGGAATGTTAGAAAGACTTTTAGAAATCAACTAATCTAACCCCCTCATTTTTTGCCGATGAGGAAATTGAAGCCCCAAAGTGACTTGTCCAAGGTCTCAAGTTCAGTTTGTGAAAGAGTTAAGGCTAAAATGCAGTTATTTTTCTGCCCAGTAAAATGTCCTTTCCTCTAAAGCAGAGCCCTGAGAAGCAGTCTTCAGAAGTGCCTGTAAAACTCAATCATAGGGAAAGCGGGTGGGCAGAGCAGAGAAAGGGTTAATCGGTTAGCTGCCAGTTTCAAAGAAACTGCTGAAAGTCCAACTTATAAAAAGAAGAACCTGCCTTTGGCGGCTTTTCAGGCTTTTCTCCACTCTGGAGTGGGGGAAGGAAAAAAGAGAAAAAGCGGGAACAGAGATTCTTGGGAAATTCACCATCTGCCTGCCGGGCCCCAGCTCCTGGTCAGGATCCAGAGTGGGGCCTCGGGCCAAGGCTTGAGAAGCAAAGTGGAGGGACTGGGGTGTGTCATCTGTCCCATCTCAGCAGGAAGATGGAGAGCCTGAGGTCGTCAAGTCTAACCAGCAGCAGAACCGCTGCCTCAGTGGCAACTTTACCGTTGTCAAAGCCTTTTCATATCTCATTTGCTCAGGAGGCAGATGTGAAGCATGGAAAAAGGTACTGGATATAAAATCCGAAGACCTCACTTTGAGATCCCACTCCCACACTTTACTGGCTTTAGGACCCTTCTTTCCGAGCTTCAGTTTCCTTCTCTAAATAAAATAGGAAGGAAATGCTACCTCCTTCACAGAGTTGTGGTAAGAAAATTACTTATAAATCTTATGGTACTATACGAATGCAAGGATAATAATATTTGTGCTCCTTAGCACAAGTAAACTTGAAGGTACTATATCTACCTATCTACCTATCCATCTATCCATCTATCCATCTATCTATCTATGCATCTATCTATCTATGCATCTATTTATCTATCTACCTACCTATCCATCCATCCATCTATCTATGCATCTATCTATCTACCTATCTATCCCTATATATCTACATTCAGATATAAGTATGTATAGACTAATAATATCAGCAGTAGTAAAGTGGGGCTAATAATATTAGTGATGGTAACTCATGTATTTACATTATATATTCATATCTATTTATATTATATATGTTTATGAAGTAATAAATATGAATTAGTATTGCTGATACTATTAGCCCTATCTTAGAGAGGAGGAAATTGAAGCTCAGTGACTTGCCCCCAAACACACAGCTGGCTAGCAGTGGAACCAGGAGCCAGTGTCATGTCTTCCAACACCCTGTTTAGTGCTCCTTCCACCACACCACGTTGCAAGATAGAAAGAATTCTGTTCCTAAGAGTTTTTGCCCCCTGACAGAAATTCTCCAATAGCTCAACTCCTGGCCCGCTTTTCATTTCTGTGACCTTGCCCTCCTTGCTCATCTCCTGGCCCCTTGAGCCTAAGGTGGGGTGCAGAAAAGGGAGACGCAGCATAAACCCCAGCCCTGTGTGCATCTGGGAACACGGAGAGTGGGGGTGGCTTCTGTGCACAGCACATCTGCCTAGACCCACACCCACAGTTGGGCCAAGACATGCCTCTGTGAGACGTGGTATTTATTTTTAGCAGCTCTCCTGACTGCTTCCCAATAACTGGCTCAGGGACTCCCCAGGCTTAGGCTGTGCCCTCGGGGCCCCTGGCTTCTCTGTCTGCCAAGACTCCAAGTGTCTCCGGGTGCTGGAGCTGCGACTGGCTGTGTAACTGATCAATATGACGATTATGTCATGGTCACATGCTGCAATTTATGTCATCTCCACACAGCTGGAAGAGCACTTAGTCTCCCACACAGACCTGACCAAGAAAAGAAATTTAAACAAAAAAATAATAAAGGGAGTTTGTTAAGGAGGTAAAAGGTGGGGGAGAGACAGAACCAAAAATATAAGACCATGTTTCTAATAATATTATCAAAAAATAACAACTCACAATTCTTTTAGGACTCTATAATTTACAAAACACCTCTACAAAAGCCAAGTATATAGTTGTCTCCGTTTTATGAATAAGGAAAATGAAGGCAAAAGAGATGAGTTGACTGTCTCAAGGTCACACGAATAATAAGCAGCAACAAAGTCAAGACTTGAACCCAGCTCTTCTGACTCCCAGACAGTGTCCTTTCCCTTTTAACTCTCTTCCTCAGTATCATTCCAGTAACAAAGAAGATGTGTTAAAGCAGCATACTTCATTATTAGAAATGTGTTTGTCAGACGTATTCATGGTGGGGGGGAGTAGGGAAAGGGGGGACTGGATGTGAAGGAAGAGAGCAGTATTTTATCTTCTCAAGGTGATTCTCCATCTAGTAACTCTGAAAAAGAATTCACCTTAATTCTGATGTGCACTGACTTGGGGATCAGGAAATCTCTTATCTATTGAAACTAGGTATTACAGTAGATGGAGTGTTAGCCCTTGGAGTCAGGAGGACCTGAGTTCAATCTGGTCTCAGATACTTACAATAGCTGTGTAACCCTGGTAAGTCATTTTAACTCTGCCTCAGTTTCCTCATCTGTAAAATCAGGATGATTTCACCTACCTCCTAGGGTTCTTATGAGGATCAATGAGATAATATTTGTGATTTAATAAATACTTGTTTCCTTCCTTCTTTTCTTCTTTTCTCAGCCACCAACTCACTGTGCATGCTTAGACAAATTCATTTCCCCTCTATGAAGCTGTCTCCTCATCTGTAAAATGAAGGTACTTGAAGATCTCCCAAGTCCTTTATAGAGCTAATATTCCATGTTCTAAGGCTCCTTCTAGGACTAACATTCTACATTCTAAGTTCTATTCAAGTGCTAATATTCTAATATTCTATGGGGCTGCTCTGAAATCCTCACATGGATCTATGATCTCATTTACTTGAATGTTCCCTCTGGTATTACAGCTCCCAACCTATCTGCCTATCCCATGAGACCTTTTCCATACCTCCCGGAGGTTCATCATAGATGATCCATCCAATGTGCTGGAGGCCTTCCTCCATCCTCCAAAAAAAGCAAGGATACTAATGGACCCTTCAGGCTGTCCAACTGTTATCTTTTGCCCTTGACTGTAATTAGCCCATCTTCTCTTTTTATCAAACATCTCCCTGACAACATAATTTACTTGTGTTCTTCTTTGAAGCTCCTTATTGGATCCTCATTGCAGCTTGCTCACATCTACATGCACCTCTCCATTTGCCCAGTGTCATATTCATTTTCAATTATTTGAATAGTGTTACCTGACTTGCATATATGCCAGCAATGGTAGAATATTGATTTATTTAAAAGATGGGCCATTATGAGAAGATACTTCATCCCACTCCTTTGCAGAGGTGGGGGACCATAGGTATAGAATGTTGCATATAATGTCAGATTTTTATATGTTAATTTTGCTTAACTTTTTTCTCTTTTTATTAATTATAAGGGATGACTCTGAAAGGGGATGAAAGAGATATATGTGATTATAAAAACAAAATATACATTTTTTTAAAAATGAGTTATTATTCCCGGGAGAAGCTTGGAATCATTAAGGAAGCTTTATATTCTTTAAAAGGCAGTCCAGATCAACCTCTTCCAGTTTAGTTCAGAGCCTAACTCATTGTCCATTTGTATTATCTGTCACCTATATCTATATCTATACACAAACACACACATATATACATATGTGTATATGTATCTCCTGCCAGATAAACTCTATAGGTTGTCCATCCAAACGACATGTGAAAATATGGTCAATAGACATTCTTCCTCTGCTTTTTCTCTCCTGCACACATGCATAGATGGTTAGGTCAAACTCTTTTTACAATATTCTAGAGCTGAATGCAACTAGTACAGTGTTATCTGCAAACAGGGGCATCTGGAGGACCTCACCATCTACCAGATCCCCTCTTCAACTGGAATTCTATCCGGTATCTTCTCCATCACATTAACAATCACCTTTACTTTTCCCTATCTTATGCCTTATCTGATGTTTATTATCGGGGAGTTTTCTGTTGTTACACCTTTCAGTGAACCTTGAATGGTACTAAGGTATAGAGCCATACAATGTATAGAGGCTTCTTCTAATGTAGAGAGGCTTCTTCCCCTCCCAGGTGACTGAGCCCTGAAAAGCCCTAGTAGTTACTCCTTCACCCAGGTTTGGATCCTCACTTTCCTAAGAGACTTTTGTACCTGAAGCAGATGGTAGATTCATCAAGGTGTCACTGTGTTAAATAAATGCAAAATAAAAAAAAGAGAAACCATCCCACCAAATCATTCTTGAGACGCAGCTGGTTTGGAAAAGGGAATTACTTAGTTGGACCTAGTTTGTTGCAATGCTCTGAGATACTTCAAGTTATTCTTCTCAGTCTCTACAGGTGTATCTTTTGGGGAGAGGAGTGAAAGAAAGATAGGAAGGAATTGCTGATAAAGATATGGAAACCAGTTTTGGAATAGTACAGGGCAGCAGAGAATAGAGAAAGGCTTAGAGGGAAAGGGGAATAGAGTTTTTGCTGCTAATTTGATGTTCAAGCTTGAGCAAGTCACTTCTCCCTTCTGGGTCTCAGTATCTCTCTGCATATGTATGGAGAAGAACAAAATTATTTCTAAGATCTCTTCTAGCTATAGAGTTCTACAATCTATTTTATGACACAACAGAAGGTAATTGGCTTATTCCAGGAAGAAACATGTTTTTAGTGCAAGAAAGTTAGAAATGTAGTGTAAGAAGTAGATTCCCTGACCCTGTTGCCTTGGCCAAGTACTATGTTCTTGCCTCACCTTCAAGACAGGAGGATTTTGCCTTCCTGACAAGGATGGGGGCCAGGCGTGCTCCCCTTCTCTAGAATGTCTTCAATTTTCCACCTCCACCTACCCAAATTCTCTCCTGCCCATTCTTCGAGATCCAGCCCAAGTCCCAGTTCCCAGTTAATCCAGGGGAAGCACTGCAGAGCTCATAGATTAATAGACTACCAGAGCTTAAAAGTACTTTAGAACATAGAACTTAAGAGCTGGAAGGAGTCTTAAAGTATATAATTGTTTAAAAATAAAATGTTAAAACTAAAAGGAATCTTAGCGCATACAATTCCTAGAATTTGAGAAACTAGAATGTGAAAGCCAGAGGAAACCTTAGGGCACACCATGTTAGTATATAGAACACAAACTATTAGAGCTAGAAGGGATTTAAAGTATAGAACACAGAGACTGTGGGACACTTGGGACAAACACAGCTTCCCCCAGCCTGGCTCCAGAGTATGGGGAACATTGCATAGCATGATGATGTTCATATGGAATGCATTGAGTGAGTGGTGGTTGCATTCCAAACATGAAGATGTTTCCTGGGCTGGGGTTCCTGGAAGGAGTGGGTGATGTGCCATCATACGTCTTCCATCGGCAGACCCCACCGTATTAGGTTTGATAAGAGAGCAGCTTGTGTTACAGAGAAGAGGAGCCAACACAAACAAGACAGGGCAATGCCAACAAAGAAAGTACTTAACCTTGAGAAGGTGAAGAAACTGGGTTTAACCATCAAAGTCACATCAACACAGACCAAAGGAGATCAGAAGAGCTGGAAAAGAAGTCAGAGTGGAGGAAGGGGACTTTATGTATTCACGTTTCTGTTACCTTAATACCCAAGTGGGCAGACAAGGCGGTCAAAATCACAATGGCTTTGCTAATTTGCTGGATAGAAAGTTGCACATCCAGCCACCAGTGGGTTCCCTTTGCCTACCAGATGAAGCATAAGCTCATCACCTTGGCATTCGAGGCCCTCTACCCAGTTGCCCCCCATTTCTTCTTCAGCCTTATTTCCCACTGCTCTTCTCTAGCAATTGTCTACTGCTTATCTTTCAAACATATACATTCCTGCTTCTCCAGCTTCGTTCATAACATTCCCTTTTCGTGCCTTTCCATCTATCCACATTCTACCCATTTTTCAAAGGCTAGATTGGATTTTTCCAGCCTCCTCCAGGAAGTCTTCCTAGTGCCTGTGCACAATAATCTCTCTGGCCTCTGAAGCTTTATAACATATGCCAGCTACACAATCCATTGACTGATTTGTGAAATCTCTTATATGGCCATTTACATTTATATGTGTGTGTCTTATCTCTCCAACTAGAGTATAAATTCCTTCAGGGCAAAGACAGGGTTAATTGCGCAGTAGTCGGCCATCAGTAGAGATTCGTTGTCATCATCATCATCATCATCATCACCATTATTGCTATATAGCTACTGAGTCAGTCCATAGATATACACATACACACACACGCATGCATGCACACACGCACACGCGTGCTTTTCTTTTTTTTAAACCTAGGCCTGTGATTTCACTGGCATGGGAAACTTCCTTGTGTGGAAACTCCTTCCGTTGGTGTAGACTAGCAATTCATCTGTAATTTCTAATCTTAACGAATTGTATGGAGCACTAAAGCATCAAGTGACTTACCCACGGTCATATGGGTAGTATGCGTCAGGCATGTAATTTGAACTTGGGTCTTCCTAACTCCAGGGTTAGTCCTCTATCCACTATGTCACACATGACCTGTCATCTATATATTTATATGTATAATGTAGGGACTGGCCAATGAGGATCCAGCCTTCAAACACACATCATCTGTCCTGTCCACATGGATGCTTGGGGATCCTGCTTCTGAGCATGTATACAGGAGAGCCCTGCCCTCTGCTTCGGGGTATATGTATGACTGTTTGCTATCCACTTACTTTGTGGTATAGGTAGGCATGGAGGTAACAGGCTACTGGAGCTGCCTCTCTCCCCACCTGGAACCTGACAGCAGACCTTGCCTCAATCACTACCAAGAGAGAGGGTGAGATTTGACTTGTTCATGCCTTTTTGCATGCACACTTGGTTTTGACTCAACAGTAAATACTGGGGCCTGAGTCACTCTAAGCCAGTGGCGTCAAACTCAAATAGAAATAGAAGCCATTAATCATACATAAGGAACCCTGTGGGTCACATATTGACTTAATTTTAAAATGTAATATTGTCTGTGTTTTATTGTATTTTTCTTTATTTTGTTAAGTATGCCCCAATTACATTTTAATCTGATCTGGGCAGTACTATTGTAGGCTGCTGTGTGTTTGACGCCTCTGGTCTAAGCACCAGCTACCATTATACTTTCAGTTTAAGCCCAGAGCTGTTGCATGTGCAAAGAAAGCAAGCAACCAAGAATGGGGAGTAGGCAGCCGATGGGAGAGGTCGTTTTTGTAACTACTGTTCTCGCCATAGTTTCTCAATAAATCTTTTTTTCTAAAAATGAATACAGTTCTACTGGTTGTTTAATAATGAGGAGTACACAGAAGAGGAGTTCATTAGCAAAGTACTAGAAACCGCAACCTCTCAGGTTCACTCCCAGCACTCTGAAGGGAGAGGTAAACCCTCTGGGGACACAATCGGACAGGACAGTGTGAGCATGAGTTAGAAGAACGAGCCCAGAGGAGCCCCTACATGTTATTCTAAGATCCGTTCCAGTCTAATATTTTGTATTGCACATTCTAATATTCCCTATCCTTTTTTTTTTTAACAAAAAGGAGGATTCAATTTAATTCAACAAACATTAAGTACCTACTATGTGCACTCTGCAAAGTGCTGGGGCTACCAGAACAAAAAAAGGAAACAGACCCTGGCCTCGAGGAGTTTGTATTCTAGAGAGGAAAAAATAGGGAAAGGCAAGAGAAATAGCAGAAGTAATCAGAGAAGCAGAAGAGAAGAAAGGAAAAAAACAGTGACTCTGGAGGCCAAAGACCTGGGTTCAAAATCTGCATCGGTTGTTTACTGTTTGTGTGACCTTGTACAAACCATTTCAACTCTTGGAGCTTCAGTTTCCTCATCTGTAAGAAATAAGGAGTTTAAACCAAATTGCCTCTAACTTCCCTTTCAGTCCTCAAATTCTGGGCCTGTCAGTAACTCAGAAGGATATTCATATATGCTATGGCTTCTACTATTTGTCACTCAGATGTGTAAAAGGAGAATAATGATAGTTTACAAAATGCTATGTATATATATATCATCTCATTTGAACTGTGCAACAACCTGCAAAGGCAGGTCCTCCAGACATCATTGTCTCTATTTTACAGATGAATAAACGGATTCAGAAAAGTTAATTGGTTCACCAAACATTCCCTGTTCTGAGACCCATTCCATTTTGTATATTTGCTCAGTGCCTTAATGAGAGCCTTGGGTGGAGGGGGGAAGGGGCAGAGAAAGAAGAGGCGAAGGTCCATCTCTAATATCTCCTGATGACAGGTTCAGGCCCTCTTCCCATCTCCTTGAACTGTCCACAGCAGGAGGTAGAAGACAAACTTATTTCCAGTGTGAGAACAAGACAAGGGAAAGCAAAAAAGAGAGCCTTGGCTAGCACATTAATGGGCAAAACTGGCCCTGTGCCCAGATGTGAATGACTCTGACTAAATTCATAGATAACAACTTCCCAACTGCCGCCAAAGATCTGAGAATCTGAACTGTGAAAGGAAAGGTTATGGTCATAGATTTAGAACTGGAAGAAACCTCTGAGGTCATGTAGTCCGATGCCCTTCTTTTACAGGAGAGGAAATTGAGCTTAAATGACTTGCCCAATGCCACAGAAGGAAGTGAGGGCAGCTAGGTGGCGTAATGGATGGAAGGCTTGTTGTCAGGCAGACCTTAGTTCAAAACTGACCTCCAACACTTACTGGCTGTGTAACCCTGGACAAGTCACATAACCCTGCTTGCCCGAGTTTCCTGATCTGTAAAATGGAGATAATTAGAGCACCTATGTCTCTGGGTTGTTGTGAAGATCACATGAGATCATAATTGTAATGTGTTTAGCACAGTGCCAGGCACACAGTTGGCTCTATGTAAATATTAGCTGTTATTATTAATTAATAATGATTATTAATTAGCTATTATTTAGCTAATAATGATTATTAATTAGCTATTATTATTCTTATTAGGTAGCAGAGCTGAGATGTGAACCTAGGTTCTCTGTCTCCCAATTTAATGTTCTTTCTGCCACACCACTGACAGTGAGGTAGCACATTGGATGGAGCACCAGGCCTGGGTCAGAAAGACCTGAGTTCAAATTCCGATTCAGACACTTACTAGTTATATGGCCCCAGGCAAGCTGGAGAAGGAAATGGCAAACCAGTCTAGTATCTTTGGCAAGAGAACCCCAAGTGGGGTTAGAAGAGTCAGATACAACTAAAGCAACAATAACAAAAACCACACCACACTGCCTTAGTTTAATCTGGGTGAAGAAATGTGCAATACAAATTGTCTTTGTATTCTGTGACTCACAAATCATAGACTCTCAGAGCTGGAAAGAACCTTAAATATTACCTAGTCCAGACTCCTACCAATAAAGGAATTTCCTTCAGTTCATGATAAAATCATGAGTCACTAAAAATTCGGTTAGAGAAATTTTTCAAGGATCTTTCTGGGAATAGAAAAACTCAGAGGCATGATGTCTGTGGTTTTAGGAAGCCTCATTATTTGATGGTCCTGTTTGGTTGGGCCATTTGGTTGGAGCACCTGTTTGTGGTTCACTGTTTGCTTTTTAAAATTTCCCAAGAAACTAAAGCAAAACCCCATAATGACCACAAGGCCCAGCTATGCAGAGATGAAAAGGTCAGTGGACCTGAGTTCAAGTTTAAGCGCCATCATTAACTCCATCTTTGTAAGCTTAGGCAAATTCCATGGATTCTTTGGGTATCAGTTTCCTCATTCAATAAAATAAATGTAAGTTCTTTGCTGCCTTGGTGGCTGACATCAGTCCATTTTGTCTTTGTATCCCCTGTGCTTTCTACAGCGCCTAGCAGATAGAAGGCACTTAATAAATTCTGGTTGATTAATCAGAATTAGAGGTGGAAAAGATCTCTGGGATCATGGCCCAACCACCTCATTTTACAAATAAGGAAACTCGAAAGCTAATGTGATTGGATAGACAGTTCAGGGATCTGTGAAAAGGGCTAAATCTGAATGATTCCCAATCAGGTATTAGGGAGGCACCTTTACTCCTTCTCTTTCTGCCTTCCCTCCTCCCCCTCCAACCCTACTTCCCATTACCAGGACTCTAAAACAAAGGGGTTGAACTAGACCAGGGATGGAAAACCTGGGGCCCCAAGGCCACATGTGGCCCTCTAGGTCTTCAAGTGTGGCCCTTTGACTGAATCCAAATTTCACAGAACAAATCCGCTTAATAAAAGGATTTGTTCTATAAAACTTGGACTCAGTCAAAAAGCCGCACCCAAAGACCTAGAAAGCGACATGTGGCCTTGGGGCCCCAGGTTTCCCACTCCTGAAATAGATACAATCTAAGGTCCTTTCCAACCCTGAAGCCTGTGATCCTACTTACTAGCTAGGTGACATTGGTAGGTCACTTTCCCTCTCTAACTCTCAGTTTTCTGGGCAGCTAGGTAGTACAGTGGCCCTAGAGTCAGGAGGACCTGAGTTAAAATGTGACCTCAGATGCTTAGTAGCTGTATGACCCTGGGCAAGTAGTTTAACTGGGATTACTTCCCAATAAACAATTAAATCTCAGGTTTTTCATCTATGAAATAGCAACAATAATATTTTACTGTCTAACAGGATTGCTGTGAGATAATAACTTATATTTATATGGTGTTTTAAAGTTTGATTCCATTTGGTCCTTACAATCACCCCCTTAGGCAAGTATTGCGCATACTATCCACATTTTCCAAATAAGAAAACCAAGGCTCAAACAGGTTATTTGACTTCCCCACAGCAATTTAACTAGTTAGTGTCTGATTCCAGCCTCTGCTTTGGATATATCTTGGTTCCAAGGCCATTCCTTCCCCCTTTATACAAAGCTGAGATAATACATATGAAACATGTTGTAAACCTTAAAGCATCATACAAATGTAAGCTATTACTACATAATAATAGCTGTATAAATTCAAGTTAACATTTTTCCAGAGCCTTTTTTTTCAATGAATACTTACGTTAAGAGAGAAGAATAAAAATTCATTAACCAGAAAGGCAAGAAAGGTTGCATATTTGTGTCTCCACATTTGACAACTAGCTCCAGAGGCCTTTTTTTTATAAATAATAATAAACATCCTTTCCTGCTTTTCAGAGAGCTTTCATACCATTTAATTTAATTCTTAATACAAGCCTGTGAGATAGGCAGAGGGCAGGACTATGATTCTTAATTGGCAGATAAGGCAGCTGGGGCCCAGAAAGGTAAAGTGATTTGCCGAGGAAGTAAGTCTGCACTGGTTTCATGGCAGGAAGTCCTCTAGTCAGGGCAAGAGCCCAGCCAGAATTCTTAGTCCAATGTCCTTTCCACCACACAAGGCTGTCTCTTAACATGTCTGTATTTTAACAAGGGGCCTTCTATGCCTTAAATTATAGAAATGAATGGTGGGAATTTCAGGCATATGAAAGGAGTGATCGAGGAGATATTATTGGAGGCAGTTCCTTGCAAGGCCCCTCAAATCACAAAATGCATCTAGAATCTCAGAATGCTATATCATGAAGGGAGCTGAATAGATGCAGGTTAAAATAGAATGTTAGAGCTGGAAAAGTCTTTAGACCCTAGAATGTTAGGAAATAGAACATAGGATGGTAGAATTGGAAGGATACAGGTGGAGGGGGGGAACCCGTGGCCTCAAGGCCACATGTAGCCCTCTAGGTCCTCAAGTGCAGCCCTTTGACTGAATCCAAACTTCACAGAACAAATCCCCTTAATAAAAGGATTTGTTCTGTAAAACTTGGACTCGGTCAAAAGGCCACACCCAAGGACCTAGCCTCAAGGGCACAGGTTTACCACCACTGATGGAGGTTGTCTTATCCTTCAAATTCAGACTCACAAGGCCCCCTCTTCTATGAAGATTTTCCCACTTAAACATCTCCAGGATTTCTCCCCTGCTTTTATCTTACTCTCATATATTATATATTGAACTGGCTCTTCCTCCCTCTTGGGTCATAAGTTCCTTAAGACCAGAGCCTGTGTTCTATCCTGGTTCACAGCACATAGCTCAAAATCTTACAAGGAGTAAATGCTAAATAAACATTTATTGAATTTCACTGAATTGGGAGGGCCCTTGTAGAATATTTAGTTCAACCCCCTTATACTTACAGATGAGGATACTGAAGGTCATGAAAGGGATGTGGTTTGCCTAAGGTCATAGGAAGCTTTTGTTCAGAATACAACCTCAGCCTGGGTAAGAGGCCAACTCATAGATTCATACACCACATTGGTTGAGGGACTTACTTTCCATACTTTCCCACAGAAGCCACAGGTAAAGGTGTTTATATCCTAGTTGTGCTGAGGAAGGCCATATGCTCTTTAACGAGGCAATGCCTGGCCCTTGCAACCAAGAATTTTTTAAATGGTGTTAACAACCAGACTTTGTGGTAGGACTTTTAAACCTATCAACACCTCAGTGGCGACAAGGATAATAAAGTGATCCATAAATTTAGGCCTATGAAATCTGAGCCAATTTAGTGGTCACCTGCTCGCAGGAGAACATGAAATGCTTCAACTATATTATTGCATTTTATATTTGTGATACCTTTGTAAAGCACTTTATATTTCATGTTTTCCTGCTTGACAGCTTAACTTCTGGTATTCTTTAAGCAAAATAATATTCTGTGAAACAGGGGCTGTATAAAGAGGAAAGAGAATTGATTTATGCAACAATTGACTTCTTGGTGTCTTGGCCACCCAATTTCCTCCTCTGCCATCCTTTGGATATATAGCTCTTTATGTGAAAAGTTAAAAGGAAAAAAAATGGTATCAAGACAGGGCACTTCATGTGCCACATGCAGCCCACAATGCAAGAATGGTAGGCTTAGCAATGTAAACTTCGGGCCAATAACAAGAAGCAAATGTTGGCCAGTAACGTTCTCACATCATCAGCTTTGCTAGGTCTAAGGACACATGTTGTTTTGGCAACACTGCTGTAAGTAGCAAAATATTATTACTCCTTTGGGAACCAGTTGTAACAATGTTATTTTTGTGTTGCTGACAATGACGTATTGTTTGATGTGAATGTATTCCTGAACAAGATGAAGAAGACTGGGTTGAGAATCGGTAGAGATTACGGAAGAGTCGAGCTGGGGATCTTAGAACCCAGGATCTGGAGGATGTAAGCTCCTTGAGGACAAGGGCAATTTCATTTTGCCTTTATAACCTCACATCGTGTAGTAGAACCTCACATATGTAGTAGGCGCTTAATAAACATTTGTTGACTTAAATTTTAATGTTAAAATGTTATGGGGAATGCATTTTGTGTGTATTGGAGAGGTTTATGGGTGTTCATTGGGAAGTGTCTTTTGCTTCAGAACAGAATGGGTCCACACACACATATACACAAAAAAGGGGAAAAATGTAACATAGGATGTTAGAAATACATAACAGTGCTAGAAGTGTAAGAGGACCTTGCAACAAAGAAGTGGCATGATGTAGTAGAAATAGTGCCAGATTTGGCTTCAGAAGACTTGGGTTCATGACATGATGTCTATACTTTTAGTTGTATGATCATGGCCAAGTCACTTATTTCCTTTTCTCTGAGACTCAGTTTCTTCATGCGTCAAATGGGGATAATAATAATTATATTACCTACTGGGGGAGTTGTGGGGAACGGAATTTGCAAACGAGTTATGGAAATATAAATTATTTTAGAACATTAGAGATGCAGTGACTACAGTATAATGCAACCTTCTTGTTTTACAAATGAGGAAATTAAAACGAATAGAAGTAACTTGGCCACAACTACCTGGCTAGGAATATCAGTTAGAGCTATGATTTAAATCTAGTCTCCCATCCGTAGGTCAAGCACTCCTCATCACTATTCCAAAGTCCCAACTTGCTACCTTAAGTTGGATGTGATTCGTGAGTCATGTCAGGTGGTAGAAAAGGAGGGAGAAATAAATTAGGGTAGTCTTACTTCCACCAAAGTAATATATTGGAATAGGGATGGAGTCCCCTGAATCCCTTGGTCTCCTACTCCTTAGCCCTTTATTTATTTTTTCAATAAACATTTGAACCCTTCTTATATACATCTTCTCAGCTCCCTTTTATGCCTTCCTCTCCTCAAGTCTCTACTCTCCGTATTCCTTTAATCCCCTTAATATCCAAATATTATGGGGGTGAGTATCATATTAGAAAGAGCACTGGACTTGGGACTTGGCCACCTCTGAGTGGTGTATCGTAAATCATTAGAGACAGAAGATACCTTAGAAATCCTTTGGCCCAACCCACTCATTTGGAAGGCAAGTTGCCCAGGTTTACAAAGTGAATTTCAGTGGCAGAACCAAGGAGAGAACCCCAGTCTTCCACTCCAACTTCAGTCCTTTTCCCACTCAATTAAACTATCTCTTATCCAAGTAGCTTCCCTTATCTGGTCCTCAGTTTCCACATTTATAAAATGAGTGTATTGTGTTATATGCTTTATCTCCCAAATCCTTTCGAGTTCTAATGTCCTATTACTCTAAAATCTCCCTTTGCCATAATCCCTCTAGCTCTTAACACTTCTCTTTCCTTCACCCTTTCCACCCCTTCCCCCTACCTTCCACCCCCGCCCCCCAAACCACTAAGCAAGAACACGCCAACGCTACAGATCAGGATTTAGGGGTAGAGAGTCCAGAGTAGCTAAAGAGTGTCCCTCCTCTGGAAAGATGCCTTAACTAACGCTAGGGACTAGTTGGGGGGGGGGAGGGGAGGGTGGCGCGGGGCGCGTTGGGTCCTACGAGTAGGATGGTGAAGTGTTAGGGAGCAGGGTTGGATAGAGATGTCAGAGATCCAGTTACTGGGGCATGGTGATGGGAGGGGTAGATGGGAAACACAGAGTGTAGGGCGATGCCAGCAGTTTGTAGCTAAGGGTCCGAGTCTTGGAGTCGAAAGACCTACGTTCATGTCAATGACTAATCGTGTGACTTTGGACAAGTCCCTTGTCCTATCTGACAGCCTCTGGCTCCTCTTCTTTAACAAGGAATAATATTCCTCTGCCCGGCTTAGATTGCCGAGCTCAAGTGAGGAAAGTGACTTCAGGGCTTATATAAAAGGTAACAGGTAAGGGCTGTGCCAACCCTAGGACAGCGTAGCGGTCTACCCCGGGGCTCCTCACGCTCCAAGCACTGCCAAGAGAGGGCACACGTGGGTGGTTGCGCGCGTGGGAGACGAGTGGTCAGGAAGTCCCCGAGCGGTTCTCCACTCGGGCTGGGCACGTGTGTGTGTGTGTGTGTGTGTAGAAAGAAGGGTAAGGGGGAGGGCTGGGCACGTGTGTGTGTGTGTGTGTGTGTGTGTGTGTGTGTGTGTGTGTGTAGAAAGAAGGGTAAGGGGGAGGGCAAAGAGCGGGATCGGGAGCGGACGCGGGGGAGAGACGCTGCCCCTTTAAGCTCAGCCCGGGGAGCCGGCTGGGGGTGGGGGTGGGGGCGCCTCCGGGTGGGCGGCCGGGAGGCGGCGCGGCTTTGACGGCCCCGGGGCCCGGGCCCCACTTCCTGGCCGACGGCCTCCAATGGTGAGCCGGAGGATGCCCGTGTTAATTACATAAGCAGAACGTAAATAATTCGCGGGAAAAAAAAGCGAAAAAGATGGCGACCCGCATCCCTCTGTCCCCGGCTTGAGTCGGACTCCAACTTCTTCAACTGGGACATGGCCGGGACTCCCTGCCCCTTGAGAGTCTGACAGACAGACGGACGAGGGACGGAGAGACGGACGGAGGGGACGGACAGACCTAGAGGTGCTACACCACTCACTTCCCCCGCCCTACCCCTAGCAGCTCCCAACCCGGAGCCTCTCTCCATCAGTCCCCAGCCCTCTC